>NC_064639.1:641981504-642606504 GCF_023864345.2 Schistocerca serialis cubense
ATCGCTCTCAGCCCCGAGACGGTCGCTCGCCGGCTGAGTTGCTCCACGGTCGTCCTCGTCGAACCTTGATGTCTTTGCTGCATCCGCCGCATCAGGTTCCTGTGCAGCGGCAGACTTCTGCTTTTGCTCCAGGCGACGTTGTATTCTATCGCAACTATCGAGGTTCACAGCGTTGGCTCGCAGGGCGCATTCTTCGCTGCCTCGGCCGCGCTATGTATTTGGTTTTGGGGGCCTCTGGTGAGGTGCGTCGGCATCTCAATCAGCTGCGCCTCTGTCGTCGCACGGGTTCTGCCGCTCCCCGTCTGCTTTCAGCGACGGTGCCGTCCGGTCAGCGCCCTGGGGACCCATCTACTGTCTCGCCTCATCCCCAGGTGTTACCGACGCTGCCTTCCATTTTGCCCCATGGCGACGCTCCGCCGCCGCCGCCGCCGCCGCCGCCGCCGCTTGTTCTCCCGCCGGCGACGCCCGCAGTAGACGCTTCGCTGCAGCCGCCGGGCGCCTCCCTGGGTCACGCGCCGCCGATCGCTTCCCGTGACCAGCTGTCCTCCGCCATGGAACTCTTGCCCGCTCCGGACCACATGGCGTCTTTGCGCGTCGGGTACCCCGACGCAATGGAGGTCGACCCTTCGGCCCCTCCTGTCTCTTTACGGGCGCATACACCGCATGTTGACGTGCACCCTGGAGTAGGTTTTCAGGCGTTTCCTAGCTCCCCTCGGACCGAATGGCCGGGTGCGGGTGGCACAGCCTCGCCTGTTGTTAGGCTCCCCACCTCATCGCATACGTCAACATGGGGTCCTCCCCACGGTGGGCGGAAGCCTTATAACACGACCGTTCGCCGATTAGCGGGGGAGGAATGTGGTGTCACCGCCAGACAGCACACTTGCTAGGTGGTAGCTTTAAATCGGCCGCGGTCCATTAGTACATGTCGGACCCGCGTGTCGCCACTGTGTGATCGCAGACCGAGCGTCACCACAAGGCAGGTCTCGAGATACGGACTAGCACTCGCCCCAGTTGTACGGACGACGTAGCTAGAGATGCACACTGACGAAGCATTGCTCATTAGCCGAGCCGATAGTTAGAATAGCCTTCAGCTAAGTCCATGGCTACGACCTAGCAAGGCGCCATTAGTAACATTGCATGTATCTAAAGAGTCTCACTTGTATCGCCACAATCTCCAGATGTACCAAAAGGATGGATTAAAGTTAAGTATTCCAGAAGCTACGTACTTTTCTTTATAGCATTCATTACGTATCCTGTTTCAGAACTCACGCCATCCGGCTTTAACGTAGCGCATGCCTTTCGGCTTCCTCTCATTGTGTCTAGGCTGTCTTGTCTAGACACAACAGCTATTATACTTGGCAGTGACACATCATGTGAAAGTTACTTTCATCCTTAAGTTTTGCACACCTGTGCACAGTCACAGTAATTATTATGAAGCGAAGTATTATTATGAAGTGCATGGTGAAGAGCACTTTTCATCGTACCACGTACTGGGGCAACTTTCCGATCTATTCGCATAAGGAGCGGGGAAGTATGATTTCTTAAACGCCTCTCCGGGAATTGCAATTAGTGTAACTTTGTCCTCGCGATCCGTATGGGAGCGATACTGAAGGGGTCGTAATAAATTGCCAAGTTCCTCATTCCTGAAATCTTGCAATTAGGCCTGCGCAAAATAGTTGCCTTCTATTTCCAAGTATCTACCTGTTCCCTGTTCAGGTTTTTCAGCGTTTCCGTGATGCTCTCGCGTGGGTCAAATAGACCTATCACCTTTGGTACTGTCTTTATTTTTACAGGTTCAATATTCTCTATTAGACCTATTTCGTGTATTACCCATACATTTGAATAGTATTTTGGAATTGGTCGCACGAGTGTTCAGTAAATAGTATCCATCCCATCGTAGACTGCATTTTCCCAGTACCCTATCAATGAACGGAAGTCTGCCATCTACCTTCCATACGACTGAGATTATGTGACCATTCCGTTTCATTAAATGTAACTCCATTTTGGGATCAGAAGCGTGGAACAGCGGTTGGGCGATGAAATGTAATAATGCAGCACCAATTGATGTTGTTTTACTGGGCAACCAGTGACGACGTGAAACTTGGATCTGTTTGAAACCTAATAATCGCAGACAACTTGTTTGGAGACACATCGAACCCCTCCAACACTGTGTCTTACATGTGCAATAATGGTGGAGTGATGTTCTGGGGTGGCATTACGTGAGGTCACACACCTCGTGCTTGTTGAGCGCATTATCACTGCTCGGTGGAATAGGGATGAGAATGTGCTAGCAATAGTGGCAACGTATCACCAACATTTCGGTGACAATTTTATCCCGATGAATGATGATAATTTGCATGCTCATCGTGCTGTTCTCGCAAACACGCTCCCTCAACATGCCACGCTCTCGAGAATGGCATGGCCTGTCTGTTCCCTAGACATGAGCATGTGTCGAATAGACGGAACTGTTTTTGGACGTCGACAATGACCACTTACTTTGTGAGACTTTCGCAGAATTACCATTGACTACAGGGACAATCTGGACCAAGGCTGGCTTGCGAACTGCAGCGATGGTATGCCATACCTATCATCTGGTTAGCGGCCACACATTTTACAATGTGTTGACATTGCTGAGATGTGCTGTGAACCCCCCCTCCCCCTCCCCGTCCTCCAAATTGGAAGTAGACGATTATTTCGTCACACACTTTTTTTTGGTTGGTGATTGAAACACACTACATATGAACATATACGTAGGCTTTCGTTAATGTGTGTATTTGGGCTACAATCTAGTGAGCCCAAGGGAACCTGGACTCCACATTGGGCAGATCTAACCAATTACGTTCTGCATTCTTCTACGAGCTACAGTTCGATGTGGTGCTAACTTTGTGGATACCGACATTGGACGCAATGGAGAAGTGTGACTCGACCGAGATGGCACCACTTCCGTGATGGTTCCCGTGGGCACTGGCTGCAAGCGCAAGCTTTGGTCCAGTGGCGAAGTGTGCTCCTCCTACTGGAGGATCCGTCTCCTTTTGAGAGAGAGTTTCTCCTCCCGCTAATACCAACTGCAGTAGGTATCAGCAAGTGCCTATCACCTGGTTATCGGGCACTAGAAGTATGTAAATACTAACTTCTGCGAAGACCGAATCTGCTTCATAACTGATGTTGACCCACAAGCCGAAAGTGCTAATCTGTGTTCTTTAAATGTATTGTTATTTGTAGGAACAAAGTCCTGATGAAACGTGGAGAACAAACACTGATGCCTGTCGCCTAAGTCAGCTGCAAACAATCAGGTGGGCCGCTACAGGGGTCGCACTGCTATTGAATAGCGCGTATGACGTCATCAGGACTACTGTTCTACCGCGAAAGTTTAAGACCAACCTCATGAACTGTTTGTTATTAAGCGCAAACACATTATTAAGCATCACTTAAATCTAAAATTATAAGACATAAACACTTGTACGTTATAATAATAGCGAAATTCAGAGATTCAATGCAAAGAGTTAAAACATTTTACTCCATTCATAAATACTCACTGTAGCTCAGGAAGATGACAATGCAAACAACTGAAGATTTCTCTTTGTGGCAAGCGTTTTTATGCTTTCTGTTTTAGCTTTTGTGTTCAAGTGCCTTATTCTAATGAAGGCTCTTGTCCTTAAACAGAGAGAAACCGCTTTGTGATGCATTTCAGGAAACTCTAAGGATATTGTAGAAATTAAGTTTTGTGCCGCTCCGTGACACTGACTTACATCTAACCTATGAAAACAAAATTTCACTTGAAACTCCTTTATTTTTTTGAAGAGTCAGTTGAACGAGAGGTGAACCCACATCTGGAGATTACGGAGATCCAGTATTACCGGTGATGTAACTAGAATCCAGAGGAAGTTTCTGAGACTGGACCCAACGAACTGTGGATGTGCTTGCATTTAAATGCTATGTACCTCTCAAGATATTTGAGAGCATCCTGGAAGACATAGTCATTTGTGATTCCTGGTTACTGCAACAGATCTAGTTCTTGTTAGCTGAAATTTGTGCATTCCAGTTCAACTGTCATATTTCTAGTAATGTTAATACACAATTCGCTTGTGATGAACTTGATGAAGTACTGTTCAGTTTCTTCTGTTGGAGAAACATGTGACGGCACTTAACTAGTACTCTCCATAATGAATGTACTTGCCAACTGTTGTGTACATAGTTCCGCGTAGTCAGCGCATACACAACTTTCCCAATAGAGCGCGCCCCGCTAAGCACAACAGCGCAGGCGCAGCGCTCGTCCGTCTTCGCACTACGAGATGGCGCTTTCTTAGAGACAGACCAAATTCTGCTTCCGCCGATCCGCGAATTAATATGTAACGCAGCCAATGAGAATGCTGCTAATGTAGAACCTTTTCTCCTCACGGATCACACTCGCGCAGTGATACCTGAATGCTCGAGGTATTATAACGAGTGTACAGACCTCTGATTAGTCAGTCTGCATTAGTCTGCATCAGTCTGTAGCCAAGTTTCAGTCTGCTCCTAATAAGATTATCATATTCCTGTACATAGCCATGAAGAGAAATGTATGGACACTTTGTCAGGTATCAGAGATATGTGAGAATAAGATTAATGTACCAAGACCAAAGGAACTTCAGATTGTCAATTGTAAATAGCATCCAGAATCAAGTTAAGTAAGGTTTATGATTGTTATTACTTTAATAAATGTGTATGAAAATTAATCAAGTTCTGTTTAAAGTTGGTCGCCGTCAATCTGCTACTCTAAGCGTGCAAATGGCATTTCTATCGTCTGACCTAACGGCAGAAGATAAACACGCCACGATAAGACCACGAGACATATTGCTGACACTCGCCTACTTCGCTAGAGCGACAAGTCAAATAATCTGATGGTGTGTGTACCGAAGGTCTTACAGTACGCAAACCACACCAACAAGGGGATATCTTCTGTATTTACAGCCATTATTAGAAGCCACATTCTATTTTTCACTTCTAAAGGTGTTGGGCTGTTGTAAAATGTACAAGCAGCTGTGTGCTATTCGTACATTCTGTCGAGCCCATCCTTTTACTTCTGCGTGAGCCTCCGTAATGTGATGTGGTATGCTCAGATCCGTGCTCCGTGTTCCTAATTTGTTTCCAGAAAGCTTCTTGTTGAGGACTGATATTCGGCAGAATTTCTCCATCCTCAGAATCTCAGAAGCTTATTTTTAAGTCCAGTACGTAATCTTTGGGACGGAAATGATCCGAATAAATCATTGTGTTATTCACATTAACAGGGCCAGCTGTATCACAGCGTGACATTCATTTGCGCTGTTGTTCTCTATCTTTCGGAAATCGATAATAAACGAAATCCATAGTTTTATACGAAGCATTTTTACATTCATCAATAGCACAATTATTTCTTATTTTCTTCACAGTACTATAAAACGGCCAGCAACAAGCATAGCTAACAAGCTACTGGATTTTATTTATTTTAGAAGAGGAATTTGGGAATTTGCTTGCATAAAGAAGGTGCATCATATTTCACGTGTAGTGTGTGATCGCCTGTCGCTTCCCATATTGCTAATGACGCCACGCCGTTTCGCCAGCAATCTGCGTGGGAAGCTAGTGTGGTTCAAATGGCTCTGAGCACTATGGGCCTTAACATCTAAGGTCATCAGTCCCCTAGAACTTAGAACTACTTAAACCTAACTAACCTAGGACATCACACACATCCATGCCCGAGGCAGGATTCGAACCGGCGACCGTAGCGGTCGCGCGGTTCCAGACTGAAGCGCCTAGAACCGCTCGGCCACACCGGCCGGCTAGGTAGTGTGGCATGCCCCACCTGTCGATATACTTATGAAATGGAGGAAATAGTCCGTAGAGAGAAGAATTTCGTTTGAAAAAATGAAAACCTTAAATATGAGTGACTGGGCGTTAGTATGAATTTCTCTCTAATAATAATTCAGTCCCCTTAGCAGCATGACACGTCGGAAGACAAGGACTTGTTAATGGAGTTTAACACTAACAAGTAAAAGTAAGAAGGGTGAGTTCATGTTCAGCCTGAAGGACTTACTTCGTTTGTCATAGATCTCTTGCCGTATACTTTGCGAATGCCCCGAAACCTAATTAAAACCTTTTTTAGTTTTGTAAATATCGGTTGAAAGCAGCCTGCTTAAAACAGTCTGTCCAAGATCAGGGCTACGTCGAGGAAGTAACATAAATCTCATGTTCCTCAGCGGCTACGTTGTATTATCTTATTTCGTAATAAGAATCTCTTGTTTAGTTATAACGAGGTCGGAAAATGAATAGGTTCTACTAATGAGCATCTCCTGGCGTGAAGTTGCATGTCTCCTTTGTGCTGCACTGCAAAAGGTACTAGTGTTGTTGCGAAGCCGTACAAATGAAATAATGACGAACAGTATGCCACTGTAAGAGTCCTTCACGTAACGATGAAGTACAGCCCGGACTATGCTCTAGATATCTGAAGGTGGTCTGTTTAATGTCTTTCTCTGTATCCAGTTCTTATGTTCCTAGATACTGTGAGAAGTACACGTACCTCCTGCTTCACTTGCCTTTTTCCTCAAACCTGAATTTTACCTTGCATACTCTGTGCCACCATGTTGGCTTACCATACGGCTCCGCTTCATATGATGATGCTTTAAGCAAATAAAGAAATGATTTCATTGAGACTTTAGTTGCCAAACTTAAGCCATCACACTGATATACGAGTTGGGTAAGTGCCGTCGTTAAAAAAATCAAAAAAATCATTAAAAATCGCATCACCAGAAAATAATTAATGTAGAGTAATGGAATTTCTGGAGTAAATTTACGGGGTAACATATTCAAGTGGTGGCCGGGCCTATATAGTGAGCTGGAGCCAATAGAAACCCGGCGTAGGAATCCGTGGTTAACATTGCAAGATCACAGGTTAATGTAAGCGCGAGATAAGCCATTGCAAATGTAAAATGCTGGTGCGTTAATAACATGTGTAACCGCTAGAATGTTGCATGCAAGCATGCAAAGGTGCATGCATTATGTTGTTCAGGTGCTGAATGTAAATTTGCGGGATGGAGTTCTATGCCTGTTGCGCTATTTCGGTCAATACAGGGACGGTTACTGCTGGTTGTGGATGTCGCTGGAGTTGTCATCTGATGATGCCACAGATATGCTCGATTGGAGACAGATGTGGTGATCCAACAGGTCAAAATGGTTCAAATGGCTCTGAGCACTATGGGACTTAACATCTGTGGTCATCAGTCCCCTAGAACTTAGAACTACTTAAACCTAACTAACCTAAGGACATCACACACATTCATGCCCGAGGCAGGATTCGAACCTGCGACCGTAGCAGTCGCGCGGTTCCGGACTGCGCGCCTAGAACCGCTAGACCACCGCGGCCGGCTCCAACAGGTCAAAGCAACGTATCGACACTCTGTAGAGCATGTTGGGTTGCGACAGCAGTATGTGGGCACGGATTAAGGATTTGTAGGTGTTGTATTCTCCAACAGTTTATTGAACGTAACTTGTTCTTCGATACAATGGGTGGCTGTACAATAGATGTAGACGTCCGTCGATCTAGCCGGAGGTGTGGTTCCTCTCGGTCGGGTGGTACTTCGATCGGCGGTGCAGTACAGCGGCTTCGGTGATATCTTCTCGGAGACTCTGCTATAGCGGTTGCCATTAGCAGCGGACGAAGACTGGTCTGCCTTCGACCAGCCGGGCCTATATAGTGAGCTGGAGCCAATAGAAACTCGGCGTAGGAATCCGTGGCCGGATATGTCGCGGCGACCTCTGCAAGGAAAGGTTCCTATTAGTCGACTGGAATCTTCGGCGTGTTTACCTTACCTGATGCCTTCGCCTGTTTGGCTGTTGGTTTGTTTCCCTCATAGCGTGGCTGTTATGCGGTGCTGCCTGCCATTTAGGGGAACCCGACGGCAGACAGTACAGTAAGTGTGGAGGATGGCAGAGAGGTTCAACCCCCATGTCCGGCCAGAGAGGAGTTTGAGGAGTCGGAGGTGGTTGTGGGCTTTCGATTGGATAGAGGATTGATTTTCAGGAGCCACTGATTAGAAGATGCGGCAAAAAGATCAAGGTGATTCTGGAAAAGGCTTTGGGACCGTTCAAGGGTAGGAGCGTGGGCAAGGAAGGCAGTGTCATTGGCATACTGCAGGAGGTATACTGGAGGGGGGGGGGGGGGGGCGGGAGCTGCTGTAAATCTCTGTGCCCTATATAGAAAAGTCATGTAGCACCAGCATTGGGGAATGAAACACAATTGTGTATATTTATGAATAGCAAATCGCATTCTAGCCAACAGGAACGTGGGAAATACATCGTAAGATATTTTTTATGAAAGTAGTAGGTGGTATGCGACTAGAAATCCGAATTTCTCGACGAAAAATTATATGCGCTAACTCGGAACGACAGCTCGATCACATAGAGGTCTTCGCGCGAACTGCTGTATCGCGCAAGCCAGTGTGCTATAGCGGCGATTGGCGGAATCGTTGACAGTAGTGTGTTTCGTGATTCTCTATCCTCGTTCTCGAAGCCTCTAGTCTGTCGCGCACACCACTCCTGGGACATGACACAGCCGCCGCATCGGACCGAACACTGGTCAGACGTTCCCATAGGATCAAACGCAAGTGTGTGGTTGAATTTATCACGTCCGATTCCAAGTCGCAGAGAAAATTTCTGAAATCAGTGGTGAGTCAACTGTAGGATTTTGTAGCATGTCTTGTAGATGAATTGGTGATCATCCATGGTTCGGATCGAATGTCCGTCTGCCGTTTCATCCAAGGATTTACCAAGGAGTAACAAGTCTTTAGGCGCACTTGTACTTTGAAATTCGTGGCACATGAAGTATTAGATGTATATGACCTAAAGATATACTTCCATATACATACATACAGTCGTACAGTGAAAACACAATAAACAGCTATTGCGCGTTTGTACTTTCACTCAATTTTAATGAAGTCTATTTTACCATATCTGATTTTAAATTGTTTGATTCTCCTTCACATTACGAACAAGTTTTTTTTGCTGTGATTGCCCGATCTATAAGGTAATTCGTAGAAAACTGTATTAAGTCTTAAAAGTTCTGGTCAGGTAGCAGCTGGCAAATTTAGCCCAATTACCTTATTAAATTTTGATTATGCTGGAGAAAGTTGTTGCTGACCATCCAAGTTACATACCTAATCGTACAATTCTGTCTGCTGTAGCTAAAAAGTTGTAATGTTGTATGAGTGTCCGATGCTACTTCTGTTCTTAATGCTCTGGCTTTTCTGGATTTCGACAAGGCTTTCGACCATGACAGCCATGGCTTTCTGTTTCATGTACTGGAAGTCGTTGAGTTCACTACTTCCGCACTAAGGGTCTTGTCTAATTTGTTTATGGGTATCCAAGCTTTGGTGGCTGTCATTGGCCAACTGACATCCCCGGTTAACGTCCGTAGGGGGTTTCCTCAGGGAAGGCCATTTTCAAGTCATTGTCTGTTCTGCCACTTCTTCAAAGGATAGTCACTCATTTACAAGGATGGACAAGAGAGACGATCTCGGTGTCGCATACGCGGATGATGTGATGGTATTACTCCGCCCTACTGGTGAGAATACTTTTCACCTTGTATCTCGAGCCAGCATCAAATGTCGGTTGATGAATTTATGCTGCCATTTCGTGGACAATGGTAATCAATCGACATCAATCTTTGGGGGTCATAATTGACCGTTCTCCAATTAAAATGGCTACTCTTAAATGGAAGTTGGTTACGGGAAGATACAAAGTGTAATCCTGCAACATGAACTGTGTTTCCTTAACCAGCTTCAGAAATTTTGATTCTGGATACCTATCTCTTGTGCAAAGCATATTATCTGTCTCAGGTCTTTCTCCCTCCCGCGATGATGGCTAGGAAAAGGAAACAACTGCACAGGCGCCGACTCCATAAGGCCTGAGGGGCCAGAGCCCCCTCAAAAATTCGTTTGAGAGGGGGGCAGAGACCCCCGAGTAATTTAAGAAAATTATTAGTTATATTATACTTTGTAATATCACAAAATTATGTTGGTATCTTTTATTTTCGTTCGACGATAGTTTCCATTTAAAATACATTCAGTAATGAGTTAAAACAAATAATTATTACGGTAGTAAGCAGGTTAACTAAAAACGAGTGGTGTGAATCATGATAGTGTTACGATGCTGTGGGCACACCTAGAATTTGTCCAGGTGCGCGAATCTTCAGGTAAAGTCTGGCGCTGGCAGGCCAGTGCTGCGGCCGCGGCAACATCAAAAGGACTGGAGCAGAAGCACCTGGAAGCCTCTGCCTCGCGTCGCCTTGACGCTTTGAGACGTTACGACGCCGCGTCTATATAAAGCCCAACCTGCTGTCGCAGTCATTCAGTGGGGATAGTTTTGTTCAGTGCATGCTGCAGATGTGTTTAGTGTTCCGACTTTAGTGACTAGTGGACTATTTATATGACTATATTTTATTCGTTACTTTAGTCTCTTAGTGTATTGTGAATTAAGTTTGTAATGGATAAATTTGTTACCAAAAAGGCACGCTTGGAAGTTGATTATACTGCAAGTCAACCTCCAACAGTTATTGTGTCGTCAATTGCTTTACCGTCGTCAGGCGAGAACCGTTCACAGCCGAAACCTGAACAATCCGGTAAAGGAAGATCATTTCAGAAGTCTTGGTTGATCAAATATACATGGCTAGAATATGAAGCATCTACCGAAAAAGCTTTTTGCAAAACCTGCAAAGAGGCAGATGCAAAAAATATATTACAATTTTCTCCAAAAAAAGAAGATGCATTTACTTCCGTAGTGTTTTCTAACTGGAAAAAAGCTTTGGAAAAATTCTGTCTTCATCAAAATACGTTTACGCATAAAGAAGGTGTTCTGAAACTAAATTCTATCACTAACCGAAATGTGGCCTCCCAATTTAATGAACAGATAGATAGTGACACGAAGAAAGGTCGTTTAGCTTTTGAGACAATTTTTACTACCGTGTAAATTCAATGCAGACAACGACTAGCAATTCGAGGGCTTGAAGATGTAAACTCAATTTTTTTTCAATTCTTGGAACTTCGAAAGAATGACATACCCGAGTTTAAAGATTGGTTAGGGTGTTCGGGGTGTAAGTGGACCTTCCACGATATTCAAAACGAGATCATCGATCTACTAGGAAAGTCTGTGTTGAGAAAGGTATTGGCTTCAATGAAGAAGATTGAACATTTTTCTATTATGGTTGACGAAACAAGTGTCATTTTGTATTCGTACTGTCGATGATTCCTTATCTTCAACGAATACTTTACTGGCTTATATGAGACCTCCAACACTGAATCACAAACTCAGTTTAGTATTTTAAAACACGTTTTTGCTTGTCTTTATTTGTCAATGGGTAACTTAAGAGAACAGTGCTATGATGGTGCCTCGAATATGAGAGGTAAGTTCAAAGGACTAAAAAAGTTAGTTTTGGATATACAACCAAAAGCACGTTATGTGCACTGCACTGCTCACAGTTTAGACTTGGCAGTTGCAGACAGCCTCCGCCATCTTACGTCTATGAGGGATATTATGGCTATTGCCAAGGACTTAATAAACACTGTAAGGGAGTCCAACATAAGGATGGGACTTTTCAGAAGCATACGTTGTGAGAGCGCCAACGACCAAGGTGGTCTACGACCCCTTTGCCCGACTCGATGGACTATGTAAGCTTCTAGTATCTTGAGAATACTGAAAAACTTTGAAGAACTTCTAGAGTTTTTTGAAACATTTTCTGCAGAGGACAAAACAGAGGCGGGTTACAAATGTGCAGGCTACGTTGAGTCAATGTTACAGTTCAAGACTTATTTATGTTTACGTCTTTATTGCCATGCAGTGAATCCAGTAGAGGATGTCAATGAAAAAATTCAATGCCCTCATCTAAGTGTTGTTGATCTGGAAAAAATAAATGACGGCTTGATTTGTATATAGAATGGAGGGTGTGATAGTTTTGAACACTTTTGGGAATTGTGGTGATCCTTCGCTTCCTCGGAATCGAAGTATACCAGAGAAGTATGAAAACGATGAAGCCAGCTAACCGCACACTTTAAAAACCCCAAAGGAATACTACAAAGCTATTTACATTGAAGTTTGTGAAAAGGTGCAATCTTGCATTACTGAGCGGTTGCAGTTGAACAAGAGTGCTTGCTTTTAGTAAATAGAGAAAAAATTTAGAAAAATCAACTGAGTTTTTCAAAAATGACCTAGACATTGAGAGACTGCGCTTACACTTGAATATGTTATCCGATAACACTAATAAAAAACAATTGGTGTTAAAAAACTTGTGTGATTTAAGAAAGTACGTCACACAAGAGCCTGCAGTTGGAGAAATGTTATGTGAAGTAGTGAAGTGCATTAAGCTTCTCCAAGTAGCTCCAATCACGATAGCAACAGCAGAACGGTCATTTAGCGCCCGAAGATGTCTGAAGTCCTATTTCCTATCTACAATGGGACAGAAGCCATTGAACAAGTTGGCTGTTCTTCATGCCCATCGAGATGTTTTGGATGAATTGGATATCCGACCAGTCATCAAAGACTTCGTATTCAGTAATCCAGTCAAACTGTCAACATTTACACCTTTCTTTCATTTAGAGCAATATTAAAAATCTTTATAAAATAAAGAATTAAATGCATACAAAATGTTAAATTTTCAGTTTCGGAATATTAGTAGTAGTTTAGTACCGTATTACTATATTACTATAGTACTGTATTAGTTATTCTCAAATACTTAAATTTTTTAGGGTATAGGACCCAATTAAAACCCTCTATTTACATACTTTTTGATTGAAAGTATTACGCATATTGTGTTAACTTTATTAACTGTATTAAAGCATTAACTTTGAGATATTGTTTTTATTTAATGAACCCTGAGCTTTATTCAGAGTAAGCTTAAATTAGCTATTTCACTTATTAATCAAAGTGCTATTACTGTGCGACAGCAATATTTTATGTTTTATTCCTTTAATGATAGTTTACGATTTATTTAAATATAATTTCAGTCTTTTCAGAGCTATATATTCATTGCTCTGTAACAGTCTATAAACATGATTATTACTGTAAATTAAATTATCTTTTTACGAAAATACCATGTGTTTTGTTTCCTTTTTCAAAGCCAAAAAAATGTGTCAGGCTTGGCGAGTTTCCCGGAGTGTCGAGTTGACGAGAGCCCGTTTTATCGGGGTTCTAGTGTTGATCATATGACTCTAAAATGCTTAAAAAACTTTAAAACTCACTATTTTTCATCTAAAATATAGTAACTTTTCCGGGGCAAGACCCCCAGTATGCCCCCCCCCCCCCCAAATTTTTTATAAGTCGGCGCCTCTGCCTGTCACTTCTTCGAAGGATCGCTGCTCATTTACAAGAATTGACACTCTTAGGAGAGACGATCTCAGTGCCGCATACGCGGACGATGTGATGGTATTACTCCGCCCTCCTGGCGAGATTCCGTTGCTACCGTGAATACCTGTCACCTTGTATCTGGAGCCCGCATCAAATGTCGGTTGATGAATTTATGGGGTTATTATAATGCTGCCGTTTCGTGGACAATGGTGATCAATCGACATAAATCTTTGGGGGTCGTAACTGACCGTTCTCCAACTAAAATGGCTACACATAATTGGATGTCGGTTACGGGGAAGATACAAAGTGCAGCCCTGTAACACGAACTGAGTTTCCTTAACCTGTTTAAAAAATTTTGATCCTGGATATCTATCTCTTGTACAAAGCATACTATCTATCTCAGGCCTTTCCCTTCCAGCTAGGAAAATGAAACAACTGTCCAGTCGTTTGTTTTGGAAGCATTCCAATTTTAGAATACGATATGAGGTGGTTGCGTGTGCACGTCACCTCGGGGCTTGGGACATTCCGATATTCGAAGGAAAGCGTCTGTGTTATTTGTTCCCCGACGGTTGCTTTAGTGACTGCAGTCGGACAGTCTGCCGGCCGCGGTGGCCGTGCGGTTCTAGGCGCTGCAGTCCGGAACCGCCGGTTCGAATCCTGCCTCGGGCATGGATGTGTGTGATGTACTTAGGTTAGTTAGGTTTAAGTAGTTCTAAGTTCTAGGGGATTGATGACCTCAGATGTTAAGTCCCATAGTGCTCAGAGCCATTTGAACCATTTTTTTCGGACAGTGTTGAGCTTCCTGTTGATGTCGGTCGACTGAACTTTCAGTGAAAATGCGTCCACAAATTTTATATTACTGTCAGTTACTTGGAAACTGATATTCCACAAAGGCCGCATCTCGCTTACAAATTTTTGTTAACGCACGGGGGAGGGACTGAGTGTACGGCGCCTGTTGAGTGAGCATTGCCGCAAACGTCTTGGAAAATTGTGGGATTTCATCTTAGCCTTCCTGATCTACAATTGGCGATAGCGTCCACGTGGTATCACGTGGTACAGGATGTGCTGTATGCCATTGAGCGCCTATTTCGTATTCGACTTAGTGGCATGTATCAATGCAGTCGCTGTCCCGCCAGAGACACGTTGCAACATAGATGTACCTGTCGTGGTCACGAAGCGAATTGGCACTGGCTTAAAAGACAAATTTCTTTTTTGAGTCATCAGTCTTCTGACTGGTTTGATGCGGCCCGCCACGAATTTCTCTCCTATGCCAACCTCTTCATCTCCGACTAAGACTTGCAATCTACATCCTCAATTATTTCCTGTGTGTATTCCTGTCTCTCTCTTCCTCTACAGTTTTTGCTCTTTACAGCTAACCTCTAGTACCATGGAAGTCATTCCCTGACGTCTTAACAGATGTCTTATCATCCTGTCCCTTCCCGTCAGTGTTTTCCAAATATCCCTTTCCTCTCCGATTTTTCACAGAACCTCCCCATTCCTTATTCTATCAGTCCACCTCATTTTCAACATTCGTCTGTAGCATCACATCTTAAATGCTTCCATTCTCGTCTGTTCGGGTTTTCCCACGGTCACTACCATAATATGCTGTACTCCAAACGTACATTCTCACAAATTTCTTCCTCAAATTAAGGCCTACGTTTGATACTAGTAGACTTCTCTTGGCCAGGGATGCCCTTTTTGCCAGTGCTACTCTGATTTTGATGTCGTCTTTGCTCCGTCCGCCATTGTTTATTTTGCTGCCTAGGTAGTAGAATTCCTTAACTTCATCTTCTCTGTGACCATCAATCCTGACGTTAAGTTTTTCACTTTTCTGCTACTTCTCATTACTTTTGTCTTTCTTCGATATGCTCTCAGTCCATATTCTGTATTTATTACACTGTTCATTCCATCCAGCAAAATGGCTCTGAGCACTATGGGACTTAACATCTATGGTCATCAGTCCCCTAGAACTTAGAACTACTTAAACCTAACTAACCTAAGGACAGCACACAACACCCAGCCATCACGAGGCAGAGAAAATTCCTGACCCCGCCGGGAATCGAACCCGGGAACCCGGGCGTGGGAAGCGAGAACGCTACCGCACGACCACGAGATGCGGGCTCCATCCAGCAGATCATACAATCCTTTTCCACTTTCACTCAGGATACCAGTATCATCAGCGATTCGTATCATTGATATCCTTTCACCTTGATTTTTAATTCCACTTATGAACCTTTCTTTTGTTTCCATCATTACTTCTTCGATGTGTAGAGTGAACAGCAGGAGCAAAAGACAATATCCTTGTCTTACACCCTTTTTAATCCGAGCACTTCGTACTTGTCGTCTACTGTTGTTATTCCCTCTTGGCTCTTGTACGTATTGTATATTAACCGTCTCTCCCTGTATCTTGTCCCTATTTTTCTCATCTTGCGCCATTTTACATTGTCGAACTATTTTTCTAGATCGCAGATCCTACGAACGTGTCTTCATTTTTATTTAGTCCTGCAACGTCAGATTTGGCTCCCTGGTGCTTTTACCTTTCCTAAAGCCAGACTGTTCGTCATCTAATACATCCTCAGTTTTCTTTTCCACTCTTCTGTATATGATTCTTAGGGATGCATGAGATGTTAAGCTGATTGTACCATAATTCTCTCAACTGTCAACTGTCAGCTTTTGCAAATGGTTCAAATGGCTCTGAGCACTATGGGACTTAACATCTTAGGTCATCAGTCCCCTAGAACTTAGAGCTACTTAAACCCAACCAACCTAAGGACATCACACACATCCATGCCCGAGGCAGGATTCGAACCTACGACCGTAGCAGTCCCACAGTTCCGGACTGCAGCGCCTAGAACCGCAAGACCACCGCGGCCGGCTCAGCTTTTGCAGTCACCGGCATTGTGTAGATGATATTTTTCCGAAAGTCAGATGGTATGTCGTCAAACTCATACGTTCTACACACTAAATAGAAAAATCGTTTTGTTGCCGCTTCCCCCGGTGATTTTAGAAATTCTGATGGAATATTCTGTATCCCTTCTGCCTTATTTGCTCTTACGCTCTCCAAATCTCTCTTAAATTCTGATTCTAGTACTGGATCCCGTATCTCTTCTAAATCGACTCCTGTTTCTTCTTATATCACATCAGTCAAATCTTCCCCCTCAGACAGACATTCCATGTACACCTATCCGACCTCTCCTTTGCAGTGGAATTCCCGTTGCACTCCTACGTTACCACCTTTGCTTTTAATTTCACAGAAGGTTGTTTTGATTTTCCTGTATGCTGAGTCAGTCCTTCCGATAACCATTTCTTTTTTGATTTCTTCACATTTTACATGTAGCCATTTCGCTTTAGCTTCTCTGCAGTTCCTATTTATTTCATTTCTCAGCGACTTGTATTTCGGTGTTCCTGAATTTCCCTGAACATTTTTGTACTTCCTTCTTTCATCGATCAGTATTTCTTCTGTTACCCATGGCTTCGTCGCAGTAATCTTCTTTGTACCTACGTTTTTCTTACCAACTTCTGTGATGGCCGTTTATAGAAATGTCCGCTCCTCTTCAACTGTACTGCCTATTGAGCTATTTATCATTGCTGCATTTATAGCCTTGAGAACTTCAAGCGTATCTTGTCATTCCTTAGTACTTGCGTGTCCCACCTCTTTGCATATTGATTCTTCCTGACTAATCTCTTAAATTTCAGCCTACTCTTCATCACAACTACATTGTGATCTGAATATGTATCTGCTCTTGGGTATGCCTTACAATCCAGTATCTAATTGCGAAATCTCTGTCTGATCATGGTGTAATCTAACTGAAATCTTCCCGTATCACCCGGCCTTTTCCAAGTATACCTCCTTCTATTGTAGCTCTTGAACAGAGTACTCGGTATTACTAGCTGAAATATATTAAGTACTCAATTAGTATTCCTCCTCTCTCATTCCTTGTTCCAAGCCCATATTCTACTGTAAGCTTTTCTTCTACTCCTTCCCCTACAGCTGCATTCCAGTCCCTCGTGCCTGTTGGATTTTCATCTTCCTTTACGTACTGTATTAGCTTTTCAATAGCCTCATATACTTTCTCTATCTCTCCATCTTCTGCTTGCAACGTCGCCATGTATACCTGAAGTGTCGTTCTCGGTGCTTCTTTGCTGTCGATTCTGATAAGAACAACCTTATCACTGAACTGTTCACGGTAAGACTCTTTCTTCCTTACCTTCCTATTCATAACGAATCATACGTCCGTTATACTATCTTCTGCTGCGCCGGCCGATGTGGCCGAGCGGTTCTAGGCGCTTCAGTCTGGAGCCGCGCGACCGCTACGGTCGCAGGTTCGAATCCTGCCTCGGGCATGGCTGTGTGTGACGTCCTTAGGTTAGTTAGGTTTAAGAAGTTCTAAGTCCTAGGGGACTGATGACCTCAGATGTTAAGTCCCATAGTGCTCAGAGCCATATCTTCTGCTGCTGTTGATATTACCCTATGCTAATCTGACCAGAATTCCTTCTCTTCATTCAATTTCACTTTACTGGCACCTACTATGTCCAGTTGAGCCTTTGCATTTCCTTTTCCAAATTTTCTAGCTTCCTTACCACGTCCAAGCTTCTGACATTCCAGTTAGAGTTTCTAATTCGATCGGGTGAGGCTGCCTTTTTGGCTGATATCCTGCTGCGTAAAATACAATTGCATGGCTGCTGGGTCTCTATGCTCATTACATTGTTGATGGAGAACCCACTCGCATTTCGCTAATATCTGGCATTGCATGCTAGAAGTGTCTGCGCCTGCTACAGCATCGCTACTCATTCGACAATGTGTTGAACCTAATACACTGAAGAGCCAAAGAAACTGGTACATCTGCCTAATATCGCTTAGGCCCGTGCGAGCAAGCAGAAATGCTACAACACGACGTGGTATGGACTCAAGCAATATCTGAAGTAGTGCTGGACCATGAATCCTGCAGGGCTGTCCACAAATCGATAAGAATACCAGGGCGTGGAGATCCCTTCTAAACAGTATGTTGCAAGGCATCCTAGATATGCTCAATAATGTTCATGTCTACGGAGTTTGGTGGCCAGCGGAAGTGTTTAAAATCAGAAGAGTGTTCCTGGAGCTACTCTGTAGCAATTCTGGACATGTGGAGTGTCACATTGTCCTGCTGGAATTGACCGCGTCACTCGGAATGCACAATGCAAATGAATGGCTGCAGATAATCAGAAATGATACTTACGTACGTATTACCTGTCAGAGTCGCATCTAGACGTACCAGGGATCCCATATCACTGCAACTGCACACGCCCCACACCATTACAGAGCCTCCACCAGCATGAACAGCTCCATATGCTGACATGCAGGGTCCATGGATTCATGAGGTTGTCGCCATACCCGTACATTCCATCTGATCGATACAATTTGGAACGAGACTCGTCCGACTAGGCAACATGTTTCCACTCGTCAACAGTCCAATGTCGGTGTTGACGGGCCCAGGCGAGACTTAAAGCCAAGGGTACACGAGTGGGCCTTCGGCTCCTAATGCCCATATTGATGATGTTTCGTTGAGTGGTTCACACGCTGACACTCGCTGATGGCCCAGCATTGAAATCTTTAGCAATCTGCAGAAGGGCTGCACTTCTGTCACGTTGAACGATTCTCTTCAGTCGTCCTTGGTCACGTTCTCGCAGGACGTTTTTCCGGCCGCAGCGATGTCGGAGATTTGATGTTTTATCGTATTACGAAGATTTGATGTTTTACCAGTACACTCGTGAAATGATCGTAAGGGAAAATCCCCACTTCATCTCTACCTCGGGGATGCTGTTTCCCATCGCTCGTGCACCTGCTATAACACCACGTTCAATCTCACTTAAATCTTGATAACCTGCCATTGTAGCAGCAGTAACCGATCTAACAACTGCGTCAGACACTTGTCTTATGTAGGCTGTGCAGCGCCGTGTTCTGACTTTTTACATATCTCTATGTTTGAATATGTATGCCTATACGAGTTTCTTCGGCGATTCAGTGTATTTCGTCGTCAAGGTATCAGTTGAGTTAGCCGGACCTTGTGTCTTTTTAGTCATGGCCCCTTTTGGGGTAAACTGTTTCGCAGTTTATTTAATTTTTGTAGCCCTGCTGATCTTGTTAAAAAGACGAATAAGTGCCTCGTTTCCTGGGGGCAGGGTCGCTTGGTCGAGTCTCGCTGACAGTATTTTTTTTCTTTTTTCGTTATCGTTTGCCCTTCTCTTGAATCACGGAACAAAACAAATTTTTCTTCTCTCAAGTATGGTTTCAACTTTCTGCCAGAAATTTCTTCTATAATGCCATAAAAACGAGGAAAAATAGGTGATTAAGGAGACAACTCACGTAGGGGGAGAAATCCGGGTTCGACTCTTAATCTAGCAAAAATTTTCATTTGTCACCGGTGAGTTCGCTCAATTCCCAACTGCACCTAAATGTCTGCTATTTCTATCGTCATATTTTGGATTTAACTGACGTCATCGTATTTCAAACGTTTTGCTTTAATATATTTTTGTCTGATTTTGAGAGTTCTGTGTGTGATAATCTGCATACGCTTTCGAAAAGTGTATGTAGAAGTACATTTTTTGTGTATGGTTATCAAGGAATGAGGTAGCGAATTGAAAAAGCATTCCTTTCTGAGTTTCTCATACTAAAATGCGACACTGGAAACTTCGGTGCAATACCCAGCTTTAGGTACTACCAGCCGTCGTAAGTGATTTGAATTGCGCATTCGCCTTCTAGTGTTTTTAAAGATAAACAAATTCTTTAGTGAAGTGACGACGATATAATCTGATAGCAGGTAGTCCAGCAGGTTTTGCTCGACATACCAACAGTGCTTCCCAGCGAGATTTTACTCGTTTGCTGTGGGAGGTCATTATGCGGAGTTCCACAAGTGCTTCATCACCGTGGTCCCCTCTGATTAATGGCTGCCCACAATTTGCCAGATACTTGCATACCGCGCCGCTTTTAATGATTCTTTCTCGAAAGAGAAAGTCACACAGCAGAAGTCTTTGACAATGCCCGAATGAGGTCACCATTGTTTTATATGGAGCTGTTGAAATTCAAATTCTTTTCTCACCTTCGAACCGGACGACGCTTCCAGAATAAAAACAGTCTTGGTTGCGAAGTTATTTAATATCAGTGACGCGTTGCACCCTTTTGGGGCATTATCAGATAGTGTTTAAGCAGCTGGACATAAAACCTATTCTATGGGTTACATATCCAGCTACTTTAAAACTATCTGATGATGCTCCAAAGGGTGAAACGTGTCATTGGTATTAAATAATTTCACAACCAAGACTGTTTTTATCCTGGAAAAATTCTAAACTGATTTCTGTAGCACGTGGCCACAATGGAATGGGATAATGTTTGCTGTAACGATTCTTTACAAACAAAGGAGAGTGACCTAGTCATTCGTCCTTTTCTGATTTTCCCGTCAGTATTTAGGAATCCTTTACTTTCCTATGTAGCACGCACGTCCGCATTATCGTATTTTATACGTTTCTGTCTGGCACATAGGGATCGACTTAATGGCTTAGCTCTTTCGAACACTCACCCTGACATTGACTGTCCTATTGACGACGTAATTAACCAATTTGCCAGAAGGAATAGGCGCATAGAATTCATCATTTTAGGAAGAGAACCATAATTGTAACTTTTTTACATCATTAAATGGCATTGTATTGTGTATGCGTACAATCAGTTTAAATAAAACTTTCATAAACTTTGCATGTGACTTGATTATTTTTTATTACGGTAAAAGTAAACGTAGATCAAGATAGTTTAGCGACTCGTCCTTTAGGTTTTTCTGTATCCGCCACTGCTTCAACGTAAATAATGATGCGACGAGGTGGAAACCTCGCTAACATGGAATATTTTAGGCATCTCTTGCAGCTGTACATCTACTTCCATATCCAGCATTGGTACTTTGTGCCAGGAAGGGCTCTCAGTAAGCGTGCAGGAGTCTCGGAGTGAACCAAAGCGATGCTGTTCGGCAAATCAGTATGGAAAGACGGTAGGGGGGTTAGAGTGTGGCATATTCCAAGCTTATTTCTGTTCCATTCACCGAAAGAGTGTGGCAAGAATGGCTGCTTGTTCATCTCTGCACGAATTGTTATTTCTGCATTTTTTCTTATTGTTCTTTGAATCCGACAGTACCTACTCTAAAAAGCTACCCTAAAGTACATTGTAAAGTTCACAAAGAAAAACAATTTCCAATTTAATAATTTCTTCTGTATACAAATGGAAGGCGTTCTAATGTGAAGCACAATTTCATATAAGTGCTGACAACCGCTATTTCCATTAATCAAATTGAAAATGAAATTTTTGCAGAAATAACTGAAGCAGAGAGAATTTGAAGTCTTTTACTGATATAAATACAGATTTTGTATGTCTCCATGGTGACTGAGATGAACAAATAAATAATTTATGTGTGCCTTTTAACAACATAAAAACACAAAATTTATTGTGGAAATGGAAACAGCAGAAACCACACATTACCTCAACTTCAAAGCCACAAAATCTAACGTCAACCCAGCTTCATTATCTTATAAAAATCAACAACTATACGTATGTGAGTAGACATAAAAGGAAGAAAAAATGTCCCGAGATGATCAAAAGAATGGAAGGAAAATATTCACACTCACACATAACTTACCATATACATTAGAAGTATACATTATTATTATTTCATTATGTTCATTATATTGTGTTTAATATTTAAACACACATACGAACTTGAGCCTAGAAGTGCTAAGAAAAGATTAATGGATATACATAAAACGTAATAAGTAATCTGTCTTCATCCTTTACTTATAAATAATGTGAATACGATGTTAACCTGAAAGTACTGCTATCACATACGCTGGTGTGCTGAATTTGAGAACAAAGTATCTTTCGCGCCATGTGCCACTGCCAAGTAACATAACTCGATGAAACTTGGGCCATACATCGAAAGAACTGCTTCAGTATGGTACAATGAACACGCAACGAGACGAACAGAGACGCCACTATTATTAAAACAATTACACTGAAGTTGCCGCAGTTAATGATGGTCCCCTGGGCATTGCAAAAGGCGATACGTGGTTCTTAGCGGGCGTGTTATCAATACTAACAGGAATGCATGCTCAGCAACATGCTCTCATGCTTGCTACAAAGATGATAAGGAGCTCTTGTGGCAGGACTACCCGTTGATCCGTCGGTACTGTTGTCACCTGCTGGATGGTCGTTGGTGCACGTGGATGTGCCGCAGCATGTCTCTTCAACGTGTCCTACGCATGATGGTTAGGATTTAAGACAGGGGGACGAGCAGCTCAATCAATTCGATGATTATCCGATTTCGGGAGTCCCTCTACATGTGTAGTTAGATGCAGCCGCGCACTATCGTTCATAAAAATGAAATCTGAGCCGAATGCGCCCCTATAAAGACGCACATGGGGAAGGTGTGCAGTGTCAGAATAGCGTTAACCGCTGAATGTATCGTGGTCAAAAATCTGGAGGTCATTATGGCCATGCCACGTTATGTCACCCACACCCTATCACATGCACCACCAAAACCATCATGTTCGACAATGTTAAATGGTTCAAATTGCTCTGAGCACTATGGGACTTAACATCTGTGGTCATCAGTCCCCTAGAACTTAGAACTACTTAAACCTAACTAACATAAGGACAGCGCACACATCCATGCCCGAGGCAGGATTCGAACCTGCGACCGTAGCAGTCGCGCGGTTCCGGACTGAGCGCCTAGAACCGCTAGACCACCGCGGCCGGCTCCGACAATGTTATTTGGTGCATTATGTGTTACCTCCTCTCGCCATATGAGAGTACGTCCAACATTGTCTAACATGGTGGTACAGGTGTCATGGTTTAGAGTGGCACAATGTTGCGTGGCTGTACTAACATCCCATCTTTGAACGCGGCACACTACGCGGTCAGCATTATTGTGATTCTTCTTTCCTTCCCCAGTGGGTATCTCCAGTGAGTCTGTGGATGAATGGCAGGCCATTCTTCTTCAAAAGCCGAAAACAGAGAAGGATGCAATGTTGAACGCTGAGACCTGAAGCGGAGTCGACGCTCTAACTCATGCCACAGGTATTACAACAAAGAATTTGTTTCCAAAGTTGCTGGTCCTGTCCTAACTGCATGTTTGAAGTACGCAGGTGTTACATTGTGTTCAGGTGGGTACTCTGGACATGAGAGTGAACTTCAGGAATTTTGATATTTGGAAACCATTGCTTCACAGGTGCTACATTATGACAAGGTGCATTGTCATGGCGATTCAATCAGTCATCGTCTCCGAAATGTCCCTCCACTGTAACACTGTAAAATGTATTCATATCATTCCGCGTTTATTGTTTTATTAAGAACAGTAAGAGGACCACATGCTAACTACGAAAAACACCTCCATACCGTAACACCACCTTCTACACACTATACTGTTGGCATTACACATGGTGGCAGGTCGCTAGGCATTTGCCAACCGCAAATGCTCCGATCGGATATCCACTGGTTATAGTATGATTCATCACTCCAAATCACTGGATTCCAGTCAAAAAGTGTCTAGTGGCGTCGCTGTTTACCTCAACTAAAGTGTCGCTTAAGGTTCACCATAAATGTGTGGCTTGTGAGGAGCTGCTTGCCCATTGTCCTTATGCACGATCAATGTGCTAGCTGGACTACTGGTAGCAACTTGGAACTCACGAGAGACTCTTTCCGCAATGCTCGACGGTCCCTGTCCCTTAGTACACAAAGTCTGCCTGATCTCGGTTTAGCTGTGGTCGTTCCTTCGCGTTTGCACTTTACAATCGCAACGATAGACTTGAGCGGCCTTACATCTACATCTACATCCACACTCCGCAAGCCACCTGACGGTGTGTGGCGGAGGGTACTTTGCGTACCCCTATCGGTTCTCCCTTCTATTCCAGTCTCGTATTGTTCGTGGAAAGAAGGATTGTCGGTATGCCTCTGTGTGGGCTCTAATCTCTTTGATTTTATCCACATGGTCTCTTCGCGAGATATACGCAGGAGGGAGCAACATACTGCTTGACTCCTCGGTGAAGGTATGTTCTCGAAACTTCAACAAAAGCCCGTACCGAGCTACTGAGCGTCTCTCTTGCAGAGCCTTCCACTGGAGTTTATCTACCACTATAACTATATGATCCTGTAACGAAGCGCGCTGCTCTCCGTTGGATCTTCTCTATCTCTTCTATCAACCCTATTTGGTACGGATCCCACACTGCTGAGCAGTATTCAACCAGTGGGCAAACAAGTGTACTGTAACCTACCTCCTTTCTTTCCGGATTGCATTTCCTTAGCATTCTTCCAATGAATCTCAGTCTGGCATCTGCTTTACCGACGATTAATTTTATATGGTCATTCCATGTTAAATCACTCCTAATGTCTACTCCCAGATAATTTATGGAATTAACTGCTTCCAGTTGCTGACCTGCTATATTGTAGCTAAATGATAAGGGATCTTTCTTTCTATGTATTCGCAGCACATTGCACTTGTCTACATTGAGATTCAATTGCCATTCCCTGCACCATCAATTAACTCGTTGCAGATCCTCCTGCATTTAAGTACAATTTTCCATTATTACAAGCTCTCGATACACTACAGCATTATCCGCAAAAAGCCTCAGTGAACTTCCGATGTCATCCACAAGGTCATTTACATACATTGTGAATAGAAACGGTCGTACTACACTCCCCTGCGGCACACCTGAAATCGCTCTTACTTCGGAAGACTTCTCCCCATTGAGAATGACGTGCTGCGTTCTGTTATCTAGGAACTTTTCAACCCAATCACACAATTGGTCTGATAGTCCATATGCTCTTACTTTGTTCATTAAACGACTGTCGGGAACTGTATCGAACGCCTTGCGGAAGTCAAGAAACACGGCATCTACCTGGGAACCCGTGTCTATGGCCTTTTGAGTCTCGTGGACGAATAGCGCGAGCTGGGATTCACACGATCGTCTTTTTCGAAAGCCATGCTGAAACCTACAGAGAGATTTCTAGTCTCCAGAAAAGTCATTATACTCGAACCTAATACCTGTTCCAAAATTCAACAACTGATCGACGTTAGAGATATAGGTCTATAGTTAGTTAGAATGGTTGAACTGTCTCTGACGGATTAGTTACTTAGGTATCATCCAACGACTAGTCCAATGACTACCAACCGAAGCACACTGGCGTTACTGCTTCTCTACTGACAGCGCAATGCTCGCCGTCTCCTTTTATACTGGCAAGTCTATCCCTCCGCATTACGTAGTGGTGTCCGGATACTTTCGTTCAGACAGTGTAGCTCTCTGAAATTTCTAATTGTCTTCTTCGGCAGTTTGGCCGTAGAGTGACAGCCTGTCTTGCGAACTGTAACAGGACACACTGGTTTCTCAGTGAGGGAAGTTGATGAGCATTCGGTCTGTGTAGTGGTGCAGCAGCATTGTCCGCTGGGGTGGTGGGAGGCAGCAGCCCGCATTGTTCAGCCCACTGCAATAACAGACAGCGGGCTTCAGAGGCGCTGTCATCTGTGACGTCCGTATAGAGCGGCTTCACATGCTGCTCTGTAATGTAGCCAGGCATTTACCTGTCGGCCTGCTGTTCCTCTCAGATCGAACCGTGTGTCCACAGGGACACAAGGTACAATCATACTGCCACGACAACCTTGTCGATAGATGTGATTCTTCAATTTCTCCAGGCGTATTTCATGACGAAATAAACCTCAGCTGCAAAAATAGGTAATAACAGAAAATATCTGACCAAGAAAAGAAGTGCTGTGGTTCACAGAACCCGTATCCAGTCTTCCAGAAAGCGAAAAATAGTGTCGAACAGAACTGGCAGTTTACGTAACACAGAATTTGTGTTGAAAAAAAGAATAATAAAAAACCGAGACAGTAAAGGGCTATTTAAAATTGGTTGAAAATAAGTGAGTATTACATGAAGAGGTATAAAAAACAACAAGCAAATAAAGAAATGTGTAAAACTGATGAATAATCGCAGAAGAGAGGATAATATTACCATTGTGGACGCCAGAGTTGCAGAACCGAAAGATTTCTATTCGGGAAGTATGCTCACATAAAATGGTCGAAACGATGAACTCAGGTTGAGCAATTTGTCGGCAGAATGAAAAGCTTGCGACGAAAGAAGTCTGTCACTTTCAAATATTAAAATAAGGCCGAGAAAACAATTTGTAAAACTCCATATGGGGGCACGACATTTTATTAATTAAGCTGTATTATGTGGTGAGCGATGAAATTATGCCTGTTTAAGGAATGTCTTGCGAAAGGCGCTACCGCTCGTAGCGCCTGAAATGAAATTATCATTTGTGGTATTTACTGTGCGATTTAGTTAATCCTTAAGAGGGAATGGAGATATTATCCTGCGTCCGTAACATTACAGCAGCATATTACGAGGCCATTACGATCGCTTACTTACGTCCTACATTCGAAGAACATTTACGGTATGTTCAGGTGCCATGCACACCAAAAGACATTCTCTTTATTATATGGTGGCTTGCATTCTGAACACTCGAAGACTGTTTCGGAATACCGACACTGGACCGAAAGCGAGAGAGTCGCAACGATACTTCCTTTCTGTTTCTCAGTGTACAAGAATCTGTTTTTCTTATAAAAGTCTCGCTCATCTGTCAGGAACTGTGGCTGCGACATTGCAGGTTGTCATAAAAGCAAAGGAACGCAACAGCTGTGCAAAACTGACATCGAGTCATACCAGAGACAAGGAACCCGATAATATCTGATAACAAGATGAAATGTGAACTGTTGAAGCTAATCACATTTTGTAAATAACTAAGAGACAGTGCTGTAGAGTATCTCCTTGTCTTACAACTGTGAAGTAATACGGGAAAACGTGTATGGACACCAATCTCGTAGTCTTGCAGCTGTGAAGTACCATGGCTAAATGTATCCGGATATGTTTAGCCATGGCACTTCACTGTTGGAAGAATACGAGATCTGCGCATTTGTCGGTAACATCACAACGATAAATTTCGTGGAGATGCTTTCAAGTCTTCCATTTAGTATCATGTGAATGCTTACATGTCCCATTAACTCTTCAATTTCCAACTTTTGGACCATCAATTATATCTTACCCAGGAAAATTGATCAGGGTACTATTAACAGAAATTGGAACATGGCGATTAATAATATTCGCTTTGCACAATAGCGGAAGGCCCGAAGGCATAACGATCGTAGGCGCTCATTTCGTTGTGAATTAATGAACTTACCTATGTAAAGAATTTGGGTCCACATGAAGGGAATAGTAAAATTTTCTGCTAAACTCGTGGTGCGTTTTGTTAGACCGTGTCAGATTCTAAAGGTGCCCACCCTGACTGGTCTCCCAGTTTAAAATTTATCTACTGGTAAACTGCATAGCGTTCATCTTAGGTAAAGGTTGGTGCATCGTATGATAACTGTGACATCAGTGGAGCTCAATAAAAAATAAAAAAACAGGAAAGGGTAAGGTACTCTGGCCGAATTTACTTATCCCCCCCACCAAAGGTTTAACTTTTTTGGGGGGAGGGTGATTGGGAATTGGGCCGTGCGAGCTTTCAGTATGTAACAGAAAACTCAATTCAGCCAATTTGCCTGTGGCTAAGCAGCAGCCTGCTTAGTGTTCCACCAGAGGGTACATAAGCGGTCTGTTTGCGTCGCCATATCGCCACGCCGGATCATCACGGCTTCAGTTGTTGCCGACAGATAACAGGAGATTGTCCCACTGGCCATTGGCGGTTATGAGGGACATGGACGCTGCAAGCGACTGCTGGAACTGAACAACACTTCGAGGAATGGTCCGTACTGCCAATATGTCAGCTGACATGCCTGAGAAACACGTCGCTCGAATCTGGTGGAACACGGGCTTGGTACTACGTCTGTTGTTTCATATCTGCGGAAACTGCAGGCAGTGTTGAATGACTTAGCCATATAGACTTGCTTAGTGAGTATTTTAATGTGTAGACTGTACGAGAAGCTAGTTGGAGTTATCTGCTGTACCGTGGTGTCGCCATACTGTGCGATTTATGCTTCACTTATCCCCAGTGTTGCCTACAACAGCGATAGTTATATTCCTTTGTTTTGCTTTACGTTTGTGGCTGTTACCTATATGCTCTGTGAATAACTCGTGAATAGTAAAACTTGTGCTTGTAATGTCTATTCTGCACAAATACAAGTTCAGTTTTTCTGTCATGGTTGAAACCGTGTGAACGTTCTGGTTCAAATTATATTTCACTTTTAGATGAATTTTTAAAAAGGCAAGCTATGTACAATGCTGAGGGTTTGTCTGATTTTGTTAAAAATATTTCCGGTTAATGGATTCGAGCCCTATTTGTAATTTAGGAGTCTTGTTTGGGCTGGTTTGTGTACGCAAGGTTAAATATGTTACTATTATTTGTAATGAGCTGGGTGTTGTCTCTTAAATTTATTTGTGAATGTTTTATCGTCAATTTATTTTATAGTGTTCTTTAATAATGGCTTATTGCCCGTTCCGAACTAATAAGCAAATGTCTAAATGTTCATTTGTGTTAGCTTACAGGTACGCAACATCTGCTAATAGAAATAATTTTCTCTGTGTTTTAATTGATACTGTGCTTGTTAATCTGAGGTGAAACAAGACCATGTGGGTGTGATCAAGCTTAATATTTCGCTGCCTTCCATTAAACTGTTCAATTTCTGATTCTAAAGTTCTATTGTTCATTGCTTTGCATTCCTTGAATCCTCGTAGTTTACTGTCTCCAGTTAAACTGTTCTACTTCTAATTCTAAAATTGTGCTGTTCATTTGCTTGCATTTATTGAAGTTTCTCAGAGCTACTAAAGATGTAAATAAATGGTCTTTCCGGTCCAAATTATTTTGGAATCTGGCATCGAAGCACTCCCGGCTTCTCGCTAGCTCATTTCTTTATAGATAGCTGCGCTCTCCGTTGGAAGGTCAGTTCTGTTCTGACTGTACGTTGGTGTCAGTAACAAACATGCTTGCAATTATAAGCCGGCCGGAGTGGCCGAGCAGTTCTAGGCGCTTCAGTCTGGAACCGCGCGACCGCTACGGCCGCAGGTTCGAATCCTGCCTCGGGCATGGATGTGTGTGATGTCCTTAGGTTAGTTAGGTTTAAGTAGTTCTAAGTTTTAGGGGACTGATGACCTCAGATGTTAAGTCCCATAGTGCACAGAGTCATTTGAACCATTTGCAATTGTAAGTGGTGTACTTCACTGGCGACCTTGACTTTGGATTTGAACTGAATTGTGGTTTTGACGTGACAATATGCTTATTCCAGTTCAAGTTTTCATCAATACATACACCCAAAAATTTGGAACATTCTATTGCCGGCTTCTGTTTACTGTCTCTTGCTTATGTGGTGCATCCATTTTTGGTATGCATCTAGTTTTTGTGTCGAACAGGATGTTTTGAGTTTTCTCAAAATTAAGGGGCAGTCATTTTTCATAGAATCACTTCATAGTTCTTTGAATAACAATACCTTCTACTGATTGTTCTGTAATGGGATTTATTGTAACGGCGTATCATATACCTGGAGTACCAATTCTGCTTGATGACTGTTAAGTGGAAGGTAACTCATGTATATAAGAAATATAAGTGGGCCAATAATGAACTCTACAGGACTTCCTTCGTGATTTCTCCCCTGTCACTAATATTTTCTCTCCGTGGAACATCTTTTGAACTACTGAGGACAATTCTGTTTGCTAAGTACGATGCTCAAGAAATGGTTAAAATGGCTCTGAGCACAATGGAACTTAACGTCTGAGGTCACCAGTCACCTAGACTTAGTACTACTTAAACCTAACTAACCTAGGGACATCACACACATCCATGCCCGAGGCAGGATTCAAACCTGCGACCGTAGCAGTCGCGCAAGTTTGATGCAAATTAATTGTTTGTAAAGCTATCAGTTCCATAAACTTAAGTTTTTCAAAATCAATAACGTGATCGACTCAGTCAAACATATTGGAAAAAGCAAAAAAAAAAAAAAAAAAGCCGTCTGTGGATATCTTATTATTTATGACTTGTTATATTTTGTGGCTGGATCCATAAATAGCATTTTCAATCTAGCTACCGTTCTGGAATCCAAACTGTGGTGTACTAACTGAATTGTTTGTACTTAAATATGAAGAATTCCTTTTCCAGAAACAGATGATTCAGGGATGTGTAAATAGGTAAGCTCGGTGAAGAGGATTGGACGACAGGTAGACAGCGAAGCATCCTTCCCAACAAATATAGTTAACAGTAACATACTTTACCAAAGTACACGAAATGGGATACCAGTACCAACGTTTCGCTTTCACCTACAACTGTTCAGGGAAGGCAGTCCTTAAATAAAGCTGGTGTCAGCTGACGGACGTGTTACGTAGTTTAAAGGACTCTGAAGGCGACAGCTGCATCCGAAGGGAGGTAAGCGCTGACGCAAAGCGCGTTTAGCGCAGTGCGGGGTTCTTCTGTCTCGGGTCGCCTTACTGTCGGCTGCAGTGCACCCCGTTTCATTAGCCAGAGTACTGACCTTTCTCCTTCTATACAGTTACTAGTACTGAGGATTAATGTGCTTTCCGGTGCAGAGACACGGCAACGCCATTTTAATCCACTTCGCATATGTGGAAAAAAGTCGCACGTTTCTCGTGGCCGAGGACAGCAATTACTCTGCTCGAGACGTGTACCATAGCTGCCTTAGAAACATTAAACTGTGCACCAGTACCGCTACAGGCAGTAGAACGGCTCATACCAGTTCATTGTTTTTCTCTTTTTCTGAGTGAAGCAGATCATCCCATATGTTTTGTTTTTCTGTTCCAGCCCTCAGGACCACGTTTAACCTACTACGTTAGTAAATGAAAACGGCGATATTGTGTATGTTCTACAGAATTCATTGATAGCTTTATGCAGACTCCAATGCTTCATCTTCCGCTTTTTTCTCCCTCTTTCTTTTTTGCTCTCCATTTTCTTCCATGTGTTTTTGAGGCTTTATTTTGCCTTGGGAAATTTTCCACCACTTTGGTTCTCTATCTTACGCTGTCTTCAATGTATTGCTTATTTATGTCAGTTTCTTCTAGGTCTTCGTGTAATGTCTTAAACCAGTGTGGTTTGCCTTTTGTATTTTGAATGTGCTGTTCAGCTAAGACTCATTCTTTGAATGTCTCCAGACAAGATTACTCTTCTTTCTCCAATTTCGCCTGTATTTTTTGCTGCGTGATTGCACACTTCTAAGTTCCTTCTTTAATTTAAATATTTCCACCATTGTAACGTTTCCTAATAACTGCCTCACAATCTTTCCCTTTACCTGATTCCTTCATTTTTACTGATCCTGAACTTAGGGATTCTGATTCATATGTGCTTTCTGGTCGAAATACATTCTTTTAATATGTACATTTGCATTTCTAGAGAATGACTTTTCAGTATAAAGTCCTTTTACCAAGTGAAAGGCCGAGTCCATATTTATAATCCAATAATCCAGTAATTTATAATCTTTCTCTGATGGTTTGTTTCTGTATCATGACAACCTGTTGTAAAGGGGAAATACAGTTCATCCAATCATAAACATACGACTCAGGACGCACAGGTGGCGGCTAAGATCGGGTCGTATACATTTGGACAGCCGAAATCAGCTTGACAGGAGCACGTGGAGGGCCAGTTTCACACTATGCTCCATAGAAAGTGTTGTCTTTGGTATTCAGCCGATCGCTAAGGTAACTGCGTGACCGAGAAAACCCTTCCGTTGGGGAGCACAATTCTCATGACCGCTTTTCATGTCCAGTACAAAATTAAAACTTACTCCAAAATTAATAAATATTGAACCATATGTGTTACTGAATAGCCAGTAGACTCATTTGAGGCGGAAAAGATGGGCGATTACGCATGTGAAGACGCGCCTTGGATATCGGCATTAGTCTATACGTTACTGTAAATTAAATGTTATAAATAATTCCTGAATTCTAAAAGTGGGTACCTCGGCAGTACGTTATGCGATTGCAACAAACGAGAGGTCTACGGATACATCTCGTAAAACTGTATCGCACTGTGACAGTTGATTCGCTGAAAATATTCATATATTTAAATAAGAGGCCGAAAAATGGATTTCGCACAATTGAAAACAGCTTTTCCTAAAACATTAAAAGTAACGATATTGCTGGAAACTTCAAGTTTATAGAAAATTATTTAATTTATAATTCAAACTGTTTGTTAATATTTACACTTATAAATCCGAGAACGGAGGAAAACTGTAGAAATCATTGTTTGGAAACCAACTGTGCTATGTAAAAGTAATCTGACAAAAGCGTAATATTCCTCACAGAATTTTCGTATGATCTGATATAACTTGTGTGCATAAAAGGTTAAAATTAAGAACTTCAGCAATTTTCACTTTCAGTAGTTTAACTGCCTTCAATAGCGCTTGACCAAGGTTTCCTGGGTGATCAGTGGCTAGGTTCGGACGCCGTTGGAGGCGGTCAGACTGTGTTAGTTTGTGTCAGGAGAAAGTTTTATCTGATGAGGGATGGAATAGCCGCTAATTCGCTTGTATGAATTATTCAGAGTTCCTGCTTTCGGACATAGATATTTTTCATCATCTGATCACTTGTTACTTTTAGGGCTGCATGTGATACAAGCCGCACTTAAAAGTTTTCATTGTGTAGCCATTATGGAATTTGTAGTTTGATATACTGTGTAACTTTAACGGTTTTCTGAAGATAGCTCACGCAATAATTCGTGGCCTCCAAGATCTTAAGTAACTCGGTCAGGTTCCGAAATTAATTTATTAATAACTGTGACTTCCGATTTTCCGTTATTGTTATTGGAAATAAACTCGAATTGGTGAAACTTTAAAAAAATACGTGAGTGCGTACATAAATTTTTCATAGAAAATCCTCCCTGCATTTATATTAAATAGTTTGGTGGAACATTGGGTACATTGCGACGAATGTGAATCGGCGCCCCATGGACGAAACGTAGCCGAACTTGTAAGTCCAGCCACATTTACGGCGACCTATTGAAATTTTTCTGCTGTGTAACGTGTGGATAAATCGTTTCATGTAGTAGCACATGGTGGCTCCGAGCTATACATGACTTGTGGGCGGTTTAGAATTTTGATTTTTGGCTAGTTGATGAGAGAGGTTATATTATATTTCGTCATCCACTCTATATGCACATTCCCATACAACCCGCAGAGTCACATTTCAGCCTTTAATTAGGCTGGGTTACTCTTGCTAGATACTGATGTTCAAAAAATTTGTAAAATCTTTAGTACAAAATCATTTTAACTATCTAGAGCGCAAACAACATGCAGCATTAAATTTGATAACGAGTTTTAACTGTTCACGCAATCATCCTCAGGTCTGAAAGGACAAGCAGATGTTTTCATACCTTGTGATTAAGTTTTATGGTACAGTTTTATTGAAGGAAATTCGTACTAAATATTATTTATAGTAACTGAACTTCGTCGGATGAGAAATACTTCATTTCATCACAGAGATGTATATTTTCACTTTGTACCACTTTTATTCAATCTTTCGGATATCCCCTACTTCCAAAATAAATTGTATTTTCTCTCTCTCTTCTGATTTATCGCCGCATAACAAAGAAGCCGTTTTAAGGTAAAGGAAAGCGTTGTACCTTGAGGATAATGTACCTAGGAATGTACAATGTTTCCTGATCGATGTTTGAATCTAGAGACCGATTTTAGACTCACATACCGGAATGCGCACTAGAGACCGCCATAAGCAGTTTCCTAAATTTCTACCTCTTTGATTCTTATGGGACGTGAGGCTGTGTTTTGTACAGAATGTGTAAATAAGAGGGTATTTTCAAAACTTCTCCACAGGGCACATGGGCATTAGTGGAACGATTCCTACGCACCACGCCTTAGTTGCGAGACAGACTTTCAGCTATCACTACATGTTGTCACTGCAGTAATAATTTGAGTTTTGAATGAGATATTCCGATTTCAGATGGAGAGAGAAAATCCCACGTAGTAACCAGCGATCTTACATCAAAATTGAAGGATTCCGGGGAAAAACACATATCGAAATTCACAATGCTCAAGTTTCAGTTTGTGGGGATAGTGTACTGGATAGAAGCACGGTTTCACGGTTGGCTTCTCGTTTCCGTGAAGGCCAGACAAGTAGTGAAGACAGCCCACGCAGTGAGCGGCCGGTAACTGCAACAGACTGCACTTCCGCTGTCGCTAATGACAACATTTTGCAACAAGATCAACGAAAAACATATGAAGACATTGCAAATGAACCAAATGAGTCTGTATTTTCGGTGCTCAGAATCATAAGCGAGAAACTAGACTAATGAAATATCGCTGCAAAATGGGTTCCTCACGAGATGAATGAAGAGCAAAAAGCAAATCGCAAGAGAATCACACAACAGTTGCTTCAACGCTATGAAACAGTAGAAGATCAATTTTTAAATAGGACTGTTGCAATTGGCGAAATATGGATTCGAGGTTCTGAGCTATAACTGAAATTTCAGTCTTCTCAGTAGGAACATTCTGACTCCCTTAGACCAACTGTCCAAGTCAAGCTGATGATGATTATGGCTTATGACAAGATTCGAATGGTAGCAACAGACAGTGCCACATGAACCACTGCAACGGGTTGATACTGTAAAGACTTTCTGCTAAATGTTTTGCGGCGAAAGACAGTAAAGATTGTCCGATACTTTCACAGGTCTATTTCTAAACCCTCGTGATAGTGTGCGACTGCATACTGCCGAACCAGTAAGCAGAGGTTTGAAGAATTTTGGATGGGAAATCTTTAACCATCTACCCTATAGTCTTGATATGAGTACACCAGCCTTAGATTTGTTTCCAAAGCTCAAGAAACCATTCCGATGCAAACGTTTTCAAACCATTGAGGAGGTTTCTGAAGCAGTGACCCGAGTAATCAAACTGATCAACAAAAATGGCTTGCTAACTGGAATACAAGACTTGCCGAAATGCTGGACCGCTGTTATTGAGAAGAATGGGAATTACATGAAGGCTCTAAAATCATTTTGTGAAATAAAAAAAACAATTGAAGTATAGTTTATGAACTGTCCCTTGTAAATATGTGTACATATTATTTGGAGAGAACTGAGTTTTCTCAGTGTTTTACATGTCTTGAAAACGAAAATCTTGTTACTAGGTTTTGATAATACTTGTACTTAACTTGCTTTCGCTGATTGGCCTTTGGTGTGTAGTAGAGAAAGTAACAGACTATTAAATAAAACATTTGTTCCTATGTACATGAACATTTCATATTTGGAGAAATCTTACTTTTCGGAAGTATTTTTTGTAACTTCAGGTAAAGAAAGCAGCAGACAAAAAAAGGAAGATTATCTTTTAAAAATGGAGTAAGAAAATATATTGAATTTCTATTAAAAAGCTGGTTAGAAGCAAAAGTCTGAAAAGTCTTCCAAGTTAAAACACATTTGTGTCTGTGCTGAGAAAGAAGGCGAAAAGGATCAGTGTTCGTAGGTTCGCATATAATGATTAAACAAAAATAAATGATAGCTAACGGAATGACTGGACCGGTATTCATACCATATTTTCTGAGGACGGATGTGGGTTAATCATATTTTAATCTCCTGTCAACATGGACATGTTAAAGACCGCAGATTTACGAACATGATATTTTATTGACAAGCAGATCATAGAGAAACTTAATAGATTTATATATTTAGTGTGCAGTATTACACATGGAGCAAACAATGAAATAAAAAATAAGTTAGATCCATTTAACTATCTCAGTGGAACTTTACGCTGGACACTGGAAAAGGAAGTCCACAGAGATACCATACTGAAGTCCTACAAGGCTGCGACTGCAGGAGCGCTGCTCTATGGATGCGAAAACTGGACCCTTAAGAAGAGAGAAAAAAGAGAATAGAAGCATGTGAACTGAATTTCCTTAGATACGTGACTGAATATACTTCGATTGATAAAAGAGATATGACATCCGAACTGAACTGAATGTGCAAATCATATTTGACGTAATGAAACAATATCAGTCAAGAAGTAAATAACATATAAACCGTATGCCAGATGCAAGAATCACTAAAGCCATAAAACAATACAAAACAAGAGGTAAAAGATTTTTACGAAGACCAGTGAAGAGAAGGCTTCACTAATTTTGAACGGATGAAAAGGCCCAATTCTTGATGTAGACGACGATAATGATGATGATGATGTTTTATTTATTTATGCATTTATTCCACCCGGTGAGATTAGGGCCATCATGCAGTCTTCCACATCTAACCAGATCTCATGAGTGACAACTTTACAATATGCGTAGTACGCGAGCAGAACATATAATAGAAACGGTAAACCTAATGATTTTAATGAATTAAGAAATGTCTGTCTTAGTAAGATGATATTAAGCAATTTCTCATTGTGTTCTTGACGAAGGCGATGATGAAATCTAACAGAAACGTATGGCAGCAGTACTGGAGGAATAAAATGTAGAGAAGTTGACCGGTCAGGGAAAGTGCGTGAACAGTAAGGTTAGTAGAAGAGCTGCAAGGAACAAAACGATATAGATGTGGATGAGTGAAGAATGTTGAGAATGTGATAGATACTGGTTCACTGCTGGACAGAAGAACAACTTGGATATGACAAGAGGGAAATTCCTCCGATTGCAATAGATATAGCTTTAAACTGCTCTTGAATGGTGCAGCAGAGGTTTGGGTAAGACTCTGTTTACGGGATAGTTTGTTTCAGAGTCGTATGACTCCAAAGGAGAAGACGACAGAAAAATGTTTAGTGTTATGCTTAGGTTTTAAAATGGTTCAAATGGCTCTGAGCACTATGGGACTTAACTTCTAAGGTCATCAGTCCCCTAGAACTTAGAACTACTTAAACCTAACCAACCTAAGGACACCACAAACATCCATGCCCGAGGCAGGATTCGAACCTGCGACCGTAGCGGTCGCGCGGTTCCAGACTGTAGCGCCTAGAACCGCTCGGCCACCCCGGCCGGCTGCTTAGGTTTTACAACGTAGCTCATTACACGACATTTTCTACAGTAAGAAAAGTTATGGAAGTTGTTTTCATGTTGTAGAGAAGACAACATGTCACAGCTTCTGAACTGTAGGCAAAAAATTTCAGAAGATGATTTTTCCCAAATAAGAGCTCGTAGCATCATGAACTATGGGACTTAATGTCTCCGGTCTTTCACTGCTATTATTTAAAATATGCCATCCATATAGCTAATGGTGTGCAGGGCTGATAGTCACAACTGTTAAATCTGGTCAACATGTTATCATGAGCATGTGAATAAACCAGTGTTATACCGCAGTTTAAAAAAGATAAATACCAGAATTAGAGGGACTGGTTTACTGGACGCAGCACACAAGTTTTCACTAGGACCCTGAAGAGCGTTTTTAAAGCAATATCAGAGAGCTTATTAAGTGAGGGAAGTCATTTTCCTGTGTAGGCGGTTTTTATTTTTGAAATAATCATTTCATCCTTGGCGCCGGCCGCTGTGGCCGAGCGGTACTAGGTGCTACAGCCTGGAACGGCGCTGCTGCTACGGTCGCAGGTTCGAATCCTGCCTCGGGCATGGATGTGTGTGATGTCCTTAGGTTAGTTATGTTTAAGTAGTTCTAAGTTCTAGGGGACTGATGACCTCAGATGTTAAGTCCCATAGTGCTTAGAGCCATTGATTCATCCTTGGCTGTTAGGTACTTTCGCACCCTTCGGCATTTTCAAGCTACCTCTGTCACTTGCATCACAGTGAAAATTATAAGGTGCCGTATGATTACAGTTTCTCACTTTGACGCCAGTAACAGCGGTGGCTAAATTGCCGAAGGTGCTAAATTAGCTAATCGTTAAGCATGAAATGAACTATTTCTTTTAAACATAAAAGCTTCCTACCTTGGAAAGGGACCCTTAAGAAATTTACATCTGCTGTGGACCTATGTATACAAAAGCCTTTGGTTCTTATTAGATGAAGAGCAATTGAGTGGAGTAAGATCTACAACAGATGCAGTATTTGTGACGAAGCAGATCACTGAAAAACATGCAGAATTAAACTGAGAGAGCCACTTAGAATTTGTTGACCTGAAAAGGTCTTTGATAAGGCTAATGTATTACTACAAAAAACTTACAGTCGTAAGTAGCTCTCGCATGATGTGTAATTGCCAAGTAATATAGCTCGATGAAACTTGGACCATAAGTAAAAAGAATTGAAGGTGGTGCAGAAGGTAACTGAAAGGAATCATCGATGACCCGAACAGAAATTTCACAGCCCGGTCCATTTGCAGAGTATCCCCTCGTTCTAAGAGCTGCTCCACCTGCGCTGTTCGATGCGATGCGCATTGTCATCCATAAAAATGAAGTTATTGCATAATAGACGCACGTGGGAATGGAATGCGGTGTCAGAATTACATTCACCTGTGAGTGCACTGTGTTCAGAGATTTGGAGATCAAAATGGTTTAAATGGCTCTGAGCACTATGCGACTTAACTTCTGAGGTCATCAGTCGCCTAGAACTTAGAACTAATTAAACCTAACTAACCTAAGGACATCACACACATCCATGCCCGAGGCAGGATTCGAACCTGCGACCGTAGCAGTCGCTCGGTTCCAGACTGTAGCTCCTAGAACCGCACGGCCACTCCGGCCAGCTTTGGAGGTCAGTACGTCCATGGAACATTATGACTCCCTACACCTTAAACCTGGGCTATCGAAAACATCATGTTAAACAGTGTTACTGGGTGCATTAGGCGCTCCCAGCTCACGGCATATGAGAGCATGTCCAGTACTGGCGAACATGATTGTTTTGCTGGTCCATATGCTATGGTTTGGAGAGACATAGTATTGCATTAGCGGATTGACCCCAAAATCTCTGAAAAAGGTGCACTCAGCGATCTGAGTTATTGTGACTTTGCGATCCTTCCCAGTGTGCATCTTTTGAGGGATGTATTTCACCCTGACGTCATTTTCATGGTTGACAGTTCGTGACCGCATTGAACAGCGCAGGCAGACGAGAGGATGTACGTGGCGAATGAACCAGCCTGCCCGGTCCCCCAACTTAAATCCCATTGAGTCTGTGTGAGATGCATGGGGGGGGGGGGGGGGGGGGGGACGACTACAACGACGACATAATGAAGCACGTCTACCTCCACCAACGACCATCCAACGGTTTTGAACCGTGATGGTGGAGGAATGGAACGTGCTACCTCAAGAATTTCTTTTCAAACTTGTGATCAGGATGGAAGCACACTGCAGACAAACCATTGCAGTATGTGATGATCACACACCCAACTGAGAATCATATCACACTTTTGGACCATCATAATTTCCGGTGACTTCCGTGTAACTATTTTCATGGAGTAAAAGTGTCATTTCTATTCGACACACTGCGTATTTTTGTCAATTATCTTCTGTAGTCTATTGTAGTAGTTCTTTCCATGTATGATCCAAGTTTAATCGAGCTATGTTACGTGACAGTAATACTTCGCGCGAAAAGTTACGTTCGTCCTTAAGACTTACACAATTGTGTAGATGATGTGACAGCGAGTCGCATGGTCGCTGCTTCACCTGAAAGTTACACTTCCCTTTAGAACCTCAAGGTGTACGCGAGTCCGATAGCAATGGCCGTCACTTAATTAGACGCCACAGGGCTACACCAACTGCCTGCAGTCTATGGGACCTAACCGCTGTGATTCGCCTGCCTCATAGCTTTGTCGCCTCATACACACTGTTAACAATGAAGTAGGTCAGCGCCAGCTGAATGTTCAGAGTTTATGTTCGATATCATGTGTTCACGAGTGCATTTATGTGTGTTTGGTAGTGAGCGAAATGTAGGAGCAAGGGCCTGCGTGTAGAACTACTCCAGTCGCTGTGTGTAAAGGGCGAAAAAATATTTTAAAACAATCTGAAATTGTCGTATCGAACCACTGAAGTTTTTTACTGTTGTGGCCATCAGTGAAGAAGCCAGGAATAACATAAATTTTGTACGATTTCGTTAAATGACAACAAAACATTGTGGTATTCGGAGTCTTCTATGTTCCATATTAACAGTGCACTAACATCGGTAGGATATCTAGATGTGAGCATGTTTCCAAGAAAGGGATGTAAATGAAAACGGAAATCTACGGAACTGGACGATTGTGACAAAAAAGATAGTCTGTAGAACTGCACTTTATACTACTGAAGAGGAGAGTATCCAACAGCTAGAAAAATGTAGGTTGATCTCTGTGAAGAAAGTTATTCTGTCTCAGAGAGACGTCCGTTCTTTGTATTCTCCGCTCACTTGGTTCTTAATTCAGAAATGTAATGATGGCCGAAAATTATTAAGAGAACATAGAGACATTGCAACAGCTAGAACGAAGTTTTGTGTACAATGCACTTATTTCGAGCTGAAAACAAAACTCTTGTAGTATATGGTTCAAATGGCTCTGAGCACTATAGGACTTAACATCTGAGGTCATCAGTCCCCTAGATCTTAGAACTACTTAAACCTAACTAACCTAAGGACATCACACACATCCATGCCCAAGGCAGGATTCGAACCTGCGACCGTAGCGGTCGCGTGATTCCAGACTGAAGCGCCTAGAACCGCTCGGCCACACTGGCCGGCTCTTGTAGTATACTTCGATAAAACTTGGGTTTCACAGCATCGTACCTACAAATATATTTCTCTCGACTTTAAACAGAAATATTGTCCTGGAAGTACCTACAGTTGCTTCTGTATAGCGATTATCGGCGATGTGCGTGATGGATGCAGTAGCGGAGGGCCAGTAACAGCTGCAAATAAAATATTTTCCAGAGGTAGGGAACGTTCTCGATCGCGTTAAGGCGACCGTCGGAAGTAAACTTGTAAGGAGTCCATAGGCCCTTACTATAACTTTGCACTCGGCACAGGTCGATAGGACGAACAATCGATTGTGATGTGTTGCCAGAGCGAGTGTCGAGTTGCGCCAGTGTGGTTGGCGGGTATATGTGTGTGTGAAGGCCGTTGTTGAAATACAGGGCTTTAACGGAGAAGGGTGTCGCCATCGCCGTGGTTAGACCCCTATGTAATAAATTAATACCGGGAAAGTGATGAAGTATCATTACGAAAGTGATCAGTGACGTTACTAGTGCCGATATTTGGTTTCGCGTCTACCGCGCCGGCCTAACCTTGGATTGCAGTGTTGGATGCAGTGATGGATTAGCGTTTTACGATAATGGAAAATGAAGAAAGCCTGTGCTGAGATTAGCCGTAATTAGATATGTATGACGAAGGCAGTGGCTGTCTCCTTTTTTGTGTTTTGGGAAGAATATAAGTTCGTAATTAGTAAAACTGTGTTGGTGTTCCTCATTACCAGACATTCAGAATTATAGTATTGAGCAGAACTAATTGGAAAGTAACAACTTCCGTAGCAGTCAATTCCGATTATCAGTCCCATTAGGTTCACGGTCATGTTAATAATGAATATTGGCCTGCTATTCGATCAGATCAGGTCGGGATAAAAACGGAGGTGTTACGAACTCCTGATGGCAGCGTGCGCATGGGATCTCGCAAATGAAATATTTCATAGATGATACGAACAATGATGACGTTCCAGATGTCATCAAAGTTAATTTTACAATTTTATTCATAGCTGTATCTCTTGTAGTTTCTATAAGGTCCAACAAAACGCAAATTCATCAGCGACTACATTTTTCGTTACGCCAGCACAACAGTTACACACATCTTAATGTATTTTATTTTTTTAAATCTCGGAACAGTACTATGTTTTCACGATAATATATACAAAAAATGGTTCAAATGGCTCTGAGCACTATGAGACTTAACTTCTGAGGTCATCAGCCCCGTAGAACTTAGAACTACTTAAACCTAACTAACATAAGGACATCACACACATCCATGTCCGAGGCAGGATTCGAACCTGCGACCGTAGCGGTCGCCCGGTTCCAGACTGTAGCGCCTAGAACCGCTCGGCCACCCCGGCCGGCTAAAATATACATAATATGTGTCCGTAAACATTCAGGAACTTTTTAAAATGCAAATGTTAGTGATTCTGTTTTTTTTCAATGGTTTGAAGTAAAAAATTACTTTTCTTCACAGGTTTTGTAATGCTAGTTTTTATTTATTTTTTTGTTTCATAGCAGCTGGAAAGAGTTTTCTTTTGGATAGTGCTCCTTCAGATTCTAGACCAACAATAAAGATGTCTAATATTTTGTTCGGAATTTTTACTAACATTTGAAATTATTCTAAATGGCAATGTTTTAAGACGGTGAGATGACCTTGAGATGCTTACCGTTATAGCGACAAGAGCTGCAGAGATCGTCAGCATAACGGAATTTTGTCGCACGTCAGCTGTCATGTGAAACCAACAGTGCGTAGTTGCGTATCACTGCGCAAACTGGGAAATAGGCCGCTCTCCGCTGTTTAACTAACAACTGCAGTAGCAGCTCCGGTTCATCGCACGTCACATGCGGACGAGCACTGAGCCGTCCAGCGAAGGACCCGCCACGCTCGCCAACGACGAGTCCGACGACGGATCAGCAGAACAGCGACAGCGCAAGACATCACAACGGAACAGTGTCTATGACGGAGTGCAGGCGGTAGTGTTCACTGGTTTGGACTTTGTCTCTGAACACGACTGGCATAGGCTAGGACTACTTCTACAACGAACACGTCAGAGTTGAGTACGTGTGTTACCAGGACTTGAGGAATTGGATTTAGGCATTTGTAACAATATTAGTTGTTGTGTGTCATGTGTATGCGCGCCTATTACTGTTAGTTGGGTATAGCGTCCCTGTTCACACAGACATGTTGGTGGCACCTCGTGGCCTGTTGTTAACGTACAGAAGTCACAGTAGCCACATCAACCGACGAGGAACCTAAGTCAGAAAAACAAAGAAAACTGTGGAACAAAATGAAGTAAGGAGAGTACCTTAAGATCGTATGAAAACACAACAGTGCTTTAGATGTATAGCGGAAAGCATTATTCACCCTTACATGACATGCAAGAAGGAACTGACCTTCACGTGTATGTGTTTGTGTGTGTGTGTGTGTGTGTGTGTGTGTGTGTGTGTGTGTTCGGTGGGGAAGGGTGATGGGCGCTCAACGACGAGGTTATCAGTGTCCTTCCAAAATCAGCATGTGGTTGAAACGGAGAAAAACAAGAAAATAGATAAAAATTAATCTGAAATAAAATCACATTCACTCTCACCCAATCTCACCCGTGATGGCCCGCACAATCATACTATCCCACATCATAGAAGATATCACTGAAAGTGTTCAGATGTTCTAAAACTGTTAAGTAAAACTAAGAAAGACAAGACGAGAACTAAAATAGATTCACAGCAGTATGTGTCTTGCTGGTCACTCACGAAGAACACGGATGAGCCAGCCACCCTGAGAACGCATTAAAAACGTTCCACTAAAATTTTATCGAACAAGTCCGACAGTTCACAAAATTTTAGAAATCGTACCATATTCGTTTGTCAGCTACAACAGACGGCAAATCTGTCGGCAGATAAGCTGTCGCCCTTTAGACCGAAGATAAAATACAGTCTAGTAAACTATCACGCACTGTGACCTGCACACATTGGATGGTCCTAGGAGGAGGCACACTGAACTAACTGAGGATCATGATACTTTCCCTCGGCTGCTACATCCGTCTTTTGTTCCCCGCAGTACCCATGTGCCCTGGCGCTCACTGGAAACAGATCTCCTTCCCTAGCCTTTGCAGTTGGACGACAGTGTCCAGGATATTTTGGACTACCTTAAAAATAGCCGAACTCTGCAACATGACTATATTCACAAGAAAATAAAACTATTGTTTTTAAAAGAGGGGAACACAGAAGAACAAAAATAGTGGTGAAAAATGCAGCAGTAGAACAGGTCGCCCATTTTCGTTATCAGGAGTGTGATACTACATACGAGTATAGAAAAGGTAGACAAGGAAAAAGCAGAATTTGGAAATATATCAAGAGTGGAAATGAAAACATTTTAAGTATGAAAGATCACATTTGCCAGGAGCATAAAAAAACATGTACATTTTTTGTTCATAACTTACTTGTTTCCAAAAAAGTTGAGGAGTTATGCTCACCTTATCCGTGCATTACATCACATTACGTTAATACTTGTTCCTTAGATTGTGAATACGTCATTTCATAATGATGTGGAATGTGTCAGTTTAACATAATGTTTCTTTATATGATATCATTAATTTTTTTTACAAGCACTACTTTCTATTTAAAAATTCATTTATTGAGTAGAAGTATTTATCATTAACAAATTCCTTTGTTCTCAAGTGCTGGTTGGCTATCTGTCACGCTTTTAATGCTATCTGTTATATGACCAAAGACTTTCGCGGCAGCATAATTTACCCCTTTCTGTGCCAAAGTCAGATTTAACCCAGAATAGCGAAGATCATACTTTCTTCTAGTGTTGTAGCTATGCGCTTTGCTATTATTTTTGAATTGGAATGGGTTATTAACAACAAATTTGATAAGCAAATATATGTGTCGTGAAGTCACTGTGAATATAACTAGTTTCTTAAATAAATGTCTGCAAGGTGATCTTGGGTGGGCTCCAGCTATTTTTCCGATTGCACGCTTTTATGCAATGAATACTTTCTCTCTTAATGACGAATTACCACAAAATATGATGCTATACGAAAGCAGTGAATGAAAATAGGCATGGTAGCCTAACTGACATATTTATCACAAAAATTTTCGATAACACTAATAGCATAAGTGGCTGAACTCAAACATTTCAGCAGATCATCAATGTGTTTCTTCCAATTCAGTTTCTCATCAGTGCATGCACCAAAAAATTTCGAAAATTCTTCCTTAGCAACAGACTTCTGTTCAAAGTCTACATTTATCGGTGGTGTTATGCCGTTTACTGTACATAACTGTATATACTGTGTTTCCCCAAAATTAGTGAGTGTCCATTTGCAGAGAACCACTTAACATTTTTCTGAAGGACATTAATTACAATTTCCTCAGCTAATTCTTGTTTGCTGGATGTGATTACTGAGCCGTGCACGGCTCGTGTTCATGGCATTTATTGTCTGTCATCTTCTATTACGGTACTGCCGCCTCGTTTTCTTATTCCATTTACTGGCGTCACTAACTTCCTGCCTAACTTGCCCGTGAGCGGCAGCAGCAGCGCGTATCGATAAGTGCACCGTCGTACCATCTCTGGAGCCACCGATATTATTTCCGGGTCGTCGTGTGTCTGGCAGTCAGTTCGAGACGGTTCAGCAGTGCAGTCTGGGACAGAGCCCCAGTGAGGTCGGCACAGCCAGTACCAGCGGGGACGACAGTTGGTTGGTCGTTCGGTCGGTCGTCTCAGTGACGACGTGTATTTGGGTCGGTTCCTTCGTGTGCAGAGTCGTCGGTTGAGTTACCTCTGCATGGTAGGGTCGGAGCCAGTGTCTCCGGGGCGTCGTCTGTCCGAAGGAAGAAAGTCAGTTGGAGACGCACCAGAAGTGGAGTCGCGACGGAGCAGCAGTCGCGGACGGGCCAGCAGTCCAGTCGGTCGGTTGGCGTGGAGCAGCAAGCAAGCCCCCGTCGCGCGGTGTCGGGCTGGAGCCGCTGGCAGCGCGCACGCGCGGTTGGAGTATGAGGTGCTGCTTGCGAGTGCTACGAAGTTCGTCGCCCACAGATCTTGGACATGAAAGTTGAGTCCTCACTTAACCTACTGTCGAGCCTCAGCTGCTTATATTTCTTCGTTTGATCCTGGTTGTCGCTTTTGGGACATTCTCGCGGGCAACAATGTGTGTATATTTAAGTCGGCTAAGATTCCAGCCGTCTTCCTGTGGAATTTAACTTAATTAGTCCCTGTTATTGAAGTTCACCAGCGGTACCTTCTGCCTTGTGGCCATTGACGTTTTGGTTAACTGCCCTGATTGTTGGCGTAATTTTCGGTGGTGTATTTTCCTCGTCGTGTTGTTTCTGTCCAGCGCGGCATGTAGTTAGATGGCTGAGGTGTTGTTGGTCGTTGTAGGCGCCAATATTCTGTGCGTCATTGTATTGAAATCTTGTGCTCGTTTTGCTGGTTGCGTCGAGCGGAACTGATTTGCTGATTGGTCTGTTGGCTGTCTGTCGGTTGGGTTGCCTTTCGATAAAGAGGCTGCCTGTCAGTTACATAGTAACTTCACTGTTTGAGTTTTAGTTATTTGGTTGATGTGTGGCCTTCAGCCGAGTTTTATATATCCTCAATTAATGTTTTTTTCTTGCACTTAAGGCATGAGATTGTTGTACCTACAGGGGCCTTCAGCCGAATTTTACATCAAATCTTTTAAGGCCTTAAGCTGTTAAATTATTGTGCTGATTTGTGGCCTTCAGCCGAGTTTTAATGTCTCTTGGATTAATGGTTCTTGTCTTGCCCTTAAGGCATACGGTTGTGATGTTTTTCAGCCGAATTTGCTTCAATTGTTTTAAGCTTAGGCCTTCTGCCGTTGGATTGAAACACTTCTTATTGCTTAATAAGCGGCCTCCAGCCGAGTTCCATTAAAATTAAAGTGCTAAGGCCTTCAGCCTGTTTAGACAGAAGATTTAGAAAACATTTTTGGCTGACACCTCCAGAAGAACCTTCTATGTCAATTTCTTACTTAGGCCTTGCGTCTTGGATTTTGAGTGTGGCCTTCAGCAGATCTAAAGTTAATCAAAGGAGATCCATTTCAACTTTGAGTGTTTTGCATTCTTGTGTAATTTTGTTTGTGGACAAATAAAGTTTGTATGTTGAGTGCAACTGACAGCTACCTCATTCTGGCCCCTTTCCACAACCTAACCCGCTCTGGCCTGCTAGCCCAGGCATTTCAATTACTTTACATGTGTCATCAGAAAAAAGAAATAGCTTTGCATCTTCATGAACATAACGTGGCAAGTCATTAACATACATTAAGAAAAATAAGGGCCGGCCGGAGTGGCCGTGCGATCCTAGGGGCTACAGTCTGGAACCGAGCGACCGCTACGGTCGCAGGTTCGAATCCTGCCTCGGGCATGGATGTGTGTGATGTCCTTAGGTTAGTTAGGTTTAATTAGTTCTAAGTTCTAGGCGACTGATAACCTCAGAAGTTAACTCGCAAAGTGAAAAAAAAAGAAGAAAAGGAATCCAGAAGTGAATCCCATGGGATACCGTTCTTGATGCCTCCCCAGTTAGAGCATTCTGCTGATTTTTGCAAACTATCTGTACTGTTAATTTCAAATTTCTACATTCTTCCAGTTAAATACGAATTAAACCATTTGTGCACTCTACATGTCCATCTTTTTAGCGATGGTCGCGGGACCCGACTGTTCGATTGAGGATGTCAAATTAAACACCTTTCAGCCATCAATTTTCAACCTTATTTAATCAGGCAACCAGTTTCGGCGCTTTATTACGCCATCTTCAGGCCACTGACCGACGCGTAGAAATAATCTACTTCACCTGTGATCGAAGAAGAGGTCAGCAATACTGGTGTTAGTAGATATCTACTTTCTACAGTGACCACTTAAAACGGCACCTGTCGGTGGGTCCACTAAGAGTCCATATAAGATTATTGAACGACTCGTTGAGATTTTGAGTCCGACCATGCAGACACTTCTTCTGTAATTCAGGGTTTTCCAGGTACCTGTAAATAGGTTTTATGATATCCATGACTGCTGCTGGGATGGTTTGTTTATGGCCGTATGAAGTGTTTGAGTACGGGGTATTGCAGTAATTGCACCATGAATCAGGTCCAGGAGGGCAAAGGTGGTGTACTGGTTTTTCATCAGTTGACAATCTGTGGAAGAAGGTAGCCCATACTGCCTGCTTCATTTTCAACAAATCCTCGGTATTATTTCTGATGGCCATCCCATAATACTACTGTAGATCATCAATAATTTTGTCTGTCAGCCTGCCTCTTATGGTTTTACCATGAGAAAGTTTCTTGTCTCTCAAACTTTATTTCATCGAAAGAAAGCGAAGACAGATGCGCGACGAGGGAGCGGCAGTTTCAAACGTGGCGCCTGCCCCTGGCTCCACCTGACGTCATCGGTGCTGCCACGAGCAATTGCTCCGCTAGCTGCCCGGGTCGATTTACGCACGCGCGCCACATTGGGTCGATCTGATTGGCTGCTGATGATATCATCATGCCTATATAAGCGAGAAACCGTAGGCGCAAGAGAAGACACTAAAGTGACAACAAGAGGACGAATCTAACAGAGAGGACCACACACCAACTGCGATCTACGACGCAGGAACAGCAGGTCCTGCTTAAACTGCTCCAAACGTGCACAGAATGCTCGCTAGTCATGCACGCAAGCAGCCCCAGCAGTCAGTGAACTCCTGACGACGATGACGGAGATGGCCATCGAAAGCTCGAGGATTTTATCCTAACTGACGTGGCTGGAAAACCGAGAACGTTTTATTTATTTCATCTTCTTCAACCTGGTGCCCAACCTCTTCTGGATATGACCAGTACATTCCAGTTTCGTGATAGTCTTCTCATCATGTTTGAGCGGCTACTACATTGTTATATGCTTTTGAGTCTCCATCACCTAAGAACTTAGTGTAACACACTATTACTATTATCTTCTTTCCGTTACTTACGAGTACATTTTACATCTGATAACTTGTCTGTTCTTCGTAAACCTTTAGTTTCTTATCATTCGAGGAGTCGTCAGTAAGCTCATATACTTTTATAATTGCAGTACTATACCACCTTGAAAGAACCAAATTTTTTCCTCTGTTCCTTTTCTTCTTTTTTCCTGCCTGTTAGAATGTTCAAGTTTGTGAATTCCTAAGGGACCAAACTGCTGAGATCATCGGTCTCTAGACTTACACACTTCTTTTAAACTAACTTAATCTAACTTATGATAAGAACAACACACACACCCATGTCCGAGGGAGGACTCGATCCTCCGGTTGGGGGGGGGGGGGGGGGGCGCAATCCGTGAATCCGTGACATGGCACCCTAAACCGCGCGGCCACTCCGCCCTGCTCTACTGTTAGACCTTAAAAGGTGGTAGAGGTGCTTGGAGCAGAGAACGGTAAGGTAATGGGCTCTAGAAAGCAAAGTTATTAGAGAATAAAAACATATTTTATTTAGCAGAGATGTCCAAAATGGAAATTTGGCAGAGTTTAAAAAGAGAATCTTTACGTAAACTTTAACACTGGTTAAAAAACAATTTACAAGCAAGAGTCAGTTAATCTTATCACGATTAAAACAAACAATATTAAATCCAGCTGTTAATGTTGCAAAAGCAATCTTCAAGAAAATTTAACACAGTTAAAGAAGGGAAACGCTCTTCAGTTCGAAGTTGAAGCTGCTTTACCATTTACAAGGTAAACAGCTGGAATAAAATTCAAAGATTAAAAGTAATAACAATAAGGTCGCTGATTCAATACATGGACCAAAGTCGGCTTCTTAAAAGTAAGGATGTAGCTTACAAATCAGGAAGGCCACTCGTGCTAAATCAGCAATTTTACTAGACATAAAGAAACCAAAGTCGTACACGTCCATATAAGTAAAAGAAAATACCCCAGTCAACGAAGCATGAAACATGACATCCGTGCCGAAAATATTTACAGGCTAAGAATACTCAACACACCCTGAGGCATGAAAGTCATAATATACATCCATTATCATATGCTGTACAAAGGAGACATTCAGGTAACATCACACAGAAGAGCTGGGGCGTGGCCATAAAAGTAATGAGTTTCTGGAGAGGTAACCAAATACAAGGTGGCCTCACCAAATGAAAAACCTCTTGTAAAACACGTTGGTAACCTTCAACACTTTTACTTTTATTTCGACAAAGCGCGACCAGGGACATTTAATAGAATAGCTCTCCGATGAATCACCATTAATGCAGGTTTAACAAATGAAGGCTGAACAGATGTAACATAGTACCGTTGCGTAGACTAAATTCGGTGCAATGTGCCTAAGTAATTTGCAGCCAGGAGGTATAGGGCTGTCCGGCGATAATCTTCCTTCCATTGCGATGCACCACATACAGGGGCGGATACTGATCAAATGACACACATCCTTACGGTCCATCGCATTCCATCCCATGTCTGGCTATCAATAATGGGTACGATCCGTCCGTCGCGTAGCTCACCGATTCAGAACCCAGGTGTCATCCACCAGGCAGCACACCGAGCAAGACAAACTCGCGAAGGCGCGCCTAACCCTGAATTTACTCCGCCGCCTCTTCATGTGCCCCCTATCGGGACGCCTCGAAATCCCTCACACAACGATGAAGTTACTATGTCTCTGGCTGCACTCTTAACTCGACATACAAGCTGACGCATGGTTCAGACCTATTATATTCATCCCTGCTTTTCCTCTTTCTTCAAGACCCTTTTATTTAGTTTCGATCCCATGTAAATGTGGTGTCACCGCCAGACACCACACTTGCTAGGTGGTAGCCTTTAAATCGGCCGCGGTCCATTAGTATACGCCGGACCCGCGTGTCACCACTGTCAGTGATAGCAGACCGAGCACCACCATACGGCAGGTCTAGAGAGACTTACTGGCACTCGCCCAGTTGTACAGCCGACGTTCATAGCAATGGTTCACTGATAAATACACTCTCATTTGTCGAGACGATAGTTAGCATAGCCTTCAGCTACATTTGCTACGACCTAGCAAGGCGCCGTATTCAATTGATAATTAATATTATGAAGCATGTACCGTAACGAGAGATGTTCTACAATTGTGAATTAAAGTTAAGTATTACATCATCAACGTACTTTATTTGCAATTCTCAAGATATTGTCCTGTTCCAGACCTCACGCCAGTCAGCGTGTAATTAAACGCGTGCATTTCGGCCTCTTCTAGCAACACAGTGTTGGCGCTTCTGCCAACACAACAGTAAATATGATGTATTTGTAATCATCGTCCATTTTGTACACAATTTCCGTCTTCTGTTACATCAATTCAGGCCCGAAGCGCATTTCGGAGCTTCTGCATTCCAACATTTGTATGATGGATGAACTTTAGGGCCATATAATCAAAACCTAGTTTGCAGGACCAGGATCTGCAATGGCTTCATTCCGCCTAATAAGAAGCTCGCTTCCTCGACAGACTCTGCACCGTTATGGATTGTATTTCGCTTCCTTTGCTTCTTAATGGTTGGCGTATGTTATTTCTTCATTTCTCTGTCTGTCTTTTGCATCCTTATAACTTTCATATAAACAATTTGAAATATTTTTATTATTGTTCCATATAAATTACATAATTGTGTACCAGGGCGCTTCTGACTTAAGACTTAAACAATCATAATGATAAAATACTTCTTTGGTGTTAATAACACAGAAGAAACAGAATAACTTTTCAAATTACACTAGTGTTCTCATTTTCCTTGGTTCATAACGATATTGCCAATATGCACTTGCATTTAAACATATTTATTCTCTTACACTAATGTACACAGCCGGTTTCATATCCATTCTTGTAACCGTGGATATCTGATGATAGACAACCGGTTAAGAAAAAAAGTCTTCTTGCTTCCAGTGATGAACTAGTGTGAAACGCTCTGGCACCATCTCCATCTGCAAAAAGGCAGACCAAAAAATATACACAGAATAATTCGAACCTGTGCCCTTCTTTATCTTAGGTGGTAAAATTATTTCATATTTAGATGTCAATATGATTTATTATTTCTTTGAGGGTAGAAAAAACCTGAGATACTACATAAGCTGACATAGATTTCCCTGGCTAATCAAAAATGGCTCTGAGCACTATGGGACTCAACTGCTGTGGTCATTAGTCCCCTAGAACTTAGAACTAGTTAAACCTAACTAACCTAAGGACATCACAAACATCCATGCCCGAGGCAGGATTCGAACCTGCGACCGTAGCGGTCTTGCGGTTCCAGACTGCAGCGCCTTTAACCGCACGGCCACTTCGGCCGGCCCTGGCTAATCGTTTGGTTCATTGGTACTGAGCACCTCCACCAGTGATACCTCAGTAATCCCTGGTGGAGGGGGAGGACTAACAATTTCTTTGCTTTTCATTACACACTCATCTGTAACAACAAATGTTACGTTGCGGAAGTACTCATCACAGTCATCCTTACTATGCAGCCACATACGTGACACAACATGTACCAGTTATATATCATAAAGCAACTCATTTAATACCCTACCAAGGGAATTACGCGGTATTTCCAAGTTGCTCAAATATTCAGTACAGAATATTAGACTTTTCTTTCGACAACCAAGTCTTGAATGCTCCCTTTACACCATACGTGTACTACTTCACATCTGCTGCAGGGACGGAGCTGAATCGGCATTGCTTGACGCAATACGTAAAGCTGAAACAACTCTCTTGGATGATCTGAATGCCGATACCTTCTGCCCTGCTAAAGTAAGGGGAAAATTTTTTAACCTTTCATTATATGGGTCGACAATAGCTTGGCCACAATTATAGATTCCACAAAAGCACACTAAACGAAAATGGCTGAAATATTCAGAGAGGGAAACATAAAACATGCATTACTGACGCTGTACTTAATACAATGTATTTACGAGACAAGCGACCTGGACATTTGTATAATTTTCTTACTTCCACGTACGGGATCAGCTTCAGCTTTCGTTCGAGCTGCAGAGCATTTTGAAAGGCCGTGTAAAGACAAATAAAAAACGTGATTCCCCACCTCCTCTCCAAGCATTCCGCTCCATTTCATGATTTGGTAATTATTGCTTCATATCCATTCAGAGTACTTTGTGCATACTGCTAACTTTCTGAAGTTGCTCGTAATGGGAGATACGGAAGGAGGAAAAGATAATGTTGCCGCTTTTTTGTGAAACTTAAGAATTTGTAGTGGCATTATATTATTGTTGTGAACATTTTTAACGTCGCTTATCATATCCCTGCTCCCTAGCATGCAAAGTCTGAAAAAGTGATGTTATTCACAGATCAGAGTATATTTCTTTTCCTGTTTAATTTATCTATTGACGTTTTTCTTCATGATGAGTCTTAATGTATTTTAGAATTGCTCTTATCTTAATGTCACAATAAAATCATTACACATTTTATAATAGAGGGGATCATTTGTGTTAATACTTTAATGCTAACATATTAAGTACACTGTGTCAGTTTAAGAATTGATAGGGACAGGAAACATCTAATTTAATTCATGGGTTTCTTTCCTCTTTCAAAAGTAGTGAAGAGAAACTCCTGTGTAGAAGTAAATTAGATTATCGTGTAAAGATTTTTATCGACGAACTATTAATGAAGAGAGTTTTTGTTCTTTTAGTCAATATGAAGTACCATTTTTGACCTCATTTCTTCGACATTTAAGATTTACTTTTCGCTTCTTCATAACATTCTCTCTCAGTATTTCGATACTGTTTCTTCTCCTATTTGTAATTTGTAGCTTGCGCTTGCCAAACTTCCATGTTTTACAGCTGCATTAAGAGCTATGAGACTTATGATTACTACATCTACTTTTATCGAGATTTCTTTATCTCAAATTTAATGACCCAGGTTTCTATCGTAGCGTACACACAGGACATTACAAAAAACTTCGAGGGCTTGGTGGGTGTCACAGGGAACAAATTGAGGAAAGGAACCTGTGTCTGGAAACGTCAGCTAACGACGCTACACGGGGACGAAGCTATAGTTGCTGGCGCCTGCTGCTAGGCCGCCCCTTCGGCAGCAAACGTGACCTGGTACGCTGACGGACCATAGACGGAGTGTCTCGCAGTGCTGTTCATTATTCAGCGATCGCGACCGATTGTCACGATCGTCAGTGGAGAAGCTGGAGGTAGCTGCTGCGATGCTCTGTTACCTTGACAGCTGACGGTCTTGGACAAGGGATTCCATCCACTGAGGTAACAGAGCATCGCATTCAAAGGAGACAACGGCTGCCTACACAGCAGCCAGCTCAATCTTCTCCACTACCGACCGTGGCAATCAGTGGCGATCACTGAACAACAAAGAACATTGCGAGACGTTCTGCCTGTGGTCTGTCAGTGTGTCAAGTCACGTTTGCTGCAGAAGGCGTGCCCTAGCGGCGTTCGCTGGCTCCTATAAATTTGACGCTCTGTAGTGCCGGCAGCTGACATGTCCATAAACGAGCGCCTATCCTGATTTTATTCCTCACGACACCCTCTAAAACACTTCCGAGTTCGTCTGCAGCTTTCTGTAATGTCGTTTATATTAAATGAAATTTGCTATTGATACACAGAGTTTCATTACATGGTATCACCACATCTCTTAAAATCTGGAAATATCCTTAGGAAATGACTCGTAGCATTGCACATTCCTGTTAAACGGAAGAAACTATTTCACGAGCTTTTGTGTAATTAGTTTTGGGCAGGTTCGTTAGAATTATAGGAAATAAAAGAGGATGTGTGATAAAAACTACAATTCTCTTGAGTCTTGTTCATAGTATGTAGCTTTTGATGCTATTATTGCTTTTGATGCTATTATTGAAGCCAACTGGTTTCCATTACAAGTCTTAAAATCTGTAATTGGCTTAATTGTGGCATAATTGAAAGGAAATATTCTTTATCGGATTCATCACTTCTGTGTACATGTGTGGGACCTAAGTTATTTAATTTCAAATACTATAATGATCTGGTAAAAATTTGCGTTGATATCCATTTTATATTTAAATAAATAGCTCTTTCCCGTTACCTTTGCAGTTTCACTGTTAACCTAGAAAGTGCAAAACACATTTCTTACGATTCTTATTCGTCTATGAGCGTTTGATATTCTTAGCTTAAGAAGCTACCAAAAACTAATTTGTTTCTATGTTGCAATACTTTGTGTCTACCTTTCATTATGAAACTTACCTTTTGATTGTTTGTTACCAGTGATACTCTTAAGATCAAATTCACTGATCGTCTGGCATATTGTCTATATTTGACCTTCCATATGGCATACTGAGTCAAGACAAACAGAAGCGATCGCTTGATTCTTCCAACCAGTAGATGATATTACCTCTGGATTGTACTGTATAATGAAGCGTCTCCCGCAGCCGCGCATATGCTGAATGTCTAATCAGTTATCGACTAGGTACTGGGCGGGGCGACGAATTGTGTACATGACGGATCAGGCAGTAAATGGGTCATGTTACCGACAGTGGCGCGTTGAAGAAAGTTTCTCCGGATACTTTCATTTAAACGTATAAACATCCTACTGTGATGTTCGTTTTCGACAACATCTAGATACAGCAAGTATCGTATTTTTACTGCAACATACACTCTAAGAAAAAAAAACCAACGCACCACGATGGAATTACCCAAAAGGGACGGTAACCGTTAGATGTGATGTACATGTACAGGCAAACAAATAGTTATAATTCCAGAAACATTGGATGACTTAATTAAGAGAAACAGCTTCACAAAGTGAGCAAGTAAATAAAGCTTCAGTCGACCTCTGGCCCTTATGCAACCAGATATTCGGGTTGGTATTGATTGCCAGAGTTGTTGGATGTCCTCTTGAGGGATATCGTCTCAAATAATGTCCAGTTGACATATTACATCGTCAAATTCCCGAGGTTGTTGGAGGGCCCTGCACATAATGCTCCAAATGTTCTAGATTGGGGAGAGATCCATCGGCCTTACTGACCAAGAAAGGATTTGGCAAGCAGGAATACCAGTACTAGAAACTGGACGTAGAATTTCGTCGACGTACAACTGTGCTGCAATACTTCCGCGGATGACAACCAAAGGGGTCTTTCTGTGACACGAAATGGCACCTCTAGCTTGTCGGATCATATGGCAGGCGACAGTCAGATTGGTATACCACTGGTGTCTGGGGCGTCTCCAGACAGGTCTACCAGCTGGACTCTCATTGACTGGAGAAGAATTGTCTTAATTCATGATTCCCGCTTACAACTCAAAACCGCATACCGAGGCATTCCTGATACCATACGAAAATTAACTAATGAACAAACTCATGTAAAACAGTCTGTTTTAAGCCAAGTACAAAGGTAGATAATTTTATTGCCAAACAACAGTTTAAGATAAGGGAACAATTTGACGCACAGAGGGGAAGTTTCTCACAGAATTTTTCAAAGTGGATTTTGCATGACACCTAGGTTAATGAAAAATTACATTCAGAATTATCACTTGTTATACAGTTGTTAGTGAAGTGTTGTCTCAGAGAGGCACCTTAGAAGACTGATTTGAAACAGAATTAAATCAAATCAAAACTACTTTAAGCGAAGATTGGCCTGAATGGAATGATTTTTGTCATTCTTCAGATTAGTAGTATGCAGCAGGAATTGTCCGCTGTCAAACAAATAGTATATAACAAGCAATCCTTTATTACTAGGGCAAGTGGTGACTGTAGTAATCACACACCGCATAATGCAATGTGTAGAGATGATATGGATCATGCTGTCTGTCACCTTAGTGCTTATATTGTGGGCTTGGCAGCTTCTTCCTTGTCATTCCTTTTTGATAACTGTCGAAACACCGGCAGTTCCAGATGTGCACACCCCGTACGTAAAATGTTCATCCTGTCGTGTTCATAACATCCTTTAAGGGAGTATCACCTAGATCTTGGTCAGATCAACAAAAAATACACTCATGTTCACAAAGTAACAGAACATCTTGAACGACTAGAGACAGGACGCTCATATTCACACGACATGTACATTAATATGTTCTGAAGAAATGAATAGCATTTCAGTCACCTCAGTTCAGCATGGTCCGTCATGGGCCCTGATAACTTGTTCCATGCATGACGGCGCTCGACGAGTACAAGACACGAACAGCGTCCTGTGGTATAGTTATCCACTAATAATGCCGAAAGTAGGTCTACTTCTGCTGCACTTCAGATATGCTGGTATGCAAATCTTAGAGAAGAAAGTAACTTCCGCATGACGTGTCGCTGTCAAGTAACATCTGAGGATTTTGGCATTCGGTCATAGCGCTGCAGCGTCGTTTCACCATTTCCCACACATTTTCAACAGACGGCAAGTCTGGAGATCTAACAGGCCAGGGCAAAAGGCTGACATCCTGCGACACCAAGAAGGCACGTGTTCGTGCAGCAACATGTGGTCGTGCATTGTCTTGCTGAAAAATGGCGTCTGGGATGTTGAGCAGGAAGGATATGGCTACGGGTTGCAGTATGTCATTCACGTAGGTCACATTGGTCACATTGCCCTGGACATGAACCAACTGTGATTTGGGTTTGTTCGCAATAACACCTCACACCATAAGCCTTGACTTGGCACTGTATACCTTGAGCGAATGCAGTCACTGTGTTGCCGCTAATCCCTATCTGCTCCGGACCAAAATGTGGTCATCATTTTCAAACAAACAGAACCTGCATTCGTCCTAAAACCCTATTTGATGCCATTCCTGTCTCCAGTAACGTCGTTTCGCACACCATTCCCGTCTAGCATGTTTGTACACTTCCGTCAAAGGTAGGCGGAGAAGAGGACGACTTGCATGTAACCCATGCGTAGTAAACGGCGGCGAACTGTCACTCCTGATACTGTACGAGGTGTTCCACTGTTGCTCTAGAGCGACGCAGATCTGTCCTGCAATCTCATTCGGATGAGGTGTCGATCTTCTCGGGGGGAGGGGGGGGGGCTAGTGTGGTCGGGGCGACCTGACCATCACGTAGTGTTCTACGACCTTCCATGATTTCCCAGATGCTTCGATCGCATTACCCCATGCCAATAATGCGCCCTTTTTTCGAACTCACTGATTCGACGATACGATTCGCGGATATTTCTGCGAGGCATCCTGCATGTCTGCCCAAGTAGCACTGATCCATTACCTTCGAAACTGCAAGGTATGCAGGAGAGCTTCTGTGAAGTTTGGAAGGTAGGAGACGAGGTACTGGCGGAATTAACGCTGTGGGGACGGGTCGTGAGTTGTGCTTGGGTAGCCTAGTTGGTAGAGCACTTGCCCGCGAAAGGTAAAGATTCCGAGTCCGAGTCTCGGTCCGGCACACAGTTTTTGTTTACCAGGAAGTTTTGTATCTCTTATTTTGCTCTACACTACGACATATTCAAACCCGATCAAAATCGAAGCGTATCCCTTGGGTAGGTTTCTTGGGACTATAATGGATGACAGCCAGGCAGAAGCTGCAACTGGAATACCCAGTCCTCGTCATGACTATATAGCCATGCACCTAAGTGGGAAAGTTTCCCTGCGACATGCATTATACAAATCCATGGATTTTGGCAAGTGGTGAGTGGCACGAACTTTCGACACTCAGGTCTTTCGTTTCACCTTTATTCACCATAATTAAAAAAATGGAAACAGTTTCTTATTTCAGATTTTTATAATTTAATGGAAAACATTCTGCAAGGAACAGAGGCTGTATTGCAGTAGTACAAGACGAAAAACGGAAACACCTAAGGCCAGTACATAATGCACCAAATCTGCATCGCGCACCGATGAGGAACTTGGTATTGGGCTATCAGTCATTGTAAATGTGCCACGAAGGCGTCGACGAACATATCGGTTGAACTAATTTAAATTCAGAGATGTTGTATCGCAGGTCTATGGGAGGCTGATCGGTCCACCTGAAGAATTTCTTACACGTCGGGCTTTAGATGTAACCCGTGTTTTACCGGTGATATAAAAATAAACATTAAAAAAACCCATGATCTAACGGCTGTGACTAAGAGGCTCACACCTAGGTTACGACATCAGACAAGTAGCACGTCGACCTCAGAGCAAACTAGAGCTAATGCTGTGCGGCAGGGACCTTTGGTGAATGCTGAGCTAAGGACAAGGAGTCTGATAGCTAGGCATCTCCTAGCGCGCTCTGTACAATACATTGCACGGGGCCTCTGATAGAACCATTTTCTTCCTTCATTCCATCATAAAATTGAATAAAGCAATCCCGGAAAATTAAACGCTATAATAATGCCGAAAGTAGGCTTTCTTCTGCTGCACTTCAGATATGCTGGTATGCAAAACTTAGAGAAGAAAGTAACTTTCGCATGACGTGTCGCTGACAAGTAACATAGCTCGATGAATCATGGACCATACGTAGAAAGAACTGTCGTATTATAGTACAGAAATAACTGAAATAAATACACAATGAGACGAATAGAAATTAAACTTTTAGTTAAAGGCAACAATTACACTGACGTTATCGTGACCTGTGATAGTTACTTGGGCATTACAAAATGTTCTTAATAGAGTGTGCGTACCATCACTATACGGCAATGAATGCTCTGCAGAGAGATCCCATGCTGGGCACAAGATTGATAAGGAGTTCTTGTGGTAGACCGTTGCCTTCCACCACTAGCATGCTTGACACCTGCTGGTTACCAAGAAAATATGACCAAAGAAATATGACAGGTGTTAAAGTGTAAAATTAAAGAACCATGACTGTCAACTTATTGCAGTCCTTTATTTGCAGGAGGTAACCCGGTGATAATTTACACATTGTATTTAGATGCGCTATACATACTAGACCATAAAATCTAGATGAACAACTACAAAAATTTCGTGATGTTACGTTCCTTACAAGTACTAATACGAGGCCTTCATACTGGCAGGTGAGCCTCTTAGAAGACGCTAGAAAAGATACAGCATTCCTAATAGTGGGAGTAGCTGATGAAAGACAATATTTCGTGGACATGTGTAGGATAAGAACAGTTCAGTAAAGAATTTTCCAGATTTAAGAACTAGAAAACATTTTGAGACATCCTACGATTATATTCTTTAAACAGTTATTCATTATTAAGCTTGTTAAAGAAAAATGCACCCTGGAGTTGGTCAAAGAACTGTCAGGAGAACTCTGATGCAACATGCGCTACTGAACTTTGAAATTTTGTGTTACTCTGTCATGTCAAAAGATTTCTGTACCGTCACTGTGGCCTCTTTCTGAGGATTGGGGGCATCTCTGTGTCAATTTCATGAGAAAAATGGTAAATGTGATGTTCATGTAATAAGCTTTGGTAGCCGTATACTTTTTGAATGTGAAGAGGCCATTCCGTAACAAAACTGGAAAGTCTATCCATAGTCTGGGCTTATAAGAAGTTAATTACCTTATTTATGGTAAACATTTTAAAGTTTTCTGTGACCACCAAGCTTTAAGTTTCTCGTGATATGTAAGTTGCTTAATGCGCAGCTAGCCCATTGGCTATTGTCCTTACAGGATACGATTTTTAAAGAGTACACGTTTGTGGAAAGAACAACGTAGTAGCAGATGCTTTGTCTTAGTTGCCACAAGATTTATCAGAATTCTCAGAACTTGTAGAGCAAACGTCAGATTATAGAGTGTTACTAATGAAAGACAAAAATTACAGACAACATTTCTTGGACTTGTGTAGGAATGTGGCAGCTGTAAAGGATATTAACCATTGGTGGAAGGAAGTTAAATTGCTTATTTCACACGACCACTACAAAACTAATCCACGCCTATAAAATACTTAATGGTGCACTATTATATAGGCGAAGTATACAGACCGATGTTTGGTGTAATTGTATTTCCACTGCACATCAAGAATCTTTGATTTGATACACACATCAATCATGGGGGCATTTCGGTGCAGCGATGTGGCCCAGAGAGATAAATCTTTACTTTTACTTCCCCAGCATGTGGAGGTGAATGCAGCAGCTATTCTGTGTGATATTTCAGAAAGCGAAGCTATCAAACAGATGTTGTTGCACAGAGCTGCACTAAATACTATCAACCAAACCACTGCAAATCTTATCTGTTTATATCGCCAGACCTCTGTCTTAAACTAGGGATGGAATCAAATATCTAATAGCACTTTATGATATTTTTCAAAACATGTCAGTTAATGTGCCACAAAATCTACCACAGCAGCTCTGATTATTACAAGAATTCTATACATGCCAGCTGTTTAGAATCCCACTGCCTCCCTCTCTGATAATACATCAGCTTTAACCAGTAGAAAATGGAGAACGTTATTACATGAACACAGAATTAATCAAATTTTAGTATCTATATTTCATCCAAATCCAGTGGAGAGAATTCTTTGTGAGTTTAACAGATTTACGCACAATTATGCTGCTAGCCAGCACATTCGCTGGGTAGAGCATCTTTAACTATTCGAGAAAATAGTAAACAGTCTGCCACTTTATATTGCATAATATACACCAGCTGAAATGGTATGTATGGCAAAGGAAACGAAAGAGTGTATAGATCCTCTCCCACAACTTCCAAGACATGAACATTCTTGGGAAAATAAAGTATAAAGAACTTTAGTCGAGCTTACAGAACAAGCACACTTGAGAAAAACTTAGTGTTATCAGAGGTTAGGTCATGTGCAAAGATAACAGGGAAGAGACTGTATTCTTTTGAACCATCCACAATAATAACTGTATATGGCTATTCCTTCACACGTCCTTATAAAATAATCACGATTTATCACGAAGGGAGCTACTTGTTAGTCTATCCTAGAACCAACGACATAATGAAGTTATATTCCTATCATGATCTTAAGGAGTAGCTACGCTGATAATTAATCTCGTTTTTCTTTTACTAACGCTCATAAGTAAGTGAATAACTGGTTGTGTGTTAGTAACTAACTTAATTTGTGATCCTTGTAGAAAATCTTAAAATTATGCTTACACACAGAGTCCACAGAGACTGGGAGAAGGCTATGTCAGCAGTGTTGTTAATATTTGGACGCTTGTTGTTTGTGGATGACTTAGATGACTAGCGTGCAGATTAAGCAATCTTTAGCACAGTATTTTCTCTCATCACATGGATTAAGTACTAGTCATTAGTCTGGCAGTGTCTCATAGTGCCTGACTGAAATGTGTATATGTAAATAACAATTAGCTGAAACACAAAGCAAAGAGACAGTCTTAGTGTGTACCTTTTATGGACTATAAATTATGATATAGCATTTCAGACGGCCTATGTACAGAATAATTATATGAACAAGGAATTCCCACTACTTTTGTTAGTTTAGTAGAGTTACTGTGATGTTATCTTATTTAAAGTTACTGTACTTACTTTTTCAAAAGAATGGAAAGATGTGTAAAGCTAGACCCGTTACTGTATAAATAATTTATTCTCTCTCTTTTCATAGCATTAAGTATTTAACTGTAAGAATTATTTGTCAATCTATTCTTACTCCTCTGAGCTAAATGTGGTTAGAGGGTGGTCCATGAAGGAAATGCCTTCAGTATTAACCGTTTGTATATATGTGATACAAATGTTACCATGATACCCAGATGAAGTTTTGAGTTTGTATTAATACAGTTGAAAGTCGTATGACGTCAGCTTGAACGATTACATTTGATTTGGCACTTTGCAGATTCTGAGTAAATATTCTGCTCTGATTTGAACTTTGTTTCTGTTCTTAATGTGTTTTGTGTGATTTCAAGTTTGGATTTGACTCTAAGGAAAATACACAAGGGCTAATTTTGTGCTTTAAATAAATAATTTATGTTGTCCTGGCCCACATGAATGGCAAGGTAGAAAGGGATATCGATGTTTAATAGCTCAAGCCAGAGTCGTAAAAAGCTATGCCTTATGTGGAGTGATTCCCACTGAAATATGTACACATTCATCCTAAAATATTTTGTCCATATTCTGTTGCACCAAAATATTGTGCTCCTTGAGGGTGACGTTAAATGCACGTGTCTATGAAATATGTACTGAAAGACTATGGTACAATGAACTCAGTTTTAAGAACATTTTGTATTAGTGAATGATTGGTGAAAATATAAGATATTACTGAAAAAGTTTGGTTCTAGTGCATGTTGAAATGGAAACCAGATTAGTACACTAACAAAACCCCACAAAGAATCTTGCTTTTACCTGAGTCGGGATCAGCGAAACTATTATCCTGCTCGTGTGACTGTGTCGAAGATTAAAATTTTCACTGAATCTAGTGAGACACTTTTATTAGCATAGCTCTCACTGAGTGACTGTAATGGACGTGTAACGAACACTGCGTTCTAGCACTGAGCAGCCGACAGTTCCGTCTGCCTCCTGATTTTTGACTTAAAGGGAGGTGCACATTGTCATGTTTGATTTAAACTGTAAAGTAAACATAAGTGAAAAGTTCCTAACAGAGACAGTTTCTCAGTGCATGTTGTGGGCGTTAACCATACAAGACTGATATTGACCTCAGCTGCTGATTCAAAGCGATATTTAACTTTTAAATCGCAGTATATTGATCACTGAGCAATGTTTCAAACATGAAATGTGGGACGTCCGCCCCTCCCTTTCCCAAGCTAAAAATGGATCCTTTTCATGTATTTAAGTAAATTTCTGTTATTATTATCCATGTGAAAGATTACTTGTATGTTAACAATGTTCTTCTTTTCAGCACGTAAGGCGTACATTACGTACTTCTGGTTCCATTGTTCAACTGTTACATGAAGCTGTATTACGAGGGGCTACCAGATGGCTCTTTGAGATGTAACCAAACTACGCTGAATGATCCTATCTGGTGTTCCGTTCATCAATCTCACTCCTCAGATCCTAGCCATCACTATGGGTCTTTATGCAGCCAACAGCCGCTGCCTACATCCTGTCCTTCGGTCCATCTCACCTCGTCTTCGTCAGATGAACTGTCCAACGGTCACCGTATTCCAGTATCTCCAACTTATGATTTTCATTGTCATTAGATATGAACTGAGATTATTTTGAAAGTGTTCTTATACTGCTCGTTGTATATTTATAGTGATTTCTCAAAATGAATAATATTTAAACAAATATAAACTGCTCTTGTAGAGACTGTTGAAATATACGTTAAATGCGACTCTCCTAGGCAGTATATTTTGTTAAACTATCACGAGAGAACGCCTAAAAGACTCAGTCTTTGTACTGGATTTCGTACAGAATTCTGCGTGAATATAAATTCACTTGAAATGAAGGTCCTGTCACAGTTCTGAGGAGGGGGTTGGGGGGCGGAGGAGGGAAAATTCACTTAAATATGGCTCTGATCGTAGAAATAAATCAAGACTTTAGCCCTAAGTCGTGACATCTAGCATGCTACTGCGAAGTCCGATTGTAATTTTTATTACTATAGAAGCTATTTCTTTGCAGTTAACAATGAATAATAACACGGTTTTCGATCATCAAGTTTACAGCTTTCGAGCGACGACTTGTAGGCCTGTAGCCAAAATCGCATGAGGAAAGAAATACTCTCTTGCATAGTTATTTTACGTCGCAAGAACAGTGTAATGTTCAATGGTGTCCTCTAATTCTTCGCTCGTCAGGGCCGTGCATAATTCCTGGTGGCTAACGTAATGTTATCTGAATATTAGACTGAAATCTGGTGCCATTATGTACCGTACCATTCTGCAGTGCCATCGCGAGCGACGCCATTCTTAATGTTGCCACCCGACAGACGGGTCACAATCAACGTTAACACATGTGAACACTTGATGACAAAACGACGGAGGTGTTTTGTGGGTTAACTCAGAACACTGACACACAGGATTGAGATCATGAACGGTGTGAAACGTACTCTCTTTCCCTCGCTTCACAGACACTGTTGAAACAAATTTGTTAAACCATCACGACAAAACGCCTAAAAGACTCAGTCTTTGTACTGGATTTCGTACAGAATTCTGCGTGAATATAAATTCACTTGAACTGAGGGTCCTGTCACTGTTCTGAGGAGGGAGTTGGGGGGGCGGAGGAGGGAAAATTCACTTATATATGGCTCTGATCGTAGAAATAAATCAAGACTTTTCTCTTCTTGCCGTCAATGTGAAGTTTGCTTCCTTTGCCAAAATTTTACGTGTAAAAGCACAAAAATTAACGCTCTGAGGAGGACGTAAAATTACATGCACACCGAAAATTTAAGAATCCTTTGAGCGGGAATATTATAGATTCACCGTTTTGTGTAGTCGTATGGTGGTAGACAGACCTGCTGTGGTTCACAAGGTAGATTACGCAAGCTAGTGTGACTGCCGGCGACCCACAAGTAGTCGGCTCTAAACCTAATGACAAAATAAATTTGTTTCAACAGTGTCTGTGAAGCGAGGGAAAGAGAGTACGTTTCACACCGTTCCTGATCTCAATCCTGTGTGTCAGTGTTCTGAGTTAACCCACAAAACACCTCCGTCGTTTTGTCATCAAGTGTTCACAGGTGTTAACGTTGATTGTGACCCGTCTATCGGGTGGCAACATTAAGAATGGCGTCCCTCACGATGGCACTGCAGAATGGCACCAGATTTCAGTCTAATATTCAGATAACATTACGTTAGCCACCAGGAATGATGCACGGGCCTGACGAGCGAAGCCTTAAATAGAGAGTCAAATGGTGCGCGACCTGTGCCTGTTCTGTTCGAGTATTAAACGCTGTGTCCCAGTCAGTTTATTGTTTAGTGAGTGACTCGTCCTGTTGAAGTCCTATAGCGAGCCGTGATAAAAAAACAAAACAAAAAAAATGGACATAAGAGGGACGGCAACTAATGTCAACTGTAGTAATCCGCTTCCATCACCACCAACCATCTACGGCATAGTCTCCCCAACGTGTTCTTGCGACCCAGAACAAGGTAACCTAAATCACATATACTTTTCGTGTGGGTGGTATGCTATCAGTAAGTCACTATGTATATGTAAAAACGATATTGAAACACCAACAGCCTCTGACAGCGTTGTACGCTGTCTTCAACGTATCGTAGTCCTCGATAGCGCCAACCTCCGTGGCAGCGATAATCCACTTAAACAGTATTTTGTAGTTTACGACTTCGTCACTTGTGTTGTTACAAGTGCTGATCAGTCTTTAACACTGGGCGCACAAAACCTTCTTCGCACTGTATTTTACACTTATCCTTTTGGTGGGCCTCTTCGCCATATGTCATTTTCTGTGCAAAACCTTGAGATGTTTCCAAGGTTACAACAACGGAAGTTCCTAGGAACTACACTCCTGGCGACTAAATTTCATCACCAGAAAGGGTAGCAAATAAAGAAATTTTACTTATTGAGCGTATACATTACAGTAGGAAGAACAGAGGATGAAATTTGTAGGTGATTTGAAGTGTACACGTTGGGAAATTTGGTACACAGCGTTACACTCCCCTCCCCCCCCCCCCCCAACCCTTCAGCGACAACGGCACTAACGCGGCTGGGGACCTGTATTACAAAACAGTTAACACGGTGTATGATGCAGTGTCCTAGTTGCATACTGCCTATCTGACGGCTTCAAGGGCAAAGTAAATTTGGTTTTCGGCATTTCATTTAATTAAAAATACTGTCGTAATCTACTCATTAATAGGTATAATCTTACGTTAAAAGTTTAACACTGTAAAACAATTATCACAGACAGAAACTGTATGTGTGTTGAACCAATGTAATTCATTCCATACAAATTACCCAGAACATGTTCATCTAGTATCCGAGAACGAGAGTACTCAGTGAGTTCCAACAAACTTTATTCACAGTTTCAAACCTTTACGAAACTCATACAGTGTAGGCTTTCACGGCCGGTATTTGCGTTAATGCTGATATTTGATTTATGGGCATGAGACCGTCGACTAAGGCATAATTATCTGCCCAACGTTTCACTGCTGGAGACCCAGAGGCTTTAACGATTGAAAAAGATGTTACAGACTCAAAACAATCTTAGCGAGCTGAACTTTTTGTATGTATTCACGCAACGGTCGATTCGTGCCAGAGATGGCACAGTTGCGCCGAAGTGTGCTATGGAGATTGTAGAGGGTAAGAGTTGGTACTGTTTGTTTTATTTGGCACTAGGGCCTACAGCTTGTCTAAATTCAGTCCTTCTTCTTTTCTGTTGAAATTGTTTTTGTGTTTTTGAATTTCTGTGGCCCCTCTGTACATGCTAGAGTAATAATTACTAGATTTTTCTAAAACCACAGTGTCAGTGAAACGGATTTGGTGGTTTACCGGACCTAGTGCATGATCTGCTACTGCTCCTTTATCCATCTTGCCCAGTCAGAAAAGAGCAATGATCAAAACATTAGCAGACCGGGTTAAAAGTATCTGTGAACAAAACTACTTGGAGGAAGACTCGATCATTTAAGAACAGCCTTCGAAAGAAACGGCTGCTCTGACAAACAGATAAATAGGGCGTTACATCCTTCTGCTGTGTTGTAGAAAGAATGAAGAAAGTCACTGTTGAGTCAGTCTGAAATTTAAAAAAATCCTTAAGTAAAGGCAGTTGGATCATTTACAGTACTTTGTAAATAAGTACTGAAATACGGAAACCATTCACCAATATAACGTGCTGTGTAATACCAATTGGACCCAATTTATAGATCTTTGTAGCGTACCATAATTTTTAGTTGTGTCTTATAGCCATACTTCCCTATTTTTTGCCATAATTCGACAAGAGACGGCTATTCCTTGTAAGAACCTTTAAGTACTTCGGAGCCAAATTTTTCAAAGTGTGAATTTGTACCAATTTAGTGGCATGATTTATTTTAATTAATTTCACTCTAGTTCTTACGCAAGAATGAAAAAACCATTACAACTTACTGTGTTACTAAGTAAGCGTTGAAAATCCTAATTGTAGTTTTAAGACTGTAACTGTGATAAAAATGCATTACAGCGCTTACGAGTTTTTTTTTTTTTTTTTTTTTTAAGGCTTCTACTGTTATGAAAGTTGTCTTCTCGTTGCACTAGCGGCGGCCTCGAAGCGAGAGCGCAGCTAGGAGCTTCGTGCAAGAGAATGAGCGATAAGTGTGACTTACGACGTCTACGGACGTGTTCTATCCCAGAAAAAACATTCGCCAGCGTGTAGACTCGAGCAGCGGCGTGAGATGAACGGTATTCATTTCAGCGGAAAGTCACTCTGCAATATTTTTAAGGTAAGACACTTTTATGATCCTTCTTTCATCAGGATCCCGCTAGAGGGAAGTCATTTCTCCACCGGATTTTAGCCAATAAGCGCTTACATGAAATGTGCTCGCTCGATCGTGTAATTTGGCAATAGAACATTTGGGAGGAAATATTACTTACTGAAGATTTACGAGTACCTTCTTCGTATTCTGTACGTCAAGTAAGTTTTGGAGCCTTGAAAAGTGAGATTAAGGAGATGAGTTTCAGCTCTTTTATTACAGTCCTCTTTGAGTGACACTTCAATTATGCAGATGTAAATTTCTTTCGCCCTGTAAGAGACAGACCGTACGAAAATGAGATACTCAGAAGTCTGAGATGGTTTCTTTTTTCGGGCGTGTTATTAGCAGATATTCTTTCGTTGAGGCACAAGAAACTTCGTTAACAAGTTTTACACGTTGCTACTTAGTCCAATTCTGTGCTCTTTATTAAATGCTTAATCATCGACACTAATAAGTATCTGATAACATAGCTTGCAGGAGGTAGAAAATATCGCACCACTATAATAGGGTGTTGTATTAACTTTAATTGCTATTTTCTGGGGTTGCAATGAAATGTATTTCCTTAAGAGAATATTAAAATGAATTGTTGATTTCAAGTACAAAACAGAAGGCACTTTCAGTCAGGATGCGTTGTTAGAATTCAACGACCACAGTGAGAGCTACAAATACCGTTTATAAAAATGTAAGCCTTCTACACAACACAATATTTTCCTTTTTCTTATTGTTTATCCATTTACCTGTACATGTTTCGACATCTACTTATTGTGCTTTTGTATGTCCTTTTAGCAGGAGGTCTCTGGGACGACGGCCGTTTACTATCGTGACAAGTAAGTAAAACACCTACAGCCGTCCTTATGATTTTATTTTGTTTTGTCGCTACCAGTTTCAACGCATGGGGATCATATCAACCTGTATCGCATCAAAAACAGCCTGAAGATGACGCACTGAAGCGTTGAAACTGGTAGCGACAAAATACAATAAAATAAAGTCATAAGGACGGCTGCAGGTGTTTTTATTTACTTGTCTACTTATTATCTTCAGTGAGTCTTGTTTTTATTTCTGGAGGCGCATCACCTGAAGTTAGGATTGTAGAGGGTGGCCTGTTGTTATGTACTTTACGTGACACCATGTCATCTTTTTCTTCATGTTGTGTATGATTTCTGGATTTTGTGGGATGTAATATTACGCACATTAGATTTCACACTACTTTTTTACAACTCACTGCTACCTAGTACTATAAGTTTTCAGTAAGAAAATGAATCCTGGAAGAATCATAGTTTCATCATCGAGACGTGATCACTGCAGCTGAAAAGACTAAATGAGAAGGTAACACCTTCAATAAGTGAGAGTCGGCATTCTTGTCAGGATCCGTATAAGTGAAGTCACTTGGCCTTCCAGCTCCATAAGCGAGAGTGGAAGTACTTTCTTTACGTGCCAAAATTACCAGTAAGGTACAACAGGTGGAACAGGCAGTGTACGCATTTTTAAACATTATCATCGCGGGTAAGTATCTCACGAAACACATGATGACCGGTCTGGACAAGGACACTGTCTATGACATAGATGTGTTCTTTGGCATTACATTCGTTAGGAGAGCTTGGCTGATAGTAAGCGACATTACTATAAATCTCTGTCTTATAAATAAATTTAAAAAAAAGACTGCGTTTCGGACCGGCGCACGCCTACAGGATTATAAGCTGGAGCAAAATGAGACTAAAGTTCGGTATAGCGACGATGCCCAGGAAAATTTTGTTTCTCACGAAACAAGAATGTTTGCGCCCACATTCTAAGACTTCGTAGGGACTGAGGAAGACGTAGCGGTTGTCGGATAGTGGCATGGTTGCAGATTATACCAACACGTCCTACGACAAATACGGCAGCGACGTGGAAGACAGCTAGACACACAGTTTTTTTGGCGAGGAGTTTTTTTTCGACTGATACTAATCAGTACTGGGCAGCAAAGTATTTCATAATGGTCATCATAGAGAGAATATAAAATTCTGAACTAACAAGGAAATCGTTTCTGAAAAAAAAAAGAAATTCATTAAAATCTATACATACACTACTGGCCATTAACATTGCTACTCCAAGAAGAAATGCAGATGATAAACGGGTATTCATTGGACAAATATATTATACTAGAACTGACATGTGATTACATTTTCACGCAATTTGGGTGCATAGATCCTGAGAAATCAGTACTCAGAACAACCACGTCTGGCCGTAATAAAGGCCTTGATACGCCTGGGCATTGAGTCAAACAGAGCTTGGATGGCGTGTACAGGTACAGCTGCTCATGCAGCTTCAACACGATACCACAATTCATCAAAAGTAGTGACTGGCATATTGTGACGAGCCATTTGCTCGGCCAATCGAATGAAGGGTAGAGCCACAGGTCGTAACACATCTGAAATGTAACATCCACTGTTCAAAGTGCCGTCAGTGCGAACAAGAGGTGACCGAGACGTGTAACCAATGGCACCCCATACCATCACGCCGTTTGATACGCCAGTATGGTGATGACGAATACACGCTTCCAATGTGCGTTCACCGCGATGTCGCCAAACGCGGATGCGACCATCATGATGCTGTAAACCGAATCTGGATTCATCCGAAGAAATGACGTTTTGCCATTCGTCGACCCAGGTTCGTCGTTGAGTACGCCATCGCAGGCGCTCCTGTCTGTGATGCAGCGTCAAGGATAACCGCAGCCATGGTCTCGGAGCTGATAGTCCATGCTGCAGCAAACGTCGTCGAACTGTTCGTGTAGATGGTTGTTGTCTTGCAAACGTCCCCATCTGTTGACTCAGGGATCGAGACGTGGCTGCACGATCCTTTACAGCCATGCGGATAAGATGCCTGTCATCTCGACTGCTAGTGATACGAGGCCGTTGGGATCCAGCACGGCGTTCGTATTATACTCCTGAACCGACAGATTCCATATTCTGCTAACAGTCATTGGATCTCGACCAACGCGATCAGCAATGTCGCCATACGATAAACCGCAATCTCGATAGGCTACAATCCGACCTTTATCAAAGTCGGATACGTGATGGTACGCATTTCTCCGCCTTACACGAGGCGTCACAACCACGTTTCGCCAGGCAACGCCGGTCAACTGCTGTTTGTGTATGAGAAATCGGTTGGAAACTTTCCTCATGTCAGCACGTTGTAGGTGTCGCCACCGGCGCCGACCTTGTGTGAATGCTCTGAAAAGCTAATCATTTGCATATTACAGCATCTTCTTCCTGTCGGTTAAATGTCACGTCTGTAACACTTCATCTTCGTGGTGTAGGAATTTTAATGGCCATTAGTGTATTGAAGTGTCAGAAAGTTTCTTACGAATGCATTTGTCTGAAGTGTAACGCCGTACGGAAGTGAAACGTGGGCATATACGGTTCAGATAGCAATACAGTAGAGACCTTAGATACCTGATGCTACAGGAAAATGCTGAAGATTAGATGGAAAGATAGGATGATTAATGAAGACGTAATGAATCGGTACAAATCGACTGAAAGAAGGGTTAGGTTGGTAGGACGTGTCCTGAAGCATTACGGTATCGTCAGTTTGGTAACGGAGGAAACGTAAGGACTTTAGATTGTAGAAGGAGAGCAGGAAGTTACATTCAGTAGAGTCAACTCTCCCAATTTACACTGCATTGTCGAAAGCATCTTCAGTGTGCTGGGCGGAAAGGTTTGCGCGCTGCGATGAAGTCTATAGCCATTCCGGCAGCAACGCTGCTAACGTCGTGGCCGCTGCAGCCAGGCAGGCCTTGGCAGAGGAGCCAAACGCAGTGCGTCGCACAGAAAGGGGCAAGGAGGGCTGTAGAGGACTAACGAAGCCAAATTCTCCCACGGACTAAACTCTGAAAGTACATCCTTCTTCTGCGGAAGCAGTAAAGTGGCAACCCTTCTACTCGGATATCCCTGCGCACCGCTAGTAACGCGGCCAGGGGAAATTAATATTACCATCAAACTTCAGATTAACTCGGAAGCCGGACAGATGTAATGGTAACGATATCCGCAACATTGGAGGACAAAGGGCTTAGTATATCAGAACATGCAAACACAAGTACATGGAATGTGCGTGGCTTCGCCCATAAGGGACATGAGTTACTCAGAGAAGCTAAGATTGCCCAGCTGGACTTGGTTACGTTGTCGGAGACTATGAAGAAGCAGAAGGGAACATGCGATCTGTGAAACTGTACGTTAATTTGTAGTGGTGTAACACACGAGCAGATATTCTAGCAAATGAAAAATGGCGGTACAAGATCACGTCTTACAGTTGGGTAAACGAAAGATGTGACATGCAGACTGAAAACAGCTAGAGATTATATGAGCATTTTATCATTGTATGCTCCTAATAAAAGAGAGAATGAATCTGAAAGATTTATAAGAGCCTACAAGGTGCCCTTAGTTGCATAAATAAGAATGACTATATTGTAGTGGGATGATAGTAGAATGCTAGAATAGGGCAACGTCTCATTAAGTACCTAACTGGATCACATGGAGAAGCAAAAATGAATCAATATGAAAAAGTATTACGACACTTTGTGAACTTCAATTCGTTGTAAATAAAATGTCCTTTTTTTTAAACGTGGAGAGGTTCATCATTTTGTCCAGGTATCCCACAGATGTAGGTCAATAACAGGTTGTTCAATATCAAATGAAACGTCGGGAAAATTATTGTAGGATGTGAGTGATGAGAGGAATGAATATAAACTCAAATGTTTTCCTAGTAAGAGGGAAAGTAACGCATAAAAGTAAATGAGCAAGAACAGCACAAAACACAGATCACAATGCAAACGGTGTTGAAAACTACATTTGGAAATTTATATCAAATGGCTCTGAGCACTATGGAAATTAACTTCTGAGGTCATCGGTCCCCTAGAACTTAGAAGTACTTAAACCTAACTAACCTAAGGACATCACACACATCCATGCCCGAGGCAGGATTCTAACCTGCGACCGTATCGGTCGCGCGGTTCCAGACTGTAGTGCCGAGAACCGCTCGGCCACCCCGGCCGGCAAATCTATATCAATCAAGTATAAATGGTAATGGAGTCTATGGGTATAAACATTGGAATTAAAATGTAAAAACTAACTAATCTGATTGAAAGGCTACCTTTCGGCATTCCGTGGAAAAGAAGAAAAAATACAAAGCAAAAAAAGGGACTTACTTTTTCAAATGAAGATTTAAAACGTCCTGATCAACGAAAACAGCAGCTGAATTTAAACTGGTTCATGACGAAAACTCTGCAGACATTGGACGACTATAAAACACAAGGAAAGAAACAAAGACATTAGTTAGAGATCGTATAAAGAAAATTGCGAAAGATATACAGGGTGTCTCTCCAGAAAGTCGACAGGGGCTTTATCTCTGGTGTTTGGGCAGGTATTTCGAATTTCATTTTTTAGCTGTGTAGCTGGAGTCAGTCCAAACAAATACTGCTCATCACGTCTTTCATACGACGTTCACAGTGGATAGAAAGCGTCGCTTTGTTTCCCGTAACAAACGTTACGATTTTTAAAGCTGAGTTTTATGTAATATATAAGAAACTACCAGCCTCGATTGCGGTAATGAAACCAACCTTTAACTGGCTTTAAGCCCAAGTAATTGAGCCTTCTTCAGAAGATAAACCTGATTATATAATATGTCTAAGAGATCATGGTCTAGAAATAAAACTAAAACAGCCTGAATAGGCGTAGTTTTATGTGACCATTCGATAGAGCGGTCACAAACACGAAGAACCAACAGAACTCCGGCAGTGACTGAGCAGCGGAAGCAGTCAGCGCGGTCCGAGGCAGCGCCGTCGCTGCTGGAGTACTGACTATTCTCCATATTTTATTGTTCGTGTTAATACATACAGATAAGACGAGGCCGCTGTGGCCGAGCGGTTCTAGGCGCTTCAGTCCGGAACCGCGCTGCTGCTACGGTCGCAGGTTTGAATCCTGCCTCGGGCATGGATGTGTGTGATGTCCTTAGGTTAGTTCGGTTTAAGTAGTTCTAAGTTCTAGGAGACTGATGACTTCAGATGTTAAGTCCCACAATGGTTAGAGCCATTTGAACCATTTGATAAAACGAATATCCCGCTAGACTAGTTTGGGACCGCTCTATCGAATGGGCATCTAAAATTCCACTTTAAAAATCATTTCTTTTGTTCCTGGAAACAAACGTACGCTTTCTATCCACACTGGACGTCGCACAGAAGACGTGATAAGCAGTATTTGTGTGGACTGACTCCAGGTATACATTGAAAAAACGAAATTCGAAATATCTGCCGACACACCGGAGAAAATACGCCGGACGGCTTCCCGGAGATACACCCTGCATGTCTAATATTGAAAGGCATATACATGATGTAAGTGTCTTATACTTTTCTTTCACACCCGGGTCTTGATTTTCTATTAAAATGGATATTTTCATACCTTTCTTACATCCCATTGGTATTTTCTTTTGATGTTATTATTGATTTTAAAAGATCTGAAAGCCTATACGTAGCGTCTTCCCTTATGTATTTGAAATGTTCTATACTTATCTTATTCATTCCAGAAGCTTTTCGGTTTCAGGAGCTCTTTAGTTCCTTAAATTCTATTTTATCAAATTCCGAAAGACGTACGTTTATTTTTTCACTTCGTCATTCTCCTTTTCGACCTTTTTTCGAACCACAAATTTTTACAGAACTTCACTCAGTCTTCTCTGTTTATAAGATGTAAATTTGCCGTATCCTTTTCTTGTTTGGGTGTTTCATTATTTTGAATGCAATAGACTGACGACTGTGTATATCCCTTTCAATATTAGACATATAGTGTGTCTCTCCGGGAAGTCGTCAGGCGTATTTTCTCCGGTGTGTCGGCAGATATTTCGAATTTGGTTTTTTCAATGTATAGCTGGGGTCAGTCGACACAAATGCTGCTTATCACATCTTTTGCGCGACGTGTGTGGATAGAAAGCGTCGGTTTGTTTCCAGGAACAAACGAAATACGTGAAGATAAAAGTAAATAGCTTGAGAAAGATCGTAGACAGGATATTACTTGAAGAACAAACAGACTTTCGGGAAGTGTCAGGCCCCGTTGTGGGTCGTGTACGCAGCTGATGATTAGACGTTCCCAGGTAGCCACGAACAACACATCAAGTAAAGTTCAACATGAGGCAGATTCTGAAATAACACAGCTACAAGATCGTCCAGACCTGAGAGGATAGTGACACAACACAGGGTGATTCGAAAAGAAATTGTTTATTTCAGACAAGCAATGAAAGACAGAAACACGTTGTGCATGTCACTGGATAGATGAAGGTTCAAAGTTTTATGTTCACACATACATTATGCATATGAACACTATGTGTTGTTCGAGAAATATCGAAACGGTAGTCCATTTCATTCCACACACGAATCACTAAGTCCCTATTTATTGAATCGACGGCTTCAACAACTCGCTTTCTGAGCTCTTGAACAGTAGTTACTGTACGTGGGCAAAGACTCTGGCTTTTATGTACCCCCAAAGACAAAAATCGCTCGGTGAACGTCACTGGCCTGAACCCCACAATGTACTGAGCTTTTTCTGAATGAAACTCTGAGGATGTGGTGTAGTGGTTAGCACTAGGCCCAGAAGACCGTGACCTGTGAACTCTCGTAGTCGACTGGCAGACGTCGACTGCCGGAGAGCGGCCGGGCGGAGTCCTTAATAGGGACTAAACTAAACTAAATTAATAAACCCCTCTGGCGGTGGAATACAACAGAGCATGGTGGCGGCACGTGGCTCACGGAGGTAAGACAATGCCAACAACAGCAGCACAGCGTGCCGCTATCGTAGGCCGACCTGGTACCATAGTGGCTGCTGGATGTCAGATCTCTGCGGTTGTGTTGCTGGCGTACTGGAAGGGCGGCAACTCGCGGTACAGCGCTGTGTGGATGGCAGTTGGGCCGTAGGTGCCAGCCGATGTCAGTGTAGAAAGGTTTGCTCAGATAACACTTTCTCGTTAAAACAAACAATAGGAACAAAGAAGAAAATACAATTTAAATACCTACATGCTATTAACAGAATGTAGTAAAGCTTTTGATAATGTCCACAGAGGAAGATAATGTAGTATTATGAAAAAAGAGGAATACCACCACACCTATCCGAAGTACACAGGATTTTTCCAGGAGTAAGGCTCAATATTCAGGGATATTTCAGGGAAGACCATTCGAAGTCTAGTAAACATGCGCTCCAAAACGAATAGCTTAAGAGCTATGATCCCTTGTTCATCGTCGTTACTGTGCAACTCGTCTCTGCTACTGAAGAAGTGCCCATAGCTCTTAAGGTACACATTTTACAGCAGATGTTTAAGAGACAAGTTTATCTTGTCCTTATCGATGCTACCGTCTCCAAAAATATGAAGCGCAAAGGTCTTGAAGTATAGGAAATTTGTTTTAGAGCCCAAGTTTACTAAACTTTTATTGAACATTGACCGTTCCTCCTGGGACACTTTGTGTACAGTGTATTTCAAAAATACTGCTACGAATTTTGGGGGCAAGTTATTTCTACCAAATTAAGAAAAAAATCTGGTAAATATGGGCACTAAAATACACACCTTATGAGCTGTGGGCGCTTGTTCAATAGAAGGGATATGTGTCACAGTAGCGAAAATGAAGAAATACTCATAGCACCCATGTTTAACAGACATTTTTTTCTTGTTTTGGCGTAAGATACATGATCCCTTGCTAAAATATGGAAATGCCACGCAAGAAAATATTACTAAAGGAGTCAGACGAGGATGCTGATACTTTTTAATTTATATTTAGATGACGTTTTGAAGGAAAGGAAACAACTGATTTTAAAATTTAATTTTGAGAAGTATAAAAAAAAAGTTATGAAAACTCTTATGTTAGTTGACGATCAGATTCTAGCTGCAGATAACGAAGATAGCTTATACGGAACTCTGTAAAATAGCAAAGCAACTTAATTTAAGCTCATCGACAAATAAAAGTCAATGGATTTCCAATGTTCATAAGTTTTAATACGTAAATCAGTATCAGATAACAAAACTATTGAAAAAGTTAACATCTTCCGGTTCCTGAGCTGTGACATAATACATCTCGAATGTGATACTGAAAAAGAATAGAGATTCAGAATTAAGTGTAGCGCCATCAAAATAAACCCCATGGGAGCAGTACGAAAGGACATGATGCCAAAATTGTATAAAGTAAGGGCAATTTTCTGTGGACTATATGGAAGTGAAAACTGAACTATGAACTCTAAAACACATTATAGACTCCAAGTAGCCAAAATGAAACATTTTAGAACAGTCCAGGGAGAAACGAGGAGAGACAGATTAAAAAATGAGGGCATCTAGAAGAATGTATGCATTTACAGCCTAAAAAATTAAAGAATACAAAAAAGTATAGAAAGAACAAGCAGGAAGAATAGGCGAAAAACGTGTTCCAAAACAACGGCTACAGTATATGCCTAAAATAGCATCGGTACTGATAAAGAAGTCACAACGGACCATCTTATATAACGTGCAAGGGAGTAGGAAAAAGTAACGGAAGAAAGAAGAAGCAGATTCAAATGGATGTATGTTGCAGTAGTTTATATAGATGAGAAGATTTGTCGAAAATAGACCTACAAGCCAAATATATTCAGCTGCTGCCGTATCGTCCGTGTTCCTCAGTCAGTCCCTTCTTGTGATACCTATAAGAGACTTTTAATTTTTCCATACTGGATTTTGCCTTTCCCTTTCTATTTTGTTATTCACTGTCACAGCACAAATATTTTGCTACGTAGCCGCTGAGGAGTGAATATCCTCGAGTGTGCTAAGTGGGAAAGGATGTAAAGGAGCACCTCCGTTGCCTCATAACTAGTGAAGAAAAGGAAAACCAGCACATAATCGGTTGGCTCAGATGGTCGCAATACGGTAGCCATAACCAGTCACTCGACGACCTACCTTCTAGTTGGGGGAAAACTTACATTCGTCACAGGGAAATGGATCATTTTCAAGTAACTGGACACCTGACACAGAACGCGAATAAGAACAGTACACGGATCTATCATTTTTATTAGGGTCGAAATTGAATGTGGGCTAATAACTGGTGGGCGCCCATGCCTCCACATTGCCCAGATAATTTGTGAAACGTAGACGTACTTAGCTCTGTTTCTCATGCGACAGCACACCATTCCGTCGTTGACCCTCTTGTACAAAAGGAAGAAAGACGCGAACGGTGGCGGGCAGCTCTTAGCGATCTGATATGCTCAATCACGGCGGCGCCGTGGCCATGCATAATTCATGCCTGCGATAATAATAACACCTCCGGCGCCTTGCATCCTCCCTCTATCTTTATGTCCCGCCGCTACTTATGCGAGGCGAGTAATTTATGACAGCCGCGCGGAAATTTATTCTAATGGAAATCACATTTCGCGTCTCACTCGTTGGTCCTTCTCGTACCGACAGCGCTATTAATCACCAAGGAGACGGTAGCGCGGAGCCAAGAGGAGGACGGGTGGAGATCGACAAATCAGACGAATATGAAGTCGATTTCCGTAGTTGATGGGCTTGTGTGGTGTATTAGCTTTTGTCTGGAAGAAGTGGACTAGGTATTCCGAGTATTGGGAATAACTATGGGACTGACTGGAAACTGCAGTATGTCATCGAGAAAGTAAGTCACTTCATGAATCCTGGAGGTACTGCATCAAGCTAACGTTCTTCATGTGCACTACTATTTGTCTTTTCTATAGCCTGGGAGTATATCTATATCTACATCGCCGGCCGGGGTGGCCAAGCCGTTCACCGGCACGGTAGCTCAGCGTGTTCGGCCAGAGAGCCGGTTGGCCTCTGTAATAAAAAACTGAGTGGAAGGACCAACCACCGAACTTGAACAGGATGTCTTGCGACGTCCGCAACGACCAAACACAACGATTTAAAAAAATAAAAAAAAATAAATAAAAAAAAAAAAGCGGTTCCAAGCGATACAGTCTGGAACCGCGCGACCGCTAACGGTCGCAGGTTCGATTCCTGCCTCGGGCATGGATGTGTGTGATGTCCTTAGGTTAGTTAGGTTTAAGTAGTTCTAAGTTCTAGGGGACTGATAGCCTTAGAAGTTAAGCCCCATTGCGCTCAGAGCCATTTGAACCATTTTTATATCTACATCTACAACTACATGGTTACTCTGCAATTCACACTTAAGTGTCTGGCAGAGGGTTCATCGAACCATTTTCATACTACTTCTCTGCCATTCCACTCTCGAATGGCGCGTGGGATAAAGTAATACCTAAATCTTTCCGTTCGAGCTCTGATTTCTCTTATTTTATTATGATGATTTTTTCTCCCTACTTAGGTAGGTGTCAACAAAATATTTTCGCATTCGGAAGAGAAAATTGGTGCCTGAAATTTCGTAAATCTCGCCGCAAAGAAAAACGCCGTTGTTTCATTGTCTGCCACCCCAACTCGCGTATTGTATCAGTGACACTCTCACCCCTATTGCGCTTTAACGCGAAACGAGCTACCTTTCTTTGCACTTTTTTGATGTCCTCCGTTAATCCTACCTGGTAAGGATTCCACACCGCGCACCAATATTCCAGCAGAGGACGAACAAGAGTAATGTAGGCTGTCTCTTTAGTGGGTTTGTCGCATCCTCTAAGTGTTCTGCCAACAAAGTGCAGTCTTTGTTTCGCCTTCCCGACAATATTATCTATGTGGTCTTTCCAATTTAAGTTGTTCGTAATTGTAATTCCTAGGTATTTAGTTGAATTGACAGCCCTTAGATTCGTGCGAATTATCGTATACCCAAAATTTTTCGGATTTCTTTTAGTACCCATGTGGATGATCTCTCACTTTTCTTTGTTTAGTGCCCATTGCCACTTTTCGCACCATACAGAAATTCTCTCTAGGTCATTTTGTAATTGGAATTGATCGTCTGATGATTTTACTAGACGGTAAATTACAGCGTCATCTGCGAACAATCTAAGGGGGTTGCTCAGATTATCACCTAGATAATTTATGTAAATCAGGAACATCAGAGGGTCTATGACACTACCTTGCGGAACACCAGATATCACTTTTATTCTACTCGATGATTTACCGTCTATCACTATAGCGTGATGGTCCATCAATGGGACAAAACGTAGCAGAGATTCTTCGTGGCATCGATTCGAAAAATACTTGGTACGTTCCCGGAGATATGTGCCACCAGATGCCTACGAATAGATCACACAATTCCCATGCATTACGGTCCGGTGATCTGTTACCGCGGAGCTGCCGCTCACTGGAATGTTTCAGTCACATATAATCATAGCACAAAAATTTACGAATCAGGTTTTAAGTTCTAAGACATTTCCAGAGGTAGATGTGGTCTCAGACTAAAATTTATTGGTTGTGAACTCTAGATTAAAACTGAAGAAACTGCAAAAAGTTAGGAAATTAAGGGGATGGGACCTGGATAAGTTGAAAGAAAGAAAGGTTGTTGAGAGTTTCAGAAGGAGCATTAGGTAACGATTGACTAGAACAGGCGAATGGAATATAGTAGGTGATGAGCGAGTAGGTTCGAGAAATGAAATAGTGAAATCAGCAGAGGATCAGATAGGTAAAAAGGCAAGATCTAGTAAAAGAGCATGGATATCCCAGGAGATATTGAATTTAACTGATGAAAGGAGAAAATATAAAAATATATAAAAAAGCAGCAAATGAAGCAGTCGAAAGGGAATACAAAAGTCTAAAAAATGACATTGACAGGAGGTGTAAAATGGCGTAAGTATTTAGAAGCACGTTTCACTAGGGGAAAGATAGACACAACTTACAGCAAAATTAAAGAGGCCTTTGGAGGAATCGGAAGCAGTTGTATGAATATCTAGAGCTGGAAAAGAAGGGAGAGGTGAAATGAGCAAGGAATATAAAGGGAAATGAACTTAAAGACAATATTACATAAAGGGAAGAGGACGTAGATCAAGATGGGCGATATGACACTGCGAGAAGAATATCACGTAGCAGTGAAAGATCTAAGTCGAAACAAGGCCCTTGGAGTAAACGACGTTCCGTCAGAACTACTCTGAGACATAAAGGGATGACCAATTTCGTATTGAAGTTTGGATGGTAAAAATCGTGGAGGTAGACCAGCAGATGAATGCAATAAGCAGATTGAGAACGATGTAGTTATTCGGAGACGAAGAGGCTTGCCTAGGATAGAGTAACACGGAGAGCTGCATCAAACCAGTCTTCGAAAGACCACAACAGTAAGAAATTCGAGCCGTATAGAGTCTAGTATACAAACATGGGGGTAAATCGAACCTGGGACACCAGTGGGATCGAAATCTCCAACCACAGCGTGACTTGTAACTAGTGTACCAGTTGGAGTCGATCCCACGATCACTGCAGGATTCTCAAACGAAACTCAACCTTTACCCACTGTGGGACTGGAAGCTGGATTTCCATCTGGATTGAAATCTCTAACCCAGTGTGAATTCGAGTGATAGCTGTATTTTTCATGAAAGCGCGATATATGACACTGGTAGCCATTCACCATCAAATGATTAATATTTAAGGAGATGAAGTGACTGAATCATTTAGCCAAACATAGCTCTGAATGTACAAGGGGGTTATCACACTGAATAGCGAAATGTGCAACCGTCAAAAGCGACTGTTTTTCTTATTGGTATCACGATGTCGGTGAAGAATTGCAAGAAACTGTCACCACTGCTTAGCATATCTATGGCGATGGTATGTTTCTTCATGCCATGTGTGTATGATGAATAAAACAAATAACTAATGATGAGTACTCAGTTTTGAGACACAGCGATTATTAAAATCTTACGACTATGCTACCAGAGACTTATTGGCTCTCTTCTGCGCGGAAAACATATAATCACTTACAAACAGAATTTTTATATTAACTCCCCTCAGTTTACCTAATACGGAATAGTTAAAGCCACACTAATCCGGTTAAAAATTATATTTGTTCAACAAAATGTATAACATGGATGTGACGCAGGCAATCGCTTATTTACGGCACTGATACTGCTCAGATGCTTTCTATTGCGGTTTGAACGCGCACGTATGCCACAGACCATCTAAATTGCTGTGTCGATTAATATAGCGCAGGAACAGACGCTGTATACTGCTTACTTGAATCTCATTAGCAACTTCTGTTCACACCGACAGCTGTTGAGGGCTCTCTCCTGTCAGCAACACGATCACTCCTTTCTGTCGTTAATGTTTCAAATCTTGCTTATCCCAAATATTTAAACCTATGACGAAGCGTGTTATTGATGCTGTATACATAGTACTTCGTTACAGAGTGAAGATATTCGCTAATTTTATTTCAGCTGTATGACAGAAAACCTGGGTGTCTTCTTCAGCTAAGTGCATCGTAAAAGATTCTAGAAAATGATTCGGTGTACTGCAGATTACCCTGAAAAGTACTCCTGCCTGCAAATTATCCATTCTGCCTATATGGATCTTTATACAGACATGAAAGTGACAAGATAGACTTAAACAATTGTTGTCCAGTTTCCTTAATAATATTTTTCCCCAAAATATTAGAAAAAGTAATGTGCTCAAGAGTAGTCGCACACTTATGTGGAAAAACTTCACGTAACAAATCACAATTTGGATTCCGGAAGGGTTGCTCGACTGAGAATATTAAATAAAAATATATTACCAGTAGATATTTTTGTGATCTTTGTGGTGTCACCGCCAGACACTACACTTGCTAGGTGGTAGCCTTTAAATCGGCCGCGGTCCGTCAGTATAAGTCGGACCCGCGTGTCGCCAGTATCAGTGATTGCAGACCGGGCGCCGCCACACGGCAGGTCTAGTCTAGAGAGACTCCCTAGCACTCGCCCCAGTTGTACAGACGACTTTGCTAGCGATGGTTCACTGTCTACATACGCTCTCCTTTGCAGAGACGACAGTTTAGCATAGCCTTCAGCTACGTCATTTGCTACGACCTAGCAAGACGCCATATTCCGTTACTATAATTACTTCTGAACAGATAATATTGTGAATCATGTACCGTCAAGAGCGACGTTCATCATTAATGGATTAAGTTAAGTATCAAACTAATTATGTCCGCTTTCTGGATTCTCATCTCTTGTCATGTTCCAGACCTTACGCAGTATAGTTCTTCCCTCTTCACGCCAGCCTGCGTGAGCTAAAACGCGTGCATTTCGGCCTCCACTCGTAACACGGTGTTGGCTTTTCTGCTAACACAAAAATCTTTCTAAGGCGTTTGATTGTGTAGATCACGTTACTTTCTCAGAAAAACTCAAGTTTTATGGACCTGATGGCTTTATGCACAACAGAGTTGAATCATACTTAACAAACACAATGAAAAAGGATGTGCTGAATAATTCAGACAATGTTGGGAAGGTAGGAATTTTTTTGGGACTGGGAAAATAATTACAATGGGAGTCTCACAGGGTTCAATTGGGGTTCATTCCCATTCTTATATATGAGGTTGACCTTCCATTTAACATTTAACAAGCAAAGTTGGTACATTTACAGGTTACACTAGTGTTATAATAAAACCCATGAGAGAGAAAGAGTTGGTAATTGATATTTTTCAAAGAATTACTTAATGATTCTCTGGAAAATGGACTCTACCTAAATTACAAAAAAAAAAGAAACACTATATTCAGTTTTGCACAACAGAGTCAATCCAATAATTGATGTAGCACATGAGAATGAGTCAGTCATCACGGAAACAAACCTATCAGATTTCCGACATATTTTGCACTATTTCGTCTCAATAATATCTTACGGAAATATTTTTTTGAGGTAACTCATGACTTAAAAAGAAAGTATTGATTGCACAAGAGCTAGCGATAAGAATAATACGTGTTGTTCACTCACGAACGAGATGGCTAGGAACCAGGAATTTTAACAGCGCCGTCACAATACGTATATTCGCTAATGAAATTCGACATAAATAATCGATCAGAATTTGAGGACAGTGGCGTTCATACCTACAATAGCAGAGAGAAAAATGACCTTTATTACCCAACTTCAAAGCTATCAGGGGCATAGAGAGGAATTCAGTATGCAGCAATAAAAAATTTTGATCATTTGCCCAGTAACTTAAAATGACTGACAGGTAGTGAGGCAGGTTTAAAATCCAATTTAAAATCATTTCTACTGGACAAATCCTTCTATTCGACTGACTGATTTCTACGTAAAAACTGTTAGCCAGTAAAAAAAATGTGTATTTGCATGAGTAGCTCCAAAAATACTATGTGATCATTAATGTTAACACCAATCATGAATACATAGCCTGTAAACTGACTCGTTCTACATCATTTCGGTTCAAATGCTCCATGGAGCATGTAACTAACTAACTATTGACTTTGTGCCTAGTAAATGTAATAAATAATATTACTATCTTCCCAGTGAGCACAGTGGCTTTAGAATACACAGAATACAACAGACCAGCTTGCCTTCGTTTTATTGGAAGAGAAGGCTATCTATAGGATTCAGTTAACACATGTGGTAAATCTGCTCTTCAATAGGAGTATGCCTTCCAACTTAATAAAAGTAACTGAAGTCATTTATTCCAACAACTACATACAGGTGAAAACTGTTTCCAGGTTAATTACCGGTATATCAGTGAACAGTGGTATTAGACAAGCCCGCTACTACTTCTCAATATAGTGACTAACGAGGTGATAATAAAGAAATTGTCTCGTAGTGGCCCACAATGCGGACCTTTATATAAAGGTCCGCATTGTGGGCGTAGACAGGTCATTCTGTCCCTGCAAATTGCTGTGTCATCATCTGCCAATGGCGTCATTGTTGGGATACGTGATCGCACCGCTCTCCCGGCCGATGTCTCGTTTCTTGACCTTGGAACCGCTACTGATCACTCGAGTAGCTCTTCTGTTGGCCTGACAAGGCTGAGTGCAACCCGCAACAGTCTTCCCAGCAAGGAAAATCTCTGGCCGTACCAGGAATCGAACCTGGGTTCCCCATACAGTAATCAGCAGCTCTAATCACACAGCTGTGGAGGCGGGCGTGTTATAAAATTGGGGACGAAGAAATAAAAATCATTTAATTGTCATGCTGATGCAGTTCTGCTAGCAAAAAGTCTAGATAACGTGCAGAAATTTTTATATATATTTAAAGTGGCAATCAAACACGTAAATATGGTCGTATCCACTCAAAAAACCACACTTATGACTAAACCTGTAGAACCCATTAGATGCAAGCTGAGTAATTTGAAAAATCATTGAACAGGTGATGTTGTTTAAATACCTTGGCATTGATTTGTCCGGCAGTGAAAATGTCGAAAAGGTTAGGGAACAAGAAGTAAAACAACAAAGAGACGACGTTTTTAAACGATACAATTTGGAAAAAATTAAAAAATCTAGGGAAATATCCAAAGGCAAGAATTTACGATACGATAGTGAGAGACTAGTTACGATACACACAGCTGAAACAAGACCTGCAAAGCCACAAAATAGAAAACTTTTGGAAACAACGGAAATGGAAATGCTGCGAAGTATTGCGAGGAACACATTGACACACGGAGAGAGAAGTGATAGCATTAGAAAATTATGTAAATCGGATTCCAATAATAACTGAGTACATAAGAGAAAGCATAAATGGAACGATCACACAGGCAGGATGGAGGAACGAGGGATTGTAAAAATCACAAGAAGTAAATCACCAGCTGGTAAACAAAAGGTAGGCCATTCGCAGGAAAGATGAGGTGTCAATGGTTCAAATGGCTCATGGGACTTAAGATCTATGGTCATCAGTCCCCTAGAACTTAGAACTACTTAAACCTAACTAACCTAAGGACAGCACACAACACCCAGCCATCACGAGGCAGAGAAAATCCCTGACCCCGCCGGGAATCGAACCCGGGAACCCGGGCGTGGGAAGCGAGAACGCTACCGCACGACCACGAGATGCGGGCGATGCGGTGTCATCCTCAAGATATATTGAGGCGTACTGGGGCAACGGGCTTTAACCTAGGAAGAAAGGTGGGAAGTCACTGTTCTCTTTGCTATGATAGAGTATGTTGTGGGCTACAAATATGAGTTAATTTGTAAATATGACAGATGTTCTCAAGCCTTGTAGTATTGCTTTATAATTGTACTCTTTGGAACTACGATCGAGATCAGAGATGTTGGTCAGAGAGGTCAGCTTTACTTTGTCCGAGTAGCATCAGTGTGTGTTAGTAGCAGCTGTGTGATGTGTACTTGGTCTGAAATGGACAGAAATTGGCCTGACCTGGAGCGGAGGCAGCACTATTTGCAGCAATGTTTGTAATACGATGTTTAAAGGGAGATATTAGGAATTATAACAAGTTTGTTTGTGTGACCATCCTCCTCAGCAAGCATATAAATACTTGTTTTGTAAATAAAACTGCCTTTTCCTGCTGCTAGCAGGAAAAGGCAGTTTAATTCACAAAACAAGTACTTAGTAGAATTATAATATTGGATGAATGAGAAAAGGTAACATTTAAAGGTAATGTGGTTTGTAATATTTGTATTAACTTAGTATGCTGATTGTTATAACAGTGCTTATGGTTTAGATTTTCTGTAAAGTTTTTCTAATGAAGTTATATGGTTCTGTCTTTCACTGCAGTGATAGATGCTAAAGAGACATTTTGCGAATTAGTTTATGTGTGAAAAGTCTGGAACCTTGTATTGTTGCTATAAGTTAATGGAATTCAGCTAAAACTTCCAGTGTCGATTCAATTATTTCTTTGTTGATGAGATTAGTACCTGATTATTCATTAGCATTCATGGGTTTATTTGACTGCACATTCACAGTGCACATACCTAGTTGTGTGCTGAGTAACAGTTTTGAATATTGATGAAATTCCGTCTCGCATTGCACATCGCGAGTACGGTGAGTGAAACTTAATTTTGACAGTCAGATCATTATTTTATTAAAAAAAAAAAAAAAAAACAAGGTTGCAGAGCAGACGAGCCGTCCACTGCGCACAGGTAAACAACAAATTTCATTATCATTGTAGTTCATATTCAGTCAGGCACAGTGTATTTGCGAGACTAACGTCAGTACAAGTTCAGAGGTTAATTGAGAGAAATATTTTATGAAAGTGTTACTATGTGATTTCAAACAGATTTAACGGATAAAGTCAGACGCATTTTATTCAGCGATCATTTTTGTGTAGTTACTATAATACTTCTGGTACAGAAATTCTTTTCTAAACTAAGATCCACAACATTCAGGGCCAACATTTAACACAAAGTCATTTTCTCAGAGTCAGATAGCGTACGTAAATTTTATTGGGAACAAATTTCTTTCTCGCAGACATTGTTTGATAGACCGGTTACTCTCGATTTCACATCGTGTTAGTGAGCCGCACATATTTCCCATCTCAAATAAGCTTCAGATATTTTCCGTCAACATTTCTCCATTATTCATCTTTTCAAATTTTACCGTCTGACTTCACAATAATGCGATTGTTCAAACGTTTTCTAGGATTCTCTCAAAGGAGGAGGAAGAAGAATAAGAAGAAGAAGGAGGAGCAGATTACGTATATTTAAATCCTCGTGAACAAAACCATTGATACTGCTAGCATCCAGTTAAAAATCTTTCAGCTTGAACAATGCTTCAAACATCAGGAAAAAAGACTATGCGGTCCGACAGATCTGCACAACTGATTAATACAAGAGGCGTACATCTTAATAGCCTTTTTGTTTTTACACGGAACTGATGCTGTTAGAAATTTAGCGAACGTATTGTACTGTATAAGGTGAAGGAATTCATGCTACCACCATAAGCTGTTATTGATGAATTATGCTTTACTGACGAATAGTTTCGGAAGGAAGTGCGATTTTGAAGAAGACATTATAATTAAAACATGTTGAAAACCCCATAAAAACGCCACATCCAAGCTGTTATCTTGATAACGAAAATTTACCTCAAATATTCCTTTAATGATGTCAAATGTTGTCCTTATGACATAATAACACAGGTTTGTGGTGTAATGCATTCTATCAATTTTTCGAAACCATCATGGCATTCCTCCTTTAAACCATCGCATCTACAGTTATTCCATTCAAATACTGTATATTTTATTCACTGGGGGCTTCTGTCACCAAGCCAGACACCAATGCCAAACGGTCTGTGGTATACGCCACATTAGTTAGTTTCCGTATGAAAATAGCCGTTCCTTTATCGGAAACTGTTTCCAGTTTATCAACTGAAAACATGAAGTCTGTATATAAGTCCGCGATCATTTTATTTATAGCACTTTTATTTTCACAAGTCCCTCTTGATCACATAGATTTCTTTGCACTTTGTGACCGGTTTCGGCTTATCGCCATCTTCAGATCTGTTGTAAATATAAATATTGTGTAGGCGACAGGCCTGAAGACAGCGATAAGCCGAAACCGATCATAAAGTGTAAAGAAATCTATGTAATCAAGACGGACTTGTGAAAATAAAGTGTTTCCAGTTTATCGTTGAACAATATGTTCGAAGTCTCTGGCTACAAAAATGCAAGAGACTTTTTTTAAACTGATGACAATAAAAACTTTTGTCTTTATTTCACTGATCTGAACAACTGAAAGCGTAGGCTCCTTATTAAAGGGTGAATGAGCAGTGTAGCATGTTTTTAAAAGCATTTCTGTATGTGCGAAAAAGAAAAGTGGTTTTTATTAATTGTTGTGGGCAACACTTTCATAAGTTTTGAAGTGCCTACGGAACAGTTATGAAAATAATTTGCCTTGAAGGTACGAATTGTGGTGCGATTTAGCACCAGCAGCTCGTTACTTGACACGTGTGATTAATGGTCTCGAGAGCACGGGTTATTTTTCCCGGTAGCAGATAAATGGGAAAAAGTCACGAATACACGGTAGTCTGGGAAAGTGCAATGAACTTAAACGTTTAGGTGTTAAAATGGTAGCTTTAGACGTGTAGTAAGTGTGTTCTGATGGGCAACATGAATTCACAGCTCTCAGTATATATTTTTTGTTTTGTTTTTGTTTTAAAAGGGAGAGATGCGAATCATCCAGGAAGCACTGGTCTGCTGGGCAGTTTCATATGAGCAATGAATTATTTACAACTTCAGGAAATAGAAAATAATTCACGAGGACTCGTATTATAATGAGGGCCGGCGTGAACAATATGGACTGCCTCCACGTTGCTCCGTGTTTTCGTGAGCGTGCTTGCGTCGACTTTAATGAATGAATGTAGAAGGTGAATTACGTACTGTGCGACAAGAAACAGGCTTTAAAATTAGCATCTAGATGGAGTCGTATTTTGCCCGCAGTTAAGCTCCGAGGTTTCAGGCACCGGCAACCCAGCTGTGATGATAACTGAACGTCAGTTTTGAAACGTTGCTCGAATTACTCTGTAGACGTACCACTGATTTGTTTTCCTGTGCCTACGTTTTTAATTATTTTGTTGAATCGTACATTGGCTCAAAATAAGACTCTCAAACGATACAAATCTCCTACTGGGAGGGACATAGCACCTAGTAGGAAATCACCACGACACAGAAAAGGGTGATAATGCATCAACACAGCTTATAATACTTGCAAAGACAAGCACGCACAAATTTTGCAACTATACAGCGGTGTACAAATTTTACAACTACCATTCTATATGATGGCAGGACAATGAATTTTATCTGTTTTCTTTAATTTTTCGTTCAACTGTGGTTGGGTTAAACGAAGGAAATGTATAAAAAAATTTCATAGCAATTTCTTCTGAAAATGGTCTTCATTCCGACGAAACGAACTCAAATTCTATACATCTAAACGGAGATGTACATTTAAATGCCGTATAGTGTGGCCTTGTGTGTCAAGACAAGTTGGGGATAGTATCTAGCCTGATCGATAAAGGGGGACGACGAAAATGACATAGAGGGACTACAAGATGAGTACTGATGATGTTTTGAAATGAAATGAAATGTGACTGGTCGAAATAATAATTCTGTGTATCTTTGGATGACGTCATAACGAATGTACTATTTGTAAGACGTTGACGTCATATAAGTATTACAGAAACAAACATTTCAGTGCCTTTCGCTTTAACTGAAAACATGAGCTTAACAATTTAATTATAATTTTTATTTATGTCCATACCATTACAATTTAGCAAGGAATCTACTGCAAAAAACTTAAATACAAATCCAATCTGATAGATAAATCAGTCAGTAGTTTCACTGTGATCAAATATGAACTGAAATTGGGTTTCTAGTATAGGCTAGGTGTCAGTTCGCCTGATTTCAGTGGGAAAAATTTCATCGGTTGAAATCAGGAAGAAAGGCAATAAGAGGGAGATGTGTACAGTTCCAGATTTCGATCCTTTGAATCAAAGTTCCGGGGTAAAGTTTTGATAAGACGTTTCGTTAACAGCATTCCTTTTAGTAGCAAAACATGCCTGCCATGCGTACATGTAATTACGAGAAATTTTGAATCGCTGGCCTAAACGAACGTATAGATTGCGTTGTGATACTTTTTATCTCAGTTTCGCACAGAAATATTAGTTATTTGCTCATGGATGGTCTGAGAGTACTATTTTTTGGGTCTTCGATCTTTTTATTGTTTCGATAAGGCACGCCGAGAATTCCTCTCCTGGGCCAACTACTTCGTCCCAAAGTAGCATTTACATCCAGCATCTCCAGTAATTTGTTGGAAGCACTCAGATCTCCCTCCTCGCCTACGGTTTTCACCTTCTAGAGCTGCTCAAGTACCCTAAAAAGTTATTCCTTGATGTCTTAATACGTGTCCTATCATCCTGCCTCATCATGCCATTATTTTCCACGTGTTGCGTCCTCGACGTTTCAGCGCAGGGCCTTCTCATTTCCTATCTTATCAGTCCACATAGTTTTCATCATCCCTCTGCAGCACCACACGTCAAACGCTCCGATTTATTTTTCCTGAGAGTACTACTCCGCTGCAGACAGTAATTTTTTTCTAACTACTCAGTTTTCGGGCGCTCTTCGTAGCAATCGTAGAGGGTATTTCGTCCTCACTGACGTTATCAACGTGTTTTTGCAAAGATCTGCGGTAGCCCATTGTGTTACACCACCATACAATAAGATAAATTAACAGATCCAACTTGCAACACTCGAGAGTTACTCGATGTAAGTATCGGGGCTGTGTATAGCGTCGCTGTTGTACATAAAATGAAGTAAGCTAATTGTGTACAGTTGACGTTATGAAAACGCTCGCGTTAGTCGAGTGAAAGACGTAAAATAAAGAAAAAGTTACGTGCAACTTGTGCCGGCTGTAAAATTTTAGTTTATAACGGTTGGTATTCCTCTGCAGGCAAATGCTTGGGCTAGCTAAGAATGGTTTGACACGTACTGCGAAACAATAGTCGTGCAAAGGGCGTACTCATAGCGAATAGTGCAGATATTTTCAGTAAAAGTCCTCTGGGGCCCGAGAAATGAGTTTTATGAGCCACCGAAGAGTGCTGTACCAATAAATACGTCGGTCACATGAGTCGCTATCCCTGCAGTTTCAGTGGAAACTCATCACTTCCGCAGGCAGAAATGGACTCGTCTGTCTGTTTCAATAAAATCAAAGAGCTGCTCGCCTAACTGAGACACGGCTCGTAGTTCCTTAATGCCACTTTAAAGGACTGTAGAGTGAGAAGCACAACGTGTTAGCAGATTGTTTCCTTCACTCTGAACCTTGAATTATAAAGGAATGTAAGATTCGCTTAAGCTGCTGAAACAGCAGCGACAAAAGTGGAGGGCTGATTGTGGGAAAACCACGACTACCATTATCGTATTGCGGAAGACAATGGTGTACAGCTGGCTCTTTGTCTACGAGCATGCTTGGCTGAACTGTGCCGAAATGCATTCCTGTCAGATGGTAAGCAACCACTCTGATGACGCCGAGAAAAGGTATCCACACCACAAAAAAAAAGCACGCTGCTCGTGAATATGCCGCATTTTCCTGACCCGGGTCAAGAGTCTGCGGAGACTGCGGTGCGATGAACTTGAAAAAGGGCCTCTGGCGGCAACTGCAGCAGCGCCACAGCTACAAGAGCTTTCAGACTAGGCACTGGAGCATTGTCTGGAAGCTAGTCTTCTGACTGGTTTGATGTGGCCCGTCACTGATTCCTTCCCTGTGCTAACCTCTTCAGCTCAGAGTAGCACATGCAACCTACATCCTCAATTATTTGCTGAATATATTCCAGTATCTGTCTTCCTTTACGGTTTTTGTCCTCTACAGCTCCCTCTAGTACCATGGAAGTCATTCCTTCATGTCTTAACAGATGTCCTTTCATCCTGTCCCTTCTCCTTAGCAGTGTCTTCCATATATTCCTTTTCTCTCCTATTCTGTGCAGAACTTTCTCATTCCTCACCCTATCAGTCCACCTAATTTTCAACTTTCGTCTGTAGCACCACATCTCAACACTACGATACACTGCTGTACTCCAGACGTACATTCTCAGAAATTTCTTCCTCAAATTAAGGCCGATATTTGATACTAGTAGACTTGATTTCAGTCAGCTGGGGTGCATATAGAGTATCGTCTCAGTTGTGCAACTGGATTCGAATTTCTGTCAGAAAGGCCACAGCGAATAGAAATTGACGGGTAATCATCTAGTGAAACCGAAGTACTATTGGTGTTCCCCAGGAACATTTCATGCGCCCTCCATATCGATATAAACGATTTAGGAGACATTGTGAGCAGCCATCTTAGACTGATTTGCGGATGATGCTTTGGTGTACCGTCTAGTACAGTCATCAGAAGATGAAAATGAAACGAACAGCAAGACAAGAGTCTGCATTGTGCGGAGTCTTAACAATAAGAAGGGTGAAGTCCGCCGCGTGAGTACTAGAAGGAATCCGTTAAATTTCGGTTACGTGCTAAATCACAAGAATTTGAAGGTTGTCGATTCAGCTAAGTACCTAAGGATTACAATTACGAACGACTTAAATGAGAACTATAAAACAGAAAATGTTGTGGTCAAGATAGCGTCTTGATGGTAGAATAATAGTAGATGCTACAAATTTGCTAAAGAGACTGCCCACACTACGCCTCTCCATCCTCTTGCTGCTAGGTATGGGATCCGTACCAGATAGGGTTGACGGAAGACACCGAAAAAGATGAAATGGGACGAGCTTGTTTTGCGTTATCACGAAACAGAGGCCAATGAGTCTCGGATATGATAAGCAAACTGGGGGGCGGCACTCATTAAAAGAAAGGCGTTTATCGTTGCGACTACATCTGTTCTCGAAATTTCCATGACCAACTCCGATTGCCAGGACATTTTGCTGACTCTCACATAGGTCGAGACGACTACAGTGATAAAACAAGAGGAATCAAGGAACGCAAGGTATTAATTTCACTCGAGAAATAGTCTGCAAATTGTGATTTGAATCACCTTCCGAACACTTAAGTGTGAACTGCAGAGTAGTCATTTTGATGTAGATTTACAGTAACTAGACACTATCAGTTCTCTTGCAGGAGCCTCAATGAAATGATGATTCCTAGCATGTTTTGCTGCACCTGTCAGCCTAAGCAATGTTTATGGTATCACTGTGAAATTTTATGTATTTCGGTTAGGTTTTCTTAACTTGTTAATGTAATAAGTGTATTTTTTTTTTATTTTTCTAGCGCTATTGATAATGACGAAGTAGAAACCGATATAACCACGAAATAATGTCGTGAGTATTAGACAATTAAACTTTACAGTGAAAAGTAATGTGGTCACTGATTCTCTCAACTAATAACATGAAGAAATAAATATGAAGATATCTTACTGAGTTGTGTTTGTGAAGTGGGCTACCTTGGTTAGCGTAAGAAGCTCAATTGTCAATTATCTGGGAGAAAACTAAATGGTAGAATACCAAATACCGAAAGGAAATTGACTTCTAAAATTTTAATTCCCACAAGGGGATGACAGGGAACGTAGAGGACTCCGAATGAAGCAGATTCGCTGTTACTACCCTAAAGCGACCCGTCCGTCTAGCCGCGCGGTCCAACGCGCTGCTTCCCGAGCAGGAAGGCGTGCCGGTTCCCGGCCGGCGGATTAGTGTCGAGGTGCGGTGTGCCGGCCAGCCTGTGCATGGTTTTTTAGGCGGTTTTCCATCTGCCTCGGCTATTGCGGGCTGGTTCCCCTTATTGTGACTCAGTTACACTATGTCGGCGGTTGCTGCGCAAACACTGTCTCTACATACACGTACACCATAATTTCCCTACCACGCAAACATTTGGGGTTACACTCCTCTGGTATGAGACGTTCCCCGGGGCGGGGGGAGGGGGGGGGGTGTCCACTGGGGGCACAATAACATTGGAATATGTGTGCGGCGGCGGTGGGGTGGGTGGACTGCTGTGGCCTTGAACCACCGAGGGCTACGGCGGGACGAAGCCTCTTCGTGGTTTCTAGGTCCCCAGTTCAGTACACAATACACACACCCTAAAGTGAATCATAATATTATTCTTAGTGCATCGTTCACTTGTAAAAAAAAAAAAAAAAAAAAAAAAAAAAAAAAAAAAAAAAAAAAGTCTGATTTTTTTTGAGCTTGTGACGCTCGGTTTGATATGCAGGGTGATCCATAATTCAATCAACCAACTTTTAAAAGTTCTTTACGGATATATTCTGAGTATTTAGTTACAGTGGACCCATTGTCGCCGGCAGCTCGTTGCAGAGGTATTACATTGCGTTTGTTTCGTTACTTTATTCTTGCTTTGTATGTATATTACGCTGAAAATAGTGCATAACACTGCAGATGTCGAACGTACTACTCAGTCACGCTTTTATTGCATTTGGGTTACTGTGGCCGTTATCGAAATCACGCAGTGACTTACAGTCAACTAGTACAGTGCCGACTAAGGAAAGCACATCGCTCTGTGAATAATTTCAAGACAGTTGTGAGTATACAATCAAGTGACTCAGCGTTTCCTCGTGAAATGTGAAGGTAAAAACTCGCGGTAAGCCGACCGAGGAGCCCTCACCCGCAGGTGCAATAATATTGTGGTCGACTAATATATGCTGTCTTATTTGGAAACGAAGTTGTTCCATTAACTCACTTTAGCTGCTGTTGACAACGGTAATGCCAACGTTAGTCTACGCGCTCAAGCTTGCATTCAGTACGGCCCGGTTTTGTGTCGGATCTGTTTTTCAGCCAGCCGCTGTGGCCGGCCACAGTGCCAGAGCGGTTCTAGGCGCTTCAGTCTGGAACCGCGCCACCGCTACGGTCGCAGGTTCGAATCCTGCCTCGGGTATGGATGTGTGTGATGTCCTTAGGTTAGTTGGGTTTAAGTAGTTCTAAGTTCTAGGGGACTGATGACCTAAGATGTTAGGGTCAACAGAAGCGTCCGATCTTACCCGTCGGCTTTGACCCGTGACGTAAGCGTGTTGTGGTGTGTGACGTCATTACGGCGCGGAGTTTGATTTGCGATTGTGGCGTGTTTGTAGATGTCTTGTTTTTGTTTGTCGTGCTCTCTGGTGGTGTGTTCATGGTTTTCGTTTGTTTCGTGTGGTGGGGTCAGTTTTCTGTTGCTCAGGTGTTGGATTTGAAGCGGAATTTCTATTAGTGAGTTAATGGTTAATTTAATGCTCATTGCTGTACGTCGGGTGAGTTTGTTATTGAGTGTATTTGGTTGTGGTTTTTTGTTCAGGAATGGATATGAAAGACCGCCTTAACAGTGTTCGGTTGAGGGCGATGATGGGGGAGACAGCTTTAGAGCTGATTAAATTTCTTCAGCTATTTGGCTTAATTGCCGAGGTCGTGAAGTGCGGTGTGTGCCGTGAACCTATGAAATTGGTTAAAGTTCCGGACTCTCGGACCAGGGACGGATACATGTGGTGTTGCCGGAAAGATGGCGTATGGCGTTCTGTAAGGCGTGGTACCTGGTTCGAGAAGTCTAGATTGGCCATGCGTGAGATTGTGCTTATTACGTACTATTTTTGTTATACACTCCTGGAAATTGAAATAAGAACACCGTGAATTCATTGTCCCAGGAAGGGGAAACTTTATTGACACATTCCTGGGGTCAGATACATCACATGATCACACCGACAGAACCACAGGCACATAGACACAGGCAACAGAGCATGCACAATGTCGGCACTAGTACAGTGTATATCCACCTTTCGCAGCAATGCAGGCTGCTATTCTCCCATGGAGACGATCGTAGAGATGCTGGATGTAGTCCTGTGGAACGGCTTGCCATGCCATTTCCACCTGGCGCCTCAGTTGGACCAGCGTTCGTGCTGGACGTGCAGACCGGGTGAGACGACGCTTCATCCAGTCCCAAACATGCTCAATGGGGGACAGATCCGGAGATCTTGCTGGCCAGGGTAGTTGACTTACACCTTCTAGAGCACGTTGGGTGGCACGGGATACATGCGGACGTGCATTGTCCTGTTGGAACAGCACGTTCCCTTGCCGGTCTAGGAATGGTAGAACGATGGGTTCGATGACGGTTTGGATGTACCGTGCACTATTCAGTGTCCCCTCGACGATCACCAGTGGTGTACGGCCAGTGTAGGAGATCGCTCCCCACACCATGATGCCGGGTGTTGGCCCTGTGTGCCTTGGTCGTATGCAGTCCTGATTGTGGTGCTCACCTGCACGGCGCCAAACACGCATACGACCATCATTGGCACCAAGGCAGAAGCGACTCTCATCGCTGAAGACGACACGTCTCCATTCGTCCCTCCATTCACGCCTGTCGCGACACCACTGGAGGCGGGCTGCACGATGTTGGGGCGTGAGCGGAAGACGGCCTAACGGTGTGCGGGACCGTAGCCCAGCTTCATGGAGACGGTTGCGAATGGTCCTCGCCGATACCCCAGGAGCAACAGTGTCCCTAATTTGCTGGGAAGTGGCGGTGCGGTCCCCTACGGCACTGCGTAGGATCCTACGGTCTTGGCGTGCATCCGTGCGTCGCTGCGGTCCGGTCCCAGGTCGACGGGCACGTGCACCTTCCGCCGAACACTGGCGACAACATCGATGTACTGTGGAGACCTCACGCCCCACGTGTTGAGCAATTCGGCGGTACGTCCACCCGGCCTCCCGCATGCCCACTATACGCCCTCGCTCAAAGTCCGTCAACTGCACATACGGTTCACGTCCACGCTGTCGCGGCATGCTACCAGTGTTAAAGACTGCGATGGAGCTCCGTATGCCACGGCAAACTGGCTGACACTGACGGCGGCGGTGCACAAATGCTGCGCAGCTAGCGTCATTCGACGGCCAACACCGCGGTTCCTGGTGTGTCCGCTGTGCCGTGCGTGTGATCATTGCTTCTACAGCCCTCTCGCAGTGTCCGGAGCAAGTATGGTGGGTCTGACACACCGGTGTCAATGTGTTCTTTTTTCCATTTCCAGGAGTGTAGTTGCGGGCAGAGTTTTTGCGCGTTTGAGACTGGTGTGAGTGAGAGGACTGTTTTAGACTGGTATTCCTTTTGTCGTGAGGTGTGTTCCGAATTTATTAAGTACAGGGGTAAGTTGGGTGGGCATGGGGTGCTTGTGGAGGTGGATGAGTCGCAGTTTGGTAAAAGGAAGTATGGGAGGGGGAAGTCTGTGGCTGGTCTTTGGGTGTGGGGGGCTGTTGTTCAGGGGGGTGGGGGTACTGAATGTGTTTTTAGGGTTGTGGAGGGGAGGTCGAAGCCTGAATTAGTGGGGTTAATTGAGGAGTATGTAGAGCCGGGGTCCACAGTAGTTTCAGATGCGTTTTCTTCATATAGGGGGTTGGGTGAGAGGGGATTTAATCATTTAGTAGTGAACCACAGTCTAGAGTTTAAGAATTATGATACTGGGGCTTGCACTAACACAATTGAGGGGATGTGGGGAGCGGTTAAGTCAGTTCTTGGGAGGGGGAAGAGGCGCTCTTCCAACCTTCAGTCTCATTTAGATGAGTACTGTTGGCGGAAGAGTGTCCCAGAGGGCTATTGCATTCTTCGGGTTTTTTTAAGGGCTGTGGGTAAAATGTATAGACCGAAAGTGGTTAGTTAGGGTGGGCTGGGTAGGTGGGTGGGTGGTTTATTTTGTTGTATAGTGTTTGTGTGTTGTATTTTGGAGTTGTGGGGGAGGGGGTTGACGTTTGGGTGGGTTGGGTTTTTATTTTAGTTCAGTATTTTTTCGTTAGTGTGTGTGTGTGTGTTTTTGTATGTGTGTGTGTGTGTGTGTGTGTGTGCGTGCGTGCGTGTGTGCATTTGTGTGTGATTGTGGTGGCCAATCTAGTTTGTGGAGCTGGAACTTTTTTGAGGTAAGTTCCGTTTTTTTTTTTGGTTATTTATGTATGTTTTGTGTATTGGGTATAGGTTGGAAACATCCGATCTCACGCGTCGGCTTTGACCCGTGACGTAAGGGACCTACACATTGATCTGTAGCGTAGCCCTGAATACGAGGTTAGGTTGGGAGTTTTTTTTTGGAATGCGGCCGCGGCAGCGGCCGCCTATGATTCGAAAATATTGATTTGACACTAATGAACATGTATACGTAATATGAAGCAATTTGATGAACATATTGATCTGTAGCGTAGCCCACTTGAGGTTAGGTTGGGAGTTTTTTTTTTGGAATGCGGCCGCGGCAGCGGCCGCCTATGATTCGAAAATATTGATTTGACACTAATGAACATGTATACGTAATATGAAGCAATTTGATGAATATATTGATCTGTAGCGTAGCCCACTTGAGGTTAGGTTGGGAGTTTTTTTTTTGGAATGCGGCCGCGGCAGCGGCCGCCTATGATTCGAAAATATTGATTTGACACTAATGAAGCCTGTGGGGGGATGGGGGGGCACTGCAGACTCCCCCCACCGCATAACGACACATGATGATCAAATTTTGAAAAAAAAATGAAAAATTTTTTCCGTACCTGCTAAACTGCATAAGTGCCGATGTATGTAGGTGTAAGGGAAGCTTTCGTTTCTTAGTTTCTATTGGGGGATGTGATCGGTAGGTTCTGTTGAGCTATATAGGTTAAGGGAAGTGTCCGATTATGGATAGGAATGTGTTTTTTGGTATTTGGTCAGTTTTGTGATGTTGATTTATTTCGTTGTTTTGCGTGGTTTTGAATGGCGGTCGGTGGCTACATTTCTGTATATTTAGTTTCTCCGCACCCAAAAACCCCTAATTTCCCACGCTTGTCCCGTTACAGTCATTAGGCTTTTTGTGAAACTTGTGTATTTCAGTGTTTACAATACGTATGCGATGTTTTTATATCCGCCATATTGGAATTGTTTATAGTCGTTTCCGCGGTATTTGTGACGTCATGGGTCAAAGCCGACGGGTAAGATCGGACGCTTCTGTATTTCCAGATGTTAAGTATCATAGTGCTCAAAGTCATTTGAACCATTTCTGTTTGTCAGGTGTTGTTAGTTTTACGTTAACAGTGATTCACAGCGGTAAGAATATATTTACTGATGAAGTATAGGCCTCGTGTGTGGGTTTACAGAGTAGAATGGAAGAGCCACACAAGGCCGCTGTGGTGATCTACTCGACAGAGGCGGCAACCTCATCGAAGTACCTCTGTGTCTGTACATAGACGCTTACTAGAAACGCGATCCTGTCGTGTTAGAATGATTGCATACTTCAGTAATTTTCATTGATATGATGGTATTTTCACAGAAACAAACGTGAGTGGTGTAACAAACAGAATAAATCATTATTACGGCATTACTTTGTTACGAGTCGCAGGGGAACGTGGATCCCTTATACCTAAATACTCAGAAGGTAACACTGAAAAACCTCTGAAAGATTATCGGTGGAATTCTGGTTCATCCTGACTGTTGCGAGACTCAGACAACATTAAAAACAAATGAGTCAACTACTCATTACGCCAAAACATTATTATTGCAAAATGTAGGTGCACCAACGAGTAAATGTTGAGAACAATACGATCAAATACAAGAAAACATATGCATAATACGACATTGCAGTGTCTACAAAATTGTTAAGGCTTTCGTGGCCACTTGTTGACAAACTGCCTATTGGCTTCTGTCTCGGGTTCTTCGGCTGACGTTCATCTAATGATTTTTCTGACGTTTTGGCAGCACGAGTGGCTGGCATTGTCAAAGCTTCACCCTCCATTGCCGGTGGTGAACTGGAGCCGATCTCGCGGCCGCAGACTGTATGTACCCGGCGCGCCAACGTCCGAGGGCTTCTCCTCGGACATTTCCGGTGATGTTCTCCTCTTGCTACCTGCGACGGTCGTTCGCTGCAGTACAGGAAGCCAGGATCCGTTTACCTTAAGGCTTTCCTCTATCTTGCTGAAACTGTTCCCGTGTTTTTGTATTTCTACAGCTTCTCTGAACAAGCGCGTGTTGCCGGCCGAAGTGGCCGTGCGGTTAAAGGCGCTGCAGTCGGGAACCGCAAGACCGTTACGGTCGCAGGTTCGAATCCTGCCTCGGGCATGGATGTTTGTCATGTCCTTAGGTTAGTTAGGTTTAACTAGTTCTAAGTTCTAGGGGACTAATGACCTCAGCAGTTGAGTCCCATAGTGCTCAGAGCCAGAGCCAAGCGCGTGTGATAGTGCTTCTCTACAGCCAGAACTTCCGTGTCGGCGAATTTTATTACGTGTTCGATCTCATTCAGTGCGTGCTCTGCCACGGCCGATTTCTCCGCCTGCCCCAACCTGCAATGTTGCTTATGCTCTTTGATCCTGGTGTTAATTGATCGTCCAGTCATTCCGACATAAACTTTTCCGCATGTGCATGGTATACGGTATATTGCTGACATTGCAAGTGGGTCTCGTTTCTCTTTCGCCGATCTAAGACATTCTTTGATCTTCCTTGTCGGTTTGAAAATCGTTTTTACGCCATTTTTGCGCAATATACGGCCGATTCTGTCCATCACTCTGGGAATGTATGGCAGAAAGGCAGTACCCGACATTTCTGTTTCTGGTTCCTTACTTCGGTTCCTTACTTCGCCGCGAGCTCGGCTCCAGTTCACCACCGGCAATGGAGGGTGAAGCTTTGACAATGCCAGCCACTCGTGCTGGCGAAACGTCAGAAAAATCATTAGATGACCGTCGGCCGAAGAACCCGAGACAGAAGCCAATAGGCAGTTTGTCAACAAGTGGCCACGAAAGCCTTAACAATTTTGTATTACGCCTCTACGGGGAGGAGATTTACAGATTGTACCTACGCCTTGACCAACGACGGAAGAAGAAAGCGCGACTGATGTCCTCTCTCGCCTTTCTGTCGCGGTGCCGAGATGAATGTACTACACCGAAGTTCTTGAGATGTAAGCGCCTATTCACCACCGCCCAAGCACATCGTATCTACGACAGAATGGAACGAGCTTTTCTTCGTGAGCGAATACATACAACACGGAGAGACTTGGCAAGAACGGATCAGGAACTTCTGGACATCAACTAAGTAGCAGAATGCATCTAGACGACTGGGACAAGATCGACAGCATCACTCATAGGAGCATGCAGAACGAACTCGAGCGCTGCACCGAGCGACAGAAGAAAAAGTTCGAAAGATGCCGGCATGGCGATTCCCGACCTGTCACACACAGTGGTCAACCTCACTGAACGACAATTGACCGAAGAGGAAGTGTCTGTTCTTCGAAAAGGAGGGAATTTCGCTATCATCCCGAGAACTATACCTATGGAGGACATCATTGCCAACACCGAAGCAGCCAGTCGGACCCCTCCTTGTGAAAGGGCAGTGGAAATAAGCACTGAAACAGCCAGGATACTGCGCCGAGCAAAACCACCAGCTTGCAACCTGAAGAAGGAAGAGGTACAAGCCATTAAGAATCTCAACGTCGACAAGAGTAAATTGGTACTGCCTGCCGATAAGGGGAATGCGACCGTCGTAATGAAGACCGAAGATTATGAGCAAAAGATCCGAGACCTATTAGATCCGACGACGTACCGAAAACTAAGTGCAGATCCGACGCAGCGTATCACACGGAATACGAATCGATTAATTAAGGCGTCTTCTCTGCCGGCGGACGTACAGAGAAACCTGCGCAACACAGAAACCCTACCACCTCGGCTGTATGGATTACTCAAGATCCATAAGAACAACGTTCCACTGAGACCGATCGTTAGCGCCCCTGGCTCACCGACGTATAAACTGGCAAAACACTTGGCCTCTCTGCTCCAGCCACACGTGGGGAAGACCGACACATACATTAAGGACTCAGGACATTTCATTGAGAAGGTGAAGAAACTGAAACTTGCACCAAACGACATTCTGGTCAGCTTTGATGTTGTTTCGTTATTTACGAAAGTGCCACTCAGTGACGCTCTGGAGCACATCGGTTCCATTTTCCCGCAAGACATCAAAAAGCTCTTCCATGCATGTCTCACCACGAACTATTTCACGTGGAATGGCGATTTCTACGAACAGCTGGAAGGCGTCGCCATGGGTAGTCCTCTCAGTCCAGTGGTGGCCAACTTCTTCATGGAACAATTCGAAGCACAGCCGCAACACCTCAAACGAGAAATGCAACACCTGGAAACTGTTCTGAGGAGCAGTGGGTACTCCACAAATTATATTAGAAGTGTAACAGAGCCAAACACTCAGCTAAGTAAGGAACCAGAAAAAGAAATGTCGGGGACGGCCTTTCTGCCATATATTCCCAGAGTGACGGACAGAATCGGCCGTATATTGCGCAAACATGGCGTAAAGACGATTTTCAAACCGACAAGGAAGATCAAAGAGTGTCTTAGATCGGCGAAGGAGATAAGAGACCCACTTGCAATGTCAGGAATATACCGTATACCATGCACATGCGGAAAAGTTTATGTCGGAATGACTGGACGATCAATTAACACCAGGATCAAAGAGCATAAGCGACATTGCAGGCTGGGGCAGGTGGAGAAATCGGCCGTGGCAGAGCACGCACTGAATGAGACCGACCACGTAATAAAATTCGCCGACACGGAAGTGGCTGGTTCAAATGGCTCTGAGCACTATGGGACTCAACTGCTGAGGTCATTAGTCCCCTAGAACTTAGAACTAGTTAAACCTAACTAACCTATCGACATCACAAACATCCATGCCCGAGGCAGGATTCGAACCTGCGACCGTAGCGGTCTTGCGGTTCCAGACTGCAGCGCCTTTAACCGCACGGCCACTTCGGCCGGCGACACGGAAGTTCTGGCTGTAGAGAAGCACTATCACACGCGCTTGTTCAGAGAAGCTGTAGAAATACAAAAACACGGGAACAGTTTCAGCAAGAAAGAGGAAAGCCTTAAGGTAAATGAATCCTGGCTTCCCGTACTGCAGCGAACTACCATCGCAGGTAGCAAGAGGAGAACCGCACCGGAAATGACCGCGGAGAAGCCCTCGGACGTTTTCTATGAGGGTTCTTCCAGATCCGGAAACGCGCTCATCCACTCCCTAGGTCGGTATGACATGTCCCGCGATAAGCATAAGCGCCCTATGACGATCTTCGACGATTAAGTCGAAGAGAAAATCCCAATACCCAATCCCTAATCCAGTTCCTTCCCATATAACACCAATCTTTTCGCCTACCTCAGGCAAGTACTAGACTCACTCACAACAAACATCACAAGTCACAGACTCCAAAAAAAAATTTAGAAAAATCACACACACACGTTCACAGGGGAGTAAAAGCCGAAGGGCTACAAACTCCCCCACACACACTTCCCCAAAGAGGGGAAAGTAACAGATGTGAGCAGCAGCCTCAGACGTTGGCGCGCCAGGTACATACAGTCTGTGGCCGCGGGATCGGCTCCAGTTCACCACCGGCAATGGAGGGTGAAGCTTTGACAATGCCAGCCACTCGTGCTGGCGAAACGTCAGAAAAATCATTAGATGAACGTCGGCCGAAGAACCCGAGACAGAAGTCAATAGGCAGTTTGTCATTGCAGTGTCTGTTTGTTAAGTAGTACGGTACAATGTTCCTTCAGAAACGTATGCATGTCCGAAGGAACATTCCATCGTACTACTTAACAAACAGACACTGCAATATCGTATTTATCCGCCGATAACAGGCAGCGACTTTCAATTAAAACGTCTCCCCCCCCCCCCCCTCCATCCCCGTCCGGGAATTACAGTAACGTGTACGAGTGCAGGTTGTGAGGCGTGAAAATCGACATAGGGAGGTCCGGGTCTAGCCGTTCGTCGTGACGGATATCCGAAGAGGTTAAGACTACCGTCGGCTTGAAGCCGGAAATCCGGGTTCGAATCCCGGACCCGCACAAATTTTTGTTGTGGTCATTCCATTATACAGCGGATGGTTGTCCGCATTCGCAGCTGCGAATACATTTCACATACAAATGCATAAAACTGCCACAAAATCACTTTAGCAGCAGATTTATTGGATGATATCTTTGTGAGCTAAAGCCCTATATTAATTCAGGCGAACGGTGTGGTTTCGAAATGAAAGATGGAAAGTCGATGCCGTGTTAATTAATTTATGCCGGAAAATCCACTACCACAATTTGGCGACTTTCAAATGAGCATACGTTGTCTGGGAAATGGACTGGAATTTTTTCCGTGGTTCCTGTTTTGTGTCACACTGATTAAAATGCTGAATTGGCCGCTTTCTTATCTCAGCTTCACTCGCAGTTAACATTTTCGATAGGCTGGGGACAAGCGCGAGCCTGCTGCCGATTATAAGAAGGGTAAAAAGTAGATAAATCAATGAAATAGCAATATGTCTTTTGTGCTATACCTGAACATATTGAACACTCGAATACAGTGACGCTCTTGCAGAGATGACGGCTCTCAAAAACTTGACGAAGATGGGAAATGATATATACGTCAACAGATACTCGCGCTATTTTATACACGAGTTGCAGATTGTGAATGAAAGGAGATAGATTTCCAAACCAGGATCGAAACGCCACCGCACTGTCACTGTTAACAAACTCATTATTTTAGACCTGAAGAAGCCTGTGAGGCGAATGATAACAAAAAAAGTCCGTTGAAAGTGTGCTAAGTGACTGTGATAAATCATCTAATGAGCAGAGAAATTAATTTTGTATTGCCGAAAGAAATATGGTGAAAGGGCTCTGAGCACTACGCGACTTAACTTCTGAAGTCATCAGTCACCTAGAACTTAGAACTAATTAAACCTAACTAACCTATGGACATCACACACATCCATGCCCGAGGCAGGATTCGAACCTGCGACCGGAGCGGTCGCTCGGCTCCAGATTGTAGCTCCTAGAACCGCACGACCACTCCGGCCGGCTATGGTGATCTAACTGGGAAAGGATAGATGGTAGGTTTGGACAACCAGTACATGAAACAATATGCGAAATAATACCTTCATGCTATATTTCACATAATGACCATTCAAACAAGAATGAGTAGGGTAATTCACAGGCCTACAGCCGTTTCCATTTCTCTTCATTCACGAATTGGACCGGAATGACCAATAACGGTGTGAAGCACCCTCTGCCATGCACTGCATAATGGCTTGTGGAGTATACTGCCTATGAGCTATATTGCGCGAGGGAGTGCTGTCATTACTATCTGTGGAATGACCGCGTTTGATTAATGTCTGTTCCTATAGCACTCCGGAGATCTCGCATATAATTTTAGGTAATGTCAGAGGTAATTGCACCGAGCGAGTACTCACTTATTTTTTTGTTTAAAAATGTCTTAACTGGAACACGCACATAAATGACAAGCTATATGTTTGATAAAAATACCACTTACGCATCTTTCTTAGCCAGTAAAATCTAAGATCAGTGAGAACTAATTTATTTGTTTTTGTTTTTTTGTTTTTATAACAGCTGGTTATTTCAAACTCAGTGAGCTCACCTTCAGAAAGTGAATACACTTAAAAAACTTTAGCAGTGACAAAGTATGTTTGACATTGTGTCACCACATTCTTCCCATATAGAATCATCTTAGTTTATTTGTATATTGTTAAGGAATATCCGTATTTCAATATTATTTCAAACCTGACTTCATGATATATCTACTGTTGGGCCTGTTATTAACTAAGCCTCGAGTACTGTAACAAACGTAAACCTCGAGCACCGAATTACACATTAACCCTTGAGCTCTACATTTGTTAATCTTATGTTGAATGGGATCATGAACTATACACGGATGTACTATGATTGCATTATTCTGACTGCAATATTCTGGCAGCGTATTAATCTCACTTCACCAATATTTCTTAAATGGACATGTTCGTACGTAGACTTCGAGCACCTCATCATTTGCGTATATGATTTTCTTTGTAGTTTATTTTGTGTGGTGTGACGATTACTTTTATGTAAACTTAACACTTTGTTATAGAATGATTATCTAAGAACGATCGTGTTCATTGTCATACCGTGCATCTATTTGAATGACTTTGGTTCTGAATGAAATGTTGAACAGACATCAGGCATCATATCGAATTTATACCTCGAGATCCGCAGTATACTGTATTCAATCCACTGTGCGGGTGTACTTAAACCTCAAGCCAATGGTCTAAATCTAATGACTATTAATTTATGTGCAATTACCATGGTGAATTATTTATATCAACTGTTGTCGATGCATATACTGTGTGTAGATAAATAATCGGAACTATATCTTTATCGTAAATTTACATTTTCAAAATTAAACTGTATTTTTTCGAAATACAATCTATCGTCAATTTGTAATTGAAAAATGTTACCTAATTCTGCCAAAAGTAATTTTAATGAAATTAGAGCGAAGAAAAAATTTGTATTGTGACACATGTAGTTTGAAATTTATGCGAGTGCATACCGTCGAGTACATACCGTCGAGTACAGCAATGTAAACAACTGTATACTGACTCACCTCCGCAAATATCGTACTGGCACAGTCGCCATTGTTGTGTTAAGTGAACGAGTGCCCTAGGACATCAGCACAGTATGATTTGTGTTTTATATCTGTGTTATTTTATGTTTGACATGCTGAAGTTCCTTGCTACGTGCCGGCCGAAGTGGCCGTGCGGTTAAAGGCGCTGCAGTCTGGAACCGCAAGACCGCTACGGTCGCAGGTTCGAATCCTGCCTCGGGCATGGATGTTTGTGATGTCCTTAGGTTAGTTAGGTTTAACTAGTTCTAAGTTCTAGGGGACTAATGACCTCAGCAGTTGAGTCCCATAGTGCTCAGAACCATTTGAACCTTGCTACGTTTTATTGTAAAATGTCACAATACCACTATGTGGCTTGTAAGTTTGTAAAAAATCATGAACTTCTGTTAATATGTTACAAGATACGTTCTAACGCTTTAGTAATGTGTAGTATTTATACGAAATCATATATGTATTAGCTAACTTGACTTAGAATATTTGTTTCTTAAACTTTCAGATCCGATGATAACGGCACAGATCTGTCGAAACTGGTAATCAATAAAATTATTTACAAGGGCTCTTGGCTGACCTGTTTTTTTGAAAATAAAGTGAGAGACTAATCAACGAGGTATAGTCGGCCTTTGGTGTTAAAAGGGCAAAATATTTTGTCGAACGATCCTGTCACCATCATCACGTGACTGAATCGGTCTTCAGCAGCCGGGGATTATTTTGTCATCAGATACATCTTGAGAAACTGCAGAACCACACCATATACCTCTACGGGGAGGAGATGAATCCCAGTATCAACAAATGATGATCGTGACGGTATCAATTACTTCGGACACCAGCATAAGGCAGTAGAGCGATCGATCATTTTGTCACGGAATACACACGGAGAAACTGAGAACCCCAACTTTAGTAACATTTAACCTGTGTATGTTTTGTCACATCGTTGACTCTTGGTGGGTGGAGATGGCATTTGGCGCTGACGTTGCAAAATTTTGGCCCACTGCTCTACACGTCAGGTAAAAGTTTGAACGTTTTATCGTAGTACCTCTTGTCATTATGGTTGTGTAGTGGCATTGACAGAGGTGTTACTCAACATTTCCGAGAATATTCCCGTAAAAATCAGGAATGAAACGTGCGTATGGCATATTTGGCCAAATGTCCCCTTCAAGAGAGGTTGTCCCTCTAGAGCAAAAATCTCCGCGCCGAGGGAGTTTGTCCCTCTAGAGCAAGTCTTTATTTGAAGCAACTTCGGCAATGCGCCAATGAATGATGAAGGTGGTGATGATGATGATAATGATGATGATGACAGGAGACACACACACACAGTCTCGAAAGGAGAAAACCACCGACCCGTTCGGAAATTAAACCTGGGGCCCCGTGATCAAGAGTTAGCAACGCTATCCACAAGACCATGATCAGCTGACGTAAAATCAGCAAACTTTCCTTCGTTGCCTTCAAAATAGTTTTCCCGACCTTATGTGAAACGCTTCCAGCAATGTTTTCATTGTTGGAAGAAGTGCTGGAAGTCTGCTGACTTAATCGTGTTTAGCTGCTGGTAAACCTTTCGGGATGTGAAGTCGTAGTCCAAGAATTCTGTTCCTGACGTTTCATCCAGGACAGGGCTGGACATCCTCAGAGGCGCTCCTCCGTTGAGTCTTGCCGACTGACCGGTCGGGCGTCCGAGATTGACACAAATACTGTAGGAACGGGGGCGTGGTCAAAGTAACACGTGAGGAGCAGAGATAATCCTTGTGAGGGATAAAACTTAAGTATCGATTGTCGTCGAAGATAAAACTGTCTAGCGGCTCTGCAGAGCTACTGTCAATGTGTCGCTAAGTTTTATTGCCTCCGCTCTCCTATTAAATTAACCGTGTTTAAAATTAGTTACGATTCCGCTTGAATCTCTTCTATGGAGTCAAAACGCTGCACTTTCAACTTCATTTTCAGTAATTGTAAGAAACCGCAAGGGGCTAGATCGGGTAAATAGGGTTGGCGGAGGACAGTCGCCATGTTTTTTGCCAGGAATTCCCTCGTAAGAAGCGTGATTTGTGCAGGTGCTTTGTTGTGATACAGCCACCAGTCTTTGATCTCCCATCTCAGGCCGTTTCTGTCTAACATCTTCCCTCAGTCTCGTCAAAACATCGCAGTATAACTTCCTTGAGAGTGTCTGACCACATGGAAAAAAATTCCTTCTGGAAGTTTCCACGAATGAAAGAAAAGAGCAATGAACTGATGTTGCTGTGAACTTGGCGCTTCATTCTGGGCCACGGACAGAATGGCGTCTTCAAAACTGGGGTCTTCGACTACGAACGTTGCTCTTTCGTTTAATGATCATAAATGTACACCCATGATTCATCGGCAGTTATGACCCTGGGTAGGTAATTTTGATAATCTCGAATTGTTGCTTGTGTTTAGGTACACATCTAAACCCAATGGGTTAAGGTGGTCGGCATCCAAAAGACGAGAAAAGAATTTCACTGCAATTCGTATCACGTTCATCAGCTAGAATGGGTTAGAATAGCCCATATAAAATATAAACGATTTCAAAAACATCGTAACATAGTAGATTGTATGCCTTCTGTTCTTGTGGGGCTATTTTCACGATCGTTTTCGCAGCTGTGTATGATAACAACCGGCCCTAGCGTTTGTCAGCTCCCACAGACTCCCGGTCGTTTTTAAATCGCTTAAAGCACTCGACTGGTCCTGATTGACTCAAAGCTTGCTCATCATTAGGGTTCCTTAGCATTCGGTGGGTTCTTCTTAACGAAGATGCTTTGTTCCTTCAATTTAACCATTTTGAGATTTGTTGACATATTGCAGTACGGTGCAAAGAAATCAGCAATAACCTTCTGACCCATGTACACACTACCACGGCGCGTGACATTCTGGCAGTTGAGAGACACAACTAAAGGCGTGTAACGTTGGACATTTGTACCACTGCTTGTTTGGGCGCAGAATTCAAATTCTTCGAAATTTTGAAGTAGTTTAAATGAGCGCTGCTCACTTCTTCTTGTATTGGAGGGTAGAAAGGATGAGAGAAAACAATGTGAATTCTACTTCACAATGGTCGAACTTATAACTGAGTGATCCCCTTCAATAAGAGTCCAGAGTTTCAATCACTGCGTCTTTCCCCTCGTTCACGACAACCAGACGAAATCTAATTTTTACCCTCAGGTACGACTGGGCCTCAGGTCCAACGCCAGCCATCCTTAGATACGTGATCTATCGGTTTCAAATAGCGGTATTTGTACTCGTTATTACAAAAACTCCATCTTTAATGCGTAAGCCACTGTACGGTGTGTGGTAGGTGGTACATAGTGTGCCAGATTCATCCTCTCTCTTGCCTACCCCCTTTCCCGTCTTCCGTTCGCGCATGTCGCGCGAGAAAAACATCGCGGATAACATTATGTGAGCGTATAGGATTTTCTCTAATTTTACCGTCGTGGTCATTACGTTACATGTATGATGGAGGAATGGTATGCTTCTTCATTCTGTTTGCGACGAGGACTCTTAAAAAGATTAAGGTTGTGCGCCATATAGAACGACTTTCTCACACTCTCTAATCAAAAGTATCCGGACACCACTATGCAACTTGGAGTCGATTATCAGATGTCAAGAGATGCGGATCCGCCAATACAAAAGCCGGTGGGGAGGGTATTGAGTTGTCAGTAAACAAACGCGAACAGCAGACTGGTTTTGTATGTCCGTCCTTTTGACTGAAGGCTTGTGGGACTACGGGCGTTCACTATTGCAAGAAAACGAAACACCAAGGGCTGTCCTTGAGTTGGCTGTTGATGGTTGGCGAGACATCACAGTTACGGTCTGCGTAAGCCAGCTGTATTGGCCACTAATGCATCATACGTATGGATCGTGATAACCAGCATCAACTAGGGCCTGAAGATGGTTCACCAAAGCGCCGAAACTAGTAGCTATACAATAAATGGCATCATAAGGACGGCTGTTGGTTTTTCATTTCCTTACTACAGCAGAATGGGATGTTCAAGAGAGCTCATTGACTTCGAACGTGAACTTGTCATTGGATGCCACCAAAGTAACATTTCCATCAGGGATATTTGAACCCTTTTAAAGTAGCCCAAATCGACTGATGGTGATGTGATTATGGTTTGCAAGCGCGAAGAAATAGGCACAGCTAAATTAAGACCAGGAAGACCTAATGTACTGACCGACAGGGACCGTCGCTCATTGGGGAGGGTTGCCGTAAAAAATGCTATAAGTCAATTGAAGGAATCACTCGTGAGTTCCAAAAAGCTACCAGCAGTCTAGCTTGTACGATGACTGGTCGTAGGAAGTCAGATACGAATTAAAGACAATGTAATTAAATGAAACACCTGAAGCCGTCGTTTTGATGCTATTTTTTCATATTGCAACCAATTTTGGTGACTCAGTACACCGAAACAGACTGCAATATCATAAAATAACATCAAAACGACGACTGCAGGTATTTTATTGTATTACGTAGGAGAACTTCCAAAGTCACACGGACCATCGATCATAAGGACGGACTAAAAAAACTTGAAATACACTGTTCATGCAGCATATATTTCTTAAGTCAATACTAACTGTAAGCGACGCTTGAGGCGGTCAGTGGATGATTGGAAACGAGTGATCTGGAGTGACGAATCACAGTGTATCCTATGGATTTGGTGAATGACCCGTGCCTTCACGTGTAGTGCCAACCGTGAAGCATGGGGGACATGTTGTTAAGGTGCTGATCCCACGCTTAAGAAAACGCTAAATGCCGAAGGATATGAATACATTTTACAGCACTCTATACTGCGTACGGTGGAGGAATAATTCGGAGACTATGTATCGGCATGGGAATGCACCCTGTCATAAATCAGCGTCTGTGAGGCAATGGTTTGTTGACAATAACATTCAAATGGTTCATATGGCCCTGAGCACTATGTGACTTAACATCTGAGGTCGTCAGTCCCCTAGAACTTAGAACTACTTGAACCTAACTAACCTAAGGACATCACACACATTCATGCCCTAGGCAGGATTGGAACCTGCGACCGTAGCGGTCGCGCGCTGCCACACTGAAGCGCCTGGAACCGCTCGGTCACAGCGGCCGGCGACGATAACATTCATTTGACAACAAAAGGAACAGCTTTCCCAGAGTCCCGACCTTTGGGGTGAATAAGAACGTAAATTTCTCTCCAAACCTTGTGTCGAACAACTGGTTTCGGCCGTTGAGAAAGAATCGACTGTCCTTCCTTCACAGATATTTAGATACCTTATTGAAAGTGTCCGCATCAAGATTAGAGTTGTGCCGACCGGAAGGGTGTCTCACCACCCTCTATCACAAGCAATGCCAAATACAGAAGATATGACCGCGAAACGAAGTAGAGTACCAGTGTGAGCCATATTTCTGCTGGACTGTAACAGATCAACTAGATCTGCAAGGAGCTTTCTTAGGAGGGTGCCGAGCTCATGCCCTGATATCGACTCTGGTTCTGTTGAATCTCTTTGGTTGCGCTACCAACTTACGGCTTCAAGATCGCCTCTGTGACGTTATTTTTCAACAAGATAACACAACACCGGATGTTGTCTTCAGTATCCTGCCTCACCTCGACCGAGCCGTAGCCAGCAAATTCTCTAGATCTTTCACCGAAGGAAAAGATCGCTTATGGCTTTCCGAGAGACTAGCATGCCATCAATAGGCAGCCAGTACAATGATGAACTCTGGCATAGTGTTTATCAAGCGTGAAATGACATAACTATATCAGTTCCACTATATCAGTTCCACTCGATGCTCGGCTAGTCTGGAGCCATTGTTGCGTCAAGAGATGGTACTTCTGTGTACTAAACTTCGCCTTTTCTGTATCCCCTAATCATCTACAGATGCATCCAAGTTTTCTTTTCCTATACAGTATACGCACACTAAGTACGAGTACATTTACATTACTTAGTATCATTATTTGTATTGCGCTTTTAATAGCCGGCAGTAGCAGAGCGTGTACCGCGAAGTGGTAGGTGGTTTGAAGGGTTGAAAACTCTTGATTTCACATGGCTGTATTACTCTAAAATTTATTACGCCTCTCGTAAGTGAGTGACGAAGTAATTGACTAAACAGCATTACACGCTCTCCTTAGTACTGAACACATCGTCAAAGATGTTCCACAGGAAAAGAGCCTACACCGTACCAAAGAGCAGTCATAAATTTTCAAACACAGGTAACTCTTGATCTCAATATTATCGACTCAATAACAAAACGAAAAACAATGAGTGGAAAAGACAAGAAATAAATTTTTGGGATATGACCTCTGGTCATAGCAAATTGAAACATTGTATAAAATAAAGTAGAATGTTATTTAACATCATCAGAACAAGTGGAAACATGAACGTCTTTGTATCAAGAAGGCCTTGAACATCTCATATTGCCAAAATGTTAACAATATTTTCCTTGAAACCATTTGTCGTAGTACAATTGCCTTAGAGCTAAATGGAGATGCTCACGTGTGCCATGATAATTTGTGATGATTTTGAATTATATCAAATCTGATTATGATTTCAAAGTGTAAGTTCTCATTAGGTTGTATATGTTGATCACAGTTTTTACCTCTGTTTTTTCTGATGACGCATTGTTCCTTATTTTGATCTTCTGATGCATGCAGACAGCAGAAAGAAGGTCTGTTATCGACTGAAACCGGTTGTCTGCCAAATTTCTAGGGTAATGCAGCCGCTTGCAATAACGATTTTTCAGGATTTCGTGAAAGCTCCTAATCATCGCCTCCTCAAAATAAGAATGAATGATGAGCAAGGAAATGAGCTATGGAGCTTTATTGCCACCCAGTCGTCAAGTGATGTGCCCGCCAGTAGGGGTGTAAAAAGAGGAAATTATGACCATTATGCCAGCAGTCGGTCGGTGGGAACTTTTTACGCGCGTCGTAACGTCACACCCTGAGCGTAAAGTACAGGTCTTCCATCTGAGCGAGCAGCTCGCGAGCTGTTCTCGATACGTCGAACATCCGACCGTGAACCGGCAGTGAGTCACGGCCCGAAACGGCAGCCGGGCGGGTAACGACGTGCCGGGATATTGCAGTGCGTTACTCGCGCCTCGGAATTGCGTGCGGTGCCGCCTAACGAATGTGTAATTTCGCCGGCGGCCCGAGATTTACACGCGGCCGCCTCCTCCGCCTCCGCGGAAGAAAAGGCGAGGGAGAGCGGGCGGCGGCGACCGGGCTCTTCCTCCCGCCCCCCGGCTGATCTGCGGATGATCTAGAGGGGCCGCTAAAATAACTCCACATCTCGCAATTTCGCTGCGCCTGAGGTCGGCAATCGAGTTACGGCGCCGTCGGTGCTGCAGTGCGAGCGGGCACTGCAGCCGAATCCAGCCGACCGGAGGTGTGTTTCCGCTGCTGCTTGGTCGCCCCGGGGCGCCGAGTCGAGATAGGAAATTTCCTGATCACGTTGCTGACTCGATCGACGCTTTAAATGCAGCAAACTCCAGTCTCTATAAACTCCCACCTAAATCACATCACTCATAACCGAATGATGTCTGTACATCCTCAGTACCGCGTTCGTCATCTATATCATGTCATGTGACTCACGGGCTGGTGCCTGGCTTGGAATCTGAGATAGTGTGAAGACGTGCACTTCATTCACCATTCTGTGCTCGTATTTCATATTTCTAATCCCAGCATTCTGGTACTCGGTAAAGTATTAATTTAGGGTAATATTAATAATTTCTATGGATTGCCTGATTTACGTGACGATTTTTACGGCTTGTCTCAACCTGATCTGTGAGAGGAGCTTGGCGCTAGAAATTTTCTTTATTTATGGGGGAGGGCAGCAGTCTTCCTAACAGCCATGATGGCTTCCCGTTTCCCATCCTTTTTCCGATCGCCAGGGTAGCACGTGGTGTCGTTTGAACAATCAGTAGTGGCCAAAGTTTCTCCTGTTCTGTTCCCAAACCTGCCTTACCAACATTGTAACTGCTATTTCTTTTCGATTTTAACGTAGCGAGGTCGCTTCCCTATGGAATTCCGGCCCTATGATTGGCCAGTTCAGGTGCGCCCCCGTTTTTCGCGGGTAGACACCAACCGCCCTCCGCCGGTGGATAGTGGACAAAGGGACAGTAGAGGCAGTTCTAGTGTGACCGTGCCGAAGACCGGAGGTGCCGCTTCCAGGAGATGAAATTCGGTAAGCATGAGCGCCGACGTGCACTGTAGACTCGCGCCCTGCTGCCCAGAGGGAACCTGATAGGTCATTGTGAATAGTTTCGCGTCTTGCGGGTTTTGTTCCTTTCGTACGGGAAGCTACCGAGCGATTCACGCACAGTAGCATCTTCTTAGTCTTGGCTAATTCCTAGTGGTGGTCGTTGCACGCCTGCAACCCCTTCCTTTACTAAATGGGATTCTATTTGATAATGCGGCGATCGTTACTAAAATTGCTTTCCACCTGCTATCGTGGCGTGTTACGAACGTACGTTAGGGCAAGATGCTGAGCTTGAATCTTTCTTCCCCCCACCCCCATTTGGTTGTATTATTGTTCGATTCTCAACTGTTTAATAAATGAGTCCGTAAATCTTACATTCTCTCTCTTTTTTTACGGGAACTCACCCCTAGTGTAACAGAATAATGCAGAACTGCAACGGTTGCTATAAGGTCGTGCAGGTCTCGCGCCATTAACGATTGTATAAAGTTTCAATATCGCGCGCCTGCCACGACCATTGCACGCATGGCACCGATAACAGTAGTAATCATGTTCAATCATGTCCCCATTGATAAACTGGGAAGTGTTCACGGCTCAGCGTCAGTACGTGAGCACTAAATCGACTTGATGTAGTGGAAGTAGTGGACTCTCTTTCGCCTTGCTGGTTTAGACAAAAAATGTCAAAAAATCATAGCCCCTACAGCAGGAAATAGCCCTACCTGTAAAATAAAACGAGCCACCGCTTTTAATAGCTTCGGTGGCTTCTGCGTCGTGTTAAATACTTTATTCAGGTATGAATCTAATTCTGTGGGAGCTGAGCGAATAGCATCCTAGATCTTTCGAGACCAGCAAAATGTGACTTAGCCACAGGACATTTAATCCGATGGAGGACGACTTCTTTAAATGGATTGTGCGTGAGTTTTAAAGTGGCTTCTGTCGGGAATCGTGTAGGTAATTTCGGCAGCATGCAAAGGTAGTGTTATGCGGCCAGTATAAGATGAATATAAACGACCTAGTGGATAAAGTCTGAAGCTGACGATGCTGTTGTCAACAGGATGGTTACAGCAGCAGAAGGATGGAGCGGAATGCAGAAAGACCACAGAGGACCGACGATGGGAGCAGGGACATGCTATTAACCCTCAAACGGAAATAAACGACACAAACTGCGATAACTAGGTGAAGAGATCCAGTACTGCTTCATTACACTACTTGAAGCAAACCACTGGAAACTACCGTAAGGCACACATCAGGAACTCAAAAGTGGAAACATCACACAACACAAATGATAGGAAGAGCAGACGTAAGGCTGAGATTTATTGTCAGTAAAGGAAATGTTGGCAGAATATAGCAACATTTGTACGACGCCACCCGGCTGAAAAGCTGATGACATTACGGAATTATCGTACGACAGAAAAGCCTTAAATGACACTAAAGGAAATGCAATTAATCCACAAAAGAGGTGGCTTACAAAACACTTGTACAATCGATTATTGAGCAGTAGTCGTTAGCCTGGATCCTTATCAAGTTTCATTTATAGAAGAGACAGAGAATATCCAACGAAGAGCGGCACGTTTCATCGCGGTATTGTTAACCCAAGAATACGGGAGGGAGGGGGGTTAATGTTACATTGCTACTAAACAATCGTAAATTTTACTACTCCAAATGTTCTTCAAATGAACCATAATTTGTAGGTTATGTTTTAATTGATTACAATCATTAGATCTCCAATGGTATGTTACATAGCAATTTAGTACAAAATGTCCTGTTTTATACCCTACTGCAATCGTAAGTTTTACTAGGGTGTAGAAATCTAGGGTTTGTAAGCAGTGGATCGTTTCGTAGATGCTCACAAAACTCCAGTGTCGGATGTTAGAAGAGGCATTGTGCATGACGGAGAGGTTTACTGTTGCGAACTCCGTGGGAGTACGATCGTAGAAGTGTCCTGCAATGTGTTACTTTACCCCGCACACGTTTCCTGAAATGGTCACGACGGCAAAAATCAAAGAAATTAGACCACGTACGGTTGTTTACTGACAGCCATACTTCACAAGTACCATTCACGAATACAACAGGGAAAAGGATGAGGGGGGGGGGGGGGGAGGGGGAGGAGGGGAACACTGGAACCCTTCGCTACGCTTCGTTTCGTGACATGGCTTGCGAAGTACACATGCAGAAGTGGAAAATATACAGTATGTGATGAATTTCTATCTAGCATACGTTCTTTCTCTCCTTTTTCTCCTAAGACAGAAAAAATATGGTCAAGTCATTTTCCGTGCTTTTTGTCTATACGCATTCACACCAAAATTGGTTTACGAACTATTATGTAATGTAGCTAGGAGACTAGTTTTATTTTTATAATTTGTATTTATTCTTATTCAGATTTAAATATAATTAGATATTATTTTGATACTTTTCTTTTAGTTTAGCTTTGTTAAGCTTTTGATTTTGATCTGTAATGTCGTGGTTCCCACCATATTGTGTTGCTCTCGCTATAATTCTACATTTTTAAGATAGAATATTTGTTTGTTTAAGCAGCTGCTACTTTCACGTTATGAGGAATATTTGATTGTGATGTATAAGGTGATTCCGACCATATTGCGTTTGAAGTGCTCTGTAGCACCATTTTTGAACTGAAGTAATTCCTTGTTAGAGTGAACTCTTTTGAGCGATTATGTCACATAATTGTTCTCTTTTACTCATTTACTCGTCATTTCAAACCCTCTTGCGGGATCGTATTTACATGTCTTTGTCTGTTTTCTTTACATAGGGTGTCCATGATGAAACATTCGGTCTAAAAACGCTGTAGAAAGAGAACCATTGCTCAGAACATCGTGGAATTAGAACAGCATATTATTGACGCAGGGGGAAACCTCATGAAGAAAAGAAAACAAGAGAAAAGAAAAAAAAGATTAACAAATTTTATTAATAGCCTGCGCTCTAAGCATTTTAACGTAGATGGAGTCGGCTACAGATGGCACATGAATCGCAGTACGACGACTATGTTTTGAGTTGCACATTACACCATCCGTACTGTTTAATATGCATGACTGGACAAACTCAGCAGACAGCAGTTGCGGCACTGTTAGTTAGGTGAGCCCATCCACCAAGGCAAAGTCGCACGACATCGGATGGCAAAAATTGGTTGTTAATTGACCTGGCGCACACAGCAAGAAAAGCAAAATGACATTGGTTTTTAATTTTCGTGGAGCCAAAAACCGCATAAAAACGCTTAAAAAAGCAAAATGACATCAATTTATAACTGTAGCGAGACTGACACAAGACATGTTCAGTATTTTGTCCACCGTCTGCAGCTACAAGGTTAGGTCGCGAAAGATGATGTTCCACAGCAGATCGGAATGTTTTGGGGGTCACGTTCAGAATGCGTCGCGCAGCGCGTGCCTGCGATTCAATTACACTCGTAATTGGAACACTGAACGCAACGTCTTTCAGATACGCACATATCCAGAAGTCACATGGATCGAAATCACGTGATCTGGACGGCCAGACTGTAGGAAAATGACGACCGATAATTCTAGAGTTTCTGAAATGCCTCTGCAGCAGCCACTTCACTGGCTGTATAATGTGCGTAGGAGCGCCATCTTGCATAAAAATCATACTACCTCCACCTTCAGCGTTGAAGGGTTGAAAGGATGATGTGTGAAAGACTCTCACAGCGTTTACCAGAGACAGTACGGATAACAGAACCCGCACATCTCATCTCCTCGAAAAAATACGGCCCTGCACTAAACGATGCTGTCAGCCTACATCATAGCCACCTTTTCAGAATGAAGTGATATCGGTTGATGTGCATGCGGATTTTCCGTTGCCCATATTCTGCAATTCTGCGTATTAACATGTCATTTGAGATAGAAGTGGGCTTCGTCTATCAACATAATGTTCCAAGGCCATTCATTGTCCACTTCCAAGTGAACAAGAAACACCATTGTCTTGCTGGCATGTTAGCAACTCCTGAATATGGGTGATTTTATATGGATAGCAATGCAGGATGCATCGTAGGATTTTACGCACCATGCTCGCAGGCGTGACCAACGTTCGGGCAATTCCCCATGCACTCCATGTTCGCCACACCGCGGCTTGACCCCTCCAGCAATGCTGTAACCACGTCGTCGACAGACATCGGATCAACTGCTTTCCTTCCTCTGCCACACTGCCCTTCAAAAGAACCTGTCTTTTCGAATTTTGCAACCACCGTCTTGAGACCCGTAGCAGACAAAAAAAAGCCCACTGTTATCGTTATTGTAAAAGAGCTTTACCAGCAGTGCGCAGTCCGTTCTGGAGAAATTCATGTTGGGCGTCTTATTTTTTTACCTCATGATGTCTCCCCCCTGCGACAGTAACATGCTGTTCAGATTTGACGTCACTGTGAGCAGTGGCTCCCTTCCTACCGCGTTTTGAAACTGGAACTTTAATTGTGGACACCCTGTATTTGTATGCATATTACAGCCAACAGCTGGACTCGCTGCATTTCACCTGGCTCAATAACGTTTCATTTCCTGAAACTAACTCTGTATCATTAGCGACCGACCGTTGTAGCCGAGCGGTTCTAGGCGCTTCAGTCCGGAAGTACGCGGCTGCTACGGTCGCAGGTTCGAATCCTGCCTCGGGCATGGATGTATGTGATGTTCGTAGGTTAGTTAGGTTTACTTAGTTCTAAGTCTAGGGGACTGATGACCTCCGATGTTAAGTCCCATAGTGCTTAGAGCAATATGAACAATTTTTTGTCTTTAGCGAACGTGTGTTGCTATATCTCGCCTGATCCTCTCTTCTTCTGATAAGTGGAACCCAAATTAGGTGATGCCGTACACTGTGGCCTTCCAAGCATCTCACTCGATATTGCATACCGGCGCCACTTAATCAGTGCTTCTATTGAGTATTCAGAAAGGGCCAGAAGGGTCAATATCACAATCATAACAATGGGAAGAAATAAAATCTGAATTAATTGAATCCTACGTTTCAGATTTATATAGAAACGGGAAACCGAGTATTAAGTGCACAAATCAGGACAAAAGAGTGCATTAGTACTGGATATCAGTGAGCCGTGTCGGCTCATTCTGTGTTCTTACACTTTTGCCTACTGGCGAGATCCGTTTCTGTCTAGTCGCCGGGTGGCGCTTCGGTCGCCTGTTAGTTTCTTGGAGTGGGTTGTTGATCACATGGGGAGGCCGTCGGTCGCACAGAAAGGAGGCACAAGTGACGTTCGGTGAGCTGTTCACATTGCTACATAGCTTAAGGGCGCGCAGTTGTCTAAGCGGCCGGTGGTCAGTAGAGATGTGTTGGTCTGCACTACACGCGCCTAATGTCGACGTAGCCGGTTTATCCTGGATTAAGGAGGCATGGTTGCGAATGTCGATGTTGGAGTGTTGTTCATTTTCTGGTACCGTCTATTCTGCCCTTGGAAGGTAAGGCACTCATTACTGGATTGACATAATGTGCTCTCGTGTTGGAGTTGCTCCCGTTACACTGAATTGCCTATGGTTCTCTCTCACTTTCTCTCAGGTATTAAATTTACTCTCTTGTACCTGTGTTTGAAATTACGTGAGTGCCTTGGAACTGTAGTCTTTAGCGTCATTGCTGTTATTTTTTCCGGGCTCCAAGCTAGTGTTTGAGTTCCAGCTGATTGTGCTACTTTCTAAATCTCATTCGTTTGAATTAAATAATTAACCATCAATTGGGTTCATAGCAGAAATTTTGGAGTACCTGCTTGAATGCCTTTCCTTAATTATTTTATCTAATTTTCTGCTGAAATTTGAACTGCTGTTAACATTTCAAATCTGTTGTTGGCGCTAATTATTGTCACTCATTAGTTGCTCCTTCTTAATTACGTTCTATGCAAGCAGCTATTAACAATTGTATTTTATTAGGGTTTTTGGTATCTGTGCAATAACAGATTGTAGAACTCTTGTGAAGTAACAAATGACTTGTGATAAATTGCCTGCAGCTTTCCCATGCCCGTTTTGTTGTTGCTTTATCCTGGGGCGTCCATTGACACTTCAGCCAGGTTTCACGTACGATCAAGCATCAGTTAAAATAATAGTTGCAAAATGATATCAAGGAGGCCGCTGTAGGATTGAGACGAGCGAGGGGGGCTTGTTATCTAGCCTGCGGGCTGTAGAATTTCGACATGCTATGCAAATGACGGCCTGCGATTGTCTTTCGATAGCGTGTACCGCTTAGATCATTACATCTCCCGAATGGAAAACGTCATACTCGATTTTCAAAGCTTCTCGCTACTGCTGTAATTGCGAAAGGTCCCAGAGGCAGACTTTTGCTAACATGGCACTCATCTGTGATCGACACTGGGTACGCGTGGAGTGCTCACGGACACCGACAAAACTGGGGCTGAGGGAGCCTGATGGGTGCTGCCTTAAAAACTCAGTCCCAGCATGTCATGGCAGGCAGTATTTTCTGCAGCCACACTAAGATGCTTTCCTACAAAAAGGTATGTCCGTCTTAAAGAGAATTCTGAGAGAAGTCACCAAATCTGTTAGGCTACCATTACACGCTGATCCTGCCAGCCATCTACCAGGAGGATATCCTAGCGCTCCTGGTTTCCTTTCTTAAGCCAAGAAGTCTTTCTAACAGTCACTGCCATCTTGATGACTACCAATAATTACGCCGGCCGGTGTGGCCGAGCGGTTCTAGGCGCTACAGTCTGGAGCCGCGCGACCGCTACGGTCGCAGGTTCGAATCCTGCCTCGGGCATGGATGTATCTGATGTCCTTAGGTTAGTTAGGTTTAAGTAGTTCTAAGTTCTAGGGGACTGATGACCACAGCAGTTAAGTCTCATAGTGCTCAGAGCCATTTGAACCATTTTTGAACCAATAATTACACCTGAAGGTGAATCACTAAATTTAATATAGCCTAAAATCACTCATATAAAGAGAGGTTAATTATATATGTTTTCGTCTCACTTGCGTTCGGACATCACACAAAATCTGGACGCAAGGTTTTTTAAAACTTCATTTCACAATTTAACTCATGGCCTAGGGTAGCGTCTTTAATTGTTAAGCAAAACATTATAGTTCCCAGGTTCGAGCCCCACCACCGCTTTAATTTTGAATAAAAATTATCAGCAGTGGCGGCTGAAGAATTCCGGCACAAAAAGTCCCCTTTCATTCAGGGCGGAGGAGCGGACAGAGGATCAGGACACTCTCTTGTCCTTGGGGTGGTAAACTGCTCCTAAAGGAGGAAGAAACTGCATTCTTCAAAGCATGAGGATGCAGAAGAATGGAAACCACCGCATTAACGACACACAAAGTATATCCACAGGACATATAGCCCGTAATTGAAAAGTGTCATGCTAAGCTCTCCATTGGCAAAAGATTCCGGACTAGCCCCACGTTCGGATCTGGGGAAGGGGACTGCCAATGGGGAGGAGACCACGAGAAAAAGATTGAATAAGCATTGAAACGATATTGAACGGGTAATTTAGCACGTAAAGGGAGAAAAGAATCTAACAGTCATTGAGGACTGGAATGTGGTTGTTGGGGGAGTAGAGGAAGAAAGGGCTACGCTAGAATATGGGATTGGTGAAAGGATTGAGAGAGGAGAAAGATTAATCGAGTTCTGCAATAAATTTCAGTTAGTGATAGCAAATACTCTATTCAAGAATCACAAGAGGAGGAGGTATAATTGGAAAAGGACGGGAGACGTGGGGAGGTATCAGTTAGATTACATTATTGTCAGTAAGGCGTACCTAGGAGCAGATATCGACTCAGATCACAATTCAGAAGTAGACTGAAATTTAAGAGACTAGAAGTGTGATACAGAAGTACTAAGCAATAACGACATACATTCGAAGTACTCTGAGGCTGTAGATACTGCGATTGCAGTAGGCAATTTAGCTGAAAAGGAATGGACGTCTCTGAAAAGGCAATCACAGAAGTTGAAAAGAAAATCGTTAGTACGTAGAAGGTAAATGGGTTCCAGAAGAAATACTCAGTTCATCGATGAAAGAAGGAAGTAAAAAAACGTTAAGGAGAATTCAGGAATACAGAAAATTAAGTCACTTAGGAATGAAACAAACAGAAACTGCAGGGAAGCTAAGGCGAAATGCCTGCATGCAAAATGTGAAGAAATCGAAAACGGAATGATTGTCGGAAGGACTGACGCAGCATACAGGAAAGTCAAAACAACTTTCGGCGAAATTAAAAGCAAGGGTGGTAACATTAAGAGTGCAACGGGAATTCCACTGTTAAATGCAGAGGTGGGGACGGAATGTGGAAAGAATACACTGAAGGTCTATATGAGGTGGAGGATTTCTCTGATGACGTGGTAGAAGAAGAGTCGATATAAAAGAGATAGAGGATCCAATATTAGAATCAGAATTTAAAGGACTTCTCGAAGACTTAAAGTCAAAAAATCATTGGGGGAAGTGGCGAAAAAAGGACTATTCATGTCGGCGTTTAGTATGTGAGTCTGGCGATATACAATGACTTTCGGAATGATGTCCACACAATTCCGAAGACTGGAAGAATTGACAACTACGAGAATTATCATGCAGTAAGATTAACTCCTCGTGCATCTAATTTGCTGACAAGAATTATATACTGAAGAACGGAGAAGAGAATTCAGGATGTATTAGATGACGAACAGTTTGATTTTAGGAACGGTAAAGGCAGCAGAGAGGCAATTCTGACTTTGCGGTTGATACTAGAAGCAAGACTAAAGAAAAATCAAGACACGTCATAGGATTTGTCAACCTGGAAGAAGCTTTCGACAGTGTACAAATTCTGAGAAAAATAAGGATATGCTATTGGGAAAGATGGGTAATATACAGTATGTACAAGCACCCAGAGGGAACAATAAGAGTGGAAGACCAAGAACGAAGTGTTCGGATTAAAACGTGTGTAAGAAAGTGATGTAGTCTTCCGCCATCACTGTTCAATCTATATATCGATGAAGCAATGAAGGAAATGAAAGAAAGATTCAAGAGTCGAATTAAAATTCAAGGTGAAAGAATATCATTGATAAGATTTTCTGATGACGCTGCTATCCTGATTGAAAGTGAAGAAGAATTACAGAGTTGATGAATGGAATGGACAGCCCAAGCAGTGCAAAATATAGATTGAGAGTAAATCGAAGAAAGACGAAAATAATGAGACGTAACAGAAATAAGGACAGCGAGAAAATAAACATCTAGCTTGGTGATCACGAAATAGTTGAAGAAATTCTGCTACATAGGCATTCCTGCCAAAGAGGAGTCTACTAGTATCAAACACAGATCTTTATTTGAGGAAGAAATTTCTGAGAATGTACATTTGGAGCACAGCATTGTATGGTAATGTAACATGGACTGTGGGAAAACCGGAAAAGAAGAGACTCGATGCATTTGCGTTGAGGTGTTACAGAATGTTGCTGAAAATTAGATGCACTGATAAGTTCTCCTCAGAATCGGTGAGGAAAAGAATATATGGAAAACCTGACAAGAAGATCAAGATGGTAGGTCATCAGTTCAAGAACCAGGGAATAACTTCCATGATGCTAAAGGGAGTTATAGATGGTAAAAATTGTAGAGGAAGGTAGAGACTGGAATACATTCACGAAATAATTGAGGACGTAGTTTGCAAATGTTACTCTGAGATGAAGAGTTTGACACAGGAGAGGAACTCCTGGCGGACCTCATCAAACCAGTCAAAAGACTGATTACCAAAAAAAAACATCCTTAATAAAATTACTGTGGTATAAAAAAGTATAATTCTGGTTTTATGTAAGTCAGCCAGTTCCATGTCATTGCCCCTTCATTGTGCGTATTAAATATGTGGTGGCAACGAGAAAACCTACCTTACACCTCTCCTAATTTTGGCCTAACTTTATACCTAAATTGCTACCACACTGCGTAAAACATAAATTATCTATTACTGCAGTCTACTTTATCAACAACCTTCTCCAATGCTATTGATGCAGTCTACACTGACGAGCGAAAACGTTATGACTGCACGCCACCAAGAGACTGAATGCCGCCTGTTGGCGTTGCGGGTACGTCACACGGTAAGGAAAATACATGAGCTGAGCAGAGAGGAATGGTGAATCATTCTAGCTACGATACAGGCCGCAAAGAGGAAGGCAGATTGTTGTAGCCTGGCGTCTTGGAATGAGAATCGGCAATGTCTGTTCCCATGATACGTTTGTGAGCTTCTGCGGAAAGCAGATGAAGGGTGGTGAAACTACGCAACGGGAATAAGATATTGAACGTCCACGCCTTATCACAGAAAGTAGACGTCGGAGGCTTACCCGCACTGTAAAGCAGGACAGATGGCGATTTGTGGCAGTACTGACGACAGAGCATAGTGGTGGTATGCAGGCCCAGGTGTTATTGTTGAACATAGTGCTCCACCGCACACGACCTTTACATGTTCCCTTGTTGACCTAATGGCATCGTCATTTGTGATTAGAGTAGGCACGGTATCATTGAGATTGGATTGTAGATCTATGGAGACGTGTAGCCTACTTGAATATATTGACTTGCTGGCCTGGGTACGCCATGTAGTGTTGTAAACCTTATGGCGACATTCGTTTTTCCGTGGCCGCAAATCCAGTGTATGAGTAAAGTAGTGATTTCATAGTTTCATGTGTTTCAAAGTAGGAATGTCGTCCATATTCCTGTGGTAACTACAAGAAAGCTGATTTTTTGCTTCGTGTCGTGACCGAGTACAGGGAGAATGAGTGACGTCTTTGCCAATCAAGCCAGGTCGACCTGGACGCTTGCTGCCCATGCATCAACGGCAGTCGCTCCAAGAAGAAGGTTCACGCATTGTACCGGAAGTTCCAAGAACTAAACTGAAAGCTGTTCTATGGATTCTGTTATTAGCCAAAAGATTATTGTTTTTTTGATGTAATAACTATGAGATACGAAGCGATTCTGTCGGTTTTAATAAGTTTTGAAGCCGGCAGAATAACGTCACCAATTAATCTTTACGCAGCAAAATTGCGACGAGGGATTTATTTATGCTTGAAGAGCCTGACGAGGTTAAAAATCGATTTATTTTCTTCAACTGAAGTATCAGATAATATTATTACCGGGAGAGAATTTTCATGGTATTTTGTCCGTGCCTACGGTTTGTGGCTACGAGAGGCGGAGTCCTATTGCTTCGACAACAGCATTACGACAGATATTGATCACTGTGTTTACGCCTCATCGGTTCCTACAGTCTGACCTCTTGATCTCTTTCGTATTGCGAAGCGTCGTACATGCAGCCTCTACTAACAGCTCACTGGAGAACATCACCGTAACATCTCTGGTGTCTCAGTTCCGTGGCGGGAGTAAGTATCAACGCATAATAACGCAGCCATTATCCCGGCGTACAGCTTGGATGAAACAAACAACTCGCTATGGGCACAGGTCCATAGGGGCTGTAACATGCTGTATTGAACATTCACCTGGCTTTCTTAGCACCTGTCGTAACATGTCCGAAAGAACAGACTCCATATCCATATCAGTATATAGTTCTGGCAATACCGGCCATGACCTTCTTATCCTGTGCGGATGCACACATATTACGCGAACCCTCAGAGACTTGGTAAGAATGTCTTCCACGATTAATGAGAGTGTTGGTTAGGGACACCACGAATGTAGTGTGTGGACATACGTGGTGAGAATGTGGGTCTCGCGGGAGGCGTGCGCGAGATAGTCCCTGCAGTCGCTCTATCCTCTGTGCCCTCGGTGGCTCAGGTGGATAGAGCGTCTGCCATGTAAGCAGGAGATTCCGGGTTCGAGTCCCTGTCGGGGCACACATTTTCACCTGTCCCCGTTGATATATATCAACACCCGTCAGCTGATGAAGGTATTAATATAATTCTAAAACATCTTTTCATGCTGGATGCCTTTTCCGAAGGCGATAGCATCTCCCAGCAGGATAACTGTCCGTGTCAAAAGACAAGACGGTGGTTTTAGGAGCATGGTAATGAACTCACGGCTCGGACACCATAATCGCCTGGTCTGGACCCCATGGAACACATCTTAGAGTTTATAGTGAGCCTGCACCGTGCGCACAAACGACCGGTCTGTAGTTTACGGGAAGTGAGTGACCTCTGCGTGGACAGCTGGTGCCACCAACTTCCGGAAACCTCCCAGGGACTTGGCGAATCCACGCCACACAGAATCGTTGCTACTCGTCTATTGCGTTTCAAATGTGGGGTAACATGCCATTAAGCAGCGAGTCACAAGGTTTAAGCTCGTAAGTGTATGGTAACATTTCCTGAGTTCAAAGACCGTCGCATTTATCCGTTTGTGATGTTTTTCACATCGGAACACATTAAGATTTGGGACTAAGTGACTTGGCTGAGGTAAGTGGAGGAATTAAAACAATACAGTTAAAGTAGGAGTATTTTGAAAATATTTGACACTAAGCAAAATGGAGCCTTAACAACGAATTGGAAGAATTTACAGCTAAATGTGAAGGTCATCTACAGAGTACAATAACACTATTTCGATTACTGTCCTGTGAAACGCAGCATTATATTAATAATCTACAGGGTGTACTGAGAATACTTTTCTTAAACATCGACGCCAGGCTCCTCACTTAAAAATAAGGGGAAAAGTCCATACAATCCAGAAGTCACTGCTTTTTAAGTTATTAGCGATAGATTATTTCACAATGCTGTAACTTATAAACTCACAAAAATGTGAAAATGTCCTTTACCTGCATCTACAGACGCTTCCTCTCATCGGATTATCGATTTTCATATCCCTTCCAACATCTACGATCGGTGTTGAATGGTTTCACAATCTTCCGTGGCATGATGATGAAGCATGTAATAGGAGTAGCTTGCGTAAACCAGTTGTTTTAGAGGGCAACACGAATTAATTTATTATTTTATTATTTACACGTCAAGTTCCGTAGGACCAAATTGCGGAGCAAATCTCCAAGGTCATGGAACGTGTCAGTACATGAAATGACAACATAAAAGTAATAACAGATAAAAATAAATGTTCATGAACCTTAAAAAAGTCAGTTCACAAGTTTAAGTAAACGCTATCAGCAATACAATAAGAATCAGCTTAATTTTTCAAGGAACTCCTCGACAGAATAGAAGGAGTGACCTATGAGAAAACTGTTCAGTTTCGATTTGAAAGCGCGTGGATTACTGCTAAGATTTTTGAATTCGAGTGGCAGCTTATTGAAAACGGGTGTAGTAGTATACTGCACACCTTTTTGCACTAGAGTTAAGGAAGTCCGATCAAAATGCAGGTTTGATTTCTGCCGAGTTCACAGTAAATGATGACAGCCAAAACAGTTGCAGGATAAAGATTTATTAAAATTCTTGACCACGGTTTCGGTATATCTAAATATAGTATATCTAAATATAGTTTTAACTACTGACGACGCCTTTGGCACAATTGTTTTATGAATCTCCATTGCAGAATGTAATTTTAGTGTATTTTACTTCTGATGAAGATATATTTAGATATACCTAAACCGTGGTCAAGAATTTTAATAAATCTTTATCCTGCAACTGTTTAGGCTGTCATAATTTACCGTGAAGAATTTCAACAGTTGCTGTTTCAGCCATGTTTGAAATCTTTCTGCCGAGTATTAACCGAGTGAAAGGTTCTTGTTCTTGGGAATAAACTAATAATGGTAACAAGAAACGACAGTAAGGATTATAAATATTGAGAGGCCAATGTCAAAATACCCAGACTCGTGAACACAGGTCGACAAGAGGTTCGTGAACTCACACCATTTATTGCCTGAACGGCCCGCTTCTGAGCAAAAAATATCCTTGTAGAATGGGAAGAGTTATCACAAAATATAATACCATACAACATAAGGGAATGAAAATAAGCAAAGTAGACTAATTTTCTGATACTGTTCGAATAGTAAAAATAGCAGTATTAAGTCTTTGAACAAGATCCTGAATGTGGGCTTTCCATGACAGCTTACTATCTATCTGAACACCTAGAAATTTGAATTGTTCAGTTTCACTAATCATATGCCCGTTCTGTGAAATAAAATGTCAGGTTTTGTTGAATTGTGTGTTAGAAACTGTAAAAACTGAGTCTTACTGTGATTTAATGTTAGTTTATTTTCTACAAGCCATGAACTGAGGTCATGTACTGCACTATTTGAAGCTGAGCCAATGTTGCACACAACATCCTTTACTACCAAGCTAGTGTCATCAGCAAACAGAAATATTTTAGAGCTACCTGTAATGCTGGAGGGCATATCATTTTTATAAATAAGGAACAGGAGTGGCCCCAACACTGATCCCTGGGGCACCCCCCCCACTTGACAGTACCCCACTCAGATCCCACATCACAGCCGTTATCAACATTGTGAATAATGACCTTTTGCTGCCTGTTGCTAAAGTAATAGGTGAACCAATTGTAAGCTACTCCCCGTATTCCGTAATGGTCCAACTTCTGGAGCAAAATTTTGTGATCAACACAATCAAATGCCTTAGTTAAATAAAAAATAAAAAAATACGCCAAGCGTTCGAAACTTTTTGTTTAGCCCATCCAGTAACTCACAGGGAAAAGAAAATATAGCATTTTCAGTTGTTAAACGACTTCTAAAGCCGAACTGTACATTTGATAGCAAATCGTATGATATAAAAAGACAATTATCCTTACATACACAGCCTTTTCAATAACTTTAGCAAACATTGATGGCATAGAAACAGGTCTAAAATTCTCTACATTATCCCTTTCTCCCCCTTTATAAAGCGGCTTTGTTAGTGAGTACTTTAATCGCTCAGGAAACTGACCAATCCTAAAGGAAAAATTACAAATATTGCTAAATACAGGGCTAACATGTGCAACACAGTACTTTAATATTCTGCTAGACACTCCATCATAACCATGAGAGTCCTTAGTCTTCAGTGATTTAATTACTAACTCAATCTCCCTCTTGCCTGTATCACAGACGAGTATTTCAGACATCAATCTCGGAAAGGCATTTGCCAAGGAAGTTATATAATTTCCTGCAGAAACTAAATTTTTACTTAATTCACCAGCAATGTTCAGGAAATGATTGTTAAATACTGTACATATATCTGATTTATCAGTAACAGAAATATTTTTACTGCGAACTGACTTTATATTGTCGACCTTGTGCTGCTGACCATACACTTCCTTCACAACTGACCATATGGTTTTAATTTTATCCTGTGAACTAGCTATTCTATTTGCATACCACATACTCTTTGCCTTCCTAATAACATTTTTAAGCACCTTAAAATACTGTTTGTAATGGGCTACTGTAGATTGATTGTGACTACTTCTAACATTTTGATATAATTCCCGCTTTGTTCTACATGATATCCTTATCCCACTAATCAGCCACCCGGGCTGCCCATTTCTGTTAGCACCCCATTTAGAATGTTCTAATGGAAAGCAAATCTCAAAGAGCATGAGAAATGTGTTAAGGAAAGCATTGTATTTATCATCTATGTTATCGACACTATAAACATCCTGCCACTCTTGCTCCTTGACAAGTTTTAAAAAACTCTCTATTGCTGTTGGATTAACTTTCCTACATAGTTTGTAATTAAATATGACATTCGTTTGAGTACAAAAGCCATTTAGTGTTAAAATTTGTGCATCATGGTCAGAAAGGTCATTCATGCTTTTACTAACAGAATGCCCATCTAGTAATGAATAATGAATAAATATATTGTCTATGACTGTGCTACTGTTCCCCTGCACCCTAGTTGGGAAAAACACAGTTTGCATCAGATCATATGAATTTAGGAGATCTACCAACAGCCTTTTTCTTGCACAATCATATACAAAATTAATACTGAAGTCACCACATATAACTAGTTTCTGGTACTTCCTACAAAGTGAATCAAGAACCCTCTCTAGCTTGAGCAGAAATGATCTGATGTTGGAGTTAGGGGACCTATAAACAACAACAATTAGAAGTTTAGTTTCACTAAATTCAACTAAAGCTGCACAACATTCAAATATCTGTTCAGTGCAGTGTCGTGATATGTCTATGGACTCAAATGAAATACTGTTTTTTACGTACAGAGCCACTCCTCCACCCTGCAAGGAACTCCTTGAGAAACAGCTAGCTAACCTGTAGCCTGGTAAAGGAAGCCTCTGAATTGTCAAATTATTTAAGTGGTGCTCTGATATACGAATAATTTCAAACATCAATTAGCAGTTCACTAACTTTATTTCTAATACCTCTTATATTTTGATGAAATATGCTAATTCCTTCTCTGCTTGGAAACATTACATCCTCTGAAGGTGAGCCCTTAGTTAGAGGGACTTCCTTTAAGCAGGTATACCTATCAGCTGACTTCAGTCTAAAAAAGGTGCAGCTGTAACAGCAACTATTACAGGAATTTTTCCATGAGTACACCACCACCACTACTACCCACTACACTGTCATCTATAAGCTTAGACAGCCTCCCCTTCCCATACCTATTGAGGTGCAGGCCATGCCTAGTGAAACCCGATCTACTGATAGACCCACCTGGCACCACTGAGATGTGACCCATGCCCTCTGCCATCAGTGCCCACCCCAGCCCCACGTTAACGAGCCTAACAGCTGAATTCAGGTGAGGCCGATCATGACGCTGAAACAGTTGCACGAAATGCACGTTAGTGCCACCAGTTTGAGTAGTTATCTTAACCAAGTCACCACTGACATCATATTCCCCGTCCCTATAGAGACTGTTTCCTGCTTCACCCACTATCACTACCTGATCATTCTCTTTAAAATTCTTACATAACTCCCCTATGCTTTCAGTCACCTGAGCCAACTCTGCACTAGGCTTCACAATGCTGGTGACCTGGTACTCACTCCCCAACACTTCCTGCAACTGCTGGCCCACACCTCTACTGTGGGAACTACCTAGCAGCAGAAGCTTCTTTCTGCTAGACTTCGCAACTAACCTAGGCCTCCTAATTGCTGAGGACTGCTGCAAGTTCCCTACATCTACAGCTACACGAGGCTCCTCTCCACTCAAATCTGACAGTTGGTCATATCTATTGCATGTATGCAAAGTAAAACTGTCTGAATACCTCGTCTTCGTAGCTGCCTTCTTGCCAACTGCCAGTTCCCATTCCCCACCACTCTTTACGCTCCTCAACCTATCTAGCTCCTCCTTTGCGCATTGTAACTGCACCTGAAGGGCACAGATCTTACGCTCCTGCTCCTCTCTCAACTTATTTCTACTACAGATTCTGCATTCCCAGGAGAGGATCTCATTAAAATGACCACTGGCTTCCCCACTGCATTCCCCCCAATGAAAATACTTTGAACAAATCCCACACCGTAATCCACTATTCACAAACCTACGATAGAGTCCGCACTTCTCACTCATGGTGAAATTTTACATTTATTGAAAAAATCTATATGTCTACGTTACCAAAGTTCAGTTACACCAGTAGAACTATTTAAGAACTAAGAATAATAGTCTCGAAATTATCTGCCGACTAAGAAAGTAACTACTTGTATTAATGCTACTACACCACAGCTAATACCAATACCAACAAAACTTCACAAAATTACTAGCTAAAACCAAATTGATGATAACAAAAGGGGTCAGGGATTTTCTCTGCCTCGTGATGGCTGGGTGTTGTGTGCTGTCCTTAGGTTAGTTAGGTTTAAGTAGTTCTAAGTTCTAGGGGACTGATGACCATAGATGTTAAGTCCCATAGTGCTCAGAGCCATTTGAACCATTTGATAACAAAAATACAGATGATTTTGGTAAAGTAGTCCGATGGCGGCTAAGTATGCACCTGTCCAAGCACACATGAACTAGTGTATCTCGTCCAAGGAGACGGGCAAGAGCTCCATAAGGTATCACTCACATCCTTCCTTTCATGTTATAGCAAGACTGGAAGAGTTTAGTGATAAAGTACTTGTAGATATATATGGTGATTTTTTCCACCGTGTACAATGTCTAGGGATTGAACGATGAGAGCATATGGAACAAAAATGTCTAATGAACTTATTGATGATTCGAAGGGTTATTTGGCTGCTGCATGATGGTGCTCCAGCCCACTTCGCCGTTAACATCCGGACGCATCTCAATCGTGTCTTCCCTGCTCGATGGATTGGAAGAGGGAGTCTAGTTGCGTGGCCTGCTCGTTCACCGGAACTCAAAACCTGAGATTTCTGGTTATGGGGCCGTTTCAAAATTATCGTGTATATAGAGCCCATTTTAAATGTGGAGACACTGGAGCAGCGTATTCACGATGCCTTTGACACTGTTCGGATGCACCCTGGCCGACGTGAGCGTGTGAGGCAGAACACGCTACGGCGCATACACGCATGCGTTGAGGCACGTGGAAACCATTTTCAACACTTGCTGTAAATGAGGCTGCATGGTCCGGTGCGTCTCTGCAACAATGTATTGTTGAATAAATGATATCTAGCATGGAAACCGTGAATTCCCGGACATATGTTCACTAGAACTTTTTTGTTCAGTATCCTCTCATTGATCAAAAACGCCTCTGAGCACTATGGGACTTAACTTCTGAGATCATCAGTCCCCTAGAACGTAGAAATACTCAAACCTAACTGACCTAAGGACATCACACACATCCATGCCCGAGGCAGGATTCGAACCTGCGACCGTAGCGGTCGCGCGGTTCCAGACTGAAGCGCCAAGAACCGCTCGGCCACACCGGCCGGCCATTGATCAATTCCTAGAGTTTGTACTCGGTGGCCTGTATAGGCCTCACAATCATCTACCACACCACACATTAATCTCAAGCTGTGCAATGTCGATATAGCCACATAAGCTGAATTTGTAAAAATTCACTATTCCCTTTTTAATAATTGTTGGCTCAGATATAAACAAGACTGAAGGTACAGACAGACAGACCGCGGAGAAGCCCTCGGACGTTGGCGCGCCAGGTACATATAGTCTGCGCCCGCGAGCTCGGCTCCAGTTCACCACCGGCAATGGAGGGTGAAGCTTTGACAATGCCAGCCACTCGTGCTGGCGAAACGTCAGAAAAATCATTAGATGAACGTCGGCCGAAGAACCCGAGACAGAAGTCAACAGACCGTTTGTACTCAAACCATCAGAAAAAGTTCTTCCACGGTCGTGATTAGTAACGCAATGACCCTGTGGTATTTCTGGCATTTGAGTCATAAGATTCTTTCCCAAGAGTCACTCCATAATTTTGCTGACATTAGAGCGGATGTTGCATGGCGTAAGAGACAGAGTGAGAGGAAGACAACAGATTTTACTGGGAGTACCAGTTCTGTGAGAAATTGTGCAAGTTTAGTGGGGGATAACCTGACTGGCTGCCAGCACAGAAGGCCGGTGGACCGAATTTCTTAGATTCATTTATTAATATTTTATAAAATATAATTCAGATTTTATTGTCTATCATACTGAATACACACTTAATACCAAACTTTAATTCACTTATTTCAGATCTCAGTTTTATAACAACGATATTCAGATGAAGCACTTAGTGTGCCATCGGCTCCCTTCAAGAATTCACTACGTAGCGGAGTGATTCGGGCTGTCTGGTCAGTCTGGAGTGAGGGGTTGAACAGTACGGTTCGTGTTACCGAGGGTAATGTTGTGTGTAGATAACGCGACACTTGAGTGCAAAGCAAATACGAATAGAGTGACAGTGTATATAACTTTTGTGTGTTTTCTACACGACTATATGCAATAGAATCGTGATTGGTTCTAATATGATCTGCGATACGTGTGGCTTTGTAATGGAACATATGCAAAATGTCTTATTAGAAGTTTATGGGTTAATCTCCTTCGTCTGTTATCGATAAAGAAAGCTACTGGCATCCTCAGTTTGGAACTATCACAACATTTATTAGAATAGAGGACCTTAGCGACCTCGCTAGTTTTGTTACAGCCTCACTTCAAGAACAACAACTCGCGACTCGAACACTACAACAGCGCCGGGACAACCACATCTATACAGGGTATCAGTGTTACAGAATTCTCTGAATTTGAATCTGCAGGACACGACTAGGGCCCTTGGATATCCTGCATTTACAGTGCAAATGGAGACATGTCTTATTCGTGGCAACACAGAGGAGGGTAAGTGAAGGAAGAATTGAAAGGTGTATGAGTGTTGATTTGGACACAGATTAAAATCATCATATTTGACACTTACCTCAATTAACAGTTTGCTTGGGGGGAACTCCATAAAATCTCTCATTTACATCCATGCTCATTTCTCAAAACCACTGCCTCACTATTTTTCCTCTCGTACCACCGCACGTGACATACTTTGTGGGGATATCGTTGTGGATTTTGTTCTTTGGAAAACGTTTTATCTAAGAAGTGTGGCTAAAAAGCTGATGTTGAGGACCGTGAACTATCGAAACGATAGTAGTGAACAGTGTTGGGGCTATATTATATTGATATTTGAACTGTGATTGAATTAGTAGTGCACTGCACTTGAACTGTACTAGAACTGTATCCGAAATGCGCTGAAAGCAGCGTCGCAACGGGTGATTCAGCAGTCCTGAAAGCAGCCTGTTACACCAACTTCGGTAACGGCAGCAGAGCACCTCGGCGGCAGCTCGCAGAATAAAGCAGATTAGAATATGTGTTACCTCTTCGTAGTGTAGTTGAAAGGGAGTAGTGGCCAGCAGAGAAACCTATAGTATTGGACTGACAAGCTATGTTAGTGAATATTGTATAGGGGAAGTGTTGTAAAGAAAAATTTAATGACGAACTTATAAATCTTCAACCACTGCCATTGAAGGCATCAGTACTGCAAACGTATAGACTAACAAACCGCAGACAAAAGGGAAGCTGATCAAAAGTTAGCAAAAACAGAAACACAGGCAGAGATGAAGATAGCAACAGAAAAATACTCCAAAGTCAATGAAATTTATAACACCTGTCAGATACGTGAGAAATGCGTTGAAATTAGAGATAATGTTCATGAAAATGTAGATTCCGTAGTGAATGACTGAGTTGGAGATTCTGTCGTACTTGACCATACTCACATGGTATATTTGTATGAAGACACCGAAGACATATACCCTGACGTCAACATTTCAAACGAAACGACAGAAGGCTTCAATATGGTAAGCAATAACCTTTCCTATGCTGACAACTTGCCTAATGAAAACAGCAGCAGCGAGGAAAATAATGTTGCAATAAAGCGAAACCAGTCTGTCGCCAGAAACGAAGGAGTTGGGCGAGTATGTCGCTGAATGTCGGGATTCAATACCAGATGAAAACAAAACGAAGAAATTCAAGCTTATAATGACGTAAACAACAGCTGTGATGAGCATCTCGAAACTCACGCAGTTGTAGTAAATAGCAGTAAGTTCGATTCCGAAATCAGTGCCGTTGCTAATATGAAAAGTTAATATAGTAAACTCACAGGTTAGATTACAAACCAGTCGTTGTTGAGCTACTGCACACAGAAGTTAGTAGTGCTATTGATGCTAGTGAATTCAGAAGTGCTGAACATACGCTTGAAGACGTACAGATAAAATAAATGTTTAAAGAAACATTTGAAAGCAATAATAATATTTCCAACGTAGAATACATTTGTAAAGACAGTAAAACTGTGATTCATATCAATTTGAGAGAAGTTACAGAAAAAGCTAAGAAGTTTAATGAAGTAGCTAACAAAACTGTGGCCAGTAATGCAAATAAACTTATCAGAATGATTCAGTTCTAAAGTGTACTCAAATGTAAATGGGAAAAGAGAATAAGTAACATTAGTGAATGCGACAAAGTACACTGCGCCACCGTAGGCAAAGATTTCGCTCTGTAAACAGGAAATAAATGTGCGTTCACTTACCTTCATGCATCGCCTAGACATAAACATTTTTATTATGTGGACACAACTATAAAATTTCATTAGTGACGTAGTCAGATAAGAACAGTGGCTAGCAAAAGTGCACATAATGTTGTCGAGTTGCATATAAAAGCAACAGATGGCAAAATAAAATGCGATGTTTTAGAACTGCCGAAAATGAAGTGGGCAAATCTCAGAGGGCATTGCTAGGTGACTAACGACCAACAGCCACTCAAGTTGTTGACAGTGTTATTTAACTTCCTTCTCATATTGCCAATCTTCCTCTTAATTCATTCAGAACTAAATCTATCAGCTTTATCTCTCATCACTATTATAAACGAAATAGGGAGTTGTAACATGTGGGCGAAGCTTAATGCGTAGTAATTAAGGTAAGTGGAACTAAGTACAGAGAATAGTAAACTGACGTGAAGTAACGTGTTATCTCTGAAATGGGAGACATTAGGTGAAAATGAAATGAGTATATTACTACATGATGATATTATGTCAAAATGTGACACTAATCGACGATGAAAACATACACCTAGAATCGAAACAATCTGTGTAACCAAGTTACATAGAACTGGAAAAACAGCAAGTAATAGCAGATATTGTTTAAAGAGAACAATTAATCTCTTTGCATTGGCAATAAACACTGTACAGCTGATGGAAACAAGATTAAAATATTAATACTCCAAAGAATATTGTGGAACATATTTCTTATTGCATAAACATATACAAGGAGAATATACTCGTAGTTGTGTTTTAAGGTTAATGAGAAAACGTTTCAGACGAATACATTTAAGGTAATAAACTGAGTTGGAAATCATGATGAGACTTGATGAAAGAATGGCGCAGTAAACACTATATTGTGTGTTTCATAAGACTGCCGCTGCCTGCAGAAGAAGTGGATTAAGCAAAACAAGGCAAATGAACATATTAAGATAACGACGGTAATTTACCGGCGGTATCAGAAACTGACGAAGGTAATACGCAATATCTTAGTCATAACAGGGAAGCATGGCTTGAGTATAAACAATGATAAACCGCGAAAAATAGAATGAATTAGGTGAGGTGCATTTCTGCCAAAGTTGATTATGTTGGGCATTAATGTAGACGAGGGATTGTCCTGCCAATGAAGCTCATGGTGCTATAAGGAGATTTATACGGTGACAGGTAAAAGGATCTGTGTCACGTGTAAGTCAGTCAATGAGGGTATTAAGAGGTTTGAGGTGATGTGGTTCCCTGCAATGTGTAACGAAATCTTAGGGAGCAGGCATATACATTTGGATAAATGCAAAATACAGTGTTAGCAATGAAGTCCATAGATGAGACTAGATATGATATGTAAAAGTTTGTTTCATGCCACCACATATAGCATACATACGGATACGTAATGCACTTAACAAGCTTCACATCTGCTCCACAAATGGATTAATTCGGCGACAAATAATTCACTTAGTCTCATGAGGAGTATCACACTCTCATACGTGAAGGTTTTGCTGCCACTGAAAATAATATAACAAGGAGAAATAGTTTAGAGAAGTTGGACCATGTGCATACAAACAGAAAACTACATAATTTATAAATGCAGTTCCATAACTTTTCCTGTAAGGTAAAGCCATAAATACATCTGGGACAATAATTATACACCAAAAATAATAACTGCGTAAGGAATGGACCTCTGACTTCGAGTGAGAGCAATAACAAACGATGCTGATAACTAATTTTTCATTTCTTTGGATTATAAAGAATTTCATCGAAGCTCATTTTACGTACAGAATAAAGTGCTCTTTCAGAATAACTATGAATCAGCTTTGTATGTCTAAATAATTCATGAAACGAACTGCTGTTGTTAAAGAAAAATACACCGACTAAGATGTAAGAAATTATGCAAAAAATGAAAGACATGCCAAAAGGTGAAGTTTATAATTATCTATAACAAGAGTAACGTAATCAAAAATAGATATTAAACATTGTATTTCGATGTATGGAATAACTGGAGCAGTAAAATGTACGGTGCGAAATGTGAGGCTAGTAAATTATGGTGACAGGCTGTAAGATGGATTTAAAGCACACACTAGGTGCAGGTAGAACAATGAACTCGCATGTTTCATGAGCTGCTGGTGGCACTGGAATCAGCTGTCAGCTGAAACACCGACTCGGACGAAGCTACGTGCTGTATACGCGAGAATGAAACAGACATTTACTCTCCTAATTTAGATTGCAAGCTTAAAACTATATATGAAAGACATTATTATAGTGGTTTATTTCACTGGATAATGGAGATATCGATGGACAAATGTATTAAAAGGTGTTGTCGTAATTTATTTCAGGTTTACAATTTTTTATAAAAACTAAATAACTAAGTAATACTCAGTTATATTTTTCAAGCAACTATCTACGAGTACTCTATGGTGACGTTCGAGTTGAGAGGAAGAAGTCAGAAAGATCAATTTGGCTGCAGCCTGGGAAAAACGGACGTCAATCAGTACTTCATCACGCTGCAGATGACGGGATCATATCCGTCGCCGCTGTCTCCGGTCCGTACAAGTCAGTTCCCAGTAACTGCGTGAATTAAAAATCCTTCATCTTCACGTCCGTGAATCGTGATTGTGCGTAAAAGTCCACTGCAGCGGGAGGTTAAAGAAAAGTGTACAAAACTTTTAATAATCTGTTTAAGTGTGGTGTCTGACGTAAAATTCGAACGTCAAACGACAAAAATCTGATAACTTTAAGAGGAAAGCATCGTGGTTAGCAGATATTGTTTAACAATCTGTTTAAATATAGAATTTTACGAAAAATAGATCGTTAAAGAGGGTAATTATATAATGATAATGTAAAGAGAAGACACTGTCGTCATGAAAACATGGTGTATAATAAATTCACGAGCTATCTTTCTATTGTGCAATGTAATAAGAAGACTGCTAATGACTTATTCGAGCGGAAATAGATAAGAAAAAAGCTTTAGTTTTAGGATTTGCAAAACGAATGAGCTAGTTGATGAAGTGATGCAACCTTGAAAGTTTTTCTCTTAAAAATTGGGACGTTGTGCTTTAGAAATAGTAATGTATTTATAATAAGACAGTCAAAAAGTCACTTTATAGAAACATTGCCTTCAGCAATAAAATATTCCTAGTTTATGAACTAATTAAAATGAGAAAGTTCAAATTGGTAAATATATGTTATCCATTTTATTAACATTTTTTTCGTATTGTACATTAGATTCAATGGTACAAATTAAGTTTGAGGATGATATCGAAGCAGAGTCTTAATGGGATGACACTGCTATTGAGAGGCCTTGTTCGGTTTTGATGGTTTTGTTTACAAATACAGTGTGTTTACGAATGAAGGGTACGGTTTTATAAATTAATAATAAATCGAGTTATTACTTTGTAAGTCCTCTGGACATTACAAAGCGTGATGTATTGTCCTTAATAAGGCGTATGATTATCACGAGCAGCAATGCATGCTTTGTAACATGCACCCACAAGGCTCGTTATTTTGGTAGGGAGTTTCATTCTTCCACTTGTGCTGTTGTCAACTGCTGGATGCTCGTCAGTGCAGGTGGCCGTGCTGCAATACATCTTCCCGACCCATCACACTGGCGCTCGACGTGATTTAAGTCGGTGGAACGGAGAGGCCAGTCCATTACCCGAATATCCTCTCGTTTCAAACACCTGAGCTGTTCGATGCGGTCGCTCGTTGCCGTCCATAAATGGGAAGTCAGGGCCCAATGCGTATCACACGGTACGTCTGTATATGTGTGTGGGTGTGGGCACTTATCACGGGATAGTTACATATTTTTACTTTTATATTTTATGATTTTGGTTGGGGTGGCTTGAAATATTGTGGGCTAGCATGAAACTTTTAATTAACTTATACCGTGACAAAACTGGTACGGACATCGGCTGCCCCGAAATACGTACGATATAATATTTCTTAAACACAACGCGCGACTCACCGCCTTCTAATAAATAGTTTGCGTGAGCGCAGCCATTTAGGAAAGAAAATATGCGTATTCTTATGCAAACTGTAATGATTAATATGGGTCTCAGGGGCTACTGGTTATTTATGTACCAAATGTCACAAAGCTTAACTGAGATATTGCGGAGCTTATTGAATTGAATGATTTTAAATATTTCTTGTTCATTATTAGCAAGGCAAAACTGGAGAGAATCTCATCTGCCGTTAGGCGGCCAAAATGAAACATACTCAACTCATTCAGCGCTGTGGATTTTAGTAAATGAAATTTATCACTACGCTTTTTAACTTTGAAATTAATGAAAGATCAAAATTTAGAAGTCTCTCGTATTTACATTTACTATTAATTTACTATTAAATAATACAGTCAGCGTAATGGCCGACTAAATCCTGCTAGAGGAGATGAGCTCCCCGCACTACGAAGTTCTGTAAAAACTTGGCTAATGAGAATTAATGGTTGCGATCATGAAAAGTGACAACAAAGTCAATAATACACACTTTCTAATAATAATTTATATTTTGTAAAAATACAGAAAAACGTACATTAATTATTATCCAGCGCTACAATGGCGGCCTATCTGTAGACGAAACTAAAAACAGGAGCGCTTTCAATAAATCAATAGTCTCTGATCTTCATGGCCTATGTTACACAGAGATTACACAAAAAACTGTGTTTTGTTAATTACATCGATATTTGTGTTTTTATAATAATAATGTACAATCTTTAGTATTTGTTAACCATCGCGCAGACGTACTTAATCTTTAGATAATTTATGGTTCACACGTCTCATAACAAAACTTCTTTTCCCTTCCTCCAAATGTCCATTTATGTGACGTACCGTCACATGCGGTCTTGGAAAGACGCACTTGGGGAAGGTGTGGTGTTGTCACAATAACGTAGACCGGTAAGTGAACCGTTTCAAAGATTTTGGGGTCAGTACGCCCATGAAACATAATGCCTCTCCACCCCGTAACACCTGAAGCACGAACACCATCATGTTCGACAACCCTTGAGTTACCGTCATCTGGCGAGAGGTGAGTACACGTAATGCACACAGCAACGCTACTGAAATGATCGTTTCGGTGGTGCAGGTGTTATGGTACGGCTACGCATAGTGTTGCATGGGCTTACTGACTTCCATACCTTTGAATATAGTAAATTTACCAGTCAAGGTTATTGTGGCACTGTACTCCTTCGCAACATGTGTCTTTTCTTGGGTGCAATTGGCTCCGACTTCACTTTATGGATGACAATACGCGATAGCATCGAATGACGCATGTTGAGGAGCTCTTGGAATTCAGGCGAATGATCTGGCCTGCGTGGTCTGCGGGCTCAAATCCTATCGACCTCGTTCAGAAGACGTAACTCAGCACGTCCACATACTCGTACACCAACGACCATCCAGCAACTGTCAGCCGCACTGGTGGTGGAATGATCCACCTTACTACTAGAACTCCTTACGAACTTTGTGGCCAGCATGGGAGCATGTTAAAGAGCATATACTGACGTCCGTGGGGATCACACACCCTATTAAGAACCATGCTCCGCCTTTTGTGAACATCTGGGGGCCGTCACAAATCGCCGTGATGTCAGGGTAATTTTTGTCTTTAATGACCGTCATATATCGCCGTGATGTCAGCGTAAATTTTATCTTTAATAAAAGTGTCATTTCTTTTCGTCTCACTACGTCGTTATTTCAGTTACCTTTTGTACCATATTGTGGTAGTTCTTCCTGTGTATGTTCCATGCTTCATCGAACAATGTCACTTCGCAGTGACACATCATGAGAAAGTTAATTTCGTTCTTATGTTTTGAATAATAGCGTATTTTCGTAGAATTATGTTTTATTTATTCCAGTTTCTTACCTTGAACAAGGGAACAATAGTGTATAACTAAATAAGTGTTCCCTACACGATAACTGGAAGGATTATGCTACTGCCAAATTTCCTTGCTGTGCTAAATTCTATTGTAGCTCCTGTCGCGGAGGTGGCAGCGTAGTTGCCATGCAGATTGAGACATGGTGGGTTAATTTGCTGTTAGTGCTTCACTCTGATTGGACAGTTTGATTAGGGTCAGGAATACACATTACGAATATTGGAATAGTCAGCAATTTAGCACTAATCAGGAGTTTGACATTTTACATGCGCTAGTTAAGAAATTTTAGAATTCGATGTTCACACTTTCCAACACTGTGACGTCTACGTATCTAACCTCATGAATTCCAAAGAGTAAATGGAAGAGCTACAAGCGCTTTAAATCATCGGGTCACTGCTTGACGACAGTGGGGTAATTAGTTAAAGACCCCGCGCGGAAACGCTAGTTTTTTCGTAAACATGTTCTGTCACAAAGGGTGCGGTATAACATTTTCAATAACTTTTACTTTCGGGTCTACTAAATAATCATAAAGAACCTGATCCGATTGTTCAAACAGGCTTTCTGATAATCACAGTTTCTACATGTAATAATTTTGAATAACAATAAAATAAGGAAAGTAAACTTCGATAGTGAACATATGAATGCAAATCACGTCAAAATAGTCGCATTGTAAGGCTGAAATTGAGGAAGTAATGTTTCTTTATATCAAGGAAAAACTCTACTCTCGGTTTTCTTCAGAAGAATGAAAAAGCATTTAATAATTAATGGGTTAGGGCTAGTCTAAATGTTTCAAAAAAATAAATGTAGGATGAATTCAAAATACCTGAAAAGTACCATATTGTCATTGTTACTACCAACCTAAATGGCCAGCCAGAGTGGCCGAGCTGTTCTAGGCGCTTCAGTCTGGAACCGCGCTACCGCTATGGTCGCAGGTTCGAATCCTGCCTCGGGCATGGATGTGGGTGATGTCGTTAGGTTAGTTACGCTTAAGTAGTTCTAAGTTCTAGGGGACTGATGACCTCAGAAGTCAAGTCCCATAGTGCTCAGATCCATTTGAATCCAACCTAAATGATGTCTAATACAACGGCAAGGATATTTTCACAAACATATATCACAATAAAGAACCAACTACGTTGCGGCAGTGGTAACACGAGGTCCCGTCAGGTCATCGAAGTTTAAGTACTGTCGGACTTGGCTAACATTTGGATGAGTGACTGTACGGGACTACCGAGCGCTGTTGACAAGCAGGTTGGACTCAGCCCTTGAGAGGCCAATTGCAGAGCTACATGATAGAGAAATAGCGGTCTCGGTCACGAAAACTGACAACGGCCGAGAGAGCGGTGTACTGACATGTCTCTCCACATCCGCATCCAGTGACGCGTATAGGCTAAGGACGACACGGCTCTCGGTCGGTACCGCTGGGCCTTCCGGGACCTGTTCGGACAGAGGTTGTCACAATAAACGAGTTCAGATGAAGCATGAACCTGTTATTATTGCGTTGGTGCATACGTTCGTAACGTTTATGTTCTGCATGTTGGTATTCCGGTTGTTATGGATTTATTTATTCATTGTCATTATTTATTTGTAGTTCACTGTTGCTATTTACGTTTACATATTGTCATTTCCTCATTTAGTATAATAAGTGGAGCTGCAGACGCTAGAAAATGGAGTGTCGAGTGAAGAAATTAGAATATTTCCGACATATTCTTCCGTTTGAGTTCAGTAGAGGGGTAACAGCAGTGGAAGCAGCCAGAAACATTTGCGCCGTTTCTAGGGATAGGGTCACTGGACAGAGCACGGCAAGAAAATGGTTTTTTTCGTTGTAATGAGGATCGTTTTGACATTAGTGACTCTCCACGTTCAGGAAGACCTTTAGGGATTGATGAAAATCATTTAAACGAATTAATCCACAATGATCCACGTCAGTGTACACGAGAACCGGCAGATATGACGACCTTCCATCATTCCACCATCGTACGACATTTGCATGCAATGGGGGACGTTCGGAAAGCGGATATATAAGTATTGCCTGCTCTAAGCCAAAATTACAAAACTCAGTGGATAATCATATGTGCATCTCTACTTGCTTGTCATCAGTTGGCTCGTAAACAACACCGACCATACCTATCCTGTATCCCGTATCGTTGCAAGTGAAGAGAAATGGTGTTTTTATGCCAATATAAGGAAAAGAAAGGAATGATTGATCCCCAAAAAAGCAGCAGCTCCCCGTACAAAGACCTGCGCGCATCCACAAAAGATAATGTTATGTATCAGGTGGAACAGCGACGGTGTGGTGTACTACGAATTGCTTCTCCGAGGTGTAGCTAGCACTGCTGACGTTTATTGTTAACAACTGAGACGTTTTGCGGTCGCGATCCAAGAACAACAACGAGAAAGACTGCGCAAAGTGGTGCTACTCCACGATAACGCCCGCCTGCATTCTGCTAGATTGACAAAAAGCACTATACGGAACTTGGGTTGGGAAGTCATTTACATCCACCTTGTTTACCTAATCTTGCACCCTCAGATTTTTACCTTTTCCTTTTTCTGTCGATAACCTTCAAGAAACTCCTTTTCCGGATGAAAATGCCCTCCGAATATGGCACGACGAATTCTTCGTCTTAAAACTACGTGATTTCTACAATCGCGGAGTCGGAAGGTTACCGCAGGCTGTTGTAAACAGTGAAGGAGAATATGCTGTATTATTGATGACTAAAGTCTCTGTTATCTGTGTCCGTTGCGTTTATTAAACACATGGAAAAACGGTACTAACTTACGTACCAACCCAACAGAATTTGTACTGTAAATTTTAATATAAGAAAACTTGAGTATAGTTGGCTTATAAATAGGCCTACTTCAGCTTAAGAAGGTAATGTCTGTGGCATTTCAAGTGCCCGTGCTATTGGCCTGACTGCAGGTGGGAAGGGTGACCCGGTCACCTTTTGTGCTTGGTACTCATTTGTTAACAGGCTAAGTGGACGTGGGGCCGTTGTGGAAGGACTCGATCCAGGAAAAAATCGCCGCCTCGGTACGAGAGTGAACTCGGAGCCTCGAGGACTGAAGACTGGTCCTCTATCCACTACACCACCACGGTCACTGTAAATCAGTCGAGAGTATCAAAAATGCAGGCATCAAACCCTACCAGTTGAAAGTCATTTGTCTGAAACAGAATTCAAGTTTTAAGAAACGAATAAATCCTAATGAACAAAGAAATGCATATTTAACACAAATGCATAAGGTTTTCGAGAATGATGTCAGTCTTGGTAGGAATACTTCGTGGCAGTTTTTCCCCTCGAAACGTATTACAAGGGTGGACAAACATATGGAAACACCACAAACGTAACGCATTACCGTGCCCAAAACGGTGTAGGAGACCTGTTGACATTCAAAGTAGCTTCCATTCGTCTCGGGAAGGAATAATATTGGTTCTGCGTGTTTCCTTACCCATATCAGTAGTCGCAGTCAGTGTATGAACAGGCCCTATGCTTGATTACACAAACAAAGAGAAAAATTCCTCTGCTAATCTGGAAAGAAACATTCGCAAGGGAAGTTTCTGTCCTCTTGTCTCTCTGTAAAGGATCGTGCACTGATTTCGGCAAGGTCTAGCACGCTGAAAGAAATGTCCAGGGGCCATCTGTGGCAGCCATGCTGATAATGATCAGAAGAGGGATCTGGTCCACCAAATTAGTTCCAAATTTTAAGGAATTGTAGATGGCAGTCTGATTGCAAACACAGATGCACCGTAATAATGAGAGTCACCAAACTACCGCAAAGCATAACAGTACATTGACAGAGCAGAGCAACTAAAGTATGCTCACTGTCCCACTAAATAAAGTAAAATTTAAGGAAAAAGAGGGAATGAGATCACAACAGTGAAATAAAATAAGCTAAGCAGACGTAAAAATCCATTTTTATACACTTAAAATACAAGAAACCTAAAAAATATCACACTGGTCAAAATAACCGGCTGTTGTCCTTTAATGTAAAAATTTTTGTAATTCGTTCAGCTTTTGTAACGAATGTTTGTCTTTTACATAAATCATAAACCACGAAAATATATTAAAAGTCATGAAATACAAACCATCTAAATTAAAACTTACGGTATTTATTAACTAGCAAACAACTTTCACCGGTCAGATTGGCCTGTCCGTTACTTGTATAGTGTTAACAGTTATTTCGCAGCACAACCTATGCTGCAACGCCCTTACAAGCTTTTCATACTGTTTCTGAGCATCCTGTATAGACTGCTAGCTAGCAGAACGTCGAATCAAATAAATTGAATAAAGAGACACATCCGAAATTTTACGGAGCCTCGGCAATCTTCCCCGGTCTGCTAGAATGTAATTATGCATTAAGCCGTGTGGAAGCAAAACGTAGGTAATTAGAGTAAAACAGAAGCACAAATTCCAATCAGAGGAAATTTTATAGCCAATAACAGCACTCACGAGACAACAGAATACGAAATGTATCGATACATAGAAAACTATTTGTATTCGTAACGAGACCTCATGATGCAGAGGAAAATGGAAATAATGCAGACCGTTTGAAAGATATATGGCTAGGCTGATGACAAATGAGAGAGCCTGTGAATGACCACGTTCATCCGGAGAAAGTGAGAAAAAGGTCACATGTGTAATACTTAAATGAAGAAATCAACAGGTAAATGAATTAATCTGCATAATATTCAGTGAAGAATGGGAATCACTGTTTAGTCGCTGAGAGACTTAGTAACGCGTCACTGCTGAGTTATCTCATTTTAATGCAATGCGTGTGAGTTTCGGACACTGGTACCTGTTATCAAATGTATCGTACTGCTGTTAGAGCACGTGCCTGTGTAGGAGGATGTGCTGAAAATCAATGCCTCCGAATTTTTTGTGTGAAAACGCTTAAAGCTTTTTAAATAAAACAAACTTTATTAAATTGCTACATCGGTATCCATGCTGCAGCATGCGCTAATCAATATGTTCCAAAACGCCGCGCATAAAAACACGATTCTTCCTGGACTTATACCTCGGATTGTTTTGGGAACTATTTTTAAACCCAACAGAAGGATCATCTTAGTGCTTATCCCACAGTACAGGCTCAAAGTATGAACATTACACTCTTCCCCCTGATTGGACAAATGGAGGTAATACGTAGTTCTTTTTGCATTTGATGTGGTCTTCAGTGGGCCTTAAGGGCCTGTGGAGCACCGTTAGTTCATGGGTGGTTGCTTAGAAAACCCCCCAAAAGTTACTTTTCCCATCTTTTCGTACCAAAACTGAGCCGCTGATTCCAAAAGGCCTATGCTTAGAAAATGGCTGAAATGTTTACGATATATTCCTCAGATATCGATATCGAACAACCTTGAAATTTTTATTGATATCTTCATCCAGTCCCGAGATACAAAGTCACATTACATGTACTCGTAAACTACGGACGAAAACTTCGGTGTGAGGCGAAATCTAAGCAGTAAATAACAGACAGCAAATTGCTCAAATTTTAACTTATGTTCTCTAGAGAAGTGCCATATTTATGTGTTGCGGAGAAAAAACTCAAAACATGTTTTTTTTAACCCAAAACTAATATTTTGGAGCCGCAGATTGCAAGATGACTACGCACAGCAAATGGGTGTAATTTTTACTATATATTCCTAATTCTGATCTCGAATAATACTGAAAATTTCCTTGATATCTTTCACTGTTTCCGAGATACAGAGGTTTAAGGCTACTTGTATACGTAAAATACTCACGTAAAATCCGGTGTGAGGCGGAAACGTAGTTTATAAAGTGATGTAGCATGTAGAAATGTGCTGCAAAGTGTCTCCATTTTGGAAACCCCATGTTGTAGTACTGAAGCACATACAAATTTTTGTGCATATAAATTCCGGCTTGAAATGTAAAATTAGCTTTGCCTTATTTCATAGGTAAACTATCAAAATTTTACCGGAACATGAAGTTATTTACATACTAGTGAGATGCCGTGTTGTAGCAAAGAAAAGAAGGGAACCAGCGGAAAAATGTTACACGCTGCCGCCTAACATGCTAAAATTCGGAGACCTCTAGCGGCAGAGAGCAACAAATATGTGGACGTGAAAAATAAGAATGTATAATGTTGGTAACATTTGCTTTATTTAAAAAGGTTTAAGAGTCTTCACATGAAAAACTCTGAGGCTTTATTTTTCGGTACGCCCTCCTAAATAAGTATCTGGAAAGCACGAGATACCGGATATTAGTGCAAGTGTCGGCATCGTGTGTCTTCCAGAAATAAGTTAATTATGAACCACAATTTTTAATTTCATTGTTTCACTTGACTGAAATACAACTGCCTGCGAACTGTGGTCGAAGCAGTATGGTCTTCAGTTTAGATTATTCGTTTGTGGTTTTAATTAGGAGACAAATTAAAATTCAGATTGGTACATGTATGCGTCATATAATTTGATAGATTACATTACAAGGATTATATCCCATACAGGTGAGTCTCTGAGGCATGAATAAATGTCAAATATATATGTTTTATTCAAATGTAATATTTTAAAATTATTTGAAATACTATTTGAAATACTCTTATGAGCTGTTTGCTGACTTAAACATTGGCTTAAAAATGAATCTTTAAAAATACTTTTGTACGCGATGAGTTCGGTTGCAATTCCCGGCATTGTCGAATATTTTCTCTGCTCGGGGACTGGGTGCTGTGCTGTCATCATCATCATCATTTCATCAGTACCGACATGCCGAAGTAGCGTCAAATAAAAAGATTTGCACAATGTGGCGGAACTCCCCGAAAGGGGGCTCCCAGCCAAATATGCCATTCACATATTTGAATACAATCCCTGAATAAGATAGCTAATAGAGATTTTTAATTCACTCTTATTCCACTTATTACCTACAAGATATTTAACAGACCTTGGCAGGTGCTTGATTACGTGTGACCTACACTTTTGCTCCACCACCCGCTAGTGTTAAACCCTTTATGTAGGTAGTGCTTTCACTTCTAATACCATAATAATGCTTTGCACTACTGGTTGAGAAAAAAGTAGTGTTAACAACAAATGTTGTGGAAACTGTGAGATTTATCGAGAGTTTCTTAAATGCCTTTTTAGAACCTTCTAAGCCTAACAGCAAAAATGATTTTTGTAACATGATTCTGTCTTCTGATAAAGATTACTGTGAATCGAGTTCCATAAAAATATTTAAATACCTAATCGATGAACAGAAAAGAACAGCAAAAAATGGTTTTTCTTCACCTTTAAGTCGTCAGTTGTTGTTCATATCCCAAATGCATGTGAAGTAATTGCTTAGTTAGTCTAGGATGTGGATTTTCAAGTCCAATTGAAAGAGGTTCGCAATTTTTTGAATTTTAATTTGATGTATATATTCTGACTTTTATTCAATAATTATTCTTCTGGAAAGCTCTTGCGCCAGATACCATGAACTTTTAAAGTGATTTATAGCTTTTAGAATTTGGGGGGAAATAGCATTTTATTCTCCCATTGTAGTCCCTTTGCAGGTCCGATGTCGTATGAAGACCCGCTGCAATTTATTTTGTGACTCTGTAGACAGATTATAAAGCGCATCAGATGTGAGTTTTGCTAAACATTTCCCAACGGCGTTTTTGTTCTTATCGGCGATTTTGCACGGAGTATAGGGAAATTGTGAATCACAGGTGGTGTTGAGAGACACATTGATTCATATTTTATGAAATGGACATTTATTACAAAGGACAACCTTTCACGCTCACAGCATACATTATGCATAAAGAAAAACACGCGATCGTAATGGTTCTTTAACATGTGTGAGAGATTAATTCTAACAAAACTTTACCTTCAACATCAGCATGTGAAGAAATCATTAGTGTGGGTGTATAGGAAGCGAATGACTCTCGAGTCTCGCGCTGTAGGGAACTATGGGAGGAATTACAAAATGTATTCATGTTAAAAAACTTAACTCCATCCGAATAGTTATCGGAAGGCCCGATGATACCAACCGACTTCTGTGTCGTCCTCAGCGGTCTGGGGTCATCGAATGGGAATTTGGGGGGCGTGGGGTCAGCACATCGCTGCTTCTCAATGAAGCAGTTCCTCAATTGGCCCCACATGGCCTGAGTGAATCCCGCTTGCCGACATCGCACGGCAGATCCGCACTGTCAGCCATCGAAGTGCTAGCCACACCCTACGGTGCTTTCAACATCAGTGATCCGATGTGAACCGGCGTATCCACCGCCACACAGTTGTTGAGGTGTATTCAGATGGGACGGCGACACTGTCTCAGAGAGGTTCCAAAGGACGGAAATCCAAGTCAACTATTTGTAATAAAAGCTCGATAACTTCAGTAAATCCCAACTTGTCGAAACGTTCCCAAATATGTGGGTATTCATTCTGTTCAGATAGTTAAGCTTGATGCAGCTATATCGTCGTATTGTAGATGGACAGAAGTTTCTGACCAAAGCCACTAAAAGTATTATAGAATGCGTTAAGTTCGACTTTCACAGATCTGGATGCACTAATAGGTATTTCTTGAGCTACGTTAGATGAATATTATTTGATTTGTCAGTCTCCTAGCGGGAGCAACCGTACTCAAAAGACCCAGCAGTACAAGTTTAACGTGAATAGTTACACACTAAACAGAATTGTTATTAGAATGACCAGAATAGAAAACAGAAGTTACAGATAATTCGCTGAACGCGATCAACAAACTGGATGACTTGAGAACTTTATACAATGGTAACTCGGTACAAAAGTAACACTCATAGCTTGCGAAAACAAGGGAAAATGAATTAAAATATTCATTTCGCACAATGCAAATATGCATGAATCATCCAGTAAGCACGGAAGCAAGTTCTGAATTCAACTAACGATCGTGCTCAAGGCACGGGTTAAGCATCGGGCACAGTACAAAGCGTGAATACTAAAGTTCACATCCAACTGAGAAAGTTTTTAGAATAAAAATGCTGCCTTTCCGAGACAAATCTTTTGACTGTTAATTGAAGCGTAATCTATAATTAGGTATATTTCAAAACAAAAATCTAAGTAATTCCGAAGAACTGACACTCACGATAAGCGCGCTACGAGGAGCTCGACGTACCCACGACGGCGTCCACTTGAGGGCGTCCAGAAAGACTTTCTAAACGCCGGCCATTAGCTGCCGAGGTCTGCTGTCTTTTAACGGGTGTGGGAGTGCTGGATCAATCTAAAGACTGCAAAAATAGCCTGTCAAACGTCTGACAGTCGAAAGACATTAAAAAAGACTGGATGGCCGTTGCTCTGCACCAGCCGTGTTAGATGACATGTGAGAACCGGGCTCAACAGAAAATTTCCACGACTTTACGCAGAAGAGAAGGAAACTGCTCTGATTTCTACCGGTACATGTTCATACTCATCTATCCACACATTCGCACATTACAGAACTTATTTGTGATGCGGATTAAGAAAAGGAAAGAGACTGCTGGCGCGAGACACAAATAAAACAAACTGGTCACTTCGAATCCTTTCGTCAAGAATAGGACAGGAGTAGGATAAAAGAGCAAAAAACTAAGGTACTACGCTGATTCTAACGGACAAAGTGTAATGAATGACATTTATGTGAAAGAGGGCTGAAAAAGGCTCCTTTCAAAGTTTCTGATATGTTTATAGTCTCAAAAAGTGGGCGCTCTCTACTTGTTGGAATTATTTTAATAGTTAGTAGTTTTATGGCACTCTGTTTAAACTTCTACATTCCATCTTCGGAATATGGACGAAAAATACACATTCTGACATTCTTAGACTAATGCTGGTGATGAAAACAAAGGACGATATGCAGAACCCTGTCATCTGGTACGTATCAGGACGGCTGTCACTGGGTAATGGCTAGGAGATATACAAATTACTTTCCGTCGCACAAGTAAAACGAAAGATACGGAACCACCGTGTCGATTATTACACTACATTTAACTTTTATACAAAGATACCATGGTTTATCCAATTAAAAGCGTTGAGTAAGATCTCTCTTGTTTTGTGTTTCAAGTTACTAAGCGAGAATTTTACTGCGTAGCTTTTATGGTTCTGAGAAGTTTTCTCTGAGTAATCTTATTGCCATAAACGTCATACACACTCTCAGTTATGTATACTGTGTGCCATATACTGCCATCTTGGTCCGTATACAATATGAGTGTTCATTGCCCTTAACTTTGTTCATTGTTCCATTTAAAATTGATCTGCTTCTTAGTTTTATCTGTTATTGCCGTATTCCACATGATTTCACTTATTATTTGTATTACAGACAAATATGATTCATTTAAATAGGTTTACTGCAGTGCTATTGGCATGGAGTTTTCCTGTGAGCCCGAGCTTGCTCGTTGCTCTAAACTGGGCACACATCACTGTTGTTGATTAACAGATCTGTTCTCTGCTCTACATGACGTTTCAAGCCTTTTGGGTGAAACCAAAACAGGCGATAACATGCCCACAAGTGATTAACTGAGACAGGGAACCAATGGTCGGGAGTGCATATCTATTGCGTTACAGACACTCACAGCGTATACAGCATAACAACAGCGTAGCTCGCAGTAATTATTCGAAATGACGATTATTAGCCTCAATACATGCATGGCAAAGGAACTTGAGGTTCTGCTACACTAACGTCCATTGTGTTCGTTGTACCAGGAGACGGGCAGCTTGGACCCTAGTAAACAGGTCTTCGCCCTTCGGGGGTTTCATAAACTAACGTCTTGACGTAATCCCAGAAAAAAAAATCCAGAGGTGTGAGATCTGGCGATCGCGTTGAGCATGGGACACGACCTCCCCATACAATACAGTCATGAGGGTACATGTTCTTCAGGTGCTCTCAGATATTAACATTGAAGTGGGCTGGTGCACTTTCGTGTTGAGATCACATCCTTTTGCATACAATAAGGGGCACAGGCTTCAAGAACTGTGGCAGCACATCTCGCAGGAACAACAGGTAAAAAGGACAGTCAAGCTAGATGCTGTTAGGTGATCTTGGACTATACGCGGCCATACGTTGACTGAGAATCGTTGCTTGTGGCCACCGACTTGCGTGGCCTGGGGATTGTCGTCACTCCGGACATTGGTGTTGTGGCTCTTGAAAACAGCATCGTGGGTGAATAAAGCCTCATCCGCGAACAATACAAATTGCAAGCAGTTTGGCATTGCGGCACAGAAGAATAAAATCCGTTGACAGGAGTGAACGTGGGGATCAAAATCTGTTGGTCCCAGTGCTTCCACGCGTTCTTTGTGACGTAATGTGACACATGTGCTATGAATTAAGTTGTATATCGTATATCTGTTTCGTAGTCAGGGGTTTCCACTGTTTATCACCCGCAGCTTGTTCCTATGTACAATTAACACGCGGATCTTTGCGAGAGTGCCATAGAACTGCGAACGCCATTGCAATACATGTACTCAGACTGGCATTCGTCGCTCTGAACAATTAAAATCTTCAAATGTGTGTGAAATTCTAAGGGACTAAACTGCTAAGGTCAACGGTCCATAGACTTACACACTACTTAAAATAACTTAAACTAACTTACACTAAAGACAGCACACACACCCATGCCCGAAGGAGGATCTGAACAATTACTATAAGCTACTCTGTTGATATGCGGTGTAGCCTACGCTGTGTATGTTCGTAACACCATAAATATGCGTTTCCGACAATTTCCTCCCTATTTAAATGTATTCAGTTGTGGACCCACAGTCAACTGTTTCAGTTTGACCCAAAATGTTTGACGCACCCTGTGTAATGGGCACATAACACATGTTGTTATTAAATAGTGCCATATTATTATACAGTGTCTATGACGATATTACGTGTCTGGTAAGAAAGATTTGTCTTCTTATACTTACACGGTGTAATGACGCATTATTTCATGCTTTTTACTAACTGGTTTATTTACATTTTGTAGTTAGTGCTTACGTGATGTTTGATACGCTTGTAACAAGCTAAACTTCATCAGACATCATGTTCACGCGCAAGCATATATTATTTTGTGTCCTCGGAGCCTTTCGTGGCAGCATACATGAATAAAACGTTCTCGGTTTTCAAGATGCGTCAATTTGAATAAAATCCGGAACTCCTGAAGACGATTGCGGGGATGGTCATCGAAAGCTCGAGGATTTTATTCGAATTGACGCGGCTTGAAAAGCGAGATCGTTTTATTCATATAGTATACTGATGATAATGTGTATCATCCCATCTTGTAATTAGACACTCCACTCACTTTATTGACTGGTACGTATTTGCAGTCATTTGCCTCTTGTTCAACATTCCAGTGTGCTTTACACTATTTTTCCCTTTATATGCAATTTTGTTTACTATTTCAGATCAGAAGTTGGCTGATTGCTCATCCGAAACGAATAATCAATTATTGTTAAAATATTTCTATCTGGACTATTAAAGGATATTATATAATTTTTTTAACATCTAATACGAGGTGCGGCTAGAAAAAAACCGGACTGATGCTGGAAAAAAACATTTATTTACAATTATTTACAATTTCATGTTATCTCCTTCAATGTACTCTCCTCCTCGGTCTCTACACCGCTCCATACGAATTTTCCACTGTTCATAGCAATGCTGCAGATCATTTTCGGTAAGTCCATACATTACTTCCGTCGCTTTTTCTTTTACTGCTTCAACAGTCTCAAATCTAGTTCCTTTCAAAGCTGACTTGACTTTAGGGAAAAGAAAAAAGTCACAGGGGGCCAAATCAGGTGAGTAGGGTGGATGATCTAAGATGGGAATGTTGTGTTTTGCCAAAAACGTCTTCACTGACAACGCACTGTGAGCTGGGGCATTGTCTTGGTGAAGGATCCATGACTTTTTTCTCCACAAATCGTTCCGTTTTCTCCGTACTCGCTCACGTAGGGTAGCCAGGACGCTAATGTAGTAATGCTGATTCACTGTTTGTCCCTCTGGTACCCAATCAATGTGCACAATCCCTTTGATGTCAAAAAAAAAAAACCATCATCATTGCCTTGAATTTCGATTTTGACATTCGTGCTTTTTTTGTCGTGGAGAACCAGGAGTTTTCCAATGCATCATTGGCGTTTAGTTTCGGGAACGTAAGTAAAAAACCACGATTCATCGCAAGTAATAACATTTTGTAAGAAGGTGGGATCACTTTCAATGTTTTCCGGGATGTCAGAACAAATCATTCTTCGGCGTTCCTTCTGTTCAATTGTGAGACACTTTGGAACCATTTTTGAACACACTTTGTTCATGTTGAAACTTTCATGAAGAATCTGCCTAACACTTTCCTTGTCAACTCCTGTTAACTCAGACACTGCTTTGATTGTTAAAGGGCGATCTTGTCGAACAAGTTTACCGATTTTTTCAATGTTTGCATCAGTTTTTGCTGACAATGGTCTGCCAGTGCGAGTGTCATCACTGGTGTCTTCGCGGCCATCTTTATATCGTTTAAACCACTCAAACACTTGTGTTTGCGATAAACAATCATCGCCGTACACTTGTTGTAACATTACAAACGTTTCACTTGCAGATTTTCCTAGTTTGAAACAAAATTTGATGTTAACACGCTGTTCTTTCTGTACACTCAACATTTTCCGACGCACAGACAAAACGTCAACTACTTAAAACAGGCGCCACGGGCAGACTGAGTGCAGGAGGCAGATGAAACTCGAGCAGTAGGCGGAGCGAGAGTCACGTGACAGGCCACGCGACTTTCAGCCTTATTGCATTCGTTTTATTGTTTCACCAGTACTAGTCCGGTTTTTTTCTAGCCACACCTCGTATTTCCACAGACTGATAATGTCCACCCTGGCCATCTGTTGAGGTACGTTTGTCGGTACAGCTACTGTCGAGTTCAGTGAAAAAATCTGTTTAGAGGGATTATGAGGTCTACATCGTGACGGCCGGTGCCCGGGGCAGCATTAGCATTGTCGCGACTACTCGCAGAGTGTCAATACAGACCAGAGGATAGCCATACAGTGCTGGCTACGCCTGATGAGTCGTGGCGGCTCTCCCGCCAGTAATTTGGAGAGGTCTTCAGGGACCGAGACGTCCCGTCCTATTCCGGGTTATATTCGTCGTTCCATTAAGGGCAACGTCGATGCGGCGGAAGAGATTGATTTATCGAGCCTTTTAGGCGCGACATGCAAAGCTGGAAAGCTTTCAGCGGGGCAGCGGCCCGGCCGGCGCTGGCTGGAGTATTAGCGCAGAGCACACTGGCGGCCGACGCGTCACGCCATGCGGCGCTCAGCGGCCGCCGACATCGACCTGCCGGCAGCGCCAGCGCCAGCGCCAGCGGCTGGGTCCGCACTGCTCTCTTCCGCGGTGTCTCGTCCAGTGGGCGTCGTGTCGGCGAGAAACCAGCAAGGCTTCCACAATGCTAAATCCTACCATTGTGGAGGGCTCTTACTGTAGCCATACTGTGCTGGGGCTCGTCGAAAGCAGGTTGCTGCATCGGTGGTTGTGGTGCCAATAGCTGATTATAGTGACAATCTGCAGGTAATTGAAGTGAAACTTTCACGACAGGTTAGAGAGCCGAAGGAAACCTTTGAACCAGATCAGACCTGAACACAATGATAAGGAAGTGGACAGCCCCTGAACAGCTTGGTACAATGTTTGTTTAACAGTTCTTTTTTCTTACACAGGAACCCAAGAAAATCCAGTGAGATACTCTTAGACACAGGGCTTAAGCCCCTTTCGTACACTGTTGGCAGCTCACAATTATGCAGCAAAATATTTGGCAAATTTGGAGTTACAGCCGATACGGCCTCTCATTAATTGAGAGGACACAATAAAACGGTTTAATGCAAGTACTAGATAACAAATTCAAAATCGTTTGTTCCTTTAAATTAATATCTTCATAAATTTACTACTAGAATACAGCAAACCAATGTATTAGAGATTTGCATAAGTTGCTGTTTTTTTGGCAATAAACACTCACTAACTCCAAAAATGAAAACAATGCAAAGGTTAACCGAGAATGAGAATCAGAGTTTTGAACTGTGTTCCAAAAGTATTACAAAAAGCAGTTTACTAATTTCAGACATTAAATCCTTTCATACATTAAATCCTTTCATACTAAAACAGTACAACTTTACAGCAAGGCTTATTTATACTAAGAAACAAAATTTGCGTTGTATTCCAAAAGCTTTACAAGAAACAGTTTACTAGTTTCAGGCATTAAGACGTTTCTTACTAAAACAGTGCAACTGTACAAGAAAGTTCACTTACATTATGAAACCAAATTTGCGATATGTTCCAAAGCATTACAAAAGCAGTTTACTCGTATCAGGCACTGAATCTTTTCTTGTTAAGAGTGCAAAATTTGGGATCATAAAGACACGGTGTATAAGTGACGTATGTCCGGAAATGCATGGTTTCAATGCCAGAGACCATTTATTTAATCATACTTTGTTACAGAGACTGCGGTCTAATACGCTCTGTATTATGCTGCCACAGTTACAGGAGTCCCACGGGTTGAGATCCGGCGAACGAGCAGGCCGTCCAACTGGACCCCCTCGTACGATCCACTGGACGGGGAAGACACGATTGATATATATATATATATATATATATATATATATATATATATATATATATATACTGTTGTCTAATACGTGCTGTACCATGCCGCCGCAGCCACGTTATGTGTCGAAAATGCTTTCCATGTGCCTGCCTCAACGCATGCGTGTACGTGCCGAAGCAGAAGCATTTTCTGTCTCACACACGCACATCGCAACGCTGCATCCGAACAGTGTCAAAGGGAGAACGAATACGCTACTCCAGTATCTGCACATCTGGAATGGACTCTAAATACACCATAATTTTGAAATGACTCCATAACCAGGAGTCCCACGGGTTGAGATCCGGCGAACGAGCAGGCCGTCCAACTGGACCCCCTCGTACGATCCACTGGACGGGGAAGACACGATTGAGATGTGTCCGGACGTTAACGACGAAGAGGGCTGGAGCACGATCGTGCAGCAGCCACATAACCCTTCAAATCGTCAATGGCGCTTCTTCCAGCAGGACAGCCAAAGTCACGCGTAAGAGAAGTCGATAGTTCCGGCCTGTTAGGTGACATGGAAGAAAGACTGGTCCAAAATACGGTCACCGATTCTGCCGGCCCACAAATTCCAGCTGCACAGATCCCAAACCATGCGAGTTCTGCACACTATCCCACATATGACTGTTATAAAAGTTGAAGACGCCACTCCGAATAAAGGTGGCCTCTTCTGTGAACAGAGTGGGTGGCATAAATCCTTGAATCGTGGTTGCCTGGGGAAGAAACCAGTGACAAAACTGCTCCTGACTTGGAAAATCTGTCGCTAGTAAGCCCTGCACACGCTGTGAGTGATAAGGACAGTAACCATTGTTATGAAGAATGTTCCACACCGTCGTCTGGCTTACCCTGTGTTGCCTGGTAGTGACACGGCGCTCGCCTTCCACAGTGTTAGTCACATTTCCCTCCAAGTCTTGTGTCCGAACATTTCGGGTACGCCCTTCATGATTTCCTTCTTCCTGAAACGTCCCTATCTCCGAGAAACGGCGAAACACTGTTGCGGACATTGAACGCTGTGTTTGGTGTCGGCAGGGATAGGTCTTCCGACGCAACCTTACTGCCCACCGCCCGTCGCCATTTGCCTTACGGTAAGTAAACACCATGTCGGCAAGCTATCGAATCGAATACGGAACCATTGTGTACAACGCTGTATAACAATCCCTACAAGGTGAGTGAGCAAGAGAAGTGAATCGGACACAATATTACCAATTACTATGGCAGGAGAGGGCGCTAGGGGATGAGATATCAGGAACAGTACCACCCTCTAAGAGGAAACCATGCACATTGTAAAAAAAGTAGCACCCTCTAGGAGGAAACAATGCATATTGTAACTGTGGCAGCATAATACAGAGCGTATTTGACCGCAGTCTCTGTAACAAAGTATGATTAAATAAATGGTCTCTGGCATTGAAACCACGCATTTCCGGACATAAGTCCATTATACACCGTGTCTTTATGATCCCAAATTCCAAGCAAAGCGAATTACTCAAGACGTTCCTTAGACCACACTAAATTATGAGGAATCGGCCCGATTTGAGAACAGGGTGCAAGACCGCGGATGGCACGTTTCACTCCAAGGCGCTGGATCCGCGGCGCCAGGGCGTGAAGTTAACGCTGGCCCAACTACAACACATATAAAACTTCTCATAAATAAAGCAAGGAGAAAACAACAGTTCATTGGGCCATGTCCAAAAAACATAGTACTCAAGGCTAGAGCAGAAGCCGGCACGAGAAATTTAACAGGATCATAATACGAACAATTAATCTAAAAAAATTCATATTAAAGTTAATTAAGCGTGCCAAACAACCAAACAATGCAAGGTCCGTTATCAGAGTGCATCGCACCATCTACTGGTTACCTCAACCGTGAACAAATGCTCGGCTAGAGAATTTAAGAAAAATGTTCAAATGTGTGTGAAATCCTGTGGGACTTAACTGCTAAGGTCATCAGTCCCTAAGCTTACACACTACTTAACCCAAATTATCCTAAGGACAAACACACACACCCATGCCCGAGGGAGGACTCGAACCTCCGCCGGGACCAGCCGCCCAGTCCAAGACTGCAGCGCCCTAGACCGCTCGGCTAATCCCGCGCGTCATTATTAAAACTTAAAAACTTTAGCAAATACTATTAATTATGAAATTGGCCCAAGGAACGAGTATAGCTCGCGACTAAATTTAGCCCAGACCCAGGGCACTGCACCTTTTGCGAATTTATTTACACGATTAAGAATATCAAAATAGACAACGAAAAGCAAAATTAACATTTAGTCACGGGCAGAAGCCCTTTTAGCAAAAATACTACTAGCTCTGAAGTTGGTCGGCGGAGAGAGTGTAGCTACCATTTTAAATTTATCCAGACCTCGGGCACTGCCCCTTTATGAAACGGTGTATAGAGTTAAATAGTCCAATACAGAGAAACACACAGAATTAATGAACCTAAGCAAAACATATAACCCTCTAACTATTGAGCGGTTCAAGGCGCTTCAGTCCGGAACCGCGTGACCGCTACTGTTGCAGGTTCGAATCCTGCCTCGGGCATGGATGTATATGATGTTCTTAGGTTAGTTAGGTTTAAGTAGTTCTAAGATCTAGGGGACTAATGACCTCAGATGTTAAGTCCCATAGTTCTCAGAGCCATTTGAACCAAATTTTAACCTCTAACTAGTAAAACTTCTGAATCTGCTACACTACTCACCATTAAAATCGCTACACCACGAAGATGACGTGATACAGACGCTAAATTTAACCGACAGGAAGAAGATGCTGTGATATCCAAATGATTAGCTTTTCAGAGCACTCACACAAGGTTGGCGGCGGTGGTGACACCTGCAACGTGCTGACATGAGGAAAGTTTCCAACCGAATTCTCATACACAAACAGCAGTTGACCGGCGTTGCCTGATGAAACGTTGTTGTGAAGGAGGAGAAATGCGTACCATCACGATTCCGACTTTGATAAAGGTCGGATTGTAGCCTATCGCTACTGCGGTTTATCGAATCGCGACATTGCTGCTCGCGTTGGTCGAGATCCAATGACTGAGCTGAATATGGAATCGGCGGGTTCAGGAGGGTAATACGGAACGCCGTGCTAGATCCCAACGGCCTCGTATCACTAGCAGTCGAGATGACAGGCATCTTATCCGCATGGATGTAACGGATCGTGCAGCCACGTCTCGATCCCTGAGTCAACAGATGGGAACGTTTGCAAGACAACAACCATCTGCACGAACAGTTCGACGACGTTTGCAGCAGCATGGACTATCAGCTCCGAGACCATGGCTGCGGTTACCCTTGACGCTGCATCACAGACAGGAGCGCCTGCGATGGTGTACTCAACGACGAACCTGGGTGCACGAATGGCAAAACGTCATTTTTTCAGATGAATTCAGGTTCTGTTTACAGCATCATGATGGTCGCATCCGTGTTTGGCGACATCGCGGTGAACGCACATTGGAAGCGTGTATTCGTCATCGCCATACTGGCGTATTACCCGGCGTGATGGTATGGGGTGCCATTGGTTACACGTCCCGGTCAGCTCTTGTTCGCATTGACGGCATTGTGAACAGTGGACGTTACATTTCAGATGTGTTACGACCCGTGGCTCTACCCTTCATTCGATCCCTGCAAAACCCTACATTTCAGCAGGATAATTCCGACCGCATGTTTCAGGTCCTGTCCGGGCCTTTCTGGATACAGAAAATGTTCGACTGCTGCCCTGGCCAGCACATTCTCCAGATCCTTTAACAATTGAAAACGTCTGGTCAATGGTGTCCGAGCAACTGACTCGTCACAATATGCCAGTTACTCTTGATGAACTGTGGAATCGTGTTGAGGCTGCATGGGCAGCTGTACGTGTACACGCCATCCAATCTCTGTTTGACTCAATGCCCAGGCGTATCTAGGCCGTTATTACGGCTAGAGGCGGTTTTTCTGGGTACTGATTTCTCAGGATCTACGCACCCAAATTGCGTGAAAATGTAATCACATGTCAGTTGTAGTATAATATATTTGTCCAATGAATACGCTTTTATCAATGGCATTTCTTTTTGGTGTAGCAATTTTAATGGTCAGTAGTGTATATATTAAGCAAATAAGGAGGTGTCGCGCTTTTTTAAGACATATGGTCTACACCACGCTAGGTATCGGGCACTGCCCTATTTTAAGAAAAATAACCACAGCAATAGGTTGAGTTGCTATGGTTCACGTTGAACAAGTAATTAACAGGTTGGGTTGGGTTGATTTGGTGGAAGAGACAAAACAGCGAGGTCATCGGTCTCATTGGATTATGGAGTCCACCCCCGGTAGCTGAGTGGTCAGCGCGACAGAATGTCAATTCTAAGGACCCGGGTTCGATTCCGGCTGAGTCGGAGATTTTCTCCGCTCAGGGACTGGGTGTTGTGTTGTCCTAATCATCATCATTTCATCCCCATAGACGCGCAAGTCACCGAAGTGGCGTCAAATCGAAAGACTTGCGCCAGGCGAACGGTCTAATCGACGGGAGGCCCTGGTCACATGACTTCATTCATTCATCGGAATATGGAAGGATGGGAAAGGAAGTCAGCCGTACCCTTTCAAAGGACCCATCCCAACACTTGCCTGAAACGATTTAGGGAAATCACGGAAAACCTAAACCAGGATGGCCGGACGCGGGATCAAACCGTCGTCCTCCCGAAAACGAGTCCAGTGTGCTAACCACTGCGCCACTCGCTCGGTAATTGACACGCAAGTAGGTAATGAGTTTTCGCGAGTGTCACCCAGCACAATGGGAGGAAACTCAGGGAAATTAGATCATGTTACAGAATGGGCTTTACCAGTTGGTCGCTGAGTACATACACACGTAAGTCGTTAGGAGCCGTCCTGAAGTTGGGCAAGGGCTTTAAACAGAGCACCAACGGTCTGCAGGGAACCACAGACACGCACAACCGCAAGACTTAAACCTCACCAATTCCAATCAATTTTCACAGTTAAAACTATGCAACTTACGTTCCTTGAGGGCACCCCATCTACGTTAGGCACACGGCACTCGCGCTCCAGTTTTTAAAAAAACGACACGAGCGAGCGCATGCAATACTGCAGAATCATAAGGAATACCCAAACAAATGTAGTCTGACAGTGAGAAATCCAAGGAGACTCAGCCCAAACAAACGGAACGAATAGGTTCATCGAAGTCCAATGCACAAGTCCCCGGGATCATTTTCTCGCTTCACTTCCGAGCAGAAAGCGGCGCAACGACCTGCCCATCCACAAGCAACTCGACACACCGTCGGCCCGATTCAGAACTGGCTTGCTTGACAATACGGGCCCAGAGATCCACCGCTTGACCTCAGGGATACCAAAACGCTTGTTGCCCAGCTTAGGATCAACGCCCGCTGTGTCCTGTGACCGACCTCTTGCTTGATCGGCGATGCCTTAACAAGTTTCCACAGGTGAGCACGCGCTTACTAACCAGCAGGAGGCTAAAATCTTTGCATCAACGACGCGCTACTAGAAAGTATCGGTACGGCTGTATCAGGAAGGAAAGCTAGTAAACATTTTGCTCTGTGCTGATGACTGACAATGGACCGGAAGAGGATCACTGCAGCGCCCAGATCATGTGCATGAAGAAAACGTTCAGAGGACTTCTAAACAAAATGTAATTATTGAGAACATGCCTCTCTGGAGTATAACGGTTTATTTATTATTTAAAATTGAAAAGAAACAATCACAACAGCAATAAAATTTACTTTTATATAACGCTACCGGTTTGGGTTTGTTTTAGACCATCTTCAGACCCACACTGTGATGGTAGATGGTGACTGTGAACGGAGAAGGCGCTACACCTCCACGAACATCTGGCGTTCCTGGAGGTGTAGTGCCTGCTCCGTTCACAGTCACCATCTACCATCACGCTGTGGGTCTGAAGATGGTCTAAAACAAACCGAAACCGGTAACCTTGTATTAAAAAAATTTGTTGCGTTTGTGACTGTCTACATTCAATTCTACAGAGAAGCCTGGAGTGTTTGCTTACTGAGGATACAGTGAATATTACAACACGAAGAGTGAAGCTCTGCTTTGTTTGGTGGTGAATCTTAAATGTACTTACAACATGCGTAGTACGGCAAACCATCAGTATCTAAAAAAAAAGTCGTTTGCAGTATCTGAGTTTCGAATGGAATAGGGCTTCCCAAAACGCACGTTTGAGAGTAAAGTGTTGTTGTATGATTACGCGATTGGCGAACAAGCTCTGGAAGCACTTACATTCGTTAAATATCTGGGAGTAGGTGTACGAAGAGATTTAAAGTGGAATGACCAAACGAAACTGATCTTAGCAAAGTTGGATTTCAGACAGATTCATTGAAAAAATTCTCAGAAAATTTAGTCCAACCTGTAGTTTGGCCGATACTTGACTATGTTCGTCACTCAAGGTTCCTTAACAGAAACGATTAACAGAAGGAAGAGCTCCAAAGAAGAGCAGCGCGTTTCGCCATCTTCGTTTAGTAAGCACGAAAGCGTCAAGGACATCCTCATCCGACTTCTGCGACACATACTGCGAGTGAGAGGAGTTCTGAATCACGTCGTGACTTTCTGTTGTAGTTCGCATAGCGTACGTTTCTACATTTATCTCGTGAGATGAACATTTCTTCTTCTTCGCCTCAAAGTTTAGGCGGTATGCCTCTACTGAATTCACATTTTTAAGACAATCTTCTTCTCAGTCTTGCAAAGTCTATTTTTCCTCAGAGTCTATACCTGTTGACAGTAAATGGGATTCTGCCATCGTACATACCTTTAAGATATGGCCTCCTTTCCTCAGATATTCTTCCAATTTGTCGTTCTAAGTTAAATATTTCCAATTTTTCTCGTATATTCGCCTTTCTTATACGATCTCCTTTCTTGAGGAACCTTTGACAAAAATCACATGTCTGCACTTGCATACAGCTTTCGTTTCCGTTTTTACAATCCGAGATTCACTGCCACAGAACAAGGGAGGCACAGTCTTTGTTTTACAAAATTTTAATTTGGTGGCTTGCCTCATCTTGTTCTTTAAGTTTTCTTTGCCTTTCCTCACTTTGTTCTTTAAGGTTTTGTTTAAATCAGTGTTGAATACATTTGTCACAGGAACGTATTCCCGTCACTTATTTATACAAATATGCTTATTTTCTGTATGTCGATAGCTATTTTTACACTGAAGAGCCGAAGAAACTGGTACACCTGACTAATACCGTTTACGGTCCCCACGAGCACGCAGAAGTGAAGCAACACGACGTGGCATGGACTCGAATAATGTTTGAAGTAGTGCTGGAGGGAACTGACACCATGAATCCTGCAGGGCTGTCCATAAATCCATAACAGTACGAGGGGTGGAGACCTCTTCTGAACAGCACGTTGCAAGGCATCCCAAAAATGCTCAATAACGTTCATTTCTGGGGAGTTTGGTGACCAGCGTAAGTGCTGAAACTCAGAAGAATGTTCCTGGAGCAATTCTATGGCTATTATGTACGTATGGGGAGTCGCATTGTCCTGTTATAATTACCAAAGTCCGTCGGAATGCACAATGGATCTGAATTATGCCCTGCATAATCAGTCAGGATGATTACGTACGTGTCACCTGTCAGATTCGTATCTAGACGTATCAGGGGTCCCATATCACTCCAATTGCAAACGCCTCACACCATTACAGAGCCTCCACCAGCCCGAACAACCCCCTGCTGACATGCAGGGTCGATGGACCCATGAGGTTGTCTCCATACCCGTACACGTCCATCAGCTTCATACAATTAGAAATGAGACTCGTCCGACCAGGCAACATGTTTCCAGTCATCAACAGTCCAATGTCGGTGTTGACGGGCCCAGGCGAGGCGTAAAGCTTTGTGTCGTGCAGTCATCAAGGGTACACGAGTGGACCTTCGGCTCCGAAAGCCCGTATCGATGATGTTTCGTTGAATGGTTCCCACGCCGACACTTGCTGATGGCGCAGCATTGAAATCTGCAGCAGTTTGCGGAAGCGTTCTATTTCTGTCACGTTGAACGATTCTCTTCAGTCGTCGTTGGTCCTATTCTTGCAGGATCTTTTTCCGGCCGCAGCGTTGTCGGAGATTTGATGTTTTGCCGGAATCCTGATATTCACGGTACACTCATGTAATGGTCATACGGGAAAATCCCCACATTATCGCGACCTTGGAGATGCTTTGTCCTGTCGCTCGGGCGCCGACTATAACAGTCCGCAGGTCACTGGTCTGTCGGTCGCGTTCTCGCTTCCCGAGCACGGGGTCCCAGGTTAGATTCCCGGCGGGGTCAGGGATTTTCACCTGCCTCGAGATGACTGGGTGTTTGTGTTGTCCTCATCATTTCATCATCATTCGTGAAAGTGGCGAGATTGGACTGAGCAAATGTTGGGCATTTGTACGGGCGCTGATAACCTCGCAGCTGAGAACCCCTCAAACCAAAGATCATCATCATCCGACTACAACATCACGTTCGAACTCACATAAATCTTGAGAACCTGCCATTGTAGCAGCAGTAACCGATCTGACAACTGCGACACACCCTTGTTGCCTTATACAGGCGTTGCCGACCACAGCGCCGTACTGTGCCTGTGTACATATCTCTGTATATGAATAAGCATTCCTATACCAGTTTCTTTGGCGCTTCAGTTTACTCCGAAACTACCTGTTTTCGGCATCGTCGCACATTTTTACGTCTTATCCCGTACTTACAGCCGATCTGTTCTAATTGAAGAATTTTCCTTTTAGGACGGGTTATTCTGTATCCGCGAGATAAGGTCTGAAGATGGGCGACAGTGCTGGAAACCGGTTATTTTGAAACAAAAGTAACTATCGACAGACACAAAATAAGCCTCTTTTGTTTTATTTATAGTTCCAAATATGTGATTAAATTTGTTGATATTATTATTTATATTATTATTTTTATTGAAGTTGATATCGCATTATAAATATCTAAAACTTGAGACCTGTACCAGTACCTTGGCTTCAATAACAATTTTTAATCGAACTATGTGTTTTCTGTAGTGAACCATAACTTTATAGTTTTAGTGATGCATATTTTATGTAGCATTGTCTTTCCGGTTCATATAACCATGTTGTAAAATTGCCTCATTGTTTTGTATTGAGACCAATTATTCCGTATATAACATAGCTCTTAGACAGTAGTTTCTTTCCAGTTCTATACTTCGATACGCTTCATTCTTTCGTTTTCTAATGAAATAGTGTCACTGAAAGCTACATACCTGCCTGACGCTTTGGTTTATGATTATCGCTTCCGTTTTTGACCTGCCTGTGTTTTAATTATATTGGAATCTTCGTATAAATTTTCGGTTGTCTGTGTAAGTCGAATGGAATACCTTCTTTCTTCCATTATTGTCCATAATCTGTTTCTAATGACCGTAAAATCTTTCTCGAAGTCAACAAAAGTAACATGTGTTTCGAGATTGACTTCGCGCCGTTATTCTAGAATTCTAATGCTGAAAATAGTATCGTACGAGGAGCGTTGCTTCCCGAATCCACTTTGTTCTTCTCCCGGGAATACATTCATCGAATAAATACAAAGGCTTAACTCACACAGAGTCCTTCCATACTTAGTAAGTTCTATATTTATTCGGTCTGGACATCACGCTTTACGATTTTCTTAGAATTTTAAAACCTGTTGGAGCTCATATGATGTTACTGGGTCAATCGTCTCGTTGTTTTAGGGTGACATGTGTTGCTCCTTTGTTGCAACAGTTTCATTACAACATAGTTTCTTGTAATGTTTTATTGAATGTTCCTTATAGATTATATTAATTCTAGCGTTGTCTCTTTCTGATTAGGTTTTTCAGTATTTTATACGCAGAATTCTGCCTTGTGTGTATGACATATTCAATGCTTGTAATCAATTTATCCCACGGATCTTCATGTGCTTTTCTTATTACTTGTTTAACTTGTTTCTTATTACTTTTGTACTGCTGCTCTGTTTCTTGAGTCCTGTTTTGTGGCAGAACTTCAAATGTACTTTGTTTTCGTTTCACGGATTCCTATATTTCTGAGTTTCATACCCTCAAACGCATTTTTCTTCTTATTTTCTTCTTCTTACGATTACTTCTAGTGCTGCTTTTTGTATGCAGTCTTTGTTTCACTCAGTCTGTATATCATCAGCTTTTGAAGTGCTTAATTCATACTGCTGTAACCTGTGTTAGAATAACTTTCTGATACTTTACTCCTGCAATAAATATAGTTCCTACGAAGAATTCTCCTTCTTTTTATAGCATTCCTTCCATTTGTCCATGGTAAGTAGATCTGAAGGTTGCCTATACTAGCTGAAGCAGATTATCCAAAATAAATAATATTATCCTCTAGACGATGTTGCTCAGTTTGAATATAGTTGACGGCATAATTATTTATGGGACCACTGAAGTAATAATGGCTCACCAGCGCCGTAGGGGTCGTGTTCGCACTGGTTGCTGTCTGTCCTTCTCAATAATTACTAAAATTATGCTCCACTGATATGTAACATCAGGAAATTAAGTTTGTTAGCTTGGATATAAATATACAGATATGACGCAGAAATAACGTCACCCAACAGCTTGATTAATAATTAAAACTTCCAATATTTGTTAATCAATGTCATAAATTCAGGAGTGGATTGTCGTAATTTCGACCTAAATATGGCTCGAGCTCCACTATAAATTTGAGTAAATACTTCTTGTATCTGCTATTGAAATTCAAAGCAACGTTGATCCGCGCTTCACAGAACTAGATGGTGAAAAAAATGTAAGAAATTGCTTTTAGCTCAGGCCAAGTTCATGGACATGAATTCTAAGTGCAGACAATTCTACAAGCTAAAAACAGAGTCCAACCCTTCCGCCTGGTAAGCACTGCCCTGCCAGAGGTATGTCCCGACACACACTGTTCACAGAAAATCGCGACTATCCACACGGGCAAAAAAAGTCCGAAACTCAAGTGGCTAAATTACCGCCCAGAGTGACACAGATCTTACCTCTTCAAGCGCTTCCAGGGCACTGACACTGGGACAATATGACTGCCATCTTTTATACGAATACATGAAATGTATTTGCATAATAGGAATAAGGATAACCATCAGCTGTATAATGGAATGACGACAATGAAAATTTATTGCGGCCTGGAACTCGAACCTGCGTTTCTGGCTTACCGTGAGCAGTTGCCTTACCAAGAGGCAATCCGAGGAGGCTCCACGGCCGCTCCCAAACTTCCATACGTCGTCAGTCCTGTCCGAAGGAACATTTTATCGTAATTCTGAATAACACAAGCACTGCAATATTGTATCTTTCATGGATGATATATGGACCTGCTGTTAACTGCGACAGGAGTCTAGTAAGACCACGAAAAGTTGGAATTACAATCTTTTATCTTTATGCGATACCTTAAAACTAAATCCATCACACTGAGACACTGATTTAAATAATATGTTGTAATAAATTTTTGGTAGTATAATTCGCCTGCAGCCGAAATCCAACTGGTAGCAATTTTCACATCATTAGAATTACAGTTAATATAGTGAGCTGTACCTTGAATACTTACAGCATGCATATAAGTGGCGTCAGTATTATAGGAAATGAGCTGCTCTTTCCACTGCTGTCACGTAAATTTATGTATCTTTGATAGGATTTTCATTTGGGCAAAACTATGAAAAATCTAATTAATTAATTAAAAGTTAATTAAACACTGAAGGCTTACAATATAAATATTGTTTCTAATGTGTAGCTCCGTTTCCAACACATATTTTTTGTATAATTAGTTATCCCGATTTTAATTAATTACTTAATTCAGCCACTTCTCGTCTACTAATGAAGTGCATCAAATACGAGTAGGTCATTCAATCTGCCTCCATGAGCGTTTCCACATGGTATGTAAATTTTCGCTCAGGCCTAATTAGTATAAATGTTAATTCAGCTACTGCAGAAAGTTATTACAGATGTTTTTCATTCATTAACTAATTAAATACCTCACTTTCATAGTCAGTCTATACCTCAAAATAGTAATCGTTGAGCTCTTTAATTTGATGTATCGTCTTCTCACGTATGTTTAGTGACTTACGCTCCACGTGCGTAAATATGTATTACGACGACTGTGTTTTTGCGAACTGCTAACGAAGTTCGTGCCGTCACTTTCGGATAATGGCGAATCTAACATAGGCATCTAAGTCCGCCTCTGCCGCGACGACCTGATAGCACGTCCACCAGTCCCCCATCAAACTTCAAGAGCCGAGCGCAGACGTGCGCCAGTGTTCGAACCAAAACACTTCGGAGCTCTTTTCAGTCAGTTGTGTCACAAGATTACTGTGTTGTCTCCTCCACAGCATAACAACTCCTTTTAGAAGTCACCTGATTGATGACTAGTAACGGAAAGCTGATATATTACTTCTGTTATTATTTTTCACCGAGCGGGGTGGCGCAGTGGTAGCACACTGGACTCCCATTCGGGAGGACGACGGTTCAATCCCGCGTCCGGCCATCCTGATTGAGGTTTTCCGTGATTTCCCTAAATTGCTCCAGGCAAAAGCTGGGATGATTCCTTTGAAATGGCAAGGCCGATTGCCTTCCCCATCCTTCCCTAATCAGATGAGACCGATGGCGTCGCTGTTTGGTCTCTTTCCCCAAACAACCCAACCCATTATTTTTCTTTGACGTTTTTGCATCGCCGCAGTTCCCGTGGGGGGACAACTATAGTCAAACGATCGAACCCTAAAGTTAGTCACCATTTTTACACGTGGTTTTGTGACGTACTGCAATACTTTTTCCAACATATTTTATCAGGGGTGTCTACTAGTGTCTTGTGGATACCTATGGGAATGTTGTGTAGTGTTATCGTGAGTGATTTTGGAGATGGACAGAGGAACACGGCTAGGGATGAGAGATAAGAGCACTTCCCGTACACGATTCTTCAGATTTTCTAGAAGATCCTCACCATAATGTGGACTTTTGTGTTCATGCTTTTCGCTAGGTCTGATGCTGAACGCGAGCCTTTACCTTGATTATTAAGTGAGTTCAGAACTTTCTTCCAAGGTTAATAATTGACAGATGCATACTTGTATCGTGGAAAGTCAATATTTGAATAAATTTTCTCTTGTTTTCAGTAATTCGGAGTGGAACGTTGCCACCAGTTTACTACTGTGTAAAGTTCTCAAGTTATTCAGTTTATTGATCGCATTCACCAAATTATCGTAACTTCTGTTTGCTCATCGTACCATATTAATCATATATTTCAATTATGTCGTAGTTAGTTAAATATTAGTTTTGCAGTGTTGGTAATGATACACTTTGCTTGAATTAACAGTCAAGAGATTTGTTCCAGGTATGCCGCATTTGGATTCTAAAAAAGTTCTCAGTTTAGTGTGGACTTTTGTTTACATATCACGTGCGAAGTCTGACGTTCCATGGATCATAATTGCAACCTTCCTCTATGATGTGGAACGAGATAGTGTTACAGTTATACAATTGAAGAACTTGAATGTAAACAGTGGGAAGTTATAGTCGATGAGAAACAGAGCTATTGCTTGTAAAGCAGGGAGAAATTATGTGCTTCATTCGTTTTAGTTGATACATCCAAGATAACCAAGATATGGCAGCTCTGTCTCTAATTCCAGATTCTCGCTAATAGCAACTTTGTGAGGATATGTGCCCGTAAACAATGGTAACTGACAACAACATCGTTGGCGGTATAGTAACACATGCATTGTTCATGTCAGGAAAATGCTGAAGTAATTAGAACCATTTAAATTAGTGGCTTTGAGAGGCTCCGCAGTACAGCTTCGTTAAACAGTGATAAATCAATTCTGACCTATCTAAGGAGTACTCACTATGCAAGTAAACAGTGTTAAGTACTCACTGGTGAATTTTTAAAAATAAAATTTTTGATAGAATTTACAGTGTCGTTACTGTAGATATATTTGAAAACGGTAACATTTGAATGAAAAAAGCACAATGAATGTGCTTGAAACATCTGTTAATGAGGTTTCATTGAATACTGCGCAGTTTCTTAAAACAGTTTGTCCTATACAATTGCTTACAGCGAGGTCTTCCATTTTTGTACACTTTATGTGATGAAATAAAATAAATTCTGACATCGGCAGAGGTCGGGCACTGAAATCAATTAAAGGGCAAGTGAAAATCTATGTTTGACCGGGACTCAATTCCGATTTCCAGCTTTATGTGAGTGGTTGCTTTAACCATTTCGGCTATCCGTGAACGCTTTCCGTCCAACCTTAAGTCCCAACATGTCACTCACTACTTACGTAGCGAACCCTGTCTACCATACTTATTGCTGGCCGCGTAACGCTCGATTTCCGCAAGAGTACAGGAGAAACAGTATACCTTCACTGAAAGGAACTTAGTAGCCGTCCAGCCGTACATGTAACACGGTATACAGGGTGGTCCATTGACGTGACCGGGACAAATATCTCACGAAATAAGCGTCAAACGAAAAAACTACAAACAACGAATCTTGTCTAGCTTGAAGGGGGAAACCAGATGGCGCTATGGTTGGCCCGCTAGATGGCGCTGCCACAGGTGAAACGGATATCAACTGCGTTTTTTTTAAATAGGAACCCCCATTTTTATTACATATTGGTGTAGTACGGAAAGAAATATGAATGTTTTATTTGGACCACTTTTTTCGCTTGGTGACAGATGGCGCTGTAATAGTCACAAACATATGGCTAACAATTTTAGACGAACAGTTGGTAAGAGGTACGTTTTTAAATTAAAATACAGATCGTAGGTACGTTTGAACATTTTATTTTGTTTGTTCCAATGTGATACATCTACCTTTGTAAACTTATCATTTATGAGAACGCATGCTGTTACAACGTGATTGCCTGTAAATACCACATTAATGCAATAAGTGCTCAAAATGAAGTTCGTCAACCTCAATGCCTTTGGCAAAGCGTGTAACGACATTCCTCTCCACAGCGAGTAGTTGGCCTTCCGTAATTTTCGCACATGCATTGACAATGCGCTGACGTTATGTTCAAAAATGGTCGAAATGGCTCTGAGCACTATGGGACTTAACTTCTGAGGTCATCAGTCCCCTAGAACTTAGAACTACTTAAACCTAACTAACCTAAGGACATCACACACATCCATGCCTGAGGCAGGATTCGAACCTGCGACCGTAGCGGTCGCACGGTTCCAGACTGTAGCGCCTAGAACCGCGGGCCACCCCGGTCGGCAGCTGACGTATGTTGTCAGGAGCTGTCGGTGGATCATGACTGCAAATATCATTCAACTTTCCCCACAGAAGGAAATCCGGGGACGTCAGATACGGTGAACGTGCGGGCCATGGTATGGTGCTTCGACGACCAATCCACCTGTCATGAAATATGCTATTCAATACCGCTTCAACCGCACGCAAGCTGTGTGCCGGACATCCATCATGTTGGAAGTACATCGTCATTCTGTCATGCAGTGAAACATCTTGCAGTAACATCGGTAGAATATGACGTACGAAATCAGCATACATTGCACCATTTAGATTGCCATCGATAAAATGGGGACCAATTATCCTTCCTCCCATAATGCCGCACCATACATTAACCCGCCAAGGTCGCTGATGATCCACTTGTAGCAGCCACCGTGGATTTTCCGTTGCCCAATAGTGCATATTACGCCGGTTTACGTTACCGCTTTTGGTGAATGACGCTTCGTCGCTAAATAGAACGCGTGGAAAAAATATGTCGTCGTCCCGTAATTTCTCTTGTGCCCAGTGTCAGAACTGTACAAGACGTTGGAAGTCGCCCGCATCTCGTGGTCGTGCGGTAGCGTTCTCGCTTCCCACGCCCGGGTTCCCGGGTTCGATTCCCGGCGGGGTCAGGGATTTTCTCTGCCTCGTGATGGCTGGGTGTTGTGTGCTGTCCTTAGGTTAGTTAGGTTTAAGTAGTTCTAAGTTCTAGGGGACTTATGACCACAGCAGTTGAGTCCCATAGTGCTCAGAGCCATTTGAACCATTTTTGAACGTTGGAAGTCGTCGCCATGCAATTCCTGGTGCATAGAAATGTGGCACGGGTGCAATCGATGATGACGTAGGATTCCCTACACCGACGTTTTTGAGATTGCCGATTCTCGCGCAATTTGTCTGCTACTGATGTGCGGATTAGCCGTGACAGCAGCTAAAACACCTACTTGGGCATCATCATTTGTTGCAGGTCGTGGTTGACGTTTCACATGTGGCTGAAGACTTCCTGTTTCTTTAAATAACATAACTATCCGGCGAACGGTCCGGACACTTTGATGATGTCGTCCAGGATACCGAGGAGCATACATAGCACACGCCCATTGGGCATTTTGATCACAATAGCCATACATCAACACGATATCGACCTTTTCCGCAATTGGTAAACGGTTCATTTTAACACGGGTAATGGGTCACGAAGCAAATACCATCCGCACTGGCGGAATGTTACGTGATACCTGTGCTTACACGTTTGTGACTATTACAGCACCACCTATCACAAAGCGAAAAAAAGTGGTCCAACTAAAACATTCATATTTATTTACGTACTACAAGAATATGTAATAAAAATGGGGGTTCCTATTTTAAAAAACGCAGTTGATATCTGTTTGACATATGGCAGCGCCATCTAGCGGGCCAACCATACCGCCATCTGGTTTCCACCTTCAAGGTAGACGAGTTTCGTTCTTTGTAGTTTTTTCGTTTGATGCTTATTTTGTGAGATATTTGTCCCGGTCATTTTCAATGGACCACCCTGTATACTGCTCCATGAGGTTCGATCATTCCAGTGTACACACACAAGCACACACACACACACACTCCCCTGCACTAGTGCGAGAATCCAACGTGTTGCGGAGAGAAATGAGTATGGTATGGTGGAGAGGGGCGCATGTATGTAGAGTGCTATTAGTTGGGAATTTGATTCAGGCGGAAAGTGCGCTTGGATAGCCGTAGAGAGTAAAGCAATCGGTTTCCTAAAGCAGGAACTCGGGGTTCCAGTCCCGATCCGGCATAAATTTCACACGTCATCATTGAATCCATTTCAGTGCCCATTTTCGGCCGATGTTAGAATTTGTTTCATTTCATCGTGTATACAGGGTGTTACAAAAAAGTACGGCGAAACTTTCAGAAAACATTCCTCACACACAAATAAAGAAAAGATGATATGTGGACATGTGTCCAGAAACGCTTAATTTCCATGTCAGAGCTCATTTTAGTTTCGTCAGTATGTACTGTACTTACTCGATTCACTGCCATGATTTCATACGGGATACTCTACCTGTGCTGCTAGAACATGTGCCTTTACAAGTACGACACAACATGTGGTTCATGCACGATGGAGCTCCTGCATATTTCAGTCGAAGTATTCGTACACTCCGCAACAACAGATTCGGTAACCGATGGATTGGTAGAGGTGGACCAATTCCATGGCCTCCACGCTCTCCTGACCTCAACCCTCTTGACTTTCATTTATGGGGGCATTTGAAAGCTCTTGTCTACGCAACCCCGGTACCAAATGTAGCGACTCTTCGTTCTCGTATTGTGGACGGCTGTGATACAATACGCCATACTCCAGGGCTGCATCAGCGCATCAGGGATTCCATGCGACGGAGGGTGGATGCATGTATCCTCGCTAACGGAGGACATTTTGAACATTTCCTGTATCAAAGTGTTTGAAGTGACGCTGGTACGTTCTGTTGCTGTGTGTTTGCATTCCATGATTAATGTGATTTGAAGAGAAGTAATAAAATGAGCTCTAACATGGAAAGTAAGCGTTTCCGGACACATGTCCACGTAACATATTTTCTTTCTTAAAGTTTGGCCGTACCTTCTTGTAACACCCTGTATATACGGCTGTGGAGTCAAGAATTGTGTCGCCACACATGTATAAAGTAATACACTTTCTCAGTGAAAAATATAGTAATGATTTGGCCATTTACGCGATTGTCGTAAGCTACCATATTATTCTGTTATCAGCGATTAACGTACATGCAATCTGGTAGGCCAGCGGCGCCATACGACATGTGAGGTATTTAGCTGTGTCATTCGTTTGGGGCAGCTGTACAAAACGCAATACTAACATTCAGTGTCGATGCTAATGACTAGGAAACAACTGGACTGACAATTCTTGACGTATGTTACAGAAAATAATGAACAACGTCGTATTTGCTGAAATGCAGTGGGCATAATTCACATTTTAAAGCACCAAAGAAAGTTTCATGTCAGACATCAACTAATAGCTCTTCTTCTTCTTATTCGTAGGTTACCAGTGCAAACATGACTAATATAACTACACTATGTTCCGATTTTCCAGGGATGAAAGATTTTTAAATGTACGTTGGGGATAAAACACGGTATGTATTCAATATGATTTTTCTTGTAGCAACTTTTTGTAGTTATTGCCTTACTGACCTACCACTGCACGATCTTCATGTAAAAGGATATTTTGTCTTTGGTGGTTGTTTATGAGACGAATGACGGTGTTAGCAAGAAAGTGCACCTTACATTGTAAGTACTGGAGTATTTACTTTGCAAATGACGTACGCAAAACAATAAACAATGAAACATTTTATCAAATAAAATAAAACTTTAAACTCTAATCTATTATTTCAACACTTTTAGTTTATTTGCTTCTTTAAATATTACCTCTGATAAAATTTGATTACTGAAATAAATTGACCGTGTCTGCGAACTAAAAAAACAGTGCTCTGGATTGTCGTTGAATATTGAGAAAGGATGAATTTCTGCCGCTGAATATTCAGAGTGTAACTTATTAACAAATACAAGAACACAACAATAAGAATGATCCAGACAGTGAGCACACATTTTGTCAAATTAAATGCTATCATATACTGATATCGCCGCCCGGAGTGGCCGTGCGGTTCTAGGAGCTACAGTCTGGAACCGCGTGACCGCTACGGTCGCAGGTTCGAATCTTGCCTCGGGCATGGATGTGTGTGGTGCCCTTAGCTTAGTTAGGTTTAAGTAGTTCTAAGTTCTAGGGGACTGATGAGCACAGTAGTTAAGTCCCATAGTGCTCAGAGCCATTTGAACCATAAACTGATACCTAGTTTCTTTCTCGGCAGTGCTCTCTGGAAGCATTTTTCGACTGACTATCCGTTTCGATGTCTTCACTATTGATATTTTGCTTCCAGGCTTCTGGAAGTGACGTCGTAACAACTCTTCTATTTTCAAATCACATTTAGTTTAGTGCAGGGTTGTAAGACGTTCTACAAACGTTTAAAACTTATTAATGAAGGACCTTCCGTGTCGTCAGCTTTTTTGAAGTGTTGTACCGGAACAACATTATGGTATCTGTCATAATATACTAGGTAAATTACTCCTAGAAAATATGGAAAATTTGGGCAACGTTAAACTGAATTTCTCGAGAAAATCTAGTCACGAAAGAGGCTGAAAATAGTCTGAAAAAGAGCTCATGCTTCTAGTAATATGTTAGACCGTTTCTATGGGATCTCAGGGTCCCAAGAAAGGCAAAATCTGTGACGTGTAAGACCTACTTCAAATCTATTGAAACACATGCCATAGAAAAAACACATCCTCGAAAAGTAACTCTACACGACCTCACGCGTCAGACAGAGAATTCTTGGATAGATTAAGAAATGAAGATATGAGAGAGATGATTAGGAATAAGGTAGCACTATTAGAGCAAGTCAGAATATATGGACTCTATTATTTTCGATACATAATAATAACAGAACCAACGAGGATAGCTTAAGCAAATCTGGAGAGGTCAAAGGACACGCTGTATAGGTCTTGTAAGGAGGAGGAGCTACGAAAGATGTGATAAACAGCACGAAGTATCATAAGAAAATATGGAGGATATTCATGCTAATAAATGGTGATGGTGATGACAGTTACAGCAATCTAGATAGAATCAAAAAGTGTCTTAGCTGATTAAAGACTACTAAAGTAGAACTATAGATCAAAACTCAGAAAGTTATAAGAAATTTGTGCCATCGTTATTTTCATAGGTCAAGCGAAGCGCAATTTTCACAGATCAAGTGAAGCATTATTGCGGTTATGACACTGGACTTATATCCGAGAAATGCTGGATCAAAATTGCAGTCCAGCCATTCTGATTAACGTTTTATATTGTTTGGGAGTGCAGTAAACTAAAATATCTCCTCCATATTAAAGTGAGACCTAAATTTTAAGAACGCTGCGAAGGGCCGTGTCGGAGAAATACAATTCGCGGAAAACGAAGATCCGCACCAGCCTTATATGGTAACATTGTCATTGAGATTGAAATATTGTTAGTAATGTACATGAAACTGCCTCGATTGCAAAATATTTTTATTAATATTGCATGTTTCAATCCCTTATATAGCATCATATAATATGAGTATGCACCTGAAGCATTAACTCAGTTGTGCCTAGTATCAGGATTGAAGTGTGCAGTCGCATGCCTCACGTGAGGATCCCTGTTGCAATTTGAAGTAGTTCGAGTTGAATGGGTTAGCGTAATACAAAACACAGCCGGAACGGCACGGCCGCAGAGTGTGCAATTTCCTCTCATCCGATGGCTGCTTGTTTTTCATTCGCGGCGGCCTGTTTCATTGTGTAACATGACCTGTCCTCATGCCCCAACTCCAAGTTCACTGGCATGTGTTGGTCTGCGATTTACATGTCGGCTATCCACGATGCAAATTCACGATTCACTTTCACCAGAGCAGCACACGATCAGTTCACAACTACACCTTTTTATGAATATAGCAAACCTCGGCCACGAACTTGGTAATCAATCATTAATGTCATAAAGGACGACAGAGGGAGGATGTGTGAAGGTGGACTGTTGTACTTCTCATATACGTGGCACTTATCTAGGACAGTAGTAGTATAGCACACATGGATTATACAGGGTGGTCCATTGATAGTGACCGGGCCAAATATCTCACGAAATAAGCATCAAACGACTGCTACGGTCGCAGGTTCGAATCCTGCCTCGGGCATGGATGTGTGTGATGTCCTTAGGTTAGTTAGGTTTCAGTAGTTCTAAGTTCTAAGGGACTGATGACCACAGATGTTAAGTCCCATAGTGCTCAGAGCCATTTGAACCATTTAAGCATCAAACGAAAAAACTACAAAGGCGAAAAACTCGTCTAGCTCGAAGGGGGAAACCAGATGGCGCTATGGTTGGTCCGCTAGATGGCGCTGCCATAGGTAAAACGGATATCAATTGTTTTTTTTAAAAATAGGAACCCCATTTTTATTACATATTCGTGTAGTATGTGAAGAAATTTGAATGTTTTAGTTGGACAACTTTTTTCACTTTGTGATAGATGGTGCTGTAATAGTCACAAACGTATAAGTACGTGGTATCACGTAACATTCCGCCAGTGCGGACGGTAGCCTATTTGCTTCGTGATACATTACCCGTGTTAAAATGTACCGTTTACCATTTGCGGGAAAGGTCGATATCGTGTTGATGTATGGTTATTGTGATCAAAATGCCCAATGGGCGTGTGCTATGTAGGCTGCTCGGTATCCTGGACGACATCATCCCAGTGTCCGGACCGTTCGCCGGATACTTACGTTAGTTAAGGAAACAGGAAGTGTTCAGCCATATGTGAAACGTCAACCACGACCTGCAACAAATGATGATTCCCAAGTAGGTGTTTTACCTGCTGTCGAGGCTAATCCGCACATCAGTAGCATACAAATTGCGCGAGAATCGGGAATCTCAAAAACGTCGGTGTTGAGAATGCTACATCAACATCGATTGCACCCGTATACCATATTTCTATGCACCAGGAATTGCAAGGCCACGACTTCGAACGTCTTGTACAGTTCTGACACTGGGAGCAAGAGAAATTACGGGACGATGACACATTTTTTGCACGCATTCTATTTATCGACGAAGCGTCATTCACCAGCAGCGAAAACGTAAACCGGCATAATATGCACTACTGGGCAACGGAAAATCCACGATTGCTGCGACAACTGGAACATCAGCGACCTTGGCGGGTTAATGTATGGTGCGGCATTATGGGAGGAAAGACAATTGGCCCTCATTTTATCGATGGCAATCTAAATGGTGCAATGTATGCTGATTTCCTACGTAATGTTCTACCGATGTTGCTGCAAGATGTTTTACTGCATGACAGAATGGCGATGTACTTCCAACATGATGGATGTCCGGCACATAGCTCGCATGCGGTTGAAGCGGTATTAAATAGCATATTTCATGACAGATGGATTGGTCGTCGAAGCACCATTCTCTGCTCCGTACGTTTACCGGATCTGACGTCCTCGGATTTCTTTTTGTGGGGAACGTTGAAGGATATTTGCTATCGTGATCTATCAACAACTCCTGAAAACATGCGTCACCGCATTGTCAATGCATGTGCGAACATTACGGAAGGCCAACTACTCGTGTTTAAAGGACTGTCGTTACAGGTATTGCCAAATGCATTGAGTTTGACGGACATAATTTTGAGCATTTATTGCATTAATGTGGTATTTACAGGTAATCACGCTGTAACAGCATGCTTTCTCAGGAATGATAAGTTCAAAAAGGTATCACATTGTAAAAACCGAAATAAAATGTTCAAACGTACCTACGTTCTGTATTTTAATTTAATAAACGTACCTCTTACCAAATGTTCGTCTAAAATTGTTAGCCATATGTTTGTGACTATTACAGCGTCATCTATCAAAAAGCCAAAGAAGTGATCCAACTAAAACATTCATATTTCTCTACGTACTACACGAATATGTAATAGAAATGGGGGTTCCTATTTAAAAAAACGCAGTTGATATCCGTGTGACCTATGGCAGCGCCATCTAGCGGGTCAACCATAGCGCCATCTGGTTTCCCTCTTCCAAAAAATGGCTCTGAGCACTATGGGACTTTACATCTATGCTCATCAGTCCCCTTGAACTTAGAACTACTTAAACCTAACTAACCTAAGGACAGCACACAAGACCCAGTCATCACAAGGCAGAGAAAACCCCTGACCCCGCCGGGAATCGAACCCGGGAACCCGGGTGCGGGAAGCGAGAACGCTGCCGCACGACCACGAGCTGCGGACTTCTCTCTTCAAGCTAGAAAAGTTTCGTTCTTTGCAGTTTTTTCGCTTGACGCTTATTTCGTGAGATATTTGGCCCGGTCACGATTAATGGACCACCCTGTATAACGATACATAATTTTTTTGAAGTCGCCTCATCGCGTCTGTCTGTATGTGCAAGCTTATCTCAGGAACTGCTGGGGTTTTGACTATTAAATACACTCAGTCAGGAGGAATATATTTGTACGTAATTTATAAATATTGCGTACAAATTGTCTAAATTATGGTGAATTAAATTTTACTTGCGAAAGCTGCGCCATTGGGACCTACGAGCAGCCACCTAACTCGAGAGAGAAGTAGCCACCTGAGACAACGGAAGGCAAAACAATCTTCACATGTGGTGTGGTGGTCTAGCGGTAAAGCGTCTGGGATTAAACTGTAGGACTGCATAATTGAATCCCATCTGCGGCTGTTTTTTGACTCTGCCTTTTAAACTAACTTTACTTTGTTTGTATAAAGAAAGCTTTACACTACAGGAGCATATGACTCACCTTTTAGCTTTCTGCTTTCCTTGAGTCAAACATAGTTCCAAACATGATTCTCTGTGCGGTGGGGGGAAAGATATTATTTATTTGGACGTTTGAAGTTATACAGACTAGTGGTAGTGGTCTGGCGAGAAAGAGATTTAGGCCTTTTAAAGATCATTCAGTTATGGGCACAATGTTCTTGAATGGGAGTAACAAATTTCTTGCTGATGAATACACAAACTTTCGAACTAGTTCTACAGATGAAGAAGGGCACATTTTGAAATATGAAGACAACTTCAGACTGCCAGTTTCTGCTTCCCTGATATTAGCAGTCGTAATTCGCACACTTATCCCACTGCAAATTCGTCTAACAGTTAATCGGATTTGAAGTTCTAATAAATATGACCAATAAAGAAGAGATAACTGTGACGTGAGACAGTTCGAAATAATCAAATTTTTAACTAATAACTTCCCTTAGTCGTTTGAGAGCAACTGCATAGCGTAAAAGTATGCGAATCTAAAATATGTGGTGTTTTATTTTTTTATGCTTCATCTAAAACGTTTCCGAAAAACTGCTTCAAATTTGCTTCGTTTACGTGGAGTACTTTCTTTCAGCAGCGCAGGAGATGACTCAACTCAGAGCTTTTTGCTTTCGTTGAATCAAACCTAGATGTCGGCGCGATTCTTTGCGTGGCACAATGAAGTAGTCTGCCATGAAGACTCCATGGTAAAATTTACGGAAAGACTCTTAACAGTGTATCACAGTACACACTATGATTGTACTGTAACTCGATCTGAACATATACGTCATGTACATTCCTTTTAAAAAAAATTTCGTTTATTTGTGCCACCTCACTACCCTCCAAGAAACATTGAATCACTCAGACACATACACTCATGATTCGCATACAGTATTCCTATTGATTGCAAACTTACTACTCATGCTTACCAGGCCGCGCGGGGTGGCCGTGCGGTCTCAGGCGCCTTGCCACGGTTCGCGCGACTCCTCCCGTCGGAGGTTCGAGTCCTGCCTCGGGCATGGGTGTATGTGTTATCTTTAGTTAGTTTAAGTTAGATTAGGTAGTGTGTGAGACTAGGGACCGATGACCCCAGCAGTTTGGTCCCGTAGGAACTTACCACAAATTTCCAAATTTTCATGCTTACGTCTGGATGTGCGTCCAATAATTGCCGTGGGATGTCACCACAAACGCCCATTCTTTATGGAACGCATAACAGTCATGGCTCCACACAATGTTCCTGCCATGCTCTGCTTACATCACGTAATTTATGTGAAGGTGATTGTATTCACTTACTTAGCGTTGTTCTATTCGTGACCCTTAGACAGTATACACCACGCCAATGTAGTCGTCCGGCCGTAGATATTTAACGCTAGCCGTGCGAAGCCGGGCTGGCAAGCTAGTTATTCATAAAATTATTAAATGGACACTAATTTTTTAAGTGGTGAAAAAACGTAATTATGTTATTAAAATTGCAGCGTTAGGAGAATATAAAATAACAAAGGATTACTTACTGTGTGTGTATACAGTATAGCAGGAAGGATATGCCTACATGATTAAATTTGTAGGTGATCTAGCGTCACTGGATTTAGTACAAAATCTTCCACCTGTACCAGCATCAATGCTTTTAACGCAGCTGGGCTTTGATGACAGGCACAGGTACGTCATTCCAGACATACATGAGAGCAGTAATTGATGTGGCAGATGCCAGTCTCTAGAACCTAAGACCACATGTTTCAAGGGTTGAGAGATCTGGAGAATGTATAGTCCAGGGCAATTCTGAGTCAGGCAACACCGACAAGAAGTATAACGTCACAGATACCTTGAAGATAGTGCAAAGCCACAGGGTTTAAGGTATCAGAAACGTAAAGGCTGCTGTCCAAATTACCGGCCATGTGAACCAGAGATGATCGTATTATGCAGCCCTTAGCACCTCATACTATCACACTAGATTCTAGGCTCAGAATGACCTTAGCGAATGCAATTTGGCAACGTTCGTTCTCCTCGGATCTTCCACATGTCCATCGAAATGCCGTATGCAGAAGCGAACTAGTCTGAAGAGACTGTGTGGAGCCATCCCTGAGTACGTGTTGACGTCAGGCGCACACTGTCGGCGAGCCGCTCTCTATTTCCGCGCCAGGGAAACAAGCAACAATGATCGCCATACAGACAACTGACGCTACTCTACTGTGCGTGTGGGTACTTTTGTTATTGCAAATACGTCAATTTTCTGACGTGGCTGTAAGATGCTGTGCAACCAGGCCAGCTATATGTCTGCCCTCTCAGGCACTAGTCGAGTGGAGCCTTTATGGAATTCAGTATGGCTCTCTTGAACTCGTTTGTTCCACATACGCGTGACGGTTTTGAGATTCTGAGCGAATCGTACAGCACTTAGTCTTGATAGGCCGCGATCCTGCAGCAGGTGAATTGCAGCACATGATAGTAAACGGTCCTATTTTTTACACGAGGCGTAACTATGTTTTGTCCAGACAACCTATATTCAGATTATATTTTTGATTGAGAATCCCGCTGCTATGCACAGAATGCAGACGGCGTTACCGTTACTAGCGTTGTGCTGTTGCGTTCAAATCTCAGTCATTTGCACATCCAACCAAGGGTTACACTTCATGCCAGTTTGACGTTTGTTGCATGTAGTCGTCGTGGTGTGATTGTAATGGCCATTAGCCTAAAGGACACACGAGAGCTCGAAACGAATAACAACACGATATATCGCTTCTGAATATTCAAACCGTTTGCACATTTGGCTAATGCAGTGACAGTGTCTCCTACTTACGCTAAGAAAAAACTATGTTTGCAATAAGACTTGAAAAGCTTTTAACTTGTATGTTTTCAATTGACAGTGTAATGACAGCAAACGAGTAGAAGAATTTAGTGTCTTTCGTAAATATTTAGACGTGTCAAAAGAAAATAATATATCTGAAGGCGTTTTCTTGCCTCACGAATAGTGAACGGAAAATGTTTGCAGCACAGAGAACGTGGACTATTGCAGCAAATAACCCTTTTCGTATACAAAGTATTTCTGTAACGCCTCTGGCTTGATTCATTTGTTTCTAGTTTATCAGAGTTTAAGGACTCAACTGAAAATCGAAAGAAATTACTGCACTAATCTGTCAAGAAAATTAATCCTTCACTAAAACGAACAGACTCGCTTCCTTTGTGACGAGAAAAAAGATACTACTTACGAATCTACTATCAGTAAAGTTTCGTCAAGGGGAGATTCTGTGAATGACAGGGCAGAAAAAAAAGGGCTTCAAAAAGTATTGAGAAGAGGGAGACGTAATTCGCCGGTTCATAATACACTCCTGGAAATGGAAAAAAGAACACATTGACACCGGTGTGTCAGACCCACCATACTTGCTCCTGACACTGCGAGAGGGCTGTACAAGCAATGATCACACGCACGGCACAGCGGACACACCAGGAACTGCGGTGTTGGCCGTCGAATGGCGCTAGCTGCGCAGCATTTGTGCACCGCCGCCGTCAGTGTCAGCCAGTTTGCCGTGGCATACGGAGCTCCATCGCAGTCTTTAACACTGGTAGCATGCCGCGACAGCGTGGACGTGAACCGTATGTGCAGTTGCCGGACTTTGAGCGAGGGCGTATAGTGGGCATGCGGGAGGCTGGGTGGACGTACCGCCGAATTGCTCAACACGTGGGGCGTGAGGTCTCCACAGTACATCGATGTTGTCGCCAGTGGTCGGCGGAAGGTGCACGTGCCCGTCGACCTGGGACCGGACCGCAGCGACGCACGGATGCACGCCAAGACCGTAGGATCCTACGCAGTGCCGTAGGGGACCGCACCGCCACTTCCCAGCAAATTAGGGACACTGTTGCTCCTGGGGTATCGGCGAGGACCATTCGCAACCGTCTGCATGAAGCAGGGCTACGATCCCGCACACCGTTAGGCCGTCTTCCGCTCACGCCCCAACATCGTGCAGCCCGCCTCCAGTGGTGTCGCGACAGGCGTGAATGGAGGGACGAATGGAGACGTGTCGTCTTCAGCGATGAGAGTCGCTTCTGCCTTGGTGCCAATGACGGTCGTATGCGTGTTTGGCGCCGTGCAGGTGAGCGCCACAATCAGGACTGCATACGACCGAGGCACACAGGGCCAACACCCGGCATCATGGTGTGGGGAGCGATCTCCTACACTGGCCGTACACCACTGGTGATCGTCGAGGGGACACTGAATAGTGCACGGTACATTCAAACCGTCATCGAACCCATCGTTCTACTATTCCTAGACCGGCAAGGGAACTTGCTGTTCCAACAGGACAATGCACGTCCGCATGTATCCCGTGCCACCCAACGTGCTCTAGAAGGTGTAAGTCAACTACCCTGGCCAGCAAGATCTCCGGATCTGTCCCCCATTGAGCATGTTTGGGACTGGATGAAGCGTCGTCTCACGCGGTCTGCACGTCCAGCACGAACGCTGGTCCAACTGAGGCGCCAGGTGGAAATGGCATGGCAAGCCGTTCCACAGGACTACACCCAGCATCTCTACGATCGTCTCCATGGGAGAATAGCAGCCTGCATTGCTGCGAAAGGTGGATATACACTGTACTAGTGCCGACATTGTGCATGCTCTGTTGCCTGTGTCTATGTGCCTGTGGTTCTGTCAGTGTGATCATGTGATGTATCTGACCCCAGGAATGTGTCAATAAAGTTTCCCCTTCCTGGGACAATGAATTCACGGTGTTCTTATTTCAATTTCCAGGAGTGTATTTGAGGTGAAAGTTTTAACGACGACGACTGAAAACTACACAGTGGCCCAAATAAATGCATACACTGTTTAATTGTCCACAACTTCCAAATTAATTGACGGATACGTCTCATTATCGGTAGTATAACAGTTTATTACTCTGGAAGGGGGCAGTTACCACAGGAGCGTAGTTTCATTTTGTTACGTGATAGTCGCCACATTTTTTTTTCGTCTTCTGTGCCAACCTCAGAATAGCACTTGCAAACTGTGTCCTCAATTATTTGCTTAATGTATTCCCACTTCTGTCTTCCTCTGCAGCTTTACCCTCTGCAACTCCCTGTAGTATAATAGAGGTTATTTCTGATGTCTTAACACAGGTCCTATCATCATGTTCATTCTTCTTGTCAGTATTTTCCCTATATTCCCTTCCTTCGCCAACTCTGGAGAACCTCCTCATTTCTTACTTTACCACTCCACCTAATTTTCAACGTACTTCTGTAGCGCCACACCGCATATACTTCGAGTATCTTCTTTTCCGGTTTTCCCGCAGTCTATGTTTGATTACCATACAGTGCTTTACTCCAAAAGTTCATTCTCAGAATTCATTCATTACATTAAGGTCTGTGTTTGATACTAGTAGCCTTCTCTTGGCCATGAATGCTCCTTCTGCCTGCGCTAGTTTGCTTTTTATGTATTCATGCTCCGTCCTTCATGGGTTATTTTGCTGCCTGGGCAACAGAATTTCTAAACTTCATCTACTGCGTGACCACCAATTTAGATGTTTAGTTTCTCTCTGTCCTCATTTCTGCTACTTCTCTTTGCTTTTGTCTTTCTTCGATTTATTGTCAATCCATATTTTTTTCTTATACTCTAATCAGGACATCCTGTAATTGTTCTTCTTCAGTTTCATTGAGGATATCAATGTCATCAGCGTCTCTTATCAATGATAATCCTTTCACCTTGAATTTTAATCCCATTCTTGCATCTTCATTTTATTTCCGTCATTGCTTCTTCGATATAAAGATGGAACAGCAGGGGCGAAATAATGGGCCCTGTCTTACACCTTTGTCAATCCGAGTAATTCATTTTAGATCTTTCAGTCTTATTCTTCCAATCTTACCACTGGCAATTGTTTCTCTACAGTTTACCTCAATTTTTCTCAGTATGTCGAACAGCTTGCACCATTTAACGTTATCGAAAGCTTTTTCCAGGTCGATAAATCGTTTTAACATACCTTCATTTTTCTTCGGTCTTGCTTCGAGACCTTAGAACTGCTTCTGCGGGGTCATTACCTTTCCTAAAGCCAAACTGATCTCATCTAACAGACATTCAGTTTCCTTTCCACTCTTCTTTATATTATCCTTCTGGATGCATGAGCGGTTAAACTGATTGTGTGATAATTCTCGCGCTTGTCCACTCTTGCTATCTTCGGAATTTTGTGGATGAACTTCTTCCGAAAGTCAGATGGTGTGTCGCCGGACTCACAAATTCTACTCACCAACGTGAACAATCGTTTGTTGCAGCATCTCCCAAAGATTTTACAAAGTCTGATGGAATGTTATCTATTCTTTCTGCCTTAGTTGATCTTAAGTCGTCAAAAGCTCTTATAAATTTTAATACTGGATCCACCTCTCTTCCCTGTCGACTCCTGTTTCTTCTTCTATCATGTCATCAGAAAAATGCTTCCCCTCATAGAGGTCTGCAATGTACTATTTCCACCTACGTGCTCTCTCCTATGCATTTAAAAATGTAATTCCAATTCCATTCTGAATGTTACCCCCTTACTTTTATTTGCATCGAAGTTTGTTCTGACTTTTTTATACGCTGAGTCAGTCCTTCCAACAATCATTTCTTTTCCCATTTGTCACATAACCGTTGTTTCGTTTCGTTTTCAGTTACATGAGTAAACACTGCTGGTGTAAGACTGACATTCGATAAACGGAAGGCAGTTCTGAAGTTGTACATTAAGTACGAAAACATTATTCAGGTTCAATGCCAGTGGCGAATAGAGATTTAACAGTACCGACTCGTGTAACAATTACAAATTCTGTGTCACAGATGTACACAAAGAACAATCTGAACGACCTGTATCACAGCAACTCCAGTGAACATCTATGACGCGTTATTGCAATTCACTCGCTCACCACGGAAGTGTGTGACACAGTATGCCCGTGAAACAAGAATAGGTCTCTCAAGAAATCAGCTCATTTTGAAGTCTCGTTAGTTCTCAAGATCGGCCGGGTCGGAGATTTTCTACACTTGGGGACTGGGTGTTTTGATATCCTTAGATTATCATCGTCGTAACTGACATTACACTATTGAGATGGCTGCGTGGGCACGTCCCGAGAGCCTATAAAGTTTTTAAAAAGTAGTTTCCAAGATTGCTACACGCAATGAACGAGGTCGATCCAGACCGTAGAATGGAATACTGCGACTGGTATAAAGACAAGATGCCCAACGATGAAGTGTTTGCAGAGAAGACTGTGTGGTCTGGCAGAACGCAGTTTAATCCCAGTGGTACAGTAAACGGCCACAATTGTGTCTATTGGGTTGCCACAAATCTGGACGGCAGTGTGGACAAAGTCTTGAATTTAACGGGAGTGAATGTGTGATGAGGATTATCGTATCGTGGTTTCATTGGACCGTTCATCTTTAACACATAGTTACGAGTGAGGTGTAACTAGACAAGCTTGGGATATTCACTTTACCTGCCATCTGTGAGTTGTAAGAAAGGTTATACTTTTAATAAGCTGGTGCGCCACCCCACTACCGTTATCGTGTCAGGATGTAAGCCGAAGAGGTGCTGCCGACAAAAACCATGCACATCATATGAATTTCGAAAATGCACTGAACATTCGTGTGCAGGTACCCACTGCACAAGTTTATGTCGGTAGTTTATGCAGGAGTTCAGCGGCATCACCTCTGGAAGGACGTTAATGATGACCACTTCCAATACTACACTGTTTTCAACAAATTACACTTTAAGCTACACTTTCACCATTATTATCAGTTAATATCCATTTTATGATCAATTAAACAGTGTATATATATATATGCCACTCTGTATAATACGCTAGACAACAATGCACGGCCGGCCGGAGTGGCCGAGCGGTTCTAGGCGCTACAGTCTGGAACCGCGCGCCCACTACGGTCGCAGGTTAGGATCCTGCCTCGGGCATGGATGTGTGTGATGTCCTTAGGTTAGACAGGTTTAAGTAGTTCTAAGTTCTAGGGGACTGAAGACCTGAGACGTTAAGTCCCATAGTGCTCAGAGCCATTTGAACCAACAATGGACGCCATCAGAACCTGTTTTCACTTGTCCTGAGACGTAAAGTTACGTTGTGTAGGAATGATTGTTCACGATAACTACAATCAACAGGTGTCACCTTTCCTTGCGAAACTGGAGGTCTGCTGTTTGAAAAAAGTTTATAGAAAGAAATCCACGTACAGAGAAAAGGTTAATGCACTTCTAATGCATAGCGGATACAGCACGAACGGCATTCAAATGTCAAACTATATACTATAGCTTATCCTAACCGGTAACCTGTTTAATGGAAAAATGTGTCCGGCTTTGTGTCAGTATGTGCATAGGCATTCGCAGTTCCGCAGTTGGGGTGGTTGGGGGGATTAGGACGAGGCAAGAGGAGGCACTTGCTCCCTACTGAAATCTGTTTTTCTTTCTTTCTTTCTGAGTCATCAGTCTTCTGACTGGTTTGATGCGTCACGCCACAAATTTCTCTCCTGTGCCAACCTCTTCACCTCAGGGTAGCACTTGCAACCCATGCCCTCAATTATTTGCTGCATGTATTCAAATCTCTGTCTTCCGCTACAGTTTTTGCCCTCTACACCTCCCTCTAGTACCATGGAAGTCATTCCCTGATGTCTTAACAGTTGTCCTATCATCCTGTCCCTTCTTCTTGTCAGTGTTTTTCACATGTTACTTTTCTCTCCGACTCTGCGCAGAACCTCCTCATTCCTTACCTTATCAGTCCACCTAATTTTCAACATTGGCCTGTAACACTAAATCTCAGATGCTTCGATGTGGTTTTCCCATAGTCCATGTTTCACTGCCATACATTACTGCGCTGTGCTTCTGGGTGCAGACTTTTTATTCATTACAGAATTCTCCAGGAGAGAAGTCACTGTTTGCGACTCCAACACACTGCAGATTTAATATTGCCGACAGCGGTGGGACATACTGCAGCTTCAGCAATCGCTATATACTTTGAGTTTTCATAGTTGTCACTCTGTTCGTGGAAAATTAAGCCGATTTCTTGGCGCGGCTGTGGTGTCGGCACTGATGTGCAGGCAATATGGCTACGAATATTTACAGAACAATACCAAAGTATGTAGTAACATCTTCAATCTTTTTTCTGTCGCAACATCATTTAGCCCTTACAGACATAACTTGAAAAAGAAAATACATTCTTTGCGCTAGAAGAGAGGGAGAGAATGAAATTTTGAAAAAACGTGCTCTGGTATTGAGAGCATCTGTGCGTGTAACTCAGTACCACATGCATTCAGTAATACGGCAAACTGAAGAGACGATGATTACCTTGGTGCAGTCCTAGGCTATTAAAAGTTGATTCTACCGGCCAATTTAGGAATGATTTTACGAGGTTTCCCTCGTTCATAGAGTCACATATCGGTCCTGGACTACACCTTACCCAATAAGTAAAAAAAGTGGCTTTCAAGACACATTTTCTTGAAATTTATTTGTGAAAATCGCTAATAAAAGAATAGAAATTCTGAAAGCAGTGTAATACATCCTTTAACATGAACAGGTATGAATTTTCATAAGCAAACTCTTGTCGGTGTCAACAGAATTGAATAAGTCTTTTTTTTTAAGCTTGTACCCTGTTTCTCCACTTCGAGGGGAATAATGTGCCTTTGTTGTTGATATCCAGTAGAACATTCTCATTCATTCTGATTTCTTCTTTGTTCCGACGTTTCATTTTCAGTTTCACTCTAAGAGTGTAGGCGTGTAAATAAATTATTTTTGTTAATATTTTTTACCTTTATTTCAGAACCGACTGGGTACCCTGGATTTAATCGCATGTGGATAGAGTTTCAGAAGATTGACTCATACAGATACATAATAATAATTAAATAAATAGATTGAGTTGCGCTTGCTGTACAGATACAATAGTAATTTACCTCAAAAATACTACGTGAATAACGATCACTATTTTTAGATACTAAACGTTTTGTGTACTTCTTGTCACATTTAGTTCATAGCGCGCGACACGGTTTCAAACTACCAGATCAACTGTAATAAAACAAATATGTTTTGGATCCGGCCCCTCTAGCAAAAATTTCTGCAGATGCAAATGAATATGTGACTGACTTCCCAGAAAACGAACGGTAAAAGAATCGCCATATGAGGAATGGAACTGGGAACTGTCCTTGTCTGTTATTCAGTTTTCTCGTTAAGTTTTTGCCTGTTATCAAATAAACCGCACTAATAAGACAAGCGTCCTTCAGATATCGAAACAGCAACTTGTTTCTGCATCAAACAGAAACGCGATGAAAATTTTCAGCAATGTGTCTCCTTTTCCAAAAATTAATTAACATCTTTAAAAGAACTACAGATTTCTTGAAGGAAATTTTCAGAGACGTATATCGCAACATTCTGTAACCATAGTAGCGTGAGTTCATGATAGAAGTATCTAACAAACTGGGAATCAGAAAACGTATACGTTGAGAATCCCTCAGTGTTCGATATTCAACCAGATTCTGTTTCCGGGACATTTATGTGTAGTATTTACATTTCCTCGACGAAACCTTACCCGGAGATCCAGGAAAAAGAAATCAATACGTGCACTTTAACACTCTGGCGCTGGCGCTGAGAACTGTGTTTCTCACTGTGGAGCGGAGAACGTGTTCTTGCTTCCTTTCATCTCGCTCCGGTGCTTTCTCTTTCTAGCTGTGGGGCGGCGGCCGTATTCAACACCCCAACGTAAGACCATTCCTTTTTTTTATAAAAAAAGATAGCTCACATAAAATAATTTGTGATTAATCTAGTGTAACATTTTGTGCTACCTCGTTTGTTAAGAACACTCTCTCACTGAAGAATCATATAAAATTTTATTCATAGCTGTTGGTTGCGTCTGGATGATGGATGATACAAGGTACGTTAGTATATTGCTGGTAGTATAAATGCAGAGTTGGACGTGAGTCACCAGTGGCACACAAAGCCATGAACGTGCTAATACACACATCAAAAAAAGTTGTGCATCACCTCGGATCCGAGAGTTCCGGAACATGTACAGAAAACTGGAATAGAGTTCAACATAAACATCATTTCCGCCCTTTTTATTGCTCATGAAAAACACACATTGCATGTTGTACCACCATACAGTGAGACTTTCAGATTGCTGTACACATCGGTACCTCTAATACCCTCTTGCATTGATACATACTTGTATTCATCGTGGCATACTATCCACAACCTCATCAAGGCACTGTTGGTCCAGATTGCCCCACTCCTCAAAGGCGATTCGGCGTAGATCCCTCAGAGTGGTTGGTGGGTCACGTCGTCCATAAACAGTCCTTTTCAATCCATCCCAGGCATGTTCGACAGGGTTCATGTCTGGAGAACAAGCTGGCCACTCTAGTCGAGCGATGTCGTTATCCTGAAGGAAGTCATTCACAAAATGTGCACGATGGAGGCGGGAATTGTCGTCCATGAATACGAATGTCTCGCCAATATGCTGCCGATATGGTTGCAATATCGGTCGGAGAATGGCATTCACGTATCGTACAGCCGTTACGGCGCCTTCCATGTCCACGAACGGCGTACGTCGGCCCCACATAATGCCACCCCAAAACTTCAAGGAACCTCCACCTTATTGCACTCGCAGGACAGTGTGTCTAAGGCGTTCAGCCTGCATGGTGTCGTGGTTGCAAAGGTGGACCTCGCCGTAGACGTCGGGAGTGAAGTTGCGCATCATGCAGCCTATTGAACTCAGTTTGAGTCGTAACACGACGTCCTGTGGCTGCACGAAAAGCAGTATTCAACATGGTGGCGTTGCTGTCGGGATTCCTCCGAGCCATAGTCCATAGGTAGCGGTCATCCACTGTAGTAGTAGCCCTTGGACGGCCTGAGCGAGGCATGTCATCGACAGTTCCTGTCTCTCTGTATCTCCTCCATGTCCGAACAATATCGCATTGGTTCACTCCTAGACGCCTGGACACTTCCCTTGTTGAGAGCCCTTCCTGGCACAAAGTAAGAATGCGGACGATATCGATATCTAGGCATGGTTGAACTACAGACAACACGAGCCGTGTACCTCCTTCCTGGTGTAATGACTGGAACTGATCGGCTGTCGGACCCCCTCTGTCTAATAGGCGCTGCTCATGCATGGTTGTCTACATCTTTGGGCGGGTTTAGTGACATCCCTGAACAGTCAAAGGGACTATGTCTGTTATACAATATCCACAGATAACGACTATCTTCAGGAGATCTGGGAACCGGGGTGATGGAAAACTCTTTCAGATGTGTGTATGATATATCGGCATATTGCCTGTCTGGCACATGTATGATTTCAGGAATAGACGCTGAAGGTATCCAGAATGGTGAACAGGATGTTATTGTGTCTTTACTTCCTGCGATCTATCCCGACCTCACGACTGTAGTTTACTTTTTATTTTGGGAAACGCATAAAAGCGTGATGTAAAAGATTCCAGTGTGTATGGAAATGGAGTGTGCTTGGGTCGGAACTCAAAGCCCGAAACAATTTAACATGTTTTTTCACTGTAAGGACACCGCTTTTTCTTGTTGCACAGACCGGACAAAGAGGCGCAGTGGTTAACACAATGGACTCGCAGTCGGGACGAAGAAGGTTCAAACCCGCGTCCGGTCATCTACACTTAGGTTTTCCGTGATTTTCCTAAATCCCTCCAGTCAAATGTCGGCATGGTTCCTCTGAAAGGGCACCGCCGATTTCCTTCCCCATCCTTGACACATTCCGAGTTTTTTTTTCTTCTTCTTCTTCTTCTTTTTCTTCTTGTACTGAGTGGTAGTTTCATTGAAGTTTCTAATACTGTGAAAATGCCAGGTGTGATATACAACTTGAGAAAACTTCTTATAGCCAAGATCACATTAATTAATAAATATTATTGACGACCGGCTTCGATAATTCGAACTGTCATCTTCTGATCTGACCTAATGCATTAACATAGAATACTTCTACCGTCATGATTTGTGAACTTTTTGTTCTTCTTTCTTTTTGATGGTAGAGGTAAGGAAATGGAACTGTACATTTCGTATCTTCAAAAAACGTTTCCTTATAAATCGTCTTCCATTATGAGTTTGTCACTCACGCCAAGTCGTCATTAAGCCATATGTAGCATCTTGTAGCATCTTGTGCAAATGGAGACGTTCACGCGCGGATCATTCCACTGATGCCTGTTGATTCTCACAACGCACGATATACCGTAAAAATGGACGTTTGTACAAGTGTTTATGTTCATATGACGTGTTGTGTATAACGTGGATACATCTCAGTTGCAATGTAATGCACAACTGGAAGGTAGTGAGGCACAGAAAGGCATGCAGATAGTTGCAACCACTATATGGCGCTTAAGTAGATATTTTGAAACCAGAACATAAATTATTTTCTTTTTACATTTAAATTTACGTATTGTTTGTGACTAGTCCTTTAACATTACAAGATTTGAGAAAGAGTCCTGTTTTTTGTGTAAGAAATACTTTTACATTTTTCACAATACCTCGGAAGTTCATATTACAACATGTTTTACGTTAAAAAGAATTGCTGGTTGTGCGATTGCATACGGATAGCCGCTCCCCTGCCGCCCTTCGGCAGTGGCATCAGTTCCTTCCCACGATCCAAGGTGACCTTGTTCCCCTTCTCCAGCACACTAGTCCCGAAAGTGACATCACCCCCGATGTTGTCATTGCATCCGCCAACCTCCTTGGGCGTATCGTCGTCGACATCCTTCACCCCACAGTTAGAGACCACCTCCCCGTCCTTCTCAACATAACGTCTGCCCACTGCCCCCCTCCGGCACCCCGCCCTGCACCCCCTCCCAGCGTAGTCCATGACTACCAACATGCCAACTGGGAAGCCTACCGGGAATCCATCGCCACCCAGGGCGAAAGCCACCCTCTTACCTATCACCATCCTGACGACATCATCCATGCCTCCTCCTTCCTTCAGAAGGCCATTACTGACGCCATAGAGGCCCTTATTCCTACTAAAACCATCCCACTCTCCCTGCACAGGCTGTCCTCCTCCCCCTCCGCGAATCCCGCCGCCTCTATCGCTTCTTCCTGCGCACTCGTGACAGGGGCACACTCCAACTCCACCAGAAAATACAGCGACACGTATGGAACCATATTAAAACAAAGAAACGCCGAGACTGGTGCCAAACCTGTACATGACTCAACGCCACCCTCCCTATCAACTCCTCCAAGTACTGGTCTGCCTTCCATCGCCTTACTGGTTCCCATTCTGCACCTCATTACCCTCTTCTCCATAACGACTGCCCCCTTCCTGACAACCTCAGTAAGGCCAACCACTTCGCTTCCCACTTTTCTGAGGTCTTCTCTATCCCTGATAATCCCCACTTTGATTATTCTCTTTTCCCCACCATCATGAAATGTGCTGATACCTTGGTCATTCCACTTGCTCCTAGTCTCCAGTACTTTGGGCAGTTTCCCCCCTCTGACATCAAAACTCCAATCACAGCACAAGACATTAAACTTGTTCTAGGGTCAAAGCACAACACGGCCATTAGTCATGACTGTCCTTGCCAATCTATACAACTTCATCCTCTCTGCCAGCTTCTACCCTAACCTGTGGAAGACTTCCCACGTCCTCTTATTCAACCCAGCAAACACCCTTCTGTCGCCTCTTCCTATCGTCCCATCTCCCTCACCTCCATCTTCAGTAAGATATTTGAATCCCTCTGCCATCATATCCATCAGGACCTTAACCAGCACCATCTCCTCCCCTTTTCCCAGTGTGGTTTCCTACACTCCTTCTCAACTGAAGACCAAATCCTTAACCTTGTCCACCTTCTCTCCCTCCAGCTTAACTCCTGTCACTCCACTATTTTTGTTTCCCTTGACCTCCAAAATGCCTACAACCACATATGTCATCCTGGTCTCCTCTTTAAACTCCAAACCTACTTCTGTATCTTTTATCCCACCGCTGGCGTCCCCCAGGGCTCCGTCCTCTGCCCTCTCCTCTATCTCCTGTACACTACTGATACGCCCAAGTCACCCCCTCCTCTCCACTCTCCCAATATGGTGATGACACTGACTTCAACGGTCCCAACGCACCCTCCAAACCGATGTAGATCAGTTCACCACTTGGTGTAACCAGTGGTTCCTTCGTATGAACCCCTCCAAAACCCAGGTTATCATCATAGGCCACACCACCCACTCCTTCCATCTCCATGATTTCTACCTCACCATTTATGGTAGTCCCATCCAGCTCACCCCCATCCTGAGATACCTTGGCCTCACCCTTGACTGTCACCTCACCTGGACCCCTCATCTCCTGACCATCCTGCAGAAAGCCCTTTCCTGCCTCTGCCAACTGAAACTCCTGTCTGGCCAGACATGGGGATTGCATCCTCCCACCAGCTTCCACAGCTACAAATCCCTCATCTGTCTTATCCTCTGTTATGCCAGCATTGCCTGGATCTCTGCCCCACCTCCCCCAAATTTTATAAGACACTCCAAATCCTAGAATGCCACGCACTCTGCCTTGCCTTCCATATTCACCTTCCTTCCCCCACACGACTCCTGTATGACGTGACCTCATCCCTTTTCCCCACCTCCTCCTTTACCTCCAAAATCTCCACTGTCTGCTGGCTTCATCCGCCTACCCTCTGCTTTCCTCCTTCCTCTCCATCCCCTGCCCAATGTCGCGCCCCTATCGCTGTATCCCTCCCTCTCTCCACCTCCACATCTTCCACTCATTCATCAGGGCAACTTCCAACACCTCCCCCTCTCGGATGTTGAACTTCGCCATGACATCTGCCCTTCCAACTGTAACCTGGCCTTGTTCCCCCCCACCCCTCCTGAGGGCCCTCCTTTTCCTCTTCCCTCCTTCTCCCAGAGCGGATTTTTCTCCTTCCCCTCTGAGTCCCTGCACCTCCTCCTCGACTGTTTCCCTCCCACATCCTTCCCTCCCTGGCTCTCTTTGGTTTGCCCCTCTCCCGTCTTCCCCCCCTCTCTTACTCTCCTTCCCTTCTTCCCTTCTCTTACGTCTCCATGCTCCTGGCAGATCCTCTGTTTGCTCAACATCATCAGTGTGCTATGTCAGTGTTGTGTTTGGTGCTGTTCTCCCGCGTGGCAAGAGCTATGATTTTAATTGTGTGCTGGACTTGTACATAGTGTTACTGTTTGTGATTGTTATGTGCTATGCCGTCTGTCGATCCTTTTATGCCCTGGTCATACTTGGCCTTGCGTTCTTTAATCGTCGTAGTGCGTGATTTTCTGTGTGCGCTACTTTTTTACGGTTTTTATCTCCACTTTACAGTCGCCCCCCTTTTTGTCTGTTCTCTTCCGTACTGTTCCCCCTTTTTGCATCTATGTACGCCATATTTTCTCCTTTCTGTTATTTTAAATGTCTTCCTTTGTATAATTACTGTCTTTCGGCTGAAGAGCAGCGCATATGCTGCTGCCAGCCCGCCCCAGATGGGGCACTGAAATACAACAAAGGAAAAAAAAATGCATATGGATGTAAGGATTTTCGTGAAAACACCACAATAAAACTGAAGTATACAGCAACGGAATAAACGCCAGAAACCTACCTACGGTTCACTAGTTTCATTGTAAAGCAATTTCTAATGACAGCATGATGTTTTGTGATTTCGTTATTAGGGACATTAATTTGATCACGATTTGTGCCTTAGGGTTACACATTTAACGTTACTCCACAACATCATGTAAACAGTGTTGACCATTTGTCTTCCCGAAAAAGGAGTTTTTAAACACATCGAAACCAAGGTTTTCAATAAACCTTGTACTACGACAACTGATCAGACTTTTTTTCACCTTTTCCTACACGAACAGAAGACTTCCTGTATTGGGTGTCACAAAATCCTATTCATTTGACAATTAAAAAGACTGGGAAAAATAACTAGGAACTAACTGGGGACTAACAGTGCGGTTCCCACAGAAGCCGTTCGACATTAGATCATTTATTCACTCTAAGACGTATTACTGACAAAGCATGGAAATTTAATGTAGATATCTACATATTTTTTCTAGATTTGAAAAACTACTATGAGAAACGCTTCTAAATATAATGAGGGAATCTGAACTATTCTTAATCAGATTAGTGAAAATGTATACAGTAAAAACTATATGAAGTTCAAACTGCCGGAGGTGAACTTCGCTTAGCTAGATTTACTTACGCGGATATGTAGTATTAATAGGTAGTTCCAAAAATGAATTTATCACAATGATGCAAAACTATTAATAAATTACTGAGAAAACAGGATTACGTGTTAATTAAGGAAAGACAGAATGCCAGGTCGTAAGTAAGAAAATCAGAAGTGATTCACCTTTGCCTGAAAATGAATTCGCAAAACAAGAGAGAAAGAGGAAGACACAGAATTATGTGGCGAGATAACATCCGGGAAGACACAGCCATGATGAACGTTACTACCAAATGGACAAACTGTGCAATCAAGAGGCTCGTAGAGCAGGCGTATACTCGAGGAGGCACGTGGTACATTTAAAATAAAGTAAGTAAAGACAGGAACGGACGTGTTTAGTGCTCGAATACGATTCAAAATCGTGCTCACGATAAAATTGCATCTGTTGATTGTCACATGTTACGCGAAGCACAATCAGTGGAAAACGTGTGGGAAACTATTTGCGAAAGGGTTTAAGACTGAAGGTGTTTTGGCAAAACCTCCAGCAAAACGTAGTTGCAAAATGGCGCGAAACGGCATTTGCAGCGAATAAAAACGTGATTATCCGAAAATGACTTCGAACACAGAAAACATTGGTCGAATGAAGGAATGCGTCGAAGATAGTACCACGAAAGCTCAGTGCAGTCTGTCTATGCGAACTGGAACTAAGAGATCACCGTATCGAACATTATTAAAAATTACGTGCATCTGTACTGCTGAGCGTTAGCTGAGGTGGCAAGACGAAGTTTCACGTGTTGAATTCTGCCGGCGTTTTCTGAGTGAAGTGCCATCAGGACTTATGGATAACCAGTTTCCCGTTCCTTCAGATGAGGCCTGGATCACCCTGTCAAGCTATCTGAACTGACAGAAAGTGCGCCATTATGTATCAGACGTAAGACGATTCTTTCATCGAAGTGTTCACGCTGTTTAATCTGTTTAATTCACATGTAGATGAACGACTGTATGGATATTTTTAGCGAGGTGGAGCAGTACTACATATCGCGTCGACAGCCTTGTCACAAGTGCATGAGATGTTCAGTGAGGAGAGGGCTGTCAGCATAGGCAGTGTACTCTCATTGCCACCTTGCTCCTCCGACCTCCATCTCTTGCGATTTTTACTGTGGGGAAAATTGAAGGTTCAGGTATACTGAAGTAATCCACACTGGAAGAGCTACAACAACCCATTGAATACTCTGTTGCTGATACGCCTCAGTCAGAGCTGTAACGCATGTCTTGCAGTTTGAAAACTCGAGTACAGCGCTGAATCGATGACAACGCTGACCACTTGCAGCATCGCCTGTGATGGTTATTAACGTGGGTTAGTCCCGCGTCAGTCTTACTGTAAACATTTCCAGAATCACTTTTGTTTCGCACACTCTGTAGAAAACCTTTTAGGGATACAAAGTGAATAAAACAAACTGTTGTGTGAAAAAAATAGTAAATAGAACAGTAATTATTTCATTAAAAGTCGCGATGGTCGATTACGCATTCAGAGGACAGTCCAGCTGATGCTGCCTCGCGCCCTCACCATAGAATGTTTTGTGTTCTTGTAGCGGTGTTTGCTGCAGGACGCCCACTTTCGATGCCACCGGTGGCCAGTGTACGGCGGTCCTGCTGCGACGCACGACACTGTTCACACTAGCAAGTAAAATCAAATGGTTCAAATGGCTCTGAGCACTATGCGACTTAACTTCTGTGGTCATCAGTCGCCTAGAACTTAGAACTAATTAAACCTAATTAACCTAAGGACATCACAAACATCCATGCCCGAGGCAGGATTCGAACCTGCGACCGGAGCGGTCGCTCGGCCCCAGACTGTAGCGCCTAGAACCGCACGGCCACTCCGGCCGGCACTAGCAAGTACCTCAGTACTCTTGTTAACTGAATCTTCCGTTGGTTCTCGGCAGAACATCATTATAGTAAATGAAAAGCGCTGGTTTGCTTTTGTTCTACAGTATTTATTTATTTTGTTAACCGGTTTACAGTTTACAAGGCCATCATCACACATTTACTGTGTCAGTAAATGTTTGATGATGTCCTTGTAAGCCGAAAACCGGTTAACGCAATAAATTATTACTGTATAACAAAAGAAAACTAGCGCTTTTCATTTATTAAACCCCCTGTCTTCGTTAAGCAGCAACTCCGGTTCCGTTGTGTATGTAGGTAACTCTCCATTTCCTCCAGTAGGTATAATGATTGCCCTTTCAGTGTTCTTTGTGACAGTTTTAAATTGTATAATGTTGGAAATACAATCTTAACTTACGTTTTGCTGGAAGCTTGTGGAACTCGATAGAGGAATGCGTCATTGTATGACATGGCAACAAACAACTTATTGGTTTGACCTGTTTTCTTGCTCTTTTCGTGTATTTTTAACTTTATATTACTATATATCGAAGTTACATCCTGGTCCCTGTATCTGTTCGCCATAGCAACTTGTTATGTTAGACTCTTCCACTTCGTCATTTTGATCGAGCAGCAGTTTTAACATCCTGTCAATTATTGCTGTAAAATATTCCCCTCTTTTAGGGTGAAGGCATTTCGCATTTTTGGTCGTGTCAGTTTCTTTCTCAATTGCCACCGTAAACTTTATTTTCCGTGCAACACACTCCTTCTTTCTGCTGTTTTTTAAATTTCTTTCTCACCATTTTAATTCTGTGCTATGATGCCCGCATATTGCCTGTCATAAGTTTCTTGCAGATGTGTTATATTCCAAGATTTATTTTGTGCTTTGTTTATGAAGATTTCTGCTAGAGATCCTGCCGAATTATTGCCATTCATCAGCCCATTCATTTGGTAAAAGAATATTACTGTTGTATCTGAAATAATTACGTAATGATAACAGTTATAGACCTCCATGAATTCACTATGTACCCTTGATTAATCTTCTGCTGGGTTATCAAGTTTCGTTTTAAGATATGCAGCATTTAACTTGTTGGAATTTTAGTGTATCAAGTTTCTTTTTATGATATGCAACATTTAACTTGCTGGAATGTTAGTGTATAAATTAACAATACCTAAGAAAGCCGTTGTTGGTCCGGCTGGAATTGATGTATTGTAATATGTCCAACAGATTGTTAGCTATATGTACCATTTATACGTTGTTCTGTGTTTTGTTGCAATCACAAGACATGAGATGTTTGCTATTGATCTTGTTGATTCACCTATCTTGAGCAGTGTAATTCGTGCGCAAAGATTCATCATTTTTATGTTCCTCTTTATCATTACTAGGTAAAAGCTACTGCTTTCAACTTTGTTGTCATTTCTGATACAAATTTATGGGATTCTACTTGACTTTGTCTATCTTCTGCCTACTATTAGTACCTTTTCGTTTGGATAGTACTATTGCACAATTTCCAATATTCCCAGTTTTGGCTTCTGGCCATTATCAGATTATGATAGGTCAAATACACTGAAAGAATCGCAATACGAAAAAGTAATTAATGTAGAGTAATGAAATTACGGGAATACATTTGTCGTGGTAACATACGTAGTGATTAACATTACAACATCACAGGTTAATGTAAGCACGAGATAAGGCACTGCAAATGTAAAATTACGATACTTTAATAACCAGTGTAACCGCCAGAATATTGAATGGAAGCATGGAAAAGTGTGTGCATTGTGCTGTACAGGTGCCAGATGTACATGGAGCTCCATATGCCTGCTGTACTTGGTTAGACAGTACACGGACGGTTAACGCTGAATGTGTGTGACGCTGAAATTGTCGTCCAACGATGTCCATGTGCGCTCGACTGGAGACAGATTCGGTGACTGAGAAGGACAAGCAACATATCGACACTCGGTAGCGTATGATGGGTTACAGTAACGCTATGTGGGCGAGCATTGCCCTGTTGGAAAACACCCACTGGAATGCTGTTCATTAATGGCAGCACGACAGGTCGAATCACCAGACTGACGTTCAAATTTTCAGCCAGATGCCCACAGTCGATGCTTGATTACATCACCGATAAAATTCTTCTTATTCGTATCCAAGGTGTCAAATGTGATTAAAGCCCCAAAGAACTGGGATGAAACAGCCAGATAGCCACTAGCACTGACAGTGGCTATTTGGCTGTTTCGTCCCAGTTCTTTGAGGCTCTCAATCACTTTTGACACCTCGGTTACGAGTAGGAGGAATTTTATCGTTGATGTAATGAAGCATCGACTGTGGCTATCTGGCTGTAATCTCCCGGTTCTATGGGGCTTTTAATTACATTCGACGCCTCGTTCACAATTAGCAAGAGTTTTTATCGAATATCTGATGATACCTAGAACAGGTGAAACCTATATTGTGCAGCCAAAGGCTGTTTTTTCTGCATCTAAAGATTTATTATTGTTGTGCCAGTGCTACCGCGGTAGTTATGAAGTGGAGTAATTTTAATTATACGAGTTTTTGTCGAAAATATAAATAAGAGACTACCTACAGTCAAATTTCCAGCAACTCATTATCAATATGCTGCCAAAGAAGGCGCATGTGGATAACTATGAAAGCTATAGACGATTATAAGTTGCTGACAAGAACAAGAATGGCAATAAAAATTTAAATCGTGCTAGAGGGAGATAAGTTTCGTTTCAGGAAGGGAAAATATACCAGAAAAGCACTTAGTAGTGAAAGATACAGGATAAAGATCACGATACATTCCTCGTATCTGTGAACCTAAGTCTTCGACTGCGCGAGGTGGAGAAAGACGATTATAGTCCTAAGCCCAGCGATAGAATACAGAGAGAGACAAATAACATACAACACATACATAATCCAGGTGCAAGCAAAAATAAAGTGAAAGGGCCATGAAGTCAAGCTCGTAGTAAGAAGGTTGTAGGCCAAGGTGGCAGATTGTCACCTCTTTAATTTAACTTGTACGCTGAAGACACTATGGAGGAAGTAAAGAAAATTGCGGAAGAGGAATGAAAGCGAAGTGAAACAGACAGCAATACCAAAGCTAGCGTACGATACATATCCTCCAGACGGATGAAAGTAGTGGAAGGTTTACTTAGGAAAAAATATGGCTTGGGAATAAGTAAAACAAAGCCGAAGATAATCAGATTAACATAAAGGGGAAGGACTCTCGTATCTAGAAAGTAAGCTTATACAAGATGGCCAAAAGAAGGAATCCATCGAAAACAGATAGACAAAAGCGAAGAAAGATCTCTTCAATAGGGGTAAAGAGGTACAAATTAGGGATTAGCAGAAAGTATACGAATGATGCCTAGCTTTGTATGGAACTGAAACGTGGAGAATCGAATATCCGAAGAAGAAGAAACTGGAAGCATCTGGTACGCAGTGCTCTTGAAATAAGTTACACATGAAGTGTACAGGTGAAGTATAAAATGATGAGTCGACGAGAAAAGAAATCTATGGAGCAAGTGAGAGGTTAGAGGGATGTAATTGGCCGTGGAAGGAGTAGTACCAAAAGAAAAAAATATTATGTGCGGACAAAAGCTAAAACATACAAAATACACTCCTGGAAATTGAAATAAGAACACCGTGAATTCATTGTCCCAGGAAGGGGAACCTTTATTGACACATTCCTGGGGTCAGATACATCACATGATCACACTGACAGAACCACAGGCACATAGACACAGGCAACAGAGCATGCACAATGTCGGCACTAGTACAGTGTATATCCACCTTTCGCAGCAATGCAGGCTGCTATTCTCCCATGGAGACGATCGTAGAGATGCTGGATGTAGTCCTGTGGAACGGCTTGCCATGCCATTTCCACCTGGCGCCTCAGTTGGACCAGCGTTCGTGCTGGACGTGCAGACCGCGTGAGACGACGCTTCATCCAGTCCCAAACATGCTCAATGGGGGACAGATCCGGAGATCTTGCTGGCCAGGGTAGTTGACTTACACCTTCTAGAGCACGTTGGGTGGCACGGGATACATGCGGACGTGCATTGTTCTGTTGGAACAGCAAGTTCCCTTGCCGGTCTAGGAATGGTAGAACGATGGGTTCGATGACGGTTTGGATGTACCGTGCACTATTCAGTGTCCCCTCGACGATCACCAGTGGTGTACGGCCAGTGTAGGAGATCGCTCCCCACACCATGATGCCGGGTGTTGGCCCTGTGTGCCTCGGTCGTATGCAGTCCTGATTGTGGCGCTCACCTACACGGCGCCAAACACGCATACGACCATCATTGGCACCAAGGCAGAAGCGACTCTCATCGCTGAAGACGACACGTCTCCATTCGTCCCTCCATTCACGCCTGTCGCGACACCACTGGAGGCGGGCTGCACGATGTTGGGGCGTGAGCGGAAGACGGCCTAACGGTGTGCGGGACCGTAGCCCAGCTTCATGGAGACGGTTGCGAATGGTCCTCGCCGATACCCCAGGAGCAACAGTGTCCCTAATTTGCTGGGAAGTGGCGATGCTGTCCCCTACGGCACTGCGTAGGATCCTACGGTCTTGGCGAGCATCCGTGCGTCGCTGCGGTCCGGTCCCAGGTCGACGGGCACGTGCACCTTCCGCCGACCACTGGCGACAACATCGATGTACTGTGGAGACCTCACGCCCCACGTGTTGAGCAATTCGGCGGTACGTCCACCCGGCCTCCCGCATGCCCACTATACGCCCTCGCTCAAAGTCCGTCAACTGCACATACGGTTCACGTCCACGCTGTCGCGGCATGCTACCAGTGTTAAAGACTGCGATGGAGCTCCGTATGCCACGGCAAACTGGCTGACACTGACGGCGGCGGTGCACAAATGCTGCGCAGCTAGCGCCATTCGACGGCCAACACCGCGGTTCCTGGTGTGTCCGCTGTGCCGTGCGTGTGATCATTGCTTGTACAGCCCTCTCGCAGTGTCCGGAGCAAGTATGGTGGGTCTGACACACCGGTGTCAATGTGTTCTTTTTTCCATTTCCAGGAGTGTAAGTGTTGAAAGTTGAGCGTTGTTGTTACGTGGAGGCGAAAAGACTGGTACAAGGTCGGAAAAGATTGAACTCACTGTTATAGCGAAAGTAATTACTTTAAAAAAACTGGTTCACTTGAAACGTGCATCTCTCATTAATTGAAAAATGATTTGCATTAGGGTCAAATTTCCTTGATCAACTTACGGGAAGGTGTGAACTTCTCTGCTGATGTCATTTTCAAAAGGCTCATATTACGCCAGAAAAAGTGTTGACAAACCCTACACTTTCAAAGTTACACTAAAAGGATTTCACGCGACATATCCCTTTTATTCTGAACTGTAGCAGGTTACAGTAAAGAAGAGACGGTCGTTGAGAAGCGTTTTTTGTTTATTCTATCGTAAATCTCATATATTTGTAATTTTTGTGTTTTTTCAGTAATATTGTATTCATTATTTAATGACTCACTGGATTGGTAAGTAACTTCGTTTCACTTCGTCCCATAATAATCTACCTAGCGTTCGCAGATGACCTAGCTATTTTTCTCAGACTCAGTGAAAACAGGTACTAAAGAGATAGAATTACACAAAGAAGCAGCTGAAAAAACGAGCCTACAGGCCTCCTTTGAGAAAACCAAATTTATGGTAAGAAATTAAGAGAGCCCCAAGACAATGCAAACTAAATACGGCTAAATTGAGAGAAGTAATATGTTCAGTTATCTAGCTGGAGTAACTGAAGGACACATTCCGGAGAAAAAAGCAATTAAAAGAAGTGTTAATAAGTGAAAACAGCGCTCTACCTTGCTGAGGATGTCTCTAATAAGAAATCAATATCCCTCAACAATAAACTTCATCCAGAAGCATTTTATGCAGCAAAATGTTTGAAACCAAACATAAAGGATATGATGGAAGCACTGGAAATGACAGAAAGAAAAATACTAAGGAAAACTCTGGGGCGAATCAGGGAGCAGTCACAAAACAGAAGATATAATGATAATGTTTATACACAGACTGAAATAAAATTACTGACCTGATTAAAAAAAAGAATCCCTTTATATGACCACATGCAAAGGATGAATTGCAGCATACTGACAAAAAGACTGTACACTTATTTCGACAAATTAACAATGGAAAACAAATGGGGCAAAGAAACCGGAAAGGACATGAACGAGTTCTTATTTACTCCAAAATTAAGAAAGAAATTGCAAGATTTCAAGGATTTCAAGAAGACTAGAACTGTTATTTCGGTAAATTAACAATAGAAAACAAATGGGGCAAAGAAGTTGGAAAGGACATGAACGAATTCTGATTTAAGCCCTAAATATTTAGTAACGACTGCAGAATTTCAAAAGATTTCAAGAAAACTGGAGCTGTTTGGACAGAAGAAAGCTGAAAAAAACTTCGAGGAATGTTGAGAGAGACGGGAAGAAAAGAGAGGAGTAACATTTGAAATAACCGAATTACGCCGTGGCTCATACGTAAAAGAATAATAATAAAAAGAATAGGAATCGTCCAACCAGCTTTTCAGCTTGTTATTTTTTTCTTAAGAAAACTCACAGTCTGATATTTAACATGTGAACACAATTTGTAATTATTTTATAATAAGCCTCCCTATAGACGAGAAAAGTTATTAGTCACTAGAAAGACATTCGAACGTATATATTTTTTGCCTACATATTTATTTGGCAGATGTCTAACAGCGTTTGGGAGTAATTTGCGTTTTGATAAGACACTCGAAATGAATTACCACATCACGGTGTCAAAGTATATGATATTTAGCAAGACACGAAGGCCAAGGAGAAGATTATACAAGCTTTACGTATGGAAATTTCGCCTTTTTACTACATGAGTAGCAAGTTAAATTTCACAACTTTCGTGTTTGCTATGGATCCAATTTCATGTTGTAAATCTGGAAAGGTTTACGAGGAAATGAGTTCTGTCGTACACGGCCAGGACCGGGCACATATTCAGATTGGGAAATGAAGTGCTGCGATGCTTGTATTCTTCTAACAAATCCGCAGTTGCGCTCAAACGATTCGGAGGTGTGGCATACATAATGCAGCAGCTAGGAATTAGTCGGCTTCATATAAAATGCGTAACGTGCAGGGCCATAAAATTCAGCACGTGGTTCATAAAAACCCGCGCAAAGTCCAGTTACCCGCAGCTGGTTAATAAACATGTCCGCTCGGGCTTGATAAACGTGTGAGGTAATTCTTTGAGATAAATGTTCCATTACCTCGAGTGATACATTACCGCGAGACGTAAAGCACTTTTAATTCCCGAGGCGGGGGCAGCAGTTAAACCTCGAAGTCGTTAAAATGAAGTGTTTAAAATACTGAGAGGTTGCCATCTGTTGAAAAGGGCACACGGCAGAGGTGGGAACACAGCGAACAAATTATTTGTGTGAGACGGATGTGATCATTACTTAAACATTGGTCTGATAAAAAATGATTGCAACACACTAACACAGACGTATTACTGTAAGTCCGGAAGATTGGAAAAAGTCGATCTGGGGAAGATCGTGTAGAACATGCGATATAATATGAATTATTATAGTAGACTCATTAAAGGAAGACTTACGTACGATTATAGCATTTGTAAGTGTAGGAAAAGTGTTTGTAATGTTGAATGATGTACCGTCTTTTAAATTCTGTAATTATCAAGCTCAGACTGTTCGGACGAGCGAAAACTGCAGACATACGCAACATTCTGAGACATGATGGCTGTCAGCCTATGCTTGACTCATGCAATGGCCTCCCTTTAGCCCAGACAACACACGATAAGAGCAGGAATGGCACCTGGCTGTGCCATGAGGAAGCACCCTCGCTATTCAATGGGTCCAAAGAAGAAGATCCGTAACTGATGCATTACTTCACGCAACCGCTTTCACTAGCGCACATAGAACGAAACAGTGTACAGTTATTCTTCCATCCAGATCAAGTGTTCTGAGATAGTAAGGAGTAATTAAAACAATGAAAATTTCTAATGTTGGCTGCTGATGGCTTAGCCTCAGCAGTCCGTTGGAGGTAATAATTAAAACGTGTAACATACTCGTAGACTTCAGTTCATCAATCGAGTCAAAGGAACTGGCAGCTCGTCTGTTCTCGAATAGGCCGCTACTGGTGAGGACCTCAACCAGTAACTTGATACTCAGTACAGTGGCTCAGATCCTCCCTCTTTCAGGCTGTGTAGAGATAGGTGGAAAGGGGGACAGTGGCACAAGGTCAACGAACATGAATTTTGGACATCAAAATTTCTTTGACCACCAGATTTCGAACCGACTCTTTTGTATTACACGGCATTACTACCTGCCTACAAACATTTTTTGCTGATGTCCCGAATACAAATAATTTTTTTTTTTCTTATGGCCCGCAGCCTGACGACTTGAGTTACTGAAGCTGTCTGCTGTAGCCTGTCTCGCACTAGTCTCTTCATTTTTGCATAGTTACTGGACCCTAAACTCATTTACTTTACGCAAACCTTGCCTCTGTTTACAATTACACTACTAGCCATTAAAATTGTTACACCAAGAAGAAATACAGATGATAAACGGGTATTCATTGGATAAATATATTATACTAGAACTGACATGCGATAACATTTTCACTCAATTTGGGTGCATAGATCCTGAGAAATCAGTACCCAGAACAACCACCTCTGGTCATAATAAAGGCCTTGATACGCCTGGGCATTGAGTCAAACAGAGCTTGGATGGCGTGTACAGATACAGCTGCCCATGCAGCTTCAACACGATACCACAGTTCATCAAGAGTAGTGACTGGCGTATTGTGACGAGCCAGTTGCTCGGCCACCACTGACCAGACGTTTCCAGTTGGTGAGAGGTCTGGAGAATGTGCTGGCCAAGGCAGCAGTCGAACATTTTCTGTATCCAGAAATGCCCGTACATGACCTGAAACATGCGGCCGTGCATTATCGTGCTGATATGTAGGGTTTTGCAGGGATCGAATGAAGGGTAGAGCCACGGGTCGTAACACATCTGAAATGTAACGTCCACTGTTCACAATGCCGTCAATGCGAACAAGAGGTGACCGGGACGTGTAACCAATGGCACCCCATACCATCACGCCGGGTAATACGCCAGTATGGCGATGACGAATACACGCTTCCAATGTGCGTTCACCGCGATGTCGCCAAACACGGATGCGACCATCATGATGCTGTAAACAGAATCTGGATTCATCCGAAGAAATGACGTTTTGCCATTCGTGCACCCAGGTTCGTCGTTGAGTACACCATCGCACGCGCTCCTGTCTGTGATGCAGCGTCAAGGGTAACCGCAGCCATAGTCTCGGAGCTGATAGTCCATGCTGCTGCAAACGTCGTCGAACTGTTCGTGCAGATGGTTGTTGTCTTGCAAACGTCCCCATTTTTGACTCAGGGATCGAGACGTGGCTGCACGATCCGTTACATCCATGCGGATAAGATGCCTGTCATCTCGACTGCTAGTGATACGAGGCCGTTGGGATCTAGCACGGCGTTCCGTATTACCCTCCTGAACCCGCCGATTCCATATTCAGCTCAGTCATTGGATCTCGACCAACGCGAGCAGCAATGTCGCGATTCGATAAACTGCAGTAGCGATAGGCTACAATCCGACCTTTATCAAAGTCGGAATCGTGATGGTACGCATTTCTCCTCCTTACACGAGGCATCACAACGACGTTTCATCAGGCAACGCCGGTCAACTGCTGTTTGTGTATGAGAAATCGGTTTGAAACTTTCCTGTCAGCACGTTGTAGGTATCGCCACGGGGGCCAAGCTTGAGTGAATGCTCTGAAAAGCTTCTTCTTCCTGTCGATTAAATTTCGCGTCTGTAGCACGTCATCTTCGTGGTGTAGCAAATTTAATGGTCAGTAGTGTATTATCTCCGACGCTTACCTTTGGAACTAAATTAATTACTCCTTGAGTTTTCAGAATATGTCATACCAACGTGCTTTCAATCAAGTTGTGCTACCAATTTCTGTTCTTTCCGATACGATAGTACCTCTTCATTAGTTTTCCAGTCTACCCACCTAATATTCAGTGTTCTATTGTAACACCAAATTTCAATTGCTGCTGTTGTAACCCCGTCTGTACTATTTACCACCCACATTATTTCATTTCTTAATTATTTTTTTCAAAGCATCTTTATGACAACAAGTACGTGCTATCCGGTGAACTATTGCGCGACGTAAAGCTCCACAAAGACCTCTTAGCCAGTATCCACGACCGGTACCACGCAACAAAACAGCGTTACGCAGTTGAGGCCAAAGGCATTGTTGCTCATGCAATACCACGTCGAGTTGGGGCTGCATGGAGTTCTTTAGGCTGCTGTTTTATATTATCTGTTATTTACCTACAGAAATTATTCACCTTTTTAAACAAAAATGTATGAAATTGGAAACAGTTCAACTTTAAAAAGAGAAAAAAAATAGACAATAAATACAAGAAATAGTTATCCCTACACCAACGTCACGTGGGGAAGAGGACTTGGTACTGTAGTTCAAGTCCAGCGTCCCCGAGCGGTGACACCCTTGTTCGCATTGCCCACATGAACATCACACATCGAAAAAAGTCTAGCAGGTCCATACGATTTCGCAGTGCCCGTATGCATACGTGTCCGAAGGAACTTTACATCGTAACTCGGAATAACACAGGCACTGCAATATCGTATTTATCCTCCGACACCGGGCAAGCGACTTTCAAGTGAAACGTCTCTCCTGCACGGGAATGAAACGGTTCATAGATATTGGCCACTGATGAATCTCGTATTCGATTGGAGCTAACCCCCTCAGCGTCAGTTAAGGCCTAAAGATATCCCACAGAAGCACCGAAACTGGTAGCCATATAATAAAAAACATCATAAGGACGGCTACAGGCCTTCCATTTTGTTACACAAGTGAACGGCCGAAATCCTTCAAACCCCCAATGAAAAGGATGTATAAACAAAAACTTATCACTTTCTTTTTTTTTGTCAGCTGTCCACTCGCCAAGTTTTCACTTGATGTCTTGCTCAGTGATCTGCAACACTACCTCAGGTCTATCCATCTTCAGCCCGTATCTTGAGCCTGATATATGATGGTTATATTGTTTGGTTATATTCCGTGCACCACATACAGCGAATCGACTGATGTGATGCCGAACGCCCCACATAGTCTTACTAGCACACTCCTCTTCCTCTCACCTAAAGTGGCGCTGTTCATGACGTCCACTCCACATAAGGCTGTCCATTGCTGCGTTTTTGGCATGCAGAGGACCCGGGTTAGAATCTCGTTAGTGCCAGGAATTTTTTTCTTCCCAGGATAACTTGACCAGGCTACACTCAGCCTAGTGATTCCAATTCAAGAGCCACTTGTGTTAAAGCAGTGTCTCCAATTTCAAGCAAGCCGCCAACAACTGGTGGTGCGGTGTGCTGGATCCCCTACCCTCCATAAGCTTCCACATGATGCCACTGCTACAGGCTGAGACGCCAGAGTGTGGATCTTTCTTGTCTGCTTCGCCCTATGGGGGTATACTGCAGATTAATACCTCCAGAAAATATTTCTTAACGCTTCAATTTACGTTAAGTATTAAAAAGAGTATCTTTTAAAAAATCTTTTCTTACTGTTACCAGTCTACATTTTATAATCTTCTACTTCTTGTCTTCGTCTTTTATCTTCTGCCGAAATAGAAAAACTAGTCAGCTACGTTTAATGTATTTTTAATAATATAATACCCTCAGAGTCACCTGCTTTGATTTTCCTATGGTCAGCGTCTATCATTCCCCTTGTTATTCATATTTCTACAGCCTTACATTTGCTCTCTAGCCATTCTTGCTTAGCCATTTTGCACTTTCTTCAGTTCGTATTTTAGATGCCTGCATTCCCTTTCGCTTGCTTCATTCGTTGCACTTTTATATTTTCCACTTTAGTCAATTAAAATCAGTATCTCCTGTGTTATCGAGGATATTCTGCTGTGCCTTGTCTTTTTACCTAAGTGATCCTCTGCTGCATACCCTGTTCCAACTTTCAGAGCTAACCATTCGTCTTCTGTTGTATCCCTTTCCCCTATTTCAATGCAACGTAGCATTTGCTCCTTCTGACACTCTCAACAGCCTTTGATTCTTTCAGCTTATCCAGGTCCTATCTCCTTAATTTACTAGTTTTTCATTTTCTTCAGTTTTAATCTACTGCTCACGGCCAAAATATTAGACTAACAGAACCACAATTTTCTTTACCGTTCTTCTCTTTATTGTTCTTGTCATCAACTTGGTTACATGAGCCGTTAAGCTAACTGTGTGGTAATTCTCCCACTTGTTGGCTCTTGCAGTCTCATGTGTGGATGCTGTTATCCGAAAGTCTAATGGAATATCGGCAGTTCTCATATATTCTACACACCAACGTGAATAGTCATTTTGTAGCCACTTCCCCCCATGATTTTAGAAACTGTCACACAATGTTATCTATCTCTTCTGCCTTATTTGTTTTAAAGACTTCCAAAGCTCTCCTAATTCTCATTCTAAAACAGAATCCTTTATCTCTTCGCTATCGACTCCTCTTTTATTCTTCTATCACGCCAACAGGTAAGTCCTTCCCCTCATACTGGCCTTCAATGTACTCTTACCACCTATCCGTTCTCTCCTTTACATTTAACAGTGGAATTCCTACTGCAATCTTAATGTTACCACCCTTGCATTTTATTACATCGAAGGTTGTTTACACTTTTCTATGTGCTGAGCCAGTCCTTCCGACAATCATTTCTTTTTCGATTTCTTCAATTTCGATTAGCGTCTCTGCACTTCCTGTCTTGTTTTATACCTGTATTTCTGAATTTTTCTGAGCTTTTTGTACTTCCTTCTTTCGTCGATCAGCTGAAGTATTTCTTCTTTACTCGTGGTTTCTTCGCAGTTACCTTCCTTGAACTTACTTTTCTCTCTCCAACTTCTTTGATAGCCCTTTTTAGAGACGTCTATTCGAGCTATCCATTACCGCAGTATCTAGAGCCTCAGAGAGCTTTAAGTGTATTGCTTCATACCTTAGTGCTTGCGGATCTCACTTCTTTGAGCATTGATTCTTCCTGACTAACCCCTTAATCTTCATCTTACTCTTCATCAATACCAAATTGTGAACTGAGTATTTATGTGCGCCCGGGGTACGCCTTATAATCCTTTATCTGATTTAGGAATTTACCGTGATGTAATCTAATTGAAATATTTTTGTATCTCCCGGCTTTCTCAAAGGCTACAATACTTTTACAGAATAATATAAAATAATTAACAATATGCAGTAGTATAAAAATAGATATACAGTACATTACAATGTTTTATACGTAAAAATGAACATACTATAGCATCATCTGGCGTCCGGCATTGTACGTTAAAAATTTGCATATAGTTCTATGTATAGCACTAAAGGAACGTCAGCCTTTATCACCTAAGCCATCCACTGACTCCCTGTCTGTGCAGATTTCATATTTTTATGTATAAAAGATTATAAAGTACTCTCTCCCTTTGACCTGTGGTATATGGTTTAATATTTTATATTCTTTTGTGAATTATACCATATTTACTGAACTGTACCTGGTTCCAGCCTCAGAGACTCAGAAGTTGATATTCACAATATCGGTCAGTCTGTCTGATGCTGTCAGCTGGATAGTTTCATCCGATACCGTTTACTCATAAGAGGCTCGTTATGTTGTCTCATTATATCACAATGATGTGTTGTTAAAGTACACAATGAAATGACTTGTATCGTGTGTAATGCCTTTACACTGTAACTACAGTTTTTCAAACAATCCTTCTGTACCTAATTTTGACCAACGTCTATGGATTATTTCAGTACATTTCATTCGACCTTATGTTACAATTTGAAATTGTAAACATGATTGTGACAAAGTGTTTTACGTCAGTAGTCGATGTAGACACTGCTTTCCATTATGTGTTATATACTAGCACAACTATTGTGAAACCATGAATTTCGTTCTATTCTTTGTACGAGGGCTATTCAGAAAATAAGGAACGATTGATCGCAAAATGGCAACCACAGTGAAAATCAAAACTGTTTTATATGTGACAGATAGCTACACCTTCCAGCTACTTCTCTACATAGTCGCCGCAACGACTTCGAAATCTGTCGTAACGTTGTACCAACTTTCCAATACCCTATTCGTAGAAGGCAGCCTCTTGTGCTTTCCGAAAATTTACTTCGCTGGACTGCAGCGCGTTGCCTATGCCAAAATCTTGTCTACATAGCCAGTGGTTTATTTATGCAGAGATGAAAATCAGAGGAAGCGAAGTCTGTATAATGGGTGATCAAACACATCCCATCGAAAACGTTGCAGGAGTGTCCTCATTTCCCCTGCAGAGTGCTGGCCGAGAACTGTGATGGAGAAGGAAATGGACAACAGTTATGTTATGTGGGGTTGCAGGAAATCAGGCGAATTCTCACTGCAAGAACCCATACTTGGCGGGAGACATTATTTTATAGGCATGTTAACTCTCTCACTGTATGCTCAGAACTGAGAAGAGCCACGTAACACTATCTACGAGCATAGCAGAAAGTCTGCTGAAAACATCTGTGCGAAGCTTCACCGGATTTTTATTGTGGATTCCATTTTCCGTCCTATTGTTCCTAACCCTCGTATCATGAATACTGCCCTGTAGCATTCCGTATACTTTCAGATCCGAAGATGGCCATTTAACTGACGCAAACTAGTAACCGATGTGCTTTTCGTTGCAATCTCGACAAATAAGTTTTCCTAATGAAGACAACTACACTGTAAAGTTCGTGAAAATGTACCTCTGGAGTACAAACGGTATACACGTAAAAATGATCCAAGGAAACAAGAACTGAAAAGTTTTCAAGCATTTAGAAACATGGATACATTCTGTGGTCTAACACCCACACATAATACGAATAATGGTAGGCTGCACAGAGAGGGTAATGATTTTTATTGAGTACCATATCGTTGCTAATTTGATGTTTAAAGGTATGTGCATGAATGAGATGAGGTAACGCAGCTAACCCGCTAAGTCTTCTTTTCCAATAGTTGTTTATGTGTGGTGCTCTGCAAGAGCATGGTACACGAGTTCGTTGTTGTAATGCGTTACAGAGGGGAGAGAGTCAATGGAACAGAAGCTCACCATGTCTAGGATTATATTTCCTAACAGCGGATTGGCACACCACATCATCATTACTGCCCTTTATCAAAGTCTTCGAAATACAGTAAATACTCGGATTAAGCATGCTGGTAATGAAAGATGGGTTATGAGAAAGCATATTTTGATGCTGGTATGGTGGAGAGGTTTAGTATTGGATTACCTCCAACTTGCAAGAATATCACGGGCTGTGGCATGTGCTGAGGGAACAACTTACACAACTGTTGAGATGGTACTCACGCTGTGTGACCTCCACGTATACCCTTCTTCTGAAGGTGCAGATACAAGCATCATCCATTTTCACACCTCCACGTATCCATTTTCACAGCCCAACGTATACTGTTTTTCAGAAGGCGCAGATACAAGCATCATCCATTTCCACACCTCGTTTCGTAAGGAGTTTGTGTAGAGGTTTCTCCATGAAGATGCTAATGGTACTGCCTTACACACACACACACACACACACACACACACACACACACACACACACACACACACACTTTTTCTTTTTAACAATTTGTGCAATCACACTTGGGACAAATAGAATTCACTTGCTATTGCTATTCTATTTGCGAAACTAAGGCTTTCCATGAACATTTAGACTGATATTGCTGGAAAAAAAACCTTTTAAGATCTCTGCTTCAGGCAGGACGCTGACTTGCAGCAGTTTAACAGCAGCAGCTGCATACACTTAAAGAACTGCTGGACTCTTCTGCTTGCCCTACGCAGCAATTTATTTATTTATTTATTTATTTATGCATTTATTTTGCCTGGCAAGATTAGGGCCTTCAGGCCCTCTCTTACACCTAACCAGGCATACTCAGATTCAACAAATTTCAGTTTCTACAGAACATTAAGGACATATAACATGTTATACAGTATTTATGTTAAAGAAAGAAATAGAGATTATAAACGTAGTACAATTATAATTATAAGAATCAAAAAATAATTATAACAATCAAGAATAATAATAATAATAATAATAATAGTGACTATGCATATGAAAGTAAAGATATTTTTCTTTTATGAATGTCAGTCCTATTGCTAGTTGGTAATTTTCTCGTTATATTCTTGCAGCTTGTGAGTTATTCTCATCAAGCAGACTCGTAAGACGATAGAATGGGGTGAAAGAGATATAGAAGAGGTATATAGGTTAGGGGAAGAGAAATAGAATGGTAAAATTCGAAGCTATGGTGGAGAGGAGAAAGAAAGAGATGAGAGGGGCACAACAATGGTGGCTATACCGTCCCTAATATGTAAGTCTTGAATTCCCTCTTGAATGTTGAGTAGTTCTGGATAAGACACAGATCACAGGGGAGCGCGTTCCATAGTCGTATGGCTGAGATGGAGAATGACACGGAGAAAGATTTTGTGTTATGTAAAGGTACAGCCAAGATGCTAGACGTATCCGATCTGGTATTGTGGTTGTGGAATGATGATAGGTGTTTAATGTGAGAACATAAGTATTGGGGGCACCAGTGGCTAAGAAATCGATGAAGTAAGCACATCGTGTGGAGATCGCGTGCCTTATGTGGGCGTATCCAACATAGCTGGGAGTATGAAGGACTAATATGATGATACAACCGTATATTGCATACGTATCTAATGCAAGCATTCATCACTAGCTCGAGGCATCTCGAATTTTCACTATTTGTGCCGTGTTGAACTACATCACAGTAGTAAAGATTAGGTAAGACTAGTGTTTGGACTAATTTTTGTTTAACATGGGTTGGAAATATTTTTCTAAACTTTGAATTGCATGTAGGGAGGAGAGCGATTTCCGGCAAGCTGTGACTGTTTATTCTTTCCAGTTTAGGTGTTCATCCAAGATTATTCCAAGGTCTTTTACTGTTTTTTGGTATGGTAGTTGGGTACCATTGAGGAGTATTTGAGGGACTGTTTCGCGAAAGTACCGACTGATTAACTTTGGGTGAGACATAAGTATGACCTGGGATTTCTTGGGGTTTAGTTTCAGACCTAGGTTATGTGCCCATCGAGAAACAGAGCAAAGATCTGCGTTCATACTCGCTACTGCGTCAGCAATGTTCTTGGGGCTTGCACTTATGTACAGTTGGATGTCGTCGGCATATAGATGGTAGTTGCAGGAGTGAATCACTGAAGAAATATCATTAATGTACAGTGAGAAGAGTAATGGACCAAGGACGGAGCCTTGGGGAACTCCAGAGCGCACGTTTTTCCATGATGACTTTTCAGACCCACAAATGACTTGTTGACCTCTGTTTTTGAGGTAGCTGTCGAACCAGTGTATTGCGCTGTTTGAGAAATTCAGCTGCTTCATTTTAATCAGTAATATATCAAAGTCAACTGTATCAAAAGCCTTGCTAAAGTCAAGCAGTGTTAGAATGGTAGCTTCACGTCTGTCCATAGCATGTTTAATGTCATCAGTTACTTTGATTAATGCAGTTGCTGTACTATGGTGCTTTCGAAAGCCCGACTGATATTTGTCATGGATGTTATGAGTTTTGAGGTAATCCGTCAGCTGCTCATGGACGATGTATTCTAGGGCTTTAGATATTGCAGGTAGTATGCTGATCGGCCTGTAGTCGCCAGGCGACTTAGGGTTGTCAGTCTTGGGTATAGGTTGAATTAAACTTTTCTTCCACTCAGTGGGATATGTACTACTGACAAGAGACAGGTTGAAGATGTCTGTGATAACTGGAGTAATAGTGTCTACGACGTTCTTAATCATGGCAACGTTCACTCCATCATTTCCTACTGCCTCAGAAGAGATTCTCATAATTGCCTTGTGTACTGTGCCGGTAGTGAGTTGTTTTAGGAATAACTTGTCTCTCGAGAGATTGATATCTTGGGGCTGGTAATTTGTCGCTGCATGGCAGTTTGCAGCTGTTGAGAAGAAATCGTTTAATTCTTCTGCAGACGCTTGATAAACAGCGTCAGCTCTTCGCTTCCCTATACCGAAACTGCGCAGCTTTTTCCACAGTGCAGCAGGTTTTGATATGCCGCATACGACAGAGCGGGCATGTCTGGTTTTGGCATTCCTCACGCTTTGCTTGGTTCTATTCCGGAGTTTCCTATAAGCTTCGTACGCCTCGGGAGTTGGGTTACGTTTGAAGGCCCTATGTGCAGCATCACGTTTATTCATTAACTGGCGTAATGCAGTGGTGAGCCACGGAGCGGGAGCTCTCTTTACCTTGACAGTGCGTTGAGGAGCATGTTTATCATACAGTGCAATAATTTTGCGACATAATTTCCGAATTTTTCCGTCTAAAGTCGGTTCATTGCTTATACCATGACAAGGGATGTCTGAGCAATCCTTTTGAAATGCGTCATGGTTAACATTTTTTAGGTTTCTGGTTCCAGTGAGATGGAGTCCCACAACTTCTCAGTGCTGATCAACGAACCGAGCAGACAGTCAACTTTGGCGACCAATGAACAAACTGAGTAGTGACTTTTGGGTTCCCCTGACTTAAAGCAAAGTACTTCGTTTTTTAATTATTTATTTGTCAAAAGAGTGGCGCACAGAATTTCAACTGCCATCAGAACTGAGATGCTAACTCAAATCAGTTATACATCTCACGATAAGAAACAGCCAAATTCGGTAGAGGGATTCACTAACGTTTACGCTTCAAATATATACGAGAGGCGTTCAATAATTAATGCAGTACATATTTCTTTTCCTGGAAGAAGGTTGGTTTTACTCAGAATTCCAATACAGCATATTATTCCCCACTCTTTTGGCAAGAAAAACCTACACTCCTGGAAATTGAAATTAGAACACCGTGAATTCATTGTCCCAGGAAGGGGAAACGTTATTGACACATTCCTGGGGTCAGATACATCACATGATCACACTGACAGAACCACAGGCACATAGACACAGGCAACAGAGCATGCACAATGTCGGCACTAGTACAGTGTATATCCACCTTTCGCAGCAATGCAGGCTGCTATTCTCCCATGGAGACGATCGTAGAGATGCTGGATGTAGTCCTGTGGAACGGCTTGCCATGCCATTTCCACCTGGCGCCTCAGTTGGACCAGCGTTCGTGCTGGACGTGCAGACCGCGTGAGACGACGCTTCATCCAGTCCCAAACATGCTCAATGGGGGACAGATCCGGAGATCTTGCTGGCCAGGGTAGTTGACTTACACCTTCTAGAGCACGTTGGGTGGCACAGGATACATGCGGATGTGCGTTGTCCTGTTGGAACAGCAAGTTCCCTTGCCGGTCTAGGAATGGTAGAACGATGGGTTCGATGACGGTTTGGATGTACCGTGCACTATTCAGTGTCCCCTCGACGATCACCAGTGGTGTACGGCCAGTGTAGGAGATCGCTCCCCACACCATGATGCCGGGTGTTGGCCCTGTGTGCCTCGGTCGTATGCAGTCCTGATTGTGGCGCTCACCTGCACGGCGCCAAACACGCATACGACCATCATTGGCACCAAGGCAGAAGCGACTCTCATCGCTGAAGACGACACGTCTCCATTCGTCCCTCCATTCACGCCTGTCGCGACACCACTGGAGGCGGGCTGCACGATGTTGGGGCGTGAGCGGAAGACGGCCTAACGGTGTGCGGGACCGTAGCCCAGCTTCATGGAGACGGTTGCGAATGGTCCTCGCCGATACCCCAGGAGCAACAGTGTCCCTAATTTGCTGGGAAGTGGCGGTGCGGTCCCCTACGGCACTGCGTAGGATCCTACGGTCTTGGCGTGCATCCGTGCGTCGCTGCGGTCCGGTCCCAGGTCGACGGGCACGTGCACCTTCCGCCGACCACTGGCGACAACATCGATGTACTGTGGAGACCTCACGCCCCACGTGTTGAGCAATTCGGCGGTACGTCCACCCGGCCTCCCGCATGCCCACTATACGCCCTCGCTCAAAGTCCGTCAACTGCACATACGGTTCACGTCCACGCTGTCGCGGCATGCTACCAGTGTTAAAGACTGCGATGGAGCTCCGTATGCCACGGCAAACTGGCTGACACTGACGGCGGCGGTGCACAAATGCTGAGCAGCTAGCGCCATTCGACGGCCAACACCGCGGTTCCTGGTGTGTCCGCTGTGCCGTGCGTGTGACCATTGCTTGTACAGCCCTCTCGCAGTGTCCGGAGCAAGTATGGTGGGTCTGACACACCGGTGTCAATGTGTTCTTTTTTCCATTTCCAGGAGTGTATTTGTCAACATAATCTCTGTTCGATGCTACGCCCTTACGCCACCCTACGGGGAGGGCCTGTATGCCTGCATCGTATTACTCTTTACTGGTCGATGTCGGAGATAACCTGTTGCCGGCCACTGCGGCCGAGCGGTTCTAGGCGCTTCAGTTCGGAACAGTGCTGCTGCTACGGTCGCAGATTCGAGTCCTGCCTCGGGCATGGATGTATGTGATGTCTTTAGGTTAGTTAGGTTTAAGTAGTTCTAAGTCTAGGGGACTGATGACCTCAGATGTTAAGTCCCACAGTGCTTACCGCCATTTGAACCATTTTTTAGATAACGTGTTGCTACATCAACAACCTTCCCCTCCTCATAGTGCTTCCCGTGGAGTACATTCTTCACTGGGCCAAACAGATGGAAGTCGGCATGTGCAAAACTGGGAACTGTAGAACGGATGTGGAAGAACAGTCCAATGGTGTTACGTGAACTCCTCTCGGGTGCACAGACTTGTCACGATCAGCCTAGTAACGTGCAAGCAATTCTGCACACATGTCTTTATGATCTGTTGGGCGGAGAGGAACACTGCGGGCACACACCTCTGAATACCGCAACTGGTGGACAACTAATTCACCACTAGCAACTGAAATATACAGTTGTGCAGCGAGGTGTTAGATTGTGATCCATCGGTCACCTCGAATGAGAGTGTTCACACCTGCCAACATTACAGGATTACAGCTGTGTGCGCCCGGCCGGCAATGGGGAGGTCGGACAGGTTTGCGCGACCTTGTTGCGATGACGATAGACACCACACGCAGCGACTCACTGTGCATTTGTTCACTGCTAACCCTCCATAGACATTTTGTAAGCGTCTATGAATATCTGCGATGCCCTGGTATACCGCCAAAATGAACTCAACGACAGCTCTGTGCTTGAGACGCACCTCCGTTACAGAAGCCATTTTGAAGGCTATGTATAGCGCCATCAGCTAACGGAACTTTATAAAACTCTAGGGGCCGAAGATGGAATATTCCACAATGTCCCACAACAAATTCCGAATTTTTTCAACCGAAACTGGCCGAAAACAGTGTATAGTATTATTTGCTGAACGCCCCACTCCTCCTAAGCTAGAAAGATCTGTTGGAAATTTATTGGAACACACCTTTCATAAAACATAATTTACGTTCAGCTGTTATTATTCATTCCCAGAACCTTACAGAAGCCACGTGCTTATAACATAAACGATCGAATAAAACAGAAGATGTGTACCTTCATTAAAAATTATTCCCTACGCATGATCTACAGTTGTTCAAAGACCATCGAGTCGATTCTACAGAATGCTGTAGAAGGATATTAAAAAAAACTAAGTCGTCAAATACACTACAAAATAAAAATAAAAATGAAAATACTAAAAATAATAGGTAAAATAAGAGGTGTAAGGAGGAACCGTACTGATTACAATGGCTGGGGTTACATTTCTGTTGTTTCTAATGCATATACATAAGCCCTAAACCTTTAACGAAACTTCTGAACACCAGATTTATAGTCGGACATTGTTGCCACCCTACGAACATTATAAATACTAACCAGTAACTCCTGATCCCCTCTGTTTTAACTGCCTGCTATCTATCAATTTTATTTCCTTTTTTTTTTTTTTTTGCAACACAAAATTGCTTCATAATGCAACAATAAAGCACAACAGTATGTAATATAAGCCATTACCACAAAAATCTGTTCTCTTCCCTGTGTGGCTTTACTTATGTGGTACAAGGATCGGTACTGTTATTTATTATGGTGAAACAAAGTTGCTTGCTACATCACTGATACATACAAATCTTAGATTTCTCTAGACGGTTTTGATTGTAAAATCGTATGCAGTACATACAATGAACCACAAAAAATATAGTTTGCTGAGGTATTGTGTGTAACAATATAGTATGAAGGGTAAATCTCTGCTCATGCAAATCGGGGTAGTCCATCTCACACTGAAGCTTGTGTTATTGTAGGAATGCTGCTCGTCGACGTCTGGCACAACTCATGTCGGACTATGATATAGGATTACTATTGAATCATTAAATTCTGTTTCCTTTTCTCGAATATAAATTTCTTGTTGTATGTGTAGCGTCACCACCAATTAAGATGGGAAAAGGTTAGCTTTGGTGCAACATTTACAAGTGCAGGAGTTACAGCCAGGTGCAGGCCTGTTGACAGTAAGTTACACTACCAGCGATTGCGAAGTAGAATGGAGGACACAGGACCATAGACCCGCTGAAAAGAGTGAACGCAGTGGTATGCATGGTGCAGTTACAGGCAGAAGGGGCCCACTGGCCCAACCCAGGTGTTAGGAGTATATGGCTTGGAGCAGCACATTAGCAAAACAGCAGCCCACACCCGTGTATAAATAAGTGCGTATAAATAAGTGCCGGTTCACTAATAAGGCATTCAAGTGTGACAGCTCTCCTGGGCGGTGGGGTGTGTCGCACCACCGGCTACACACAGCAGCAGATAGGGCGCCAGCATTCCAGTCCACAGCAGGTCGCTGGTTCGCCCTCTGAGGCCAACGTGGGGTCCACAGCCAGCCAGTGGGGGGCCATGCCATGGCTCACTACTGCGGTCAGTCTTGTCAGCTCTCAACAAATGCCAGAGGCATCCTCAGGCAAGGGCTGTAGATTTGGACGCCGGATCACGGGCACTTGTTGCTACGATCTTAGCCACGCTGGCGAGGAAGCACACCGCAGGCCACTTTGCAGCTCCCAGCAGGCGGTGCTGAGGTGGCAGGGATGGAGACTGCGAGCGCATCCTGACATCATTACAACTCTGCAGCCGTCTGATCTGACACACTGCAGTGCGCTGCACAGGTCACTGAGGCAGCCATTCTGCGCCAAGCCGTTTTGCAGACAGTGAAGTGGTGTCCTCAGCATTGCAGGACCCGGTGACGCAGACCGAGAGGAATGGGGGCAATGTAGCTGGAAATAATAAATCACTTGAAAAACTCAGATGAGTTTTAATACGGCGCATCCTGACAGTTACTATCCTCATCCAACACGCCCTCTACATTTGTTATACATCGTCAGTTTCAATGTTGTATACACTATGTGCTACACGTTAGAATTGAATTTGGTAATAAGAAATAAAAACGATTATTGTAACTTCTGTTAAGCAATGCACTAGCAATGTCAAGCTCGTAGTTCTGTACAGAGTGTACCTTAATGTTTGAGTGTAAAAAACAAACATTTTGCATAATATGTTTAGAGTAGCAGCCAGAGAGTAGCGAGCAGAAAGAGGATGTGATTCAGCTGCGAGTGAGAAGAGGACGCCAGAGTTTGTATCTATGTCATGATGGCTACGCACATGCCAGTGTCTTATAGTTGGGAGAGGTACAACAATTCCGCCATGTGGGGCGTCCGCATGGTCTGAGGGATCCTGTTGCAGTTCGCATGACTCCTGCTGTCAGAGGTTCAAGTCCTCCCTCGAGCATGGGTGTGTGTGTTGACCTCAGCGTAAGTTAGTTTAAGTTAGATTAAGGAGTGTATAAACTTAGGGACCGATGACCTCAGCAGTCTGGTCCCATAGGATTTTACCACAAATTTCCAATTACTACAATTCCCAAGAGTCATAGTTCACTGACTGTTTGTAAAAGGCTTGAAGAGAATTAAAATGCAGAGTACCGAGCTCTAGTAGCGCCGCATGGTAGCTCAGCATGTTCAGTCATAAGGCTGGCTGTCATCTGTAATTAAAGAAAGATCTGTCCACTCCAAACATCGAGAAAAATACTGAAAAAATGAAGAAAAATTTAAAAAAGTGGCCCCTGAAGTTGGAAGAATCAGCAATGATCAATGGCATGAGGGCATAGAAGGCAATGGAAACCACTGCATTAAAGACATGTAACGTGTATCCACAGGACATGTGGCCTGTAATTGAGAAACTGTGATGATGATCTCTCCATTGGCAAAAGATTCTGGAATAGTCCCCCCTTTGAACCTCCAGGAGAGAGATGCGAAGAGGGAGGTGATCATGGGAAAAAGATTGAATAATCAATGGAAGGGTGACGTTCCAGGAGTTGGGGCATGAAATATCTGAAGCTTGAACGTGGTAGGGAAACTAGAAAATCTGAAAAGGGAAACGCAAATGCTCGGTCTAGATATAGTAGGGGTCAGTGAAGTGAAATGAAAAGAAGACAAGGATTTGTGGTCGTATGAGTATATGGTAATATAAACATCAGCAGAAAATGATACAGTGGGAGTAGTATTCGTTGTGAATTGCAAGGTGGACAGAGAGTGTGTTACAGTGAACAGTTCAGTGATAGGATTGTTCTTAACAGAATTGAAAGCAAACCAACACCGAAAAGTATAGTTCGAAAACACATGCTGACGTCGCAAGCTGAGTATGAAGACATAGAGAAAGTATAGGAGAATATTGTGAAAAGATATTACAGTACGTAAAGGCAGATGAAAATCTAATAGTCATAGGGGACAAGAATGCAGTTATAGAGGAAGGAATAGAAGAAAAGATTACAGGAGGATATGAGCTTGGGACAAGGAATGAGAGAGAAGAAGACTAATTAAGTTCCGTAATAAATTTCAGCTAGTAATAGCAAATTTTCTGGGTGCACTCAGCCTCGTGATGCCAATTGAGGAGTTACTCGACCGGGTAGTAGCGGCTTCGGTCAGGAATTCCATCTTACGACTGGGAGAGCGGTGTGCTGAACTCACGCCCCTCCTATCTGCACCCTCCACCGAGGATGACACGGCGCTCGGATGGTCCCGGTCGGCCACTCGTGGCCTGACGACGGAGTGTTTTTTTTTAAATTTTTTTTTATTTTTTATTTTTAGTAATAGCGAATACTCTGTTCAAGAATCACAACAAGAGCAGGAAAGGCTGGGTGATACGGGAAGATTTCAGTTAGATTACCCCATGATCATAGAGAGATTCTAAAATCAGATAATGGACTGTAAGGTGTACCCCGGAGCAGATATAGACTCGGACTACATTATAGTAGTGATGAAGAGTAGGCTGACGTTTAAGACATCAGACAGGAAGAATCAATGCGCGCAAAGATGTTGGATATGGAAGCACTAAGAAACGACGAGATACGCTTGAAGTTCTCTGAGGCTATGGATACAGCAATAAGGAATAGCTCAGTAGGCAATACAGTTGAAGACAAATAAACATCTCTAAAAAGGGCCATCACAGAAGCTGGGAAGAAAAACATAGGTACGAAGAAGGTAACTGTGAAGAAACCATGGGTAACATAAGAAATACTTCAGCTGATCGATGAAAGGAGGAAGTACAAATATGTTCCGGGAAACATAGGAATACAGAAATGCAAGTCGCTGAAGAATGATAGAAATAGGAAATGCGGAGAAGCTAAGAGGAAATGCCTCCATGAAAAATTTGAAGAAATCAAAAAGAAATGATTGTCGGGGGGCAGACTCAGAATACAGGAAAGTGAAGGCAGCGTTCAGGTACATTAAAAGCAAGGGTGGTAACATTAAGCGTGCAACGGGAGTTCCACTGTTAAATGCAGAGGAGAGAGCGAATAGGTGGAAAGAATGCATTGAAAACCTCTATGAGTGGGAAAATTTGTCTGATGTGACAGAAGAAGAAACAGGTGTCGATTTAGAAGATTTAGGGAATCCAGTATTAGAATCAGAAATTTAAAGAGCTCTGGACGACTTAAAATCAAGTAAGGTAGAGGGTACAGATAACACTCCAACCGAATTTCAAAAATCATTGGTGGAAGTGGCAAGTAAACGACTATTCTCGTTGGTGTGTAGAATGTATGAGTCTGGCGGCATACCATATCACTTCCGTAGAAATATCATCCACACAATTACAAAGATTGCAAGAGCTGACAAGAGCGAGAATTATCACACAATCAGCTGAACAGCTCATACATCCAAGCTACTGACAAGAATAACATACAGAAGAATGCAAAACAAAATTAGGGATGGACTAGATGACGATCAGTTTGGCTTTAGAAAAGATAAAGGCACCAAAGAGGCAATTCTGACATTGCAGTTAATAAAGGAAAAGCAAGACCCGTTCATAGGCTTTGTCGACCTGGAGGAAGCGTTCGATTATGTAAAGCGGAGGAAGATGTTCGAAATTTTGAGAATTAGGGATTAGCTGTAGGGAGAGACGTGTAATATACATTGTGTACGAGAGCCAAGAAGGAGTAATAAGAGTGGACGACCAAGAAAGAAGTGCTCGGATTAAAAAGGGTGTAAGACAGGTATGTAGTCTTTTGGCCCTACTGTTCAATCTGTACATCGAAGAAGCAAGGATGGAAGTAAAAGCAAGTTCCAGGAGTGGAATTAAAATCCAAGGTGAAAGCATATCAATGATACGAGTCGCTGATAACATTGTTATCCTGAGTGGAAAAGAAGTAGAATTACATGATCTGCTGAATGAAATGAACAATCCAATGAGAACAGAATATGGCTTGAGAGTAAATCGAAGAAAGACGAAAGTAATGAGAAGTAGCAGAAATAAGAACAGCGAGAAACTTAACATCAAGATGGTCACGAAGTAGATGAAGTTAAGGAATTCTGCTACCTAGGCAGTAAAATAACCAATGATGGACAGAGGAAGGAGGACATCAAAAGCAGACTAGCACTGGAAAAAAGGGCATTCCTAGCCAAGAGAAACCTACTAATATCAAACACAGGCCTTAATGTGAGATAGAAATGTCTGCGAATGTACGTCTGGAGCGCAGCATGGACTGTGGGGAAACAGGCACAGAAAAGAATCGAAGCGTTCGAAATGTGGTACTACAGACGAATGTTGAAAATTAGGTGAACTGATAAGGTAAGGAATGAGGATGTTCCGCACAGAATCGGAGAGCAAAGGAATATGTGGAAAACACTTATAAGCAGAAGGGACAGGATGATAGGGCATCTATTAAGACATGAGGGAATGACTTCCATTGTACTAGCGGGGCTGTAGAGGGCAAAAACTGTAGAGGAAGAGCCGCCCGGAGTGGCCGAGCGATTCTAGGCGCTACAGTCTGGAACCACGCGACCGCTACGGTCGCACGTTAGAATCCTGCCTCGGGCATGGATGTGTGTGATGTTCTTAGGTTAGTTAGGTTTAAGTAGTTCTAAGTTCTAGGGGACTGATGACCTCAGAAGTTAAGTCCCATAGTGCTCAGAGCCATTTGAACCATTTTGTAGAGGAAGAGAGAGATTGGAATACATCCAGCAAATAATTGAGGATGTAGGATGCAAGTGCTACTCTGAGATGAAGAGGTTGGCACAAGAGAGGAATTCGTAGCAGGCTGCTTCAAACCAGTCAGAAGACTGATGAAAAAGAAGAAAAAAAAGGATGACTATCAGTTTGGATTTAGCAAGGACTGAAGCAAAATCAAGACTCTCTCGTAGCATTTGTAGACTTAGAAAAAGCATTCAACAATGAAAAATGGTGCAAAATTTTCGAAGTTCTGAGAAAAATAGGAATAATCTATAAGAAAAGACGGGTAACATACAGTATGCATAAAAGCCAAGAGGGAATAATAAGATTGGAAGACAAAGAACGAAGTGCTCGGATCAAAAAGTATGTATGACAGGGATGCAGTCTCCCGCCCCTGCTGTTCAATCTATGCATCGAAGAACGAACGAAGGAAATGAAAGAAGGGTGCAAGAGCGGGATTCAAATTAAAGATGAAAGGATATCAAAGAGATCATTGATGTTGCTGTCGTCAGTGAAAGTGAAGAACAATAGCAGGATGTGTTGAATAGAATGAACAGTCTAATGAGTACAGAATATGAATTAAGATTAAACCGGAAAAAGACATGAGTAATAAGAAGCAGCAGAAAGGAGAATAGCGAGAAACTTTGATGATCACGAAGCAGCCGGAGTTAAGGAATTCTGCTACCACGACGGACGAAGCAAGGAGGACATAATAAGTAAATTTACATAGGCCAAGAGAACTCTACTGCTATCGAAGCATGGGCCATAATTTGAGGAAGAAATTTCTGACAATATGCCTTTGGAGCACAGTATTGTATGGCAGTGAGTCATGGACTGTGGAAAAATTGGAACTCAAGAGATTCGAAACGTTTGGGATGTTACAGAAGAATGTTGAAAATTAGGTCGACTGACAAGGTAAGGAATGAAGAAGTTGCTTGCAGAATGGGTGAAGAGAGCAACATACGGAAAGTTCTGACTAAAAGAAGGGATGGAATGATGGATATGTGTTACAACATGAGGGAATAACGTCTATACTGCTAGAAGGAGCTGTAGGGGATAAAAACTGCAGTGGAAAACAGAAATTTGAATGCATCCAACAAATAATTGAGGATGTAGGGGCGGGCCAGATCAAACTAGTAAGTAAACTGATGATTAAAAAATAAGTAAAAAAATAAATATAAATTAAAACGTATAGAAATCATGGTCGATTACTGTGTCTACCGGAGGTTGTGTGTGGGAAGGTTACAGATTGCAAAAGTAGAAGCAATTTTCGGATTCCTGAATTCGCGCTTCCCCGCAAGCAGTACTTACGATGATAAGCCTACTTGCTGAGCCCGAAGTGCCGTCGGAGGAAGCCTCGTAAGCGGTCTGCGATATCAATAGGGGACCTAGGGGCAAGTGGCAGGTGCCGGGGAGGATCGCGGGCTGACGTTAGGGATGGGTCGCGGTCGCGGCAGTTAATTAATCAGAGGCCAATTACGGGCTCGTGTCGCTACAGGCCGCTCAGGCCGCCACGCCGCACCGCCCGCCTCGCGCGTTAGACTGATCGATAGTCCATCAGAGCGTGGCGGCGGTCCATCATCCGACGGTCTGCCGGACGGACGCCTCGAGGACGTCGCTCGCCTCCACGTACCGATTGGGCAACAATATATCTTCATACCGATGGCCGCAATCCTGTTGTTCACTAGAGTGCTTGCACGTACCTCCATCGTGAGGATGCAGTGCGCCCAGGTAATGAAATATGTACCAGAATGTGGAAAACCAGTGCACACTATGTAAAAAATTAAGGGGTCACTTTTTTAAAACCCGTTTTCTTCTCCACTGCAACACAGAAATTTGAAATTTGGCTCAAAGGTACCTACAACCTTCCATTCTAATGCCACAAAAGCGTGGCGCCCTGCAACGTCACCCTTTGGCTCGATGACGTTCCAAGTATCGACACAGACGGGAAAAAGGCTAGATCTCAGAAATTTATGTGAGGTATAAGATTGGTCAATGATATACATTGACACCAAATTTCACCGCGATTCTGTCCAGCGCTATCACACAACGGGAAGGTCGTCACACTCAGCTGTATCCACATTTCAACCCTTCTCTTGATGCCCCAGCAGTGGAAGCTAAAACCGCGACGACCATCATTAAAATCTCGGGGTTTCCTTATAGGTGACCGAGAAAAATATTCCAGCCACACCACCGCTCAGGGTCGACACGAAAAGGCCTCATTAGGTGGTATAAACGGTGTAAGTGAAACCACTCGTTCCCTTGGCGCATTCATTTACACACATTTCACAGTCAAAAACGCCAGTTTGCGTTGAGACGTGCGACAGAGAGATTTTATTGATAACCTTTGACATTGGTGATACCTCTCGGATGATTCGACCCTTCTCTAAGTATGTCTTGGGGTTGCAATCCCACTTAATATGAACGCACGACTTCGGAGTGTGTCGAGACCACAATGTTCGTTGTTCTGGTGGTGAGGGTGGAACCATTAGGGACCATAAAAAACCATTCGATGAAATTTTTACGTAATCCGAAGCAGCAAAGTGTGTTCATTCTCTTTAAGCTCTCTTGCTGTGTGATCAAGGACGGTGGGGTATTTTGCTACATTGCCACATTCATGAATAAAAGGCCACTGGGCCCCGAAAGGCCTGCAGTTTGGCAACTCCCTCAGTCCCACAGCACACCTTTTAGGAGTTCTTCAAAAACGTACCTGTATAGCGACAATCACAAAGCTTTCGCTGAGTGGCGCTACGCCACTGCTCTAGCCCATGCTTCCAGCCACGCAGAATCAGAGGGGTGTTGACATGGTTGCCTACCGCTGGGTGCTCAGAAGTGATTCAAGTGTTGTTAAAGTGCCGCAGGTGTTGCCAAACCGGAGGGTCTTAGAGGGAACCAAAAATGATTTTTTGCTTACACTCCAAAGTTATTAGATAACATTCAGTGGGGTTGCAACTCAACGACGTCCTTAGGAAAGGCTTTAATTGTCCGCTGAGGGGGGAGGGGAGGGGGTCAGTAATGTCATACGTTGTTAAGAACGTCGTTCTGTTTCACACTGCATTGCAAACTGTCATTTAATACTGAGAAATGTGTGTAAATGAAAGCACCATTTGTGTCATCTCCTGTGTCATTCCCACTTCGACTCCAAGCAGCATTTCAGCTGTTTTAGTCGGCCACTCATTAGAAAACCGCGAGATTTCAGCGCTGGGTGTTGTGGTCCTGACCTGCATTTCAGAGGTGTCGAGATAAGGGATAAGATTTATGTAAGGAGGGGTGTGACCACTTCGCATAGTGTGACTCATGCACATTGGGGGTGGGCAGAATTGTGGGAAATCTGATGCCAATGAGATATTAGCGCACCTGACACCCCACATGAACTTTTGAGCTGCGGCCTTTTTCCGTTTGAAGCGTCGCTGAAACTGAAGGTGAAGCCACAGGGAGCCACGCTTTTGCTCCTTTACAGAGGAAGATTGTAGGCGGCTTTGAGGTAAATTACGAACTTATGCTTCGCGAAGGAAGAAAATGAGGTTTCGAGGAGAGTGAGACCGTTTAACGTCCCATCGACAACAACCAAGCTCGGGTTAGGGAAGGACGATGAAGGATATCGGGCGTGCCCTTTCATAGGAAACACCCGGCATTTGCCTCACATGATGTAGGGAAATCACGGAAGACCTCAATCTGAATGGCCGGACGCGGGTTTGAACCGTCGTTCCCTCGAATGAGAGTCCAGTGTGTTACCCACTGCGCTACTTTGCTCTGTGGGGTTTCTAAAAAGCGACTTTAATTCTCTTCTGCCGTGTATATAACAGAGCGATCGAAAAGGCCCACACATCAGCCTCAGAGAGCGAAATAAACTGCATAATACAACCTTGGCATATAACAGTGCTGTCTATTGATCTCGTTACTGTTGAATTGGTCGGCATTGCGGTATATGGATACCTCCAACGTAATGCACTTAGAATACTTGCATACGAACAACCAGGAATGCTGTTGAACACCGAAAACTCGTTGCTCTGGAGAAAAACGATTTACCAAACAAGGAACCGCTCAATAGTAACGACGTGATATGACCTTCTCCCGGCGTCCTCGCTTGCTATCAGTAATGCTTGCACTTTTATCTTACGATATCTGGTCGAAATAATTGCAGCTTCTATTTACAGACACAATTATTTTCATGTGCGTGGTTTTTCGACCGCAGTGTGTTTCAGATAATGCTACAACGTTCGAAACTCCTAGCCGGAATTACAAATTGACAATGGTATTACTCGCTGATAAACAATGTTCTGTTAACATGGCTGAATGGTATATGTGTCAGATTTATATAATCTTAGTGTCTGATTGGGAGGTATTAGTGTTTGATAGAAGAAAGATGGTTCAAATGGCTCTGAGCACTATGGTACTTAACATCTTAGGTCATCAGTCCCATAGAAGAAAGATCTAGGATATTACGAGACAGAAGCGATATCTGCTTAACGTAATATACACTCCTGGAAATTGAAATAAGAACACCGTGAATTCATTGTCCCAGGAAGGGGAAACTTTATTGACACATTCCTGGGGTTAGATACATCACATGATCACACTAACAGAACCACAGGCACATAGACACAGGCAACAGAGCATGCACAATGTCGGCACTAGTACAGTGTATATCCACCTTTCGCAGCAATGCAGGCTGCTATTCTCCCATGGAGACGATCGTAGAGATGCTGGATGTAGTCCTGTGGAACGGCTTGCCATGCCATTTCCACCTGGCGCCTCAGTTGGACCAGCGTTCGTGCTGGACGTGCAGACCGCGTGAGACGACGCTTCATCCAATCCCTAACATGCTCAATGGGGGACAGATCCGGAGATCTTGCTGGCCAGGGGACTTACACCTTCTAGAGCACGTTGGGTGGCACGGGATACATGCGGACGTGCATTGTCCTGTTGGAACAGCAAGTTCCCTTGCCGGTCTAGGAATGGTAGAACGATGGGTTCGATGACGGTTTGGATGTACCGTGCACTATCCAGTGTCCCCTCGACGATCACCAGTGGTGTACGGCCAGTGTAGGAGACCGCTCCCCACACCATGATGCCGGGTGTTGGCCCTGTGTGCCTCGGTCGTATGCAGTCCTGATTGTGGCGCTCACCTGCACGGCGCCAAACACGCATACGACCATCATTGGCACCAAGGCAGAAGCGACTCTCATCGCTGAAGACGACACGTCTCCATTCGTCCTTCCATTCACGCCTGTCGCGACACCACTGGAGGCGGGCTGCACGATGTTGGGGCGTGAGCGGAAGACGGCCTAACGGTGTGCGGGACCGTAGCCCAGCTTCATGGAGACGGTTGCGAATGGTCCTCGCCGATACCCCAGGAGCAACAGTGTCCCTAATTTGCTGGGAAGTGGCGATGCGGTCCCCTACGGCACTGCGTAGGATCCTACGGTCTTGGCGTGCATCCGTGCGTCGCTGCGGTCCGGTCCCAGGTCGACGGGCACGTGCACCTTCCGCCGACCACTGGCGACAACATCAATGTACTGTGGAGACCTCACGCCCCACGTGCTGAGCAATTCGGCGGTACGTCCACCCGGCCTCCCGCATGCCCACTATACGCCCTCGCTCAAAGTCCGTCAACTGCACATACGGTTCACGTCCACGCTGTCGCGGCATGCTACCAGTGTTAAAGACTGCGATGGAGCTCCGTATGCCACGGCAAACTGGCTGACACTGACGGCGGCGGTGCACAAATGCTGCGCAGCTAGCGCCATTCGACGGCTAACACCGCGGTTCCTGGTGTGTCCACTGTGCCGTGCGTGTGATCATTGCTTGTACAGCCCTCTCGCAGTGTCCGGAGCAAGTATGGTGGGTCTGACACACCGGTGTCAATGTGTTCTTTTTTCCATTTCCAGGAGTGTACATGCACTGTCCATTCACATTAACGCATCACCTGTCAAAAGCCTCAGTAACCACCATTTGCAGCGCGAGCCGTGGCGAGACGTGCAGGAAGAGAGCCAGCGAGGTTCTAAAAGCTACCGATAGGGATGTGGAACCACAACCGCTCCGTGCCGTGCCCAGCTGCGCTAGATTTCTCGGTTGAGGATCCGCGGAGCGAAGCGGCCGAATCGAGGTGGATCCACGGATTCTCGATTGGATTTAAGTCTGGGGAGTTCGGTGGCCTATATGGCCGAGAGGTTCTAGGCGCTTCAATCTAGATCCGCGCGAACGCTACGGTCGCAGGTTCGAATCCTGCCTCGGGCATGGATGTGTGTGATGTCCTTAGGTTAGTTAGGTTTAAGTAGTTCTAAGTTCTAGGGGGCTGATGACCTCAGATGTTAAGTCCCATAGTGCTCAGAGCCATTTGAGTCATTAGTTCGGTGGCCAGGAAAGTACGAGAAGCACGCGTGTTCACTGTGAGCTGTGCGACACGTTGCGTTGCACTGCCCTAATCGTAGATGCCGTCGTGCCGAGAGAGAGGGGGGGGGGGGGGAGATAGGTGTTTAACGTCCCTGCGACAATGAGAGCATTACGGACGGAGCACAAGCTCGGATTAGGGAAGGAAAGCGGCCTTGCCCTTTCAAAGGAACCATCCTGGCATTTGCATGAGGGGTGAACGTAAAGGCTAGAAGCATACTTTAGTTGATCCATTCTGCCTTCCAGAATGGTGAGATCACCCAGGGAATGCCACGAAAACGTTCCCAAGGTCATAACGCTCTCTCCTCCGACATGTACCCTTCCGAAGACTGTTGCAGGGCGTTTTGCTTTCAAACATTTCACTCCGTAGACGCTAACAGCCATCTTGTCCGATGGATTATAGAACGTGATTCATGTGAGACGGTCACCTGTCGCTACTCAGTGGACGCCAAGTTGTGGTACTGACGTGCAAAATCCAGCCTTATTCGGCGATGCGCGGTAGTCAACGTGGGTGCAGGAAGCAGGCGCATGCTGGAGAGGCCCAAACGCAGCAACGTTCGCTGATCGGTCGTTAAGGAGACACTGCTGGTAGCCCGTTGGTTCATTTGGGCGAACAGTTGCTTAACAGTTGCAGGTCTAGTCACGTATATACACAACTGGCCATTAAAATTGCTACACCAAGAAGAAATGCAGATGATAAACGGGTATTCATTGGACAATATATGATACTAGAACTGACATGTGATTACATTTTCACTGCGATTTGGGAGCATAGAGCCTGAGAAATCAGTACCCAGAACAACCACCTCTGGCGGTAATAACGGCCTTGATACGCCCGGGCATTCGGTCAAACAGAGCTTGCATGGCGCGTACAAGTACAGCTGCCCATGCAGCTTCAACACGATACCACAGTTCATCAAAAGTAGCGACTGGCGTATTATGGCGAGCCAGTTGCTCGGCCACCATTGACCAGACGTTTTCGATTGGTGAGAGATCTGGAGAATGTGCTGGCCAGGGCAGCAGTCGAACATTTTCTGTATCCAGAAAGGCCCGTACAGGACCTGCAACATGCGGTCGTGCATTATCCTGCTGAAATGTAGGGTTTCGCAGGGATCGAATGAAGGGTAGAGACGTGGGTCCTAACACATCTGAAATGTAACGTCCACTGTTCAAAGTGCCGTAAATGCGAACATGAGGTGACCGAGACGTGTAACCAGTGCCACCTCATACCATCACGCCGGGTGATACGCCAGTATGACGATGACGAATACACGCTTCAAATGTGCGTTTACCGCGATGTCGCCAAACAAGGATGCGACCATCTTGATGCTGTAAACAGAACCTGGATTCATCCCCAAAAAATGACGTCTCGCCATTCGTGCACCCAGGTTCGTCGTTGAGCGTTGAGTACACCATCGCAAGCATTCCTGTCTGTGATGCAGCGTCAAGGGGAACCGCAGCCATGGTCTCCGAGCTGATAGTCCATGCTGCTGCAAACGTCGTCGAACTGTTCGTGCAGATGGTTGCTGTCTTGCAAACGTCTCCATCTGTTGACTCAGGGATCGAGACGTGGCTGCACGATCCGTTACAGCCATGCGGATAAGATGCCTGTCATCTCGACTGCTAGTAATACGAGGCCGTTGGAATCCAACACGACGTTCCGTATTACCCTCCTGAACCCACCGATTCCATATTGTGCTAACAGTCATTGGATCTCGACCAACGCGAGCAGCAATGTCGCGATACAATAAACCGCAACCGCGATATGCTACAATCCGACCTTTATCAAAGTCGGAAACGTGATGGTACGCATTTCTCCTCCTTACACGAGGCATCACAACAACGTTTGACCAGGCAACGCCGGTCAACTGCTGTTTGTGTATGAGAAATCGGTTGGAAACTTTCCTCGTGTCAGCACGTTGTAGGTGTCGCCACCCGCGCCAACCTTGTGTGATAATCTGAAAAGCTAATCATTTACATATCTTCTTCCTGTCGCGTCTGTAGCATATCATCTTCGTGGTGTAGCAATTTTAATGGCCAGTAGTGTATATCTCCTCAGCCGTCGTTCACTACTATGACCCACGAGTACACCGCATCTGCTTCGGCACCAGTTTTGGATAGTGCCATTTCGCCATGCACGGTATATTTTAACTAAGACGGCACGCGAACAGTTTTACGATTCAGCTGTTTCGAAAATGCTCCCGCGCTCAATTCGAAAGCCAATGTTCCTGCCAATTTGGACGTCAGATAAATCGCTCCGTTTCCGCCAAACGACAAAGACTGTACTGTTTTCCCGCCCCTCCTCTCCACTTCCCTGAAACACATTATAAACCCTCCACTGCTAGTGCTACCACCTGCCGCCTGTTATATAGGGTTTGGTCACATCAATGTGATTAGACGGTGTATTAGTTTACACAAGAACAGAACAAGCTCTGTGGTAAAAAACAGAAAATTTCCGGAATGAATCTTTCACTCTATAGCTCTGCTCATTCCTAGCAGATAGACACCCTAAACATATACTTTGCGGTTCCCTAACAATACTCTTACTTCCTGAGCTATACAGGGGCGATCAACTACACGCGCTCACAGACTCGCTTCCAGCTGTATCTCTTCTCATCTGCCGAACTTTACCAAACACGGACAACAAGAGCTTGTATCTTAGGACACCAACCAACAGGTTCTAGAGGAAGAGCTGGGGAAGTAGCAAATACTCTTTAAAACAATTTATTGACCAACAATGATAGGCTCAGCTAAAAAGCACATTAAATAGTAAACTTGAGCTTTCACCCTTTAAAGAAAGGCACTAAATGTGAAACACCAGAAGTAAACAATTTACATATTCTTTAAGGCTTTTCACCAAAAAGTGCAATTCTTCAAAACGTTAAATTTTAATAATTTACATTGAAAGTCATGCCGATATGCCATTATAGTAAAGTAATAGAGCAGCGGCCCACGTTAGGTCATGGGCCATGGACCCAGGCCGGCACTGACAACAAGCTGATAGAGGGTAGGCAGTGCACTACAACATATACAGAAAAACTCTCATAAGGAGTGGACGCATTAAATAAAACCCAAAACTTTGTCCCGGCTTTAAAAGAAATCAAACACGTGATATTAAACTAAGATTAAAGCGCCACTGAATGTTAACTCGCTTCGTCATGCTACTTAAAGTTCACAGGTTCGAGTGAGATACATGCTTAAAGCCGGAATCGCTAAAATGTAAACTGGATCAAAGTTACTAGTGTCTTAAAGGCAGAAACAGGGTTCAAACGAGCATCCTTATCCCAAGATATACTAATGGCTTACTACTATCTCAATGATCAAATCAGAGGTTCTTATGAACTTCAAATATCTACATGAAATCGTGTTTAGCATAGTTTACATGTAATGTAACAGAGGCAAGCATCATATTAAAAATTCCACTTATTTTTCTTAAAGCTTGTTGTGGTATCTAAGGGGAATAAGAAAAACATACTGGTCGCAAGTAACAAGTTGGTACCATTAAAAAAAAGCGTATCTCTTTTCTAAAGGCCAACAAGTGACGAGACAACAGTCTGCACTTAACTTAAAATTGGGCGTTCAAAAACTTTTTAAAATCGTTTGCTCTAAACAAAAGCCAATTTCCCCACGGTAGGGAGAGTTAAGCATGTGCCCAAAACGCTTTCATAGCCACATTAAATTAAAATGGGGGAATGCAGCACAACAAAAATTGAAAACCCAATCACAAGGATAGCACCAAACTGCTTCAATCACAACCAACAACAGGCAGTTGAGAGAAGTCTCTGGAGAACATACATGAGGAAGCACAACCCAGCTCTTTGGTCGACCAAGGAAACCGAAGATGGCGTAGCCTCGTGTCCGGCAAATTCCTGTGGTCATCTAGTGCAGATGGGGACACGACCGGTGCGTTTGGCCAAATCGCACCAAATTCTCTGGGAGGAAGTCGGGTACTGTGCGCACAAGTAGAGCCAGGGCAGAACTAGGCTGGGCCAGCGTGGCGTGTCAACAGCCGCAGCGCCCTACACGGTGAACGACGACCGCCAACACACACCCCAGAGAAACGGTGCGCTGGCAATGCTGACCAATCACTCTCCAGGAATCCGACGTTCCACCAGACACACCCTCCACCTTAACCGTCCAATTACGACTGCTCACTCCCTACTTGCACAACGAAATTCTTCTCTTCCATCAGAGAGACAAAACCGAAGACCCTCTAACCAGCAAAGACGGTGCTCAAGTCGCTGGGCGCGAAGTATTGATATCAGAGCATGGCTCACTCTGCTGTATTCCTTGCTAGACTAGCACTCCTGGAATAAAGATTATTACATAAAACTACTTAGGTACAGTCTAGGGGATTATTTCCGTAATGATTATTTCATTCTACAGCTATTCTGAAACTTCCCGACGGATTAAAACTGCGCGCTGAGTCGCAATATTGCTCCTTCCAAGAAAGTTAGTCTAGCAAGGCTTGCAGGACAACTGTGAAACTGTGAAACAGTCTGTCACAGCAATCAAGCAGCTCAAACCCACCATAAGCCAAAATGGAAAACAATTTTTATGTCAATAGTACTTGGTTGAGATCAGATGAGATAGTTTGCAGATAAAACACAATTTAAAAGTCATCTAAATTCTGGAGAAAACTTTTGGAGGTTATGAAATAAAAATACCAGAGAGGAAAACCATAACTGCGGCATTTTTGAGAAATGGTCGTAAAAGAGCAAAAACTTCGAATAACCGAAATGAGGAATACATTAATCATTTTAAACAATAATAATTACAAGACAGTGGCAGTTACTGCACAAGAATATGAAAGCGAAATAGGGATGACAAACAGAAAAAGCATACAGGCATCAGAAATAATGGTGTTGAGAACACAGAACATAATACAAATAATCGTAATAATTATATTACAAGACTGAGAAACGAAACACGGAATTTCGGAATTAATAAGTAAACCAAGAGGGGGGGGGGGGGGGAGAAATCTCGGGTGGCCAATAAAATGACGCATGCCTTGACAGGTATAAGCCTGTTAGCAGAAGTAAACGAGGAGAAGACAGGTAATTTAGTGCGATAGGTCACTTACTGTATGATTACATGATGATGGCGTCCTCTTGGGTAAAATATTCCGGAGGTAAAATAGTCCCCCATTCGGATCTCCGGGCGGGGACTACTCAAGAGGATGTCGTTATCAGGAGAAAGAAAACTGGCGTTCTACGGATCGGAGCGTGGAATGTCAGATCCCTTAATCGGGCAGGTAGGTTAGAAAATTTAAAAAGGGAAATGGATAAATTGAAGTTAGATATAGTGGGAATTAGTGAAGTTCGGTGGCAGGAGGAACAAGACTTCTGGTCAGGTGACTACAGGGTTATAAACACAAAATCAAATAGGGGGAATGCAGGAGTAGGTTTAATAATGAATAGGAAAATAGGAATGCGGGTAAGCTACTACAAACAGCATAGTGAACGCATTATTGTGGCCAAGATAGATACGAAGCCCACACCTACTACAGTAGTACAAGTTTATATGCCAACTAGCTCTGCAGATGACGAAGAAATTGAAGAAATGTATGATGAAATAAAAGAAATTATTCAGATTGTGAAGGGAGACGAAAATTTAATAGTCATGGGTGACTGGAATTCGAGTGTAGGAAAAGGGAGAGAAGGAAACATAGTAGGTGAATATGGATTGGGGGACAGAAATGAAAGAGGAAGCCGCCTGGTAGAATTTTGCACAGAGCACAACATAATCATAACTAACACTTGGTTTAAGAATCATGAAAGAAGGTTGTATACATGGAAGAACCCTGGAGATACTAAAAGGTATCAGATAGATTATATAATGGTAAGACAGAGATTTAGGAACCAGGTTTTAAATTGTAAGACATTTCCAGGGGCAGATGTGGACTCTGACCACAATCTATTGGTTATAACCTGTAGATTAAAACTGAAGAAACTGCAAAAAGATGGGAATTTAAGGAGATGGGACCTGGATAAACTGAAAGAACCAGAGGTTGTACAGAGATTCAGGGAGAGCATAAGGGAGCAATTGACAGGAATGGGGGAAATAAATACAGTAGAAGAAGAATGGGTAGCTTTGAGGGACGAAGTAGTGAAGGCAGCAGAGGATCAAGTAGGTAAAAAGACGAGAGCTAGTAGAAATCCTTGGGTAACAGAAGAAATATTGAATTTAATTGATGAAAGGAGAAAATATAAAAATGCAGTAAGTGAAACAGGCAAAAAGGAATACAAACGTCTCAAAAATGAGATCGACAGGAAGTGCAAAATGGCTAAGCAGGAATGGCTAGAGGACAAATGTAAGGATGTAGAGGCCTATCTCACTAGGGGTAAGATAGATACCGCCTACAGGAAAATTAAAGAGACCTTTGGAGATAAGAGAACGACTGGTATGAATATCAAGAGCTCAGATGGAAACCCAGTTCTAAGCAAAGAAGGGAAAGCAGAAAGGTGGAAGGAGTATATAGAGGGTCTATACAAGGGCGATGTACTTGAGGACAATATTATGGAAATGGAAGAGGATGTAGATGAAGATGAAATGGGAGATACGATACTGCGTGAAGAGTTTGACAGAGCACTGAAAGACCTGAGTCGAAACAAGGCCCCCGGAGTAGACAATATTCCATTGGAACTACTGACAACCGTGGGAGAGCCAGTCCTGACAAAACTCTACCATCTGGTGAGCAAGATGTATGAAACAGGCGAAATACCCTCAGACTTCAAGAAGAATATAATAATTCCAATCCCAAAGAAAGCAGGTGTTGACAGATGTGAAAATTACCGAACTATCAGCTTAATAAGTCACAGCTGCAAAATATTAACACGAATTCTTTACAAACGAATGGAAAAGCTGGTAGAAGCCAACCTCGGGGAAGATCAGTTTGGATTCCGTAGAAACACTGGAACACGTGAGGCAATACTGACCTTACGACTTATCTTAGAAGAAAGATTAAGGAAAGGCAAACCTACGTTTCTAGCATTTGTAGACTTAGAGAAAGCTTTTGACAATGTTGACTGGAATACTCTCTTTCAAATTCTGAAGGTGGCAGGGGTAAAATACAGGGAGCGAAAGACTATTTACAATTTGTACAGAAACCAGGTGGCAGTTATAAGAGTCGAGGGACATGAAAGGGAAGCAGTGGTTGGGAAGGGAGTAAGACAGGGTTGTAGCCTCTCCCCGATGTTGTTCAATCTGTATATTGAGCAAGCACTAAAGGAAACAAAAGAAAAATTCGGAGTAGGTATTAAAATTCATGGAGAGGAAATAAAAACCTTGAGGTTCGCCGATGACATTGTAATTCTGTCAGAGACAGCAAAGGACTTGGAAGAGCAATTGAATGGAATGGACAGTGTCTTGAAAGGAGGATATAAGATGAACATCAACAAAAGCAAAACAAGGATAATGGAATGTAGTCTAATTAAGTCGGGTGATGCTGAGGGAATTAGATTAGGAAATGAGGCACTTAAAGTAGTAAAGGAGTTTTGCTATTTGGGGAGCAAAATAACTGATGATGGTAGAAGTAGAGAGGATATAAAATGTAGGCTGGCAATGGCAAGGAAAGCGTTTCTGAAGAAGAGAAATTTGTTAACATCCAGTATTGATTTAAGTGTCAGGAAGTCATTTCTGAAAGTATTCGTATGGAGTGTAGCCATGTATGGAAGTGAAACATGGACGATAAATAGTTTGGACAAGAAGAGAATAGAAGCTTTCGAAATGTGGTGCTACAGAAGAATGCTGAAGATTAGATGGGTAGATCACATAACTAATGAGGAAGTATTGAATACGATTGGGGAGAAGAGAAGTTTGTGGCACAACTTGACCAGAAGAAGGGATCGGTTGGTAGGACATGTTCTGAGGCATCAAGGGATCACCAATTTAGTATTGGAGGGCAGCGTGGAGGGTAAAAATCGTAGAGGGAGACCAAGAGATGAATACACTAAGCAGATTCAGAAGGATGTAGGTTGCAGTAGGTACTGGGAGATGAAAAAGCTTGCACAGGATAGAGTGGCATGGAGAGCTGCATCAAACCAGTCTCAGGACTGAAGACCACAACAACAACAACAGGTCACGTAGTCGCAAGAGCTGATTTGCAGTTTATGGCAAGAGACCAGTCAATAGCGTCTAAGATTATTAAATCAACAATGCGCAGCGTTGGTGACAACCTTACGAAGAGCGCAAATATAGTTCGTAAACGTATTCTTGAAATACCTGAGGAGGGCTGTAAGAACAAAGGCCAAGCAGATGACATACATGTGCGAGTGGTCAGCACAGATACCAGCGTAAACAATTCAACGATGAATACGTAATATCCGTGCTATAAAAAAGTGTTTTGTATGTGAATGTGGAACTGGGCCGTAAAGTTATTCCACATGACATGAACGGACATGCGCTAAGTAGGCCAAGTTTCTGATGCCTTAATTACCAAAATCAGATGTTAGGCCCACGTGTGTCCTGGCGCGAGAAAGACGTACTCGAATGATCGACAGAGGGGTCGTTGTTAGACCTATATGTGTTCTGGAGTGAGAAAGAGACTTATTCACACTTTATGAAACACAGGGGTCGCCATTTGCCTCACATATGTTTCGACGTGAGAGAGGCATACTCAAACACTCGATGATTATTTGTGCAAAATATAAATGGAATTACAAAAATCGGCATGAAATAGTAAATATCTTTAAGTTAATAATTATGAGAACATTTTAGATAATGCTTCTGATCGAGATTTTAATCTCGATTACTGAGCCCTATTTGGCACTTTTTCATCGGAGATAAGAATAACGCGCATAAAATCATTTAATCACTTTGTTCATGAAGTATAATTATATTTAAATACAGTTGCAACAGTTCCCACGAACTCCCCGTTCAAAATTACTCCTCCCAGCAAAAAAAAAAAAAACATCAATGCAATAACTATCGCTTCGTTCTAAATAAATCAGTCTCTATGTACGCTCACCAGTGACTCATAAAATAGCTAAAATAGCTACGAGTAAAGCATTTTACATTGTCAGAACCAGCCCTGGGAAGAAGATGAAATAAACTGAAGTGACATTAAGCCTCTTCATTTACATATAATATATTACTATTGTTAACTGTCATAGTGGCTTTAGCCTTAAACCATAAATGTTAGATCTTTTTAGATTTTTTCTTAGACAAAGATAATTTTGATAATATTTATGGAATATTCCGTCGGTTCTTGGAAGAACATCGACATTTAAAAACGTAATATGTGTATTCATGTTTTTATAGATAATTTTACTTTCACATTTGAAATATACGGTTGTTAGACAATAATCCCCTCTCAAGGCAACTATTCGAAAGATGTTTCAATATATTGGCCGTTAGGCGTCACTAATGTCACTTAACTTGTCGGCCACGCAGAACGGCGTTTACTTATTGTAATGAAAAATGAAAATGGATCAATGTACCGAAAGAACAGAAAACAAAATGTTGGTACTTCTTCTTATCAGCTATTTAATTTGTTACAAAGTGATCCAAACAACAAGAAAATGGCGATCATAAATGTTAATTAATCATATAAAACATATGAATGAGAAAGTGAAGACAAACTTGGAACAATATTCCCAAATTATATTAAAAGTGTCTTTAGTCCCCTAATACCACTGAGGTTTGTACATAACTCTCCCTTGTCGGTGAGGTATATTTGAAAAATTGTCAAATAAAAAAATACTGGTCACTGTATACACTGAAGTGGCACATTGCCACTGAAATCCCATGCCAAACTTCAGCATTAATAAACGGAGGACAGGCAGGTAATGTTATTGAATACTCATAAATTGTACCAAACAGTCTATTGGAGGTGGGTCAGGAGTAACACATTAATTTCATTCACGAAGAACACACAATGTGTTAAGTTTAAGATGACATGCGAGACCGATTTGGGGTACCTTGCGTTAAATCCGTCGAATGGGATAAAAGTAAACCAAGATGCTCTTCATTTACTCAAAGAAGGACACATACTTCTACTGTAGTAGAGAAACACAGGAGGAACAGAAACAAGATTCTTATAACTTTTTAATATTCTTTATACCTGATCTGCTTCATAAATAATGATAAGAAATGATGCAGTACAGAGCGATGCAGCAGCTGTCATCGTAAGGAAGCTGGACAAGATCATAAACGATTAGTGGGCGTGTAAATGGAGTAACAGAAGCTTTACTTAACTTGTAGCTCTCTCCAGGTTTTGTGACGAAACTTTATAAAAGAACAAACAGCAATAAAGTCCAGCTATCACAAGAAGCTAATTAATAGCGTCGTGCAGTGTGAGGTTCCAGCTATCAACGCACGAATGAACTGTTGAGGGCTGAGTAAGGCTGAAGGCTGTATAAGACTACGACTGAGACTGGCCCATGTATCTGCTCCAGCCAGCCTACGTCGTGGCAGCAGAGGGAGCTCATAGTTGAAGTCACTGAAAGCGTGGCGCAGCAGGCGTGTCTTAAAGTAGAAAGAGCAATAATTTTCTTCAAATCAAATTCAAAATTTGCTCCCAAACCATTGGATCCTCTGCGTCTTCACGCGACCACTGTCAGCGTTTGCTGGAAACGTTCGTTTCCTTTGCCAGCTATGAGACACCGGTGGATTTCATATCGATCTATGGTACTACAGTACTTGTTTCTTTACAGAATTGCAACACAACAGCCGGCCGGGGTGGCCTAGCGGTTCTAGGCGGTACAGTCTGGAACCGCGCGACCGCTACGGTCGCAGGTTCCAATCCTGCCTCGGGCATGGATGTGTGTGATGTCCTTAGGTTAGTTAGCTTTAAACAGTTCTAAGTTCTCGGTGACTGATGACCTCAGAAGTTAAGTCCCATAGTGCCCAGAGCCATTTTTTGCAACACAACAGGGTAGCACATCACTTTACTCCTGTTGAACGGCTTCAATCATTTGAAAGATGTTGCAATGTGGACCTACAGGAAACTGGATGGACGTATCGGCGAACTGATACACTTGTTCGGTACAAGGCATCGGTGGTGTGTCGCCGCTTTCAACAGTGGTCTGTGGAACGTACCCGCACCAGTAGACCAAATTATGGATGTCCGCGCAGATAAAAGTCAAGTTGGAGGCAATGTAGGAGCTGCCATGGCCGTCGAATTCCCGGCATATGTCGCACTTGTTCTGACATCAGGGACCACTGTAAACTGTCTGCTTGCAGTAGGTTAAGACCACTTGTGCCTCATGTTGTGGGGAGCCATCAGGTAGAGCTCGCAGTCACATTTGTTTTTTCTGCAGGGTAAAATAACCACTACCTGCTACATTGCCCAGGCTTGAAGCCCTTTGCTACTGTTGTTACTTCGAAAGGAAGATGATGTGTTTCTGCAGTAGAACAATGCACGTGAATGTACGGCTGCTGCGACACAGTGTGATCATTTTGGTGTACAACAGCTGGTCTGGTCAGCTGGATCACCACATCTCACGCCAACTGACCACTTCATGAGGGAACTATCTCATTCTCCATGGCCTACAAGAACCATTCCCGAGTTGCAACAAAAGGTGCACATGCTTGGGACAATACATCGCAGGAGTCGTTCGGCACCTCTATGATCGTTTGCATGCCAGAATACACGTCTGCGTTGCCTCCTGAGGGGGATACAATGCAAACTGATGCGACTCTTAGGCCATCCGTTACTGTGACATGAGTAGTTGATCGTGTCTGAATTTGTTATCGTATTCTCCTACAATGATGTCTTTTTCCAAAGCTGTTTCACAGAGGAACACTGCACTGTAGTTCCTTCTCTAGATTGTCGCACAGATGACAAAATGGTAGATAACGAAATAGATGACAGAGGGATAGAAAAACAATTGAAATCGCTCAAAAGAGAAAAGGCCGCTGGACCTGATGGGATACCAGTTCGATTTTACACACGGTACGCGAAGGAACTTGCCCCCCTTCTTGCAGCGGTGTACCGTAGGTCTCTAGAAAAACGTAGAGTTCCAAAGGATTGGAAAAGGGCACAGGTCATCCCCGTTTTCAAGAAGGGACGTCGAACAGATGTGCAGAACTATAGACCTATATCTATAACGTCGATCAGTTGTAGAATTTTGGAACACGTATTATGTTCGAATATAATGACTTTTCTGGAGACTAGAAATCTACTCTATAGGAATAAGCATGGGTTTAGAAAAAGACGATCGTGTTAAACCCAGCTCGCGCTATTCGTCCACGAGACTCAGAGGGCCATAGACATGGGTTCCCAGGTAGATGCCCTGTTTCTTGACAATGCGTTCGATACAGTTCCCCACATTCGTTTAATGAATAAAGTAAGAGCATATGGACTGTTAGACCAATTGTGTGATTGGATTGAAGAGTTCCTAGATAAAAGAACGCAGCATGTCATTCTCAATGGAGAGAAGTCTTTCGAAGTAAGAGTGATTTCAGGTGTGCCGCAGGGGAGTGTCGTAGGACCGTTGCTATTCACAATATTGTAGAATATATCTCTATCGTCGATCAGTTGTAGAATTTTGGAACACGTATTATGTTCGAGTATAATGACTTTTCTGGAGACTATAAATCTACTCTGTAGGAATCAGCACTGGTTTCGAAAAAGACGATCGTGTGAAATCCAGCTCGCGCCGTTCGTCCATGAGACTCAGAGGGCCATAGTCACGGGTTCACAGGTAGATGCCGTGTTTCTTGACTTCCGCAAGGCGTTCGATACAGTTCCCCACAGTCGTTTAAGGAACAAAGTAAGAGCATATGGACTATCAGACCAATTGTGTGATTGGATTGAAGAGTTCCTAGATAATAGAACGCAGCATGTCATTCTGAATGGAGAGAAGTCTTCCGAAGTAAGAGTGATTTCAGATGTGCTGCAGGGGAGTGTCGTAGGACCGTTGCTATTCACAATATGCATAAATGACCTTGTGGATGACATCGGAAGTTCACTGAGGCTTTTTGCGGATGATGCTGTGGTATATAGAGAGGTTGTAACAATGGAAAATTGTACTGAAATGCAGGAGGATCTTCAGCGAATTGACGCATGGTGCAGGGAATGGCAATTGAATCTCAATGTTGATAAGTGTAATCTGCTGCGAATACATAGGAAGAAAGATCCCTTATCATTTAGCTACAATATAGCAGGTCATCAACTGGAAGCAGTTAATTCAATAAATCATCTGGGAGTAGGCATTAGGAGTGATTTAAAATGAAATGATCATGTAAAGTTGATCGTCGGTAAAGCAGATGCCAGACTGAGATTCATTGGAAGAATCCTAAGAAAATGCAATGCGTAAACAAAGGAAGTAGGTTACAGTACACTTGTTCGGCCACTGCTTGAATATTGTTCACCAGTGTGGGATCCGTACCAGATAGGGTTGATAGAAGAGATAGAGAAGATCCAACGGAGAGCAGCGCGCTTCGTTACAGGATCATTTAGTAATCGCGAAAGCGTTACGGAGATGATCGATAAACTCCAGTGGAAGACTCTGCATGAGAGACGCTCAGTAGCTCGGTACGAGCTTTTGTCAAAGTTTCGAGAACATACCTTCACCGAAGAGTCAAGCGGTATATTGCTCCCTCCTACGTATATCTCGCGAAGAGACCATGAGGATAAAATCAGAGAGATTAGAGCCCACACAGAGGCATACCGACAATCCTTCTTTCCACGAACTATACGAGACTGGAACAGAAGGGAGAACCGATAGAGGTACTCAAAGTACCCTCCGCCACACACCATCAGGTGGCTTGCGGAGTATGCATGTAGACGTAGATGTAGATGTGCCTATAACGCCAATTGTCAATAAAATGACCGTGTCTTGTGTATATTGCATTTTTGTTCCATCAGGGTATGCCCTACATTATTTCTCACAAATATTTATTTATTTATTTAACCGGATCAGATTAGAGCCTTGAAGCCCTCTCTTACATCAGACCGGGGTTTCACATGTACGGTACGTCTTTACATCGTATGTACATAAGAAACAACAGTAATTTTAGTATGACGAATAGTAACAAAATTATTTGACTCTCTGTGTAGAACAAGGGAAGTCAACAATTTTTACCTGCTGCTGACGTCGACGATGAACGCCCGTAAGCCCCAACACACACACACACACACACGCGCACAGTAAAATTTTCTAATCGCCCACTAGTTCCTTAGTAAACGTGATTTAAATAATGAGGAAGAAAATTCCATTTACAAAATTTACTAGGCAGAGTTGCAGCAAGTTAAAGCATATAATAATAATAATTTTTTACCAAATACTTTGCCACTTTTATGAAAACCCAAAGCAAATGTTTTTAAAACGTCTATCGCCTGCCGCCAACCATGAGAGCTGCAAGGTCCACTATTGGGCGGTCAGGACTAGAATGACTATAGAGAGGTAGAAAATGTGAATAAATAGTACAGAATAAGAGCGAATAATATTAATACTGGCAGTGCGTCTACTACTGTTGCTCCTAATAATAATAATAATAATAACGGTGGCAGATGCGTAATGAATTTATAGGAGTATAAAAGAGATATTTTCTGATACACCTGGGGAAATGAAATTTAAGGAAACTGCGCCAGCAAAGAATGATGTAAAATTAGGAAGATTTGATTGGAAAGACAGATTTAAAGGGGTAACGATTGTGTACAGGGATAGTGGTAGTCATTACTGTTGCTTCCGCAGATATGTCATACATTGTCTTCTCAAGCTGGATATGTTACTCAGTTCTCTAAATAGACTTACCACTGATAACTGTTCCTAAAATTTCTACAAATTATGTTATCTAACATTTTCTGCAGAAGTAAAAAAAAATGTGTTTGCTGGTTTGTGAGTTCGGAAGCTACCGCTTGTTTCAGTACTGTTTGTTGCTCTTTGGTGGGAAGTTATCAAATGATCCCTATTTTATTATTAGTCACAGGTTCTTGGCTTAACGTGTCTTACCTTTCGTCTTTCACCTCCAACCACAGTGGTTTTAATGTTTATACTGCACAACACAAATCATACACAATGGACTTTAATTTTTTATACAGTTTTTAAGGAAAATTGTGTTGCGGGGTCAGTGTGTCGAAACTGGCACTCCAGATGCTAGAGCTGAAGCCAGGACTCACCAGGCCGTATTTTGTCAGCAGGCCGAGCAAGTTCAAGAGCGTCAAGGGGCAGTGCAGAGTGATGCAGGGGTATTCGGTAACATTCGCTTATTCAGATAATTTACAGTACTCGATGGGTGAAGCGTAGTGTCGGCTTGCCGCCCGTGCGCTGTCTCGGGAGTCCAACCGGCTCAGCAGACTCCTGGTATGGCGACTCCGCTGCTGCCGTCATCAGGGCCACCCCGCTGGAAGTCGACTACGCTCTCCCGATCGCCGCCCGCCGATGCGTTGCTACTTGTGCCGCACTGCTGCCCGCGATTCCGGAGACTGCTACAGTCCCTGGTCCTCGCTGCCCTCCACCCGTTTGGCCTGTTCTGTCTGACCATGGGACGAAGGCGGGTGTACTGGTCACCCGTGGCCCTTGGGCCGCCGCCGCTCCCAGGACAGAATCGGACTCGAACCCGCGCCCTCCTGGATGCTGTGCCACAACTTGCCGCTAGTGGTGCTCCCCGGATGGCAACACCCGCCTCCGTCTCTGGCGCTGTTGCAGCTCTGCTGCGCCCCCTGCAGTGTGCGCCTCGCCCGGACCCCGGTACGCCAGGTGGGAAGTGAACGTGGCCCGTAGACTTGAGTGGAACCGAGCCCCTCCTGGTCCCACTGCAGACCGCTGTCACTCCACTCTTTCAGGCAGACCATGCGATCTCCAACTTCCAGGCTGCCGTTCTATCCCATCGCGATGTTGTGTCCCCAGAGGCAGAATATAGCCCGAACAAGTACATAGAAACAAAGTACAAGTTTATGCAGAATACTTATAACATTGCTGCCAGATTGGCCCCTATAAGCGAAGACCAGCGCAGGTCCGTCCCGACGCTCGACTGACCTAGCACACTCTATCCCAAGCTAAAATTGTCCGTCTATTTATATCAGTTATTCCCTCGCTTCTGACGTAGTGTCAGAGAGAGACAGGGATAAATTACCACATGTCAGCTACTTACAAATCGCCACTGTTGGCTCTCGCCTAGTGCCCCGCCTCATACATCGCAATACCTTAAGGCAACGCTGCAGTTTTCTGTCTCGTTGTTGCTCCATTCAAACCGGCCGAAGTGGCTGTGCCGTTCTGGCGCTGCAGTCTGGAACTGCGAGACCGCTATGGTCGCAGGTTCGAATCCTGCCTCGGGCATGGATGCGTGTGACGTCCTTAGGTTAGTTAGGTTTAACTAGTTCTAAGTTCTAGGGGACTAACGACCTCAGAAGTAGAGTCCCATAGTGCTCAGAGCCATTAGAACCATTTTTTGCTCCATTCAAAACAAATTGTGCGTGCAATACTGCCGTCGCAGCTCCGCGCCTGCGAGTGTCATGTTTACCTTGCCTGGCCTGCTGGCTGTTGACCGTTACCACACTCTGCTAGCAGCCCCAGATTTCATCGCCCAACCGTGCCTTCATTGAATTTTGACAAAATTTCCCTTTCCTTTGTCTAGGACTAATAATAGCGCAGCAATTGGCTGTCCATTCTGTCAAGTTCAAATTCCTTATTTTAATGATATAAAAATAGTGTGACTGTAATGTTCAGATCACCTCCTTTAAAAACAATGAAACTATTGGCATGGTTAATGCGTTTACGAAATTCAGTAATCCATTCGTCTCCTAAAATCAGGGTGGGTTTCATAAAAAAAAAAAAATGGTTCAAATGGCTCTGAGCACTATGGGACTCAACGTCTGAGGTCATTAGTCCCCTAGAACTTAGAACTACTTAAACCTAACTAACCTAAGGACATCACACACATCTATGCCCGAGGCAGGATTCGAACCTGCGACCGTAGCGGTCTCGTGGTTCCAGACTGCAGCGCCTAGAACCGCACGGCCACTTCGGCCGGCTGGGTTTCATCTGCAGTACGACGAGAATAGATTATCTACTAGTAAAATATTTAATTTGTATTGATGCTTAGTTCGCTTTTATCATCTTTGTATTCCTCTGCCTGTCACACCCTTGATGTATTAGCATATCACGAGGAACACAGGAACTTTTGATTTCTTGGTTTTCCTACAGAATTCGTCTCTGATTAGGCTCACACTGCAATGAGAATGCAGTAGGATATCTGTCACATTCCTGCGCCCGGGTTCCCGGGTTCGATTCTCGGCGGGGTCAGGGATTTTCTCTGCCTCGTGATGACTGGGTGTTGTGTGATGTCCTTAGGTTAGTTAGGTTTAAGTAGTTCGAAGTTCTAGGGGACTGATGACCATAGATGTTAAGTCCCATAGTGCTCAGAGCCATTTCAACCATTTTTATCTGTCACAATTTTTAACATATTCTTGCGCAGTTGTAGTATTTTTTGTAGGATTTCCATATCGGCTCTCGTCACATATATTGTTTTACTTACGTAAGACAGTGTGGAACTGACGTAGTATATGTAAAATGTGTGAATAATAATTCATTTTACTTCAATTAATGAACAACGATTCAAATAATTATATCACTGACAAACGTTTCACACTCAGCGTCTGTTGTTCTCATCGATATCTCAGGATTACGAGAGGCAAAAGTGAATTACCTTATCCTGAATTCTTACTAGATATAATGTAACATATTTTTAGTGTTTTTTTGTGACCAGAAGGCCACTACTCTCTGTCTAGGTGAAAATAGATTATACATTTATCGAGATTTAATTATGTAATATTTGATTGGCAGCACTGTAATAAAACGCACATTTGACTGTTAGCTTTCCATTAGTTAATATTTCACATGCAATCGCAAAGGGGGTAAGCACTGCATTACCTTTTAAGCGGTTGTAGAAATAAAAAAAACATTTTGCGTAAATAATAAATAAATGGCATCAGACACAGAAAATAGAGTTAAAATTACGGTATGTTTGTGCGAGTATAGCTGCGTCATCGCTTGGTAATAATTTTATTGACACGAAGATAACAACACGAAAGTCTAATTGGTATGCTAACAGATACATTAAGGAAGTAATGAAAAAGGTAATCTAAGCTATTGTTGGATGAATATGATCTCGATAAAAGCAGAAAAAAGCGTATTTTTGTAATAGAGTTTTAGTATTATGTAACACAAACTCGATCGTGTAAAGCATGTGAAGTTTTCCAAAACGATTTTCATTGCAGTGTAGATGCTAACAAGCCAACGTCATACATCTAACAAAACCAGCATTACATTGCGGCTGTCTTGCGTTGAGCCACTACGCGGCAAGCCTCGTGTTCGCTGGTATGGTTGGCTATGCGGGGTCAGTCTGGATGAACGTAGACATTTAATACGGTTTTATTTAGTTATTAACATGTTCCGTGGACCATGATAGTAACATGTCGGTAGTTTTTCAAGGGTTATACATTTTATCAGTAAAAATGTGGCTACATACTGACGTTTTACAACACAGAAATTTTGCTCTAATCATAATCTGCTGCAAAATTTAATAAATTGGGCCTAACCACAAACAAATACTATATATCTGGAATTCATCTACGGCATAGAATTTTCTGTGAAAAAGAAATGCCGGCCGCGGTGGTCTCGCGGTTCTAGGCGCTCAGTCCGGAACCGTGGGACTGCTACGGTCGCAGGTTCGAATTCTGCGTCGGGCATGGATGTGTGTGATGTCCTTAGGTTAGTTAGGTTTAAGTAGTTCTAAGTTCTAGGGGACTGATGACCACAGATGTTAAGTCCTATAGTGTTCAGAGCCAGCCAAAAAGAAATAATTTTAAACTGTTTTTGAAACTGGTTTCATTGTTTGCCATCAACTCTCAGTCACGCGTGATGCAGTCAAATGATATTATATCTTCTTACTTTGCTGTTTTCCGTCCAATAATAATGTTAAGTTACACATAGAAGAGATCAAATTTGTTCTTAGTGTTTCATTGTTTGCCATTAACTCTCAGTCACGGGTGATGCAGTCAAATGATATTATATCTTCTTACTTTGCTGTTTTCCGTCCAATATTAATGTTAAGTTCTACATCTACATCTACATCTACATCTACATCTACATTGATACTCCGCAAGCCACCCAACGGTGTGTGGCGGAGGGCACTTTACGTGCCACCGTCATTACCTCCCTTTCCTGTTCCAGTCGCGTATGGTTCGCGGGAAGAACGACTGTCTGAAAGCCTCCGTGCGCGCTCTAATCTCTCTAATTTTACATTCGTGATCTCCTCGGGAGGTATAAGTAGGGGGAAGCAATATATTCGATACCTCATCCAGAAACGTACCCTCTCGAAACCTGGCGAGCAAGTTACACCGCGATGCAGAGCGCCTCTCTTGCAGAGTCTGCCACTTGAGTTTATTAAACATCTCCGTAACACTATCACGGTTACCAAATAACCCGGTAACGAAACGCGCCGCTCTTCTTTGGATCTTCTCAATCTCTTCCGTCAACCCGACCTGGTTATACATAGAAGAGATCAAATTTGTTCTTAGTGTTTCATTTATGAATATTATTATTATTATTTCAGTATGTGACTGGTTTTCCACAACACGAAAAATATTCTGAAGCTGTTGTCAACATGGATACCATTTTAACCAGTTTGAGGATGAATACCTAATACCCGTGCAGTGGATACCAGGTAGTTATAATTAAACTTTTCCTATTTAACACGTTATAGCACGGAAACTAATTACTGTGCGAGTACAAACTTGGCAGCATTAATGTCAAGGGCATGAGGAAGAGAAATATTGCAGAATTAATTCGGCTGAAACACTTTTAATGTGCTGCTACGGTACGTCACACCATTACATGTCGGTACCATTACTGCTACGAGAGGGGCTTCATATGGCGCCGCCGGCCGGGGTGGCCGAGCAGCTCTAGGCGCTACAGTCTGGAACCGCGCGACCGCTACGGCCGCAGGTTCGAATCCTGCCACGGGCATGGATGGGTGTGTTAGATTAGTTAGGTTTAAGTAGTTCTAAGTTCTAGGGAACTGATGTCCTTAGAAGTTAAGTCCCATAGTGCTCAGAGCCATTTGAACCATTTGCTATGGCGCCCATCAGTGTCCGGAAGAGTCTGAAAACCCAGGATTGCATTCTGCACAGGAGAACGGAGCATGCCCGTTGATATACTGGCTCTTGATATACTGAGTTTCAGGTCAGCAATGTATGAATGTTCCCCTGGTAAACCCTGTCCTTCAGGTATCCCCACAGCCAGAATTCACAGCGAGTGAGAGCAGGTGATCGTGCCGGCCAAGCATTTGGAAACGATCGACTGATAATTCGATAGCTTCCAAATGTGTTTCGGAGAAGCAGATGAACTTCATCAGTGATATGCGGTGGGGCCCCATCTTGCATGAGAACTGTTGACTTCAATGTGTTTTCTCCTGTGGGGTGGGTATGACATGCTGGCCAGTGACCCTGCACGTCTTTGGTCCTCGAGAGTCAACCTGTTCAAAAAATAATAGGCCAATGACGAACCTAGGGGTGAAGGTGAAGCCAGACCATGCGGTGACATGTTCACCATAGAGTGGAGTTTCATGCGCAGTGACTGGAGGTGAAGATCCCCACACTGGGGAATTCTGTGTGTTTACCCCACCCGTCAGAGGAAAATGAGGTTCGCCTGTCTATAGATTGGCCCAGGGCAGGCCCTCACAACTTCAATCCTTGTGTGAAAGTGGAGAGCGAAGTCAATACGTCGTCGTGCGTCTTCTGGTGCAAGCTGCTGTACGATATGGATCTAGTACAGATACCATTTGAGAATGGTTCGAAGCACCTTCCGTACAGTGGACCACAGGAAGTTCAACTGTTGTGACATAGCACGCGCAATGGCTGACGAACGGGAATTGCCATAGCAACAGCGATTTCATCAACCACCTGTGGAGTAACTGGTCGTCGGCCTCTTCCCGCAGCGACGACCAGTTCTCCAATTGATTCGAACTTCTTCATCACGCTCCACAAAACAAGTTGGAGTAAGAGGACCCTTCTTCCTTTCAGCTGGCGATATTTTCGAAGTGCAGCTGCAGCATTACTGTTGTTTTGATAACAGAGCTTCACCAATAATGCACTGCTCCTTTTGTTGACTCGTCAAAAAGTGTACTGCGTCTGGTCAGGTGTATGAGAGTATGAATCACGATGACTAATCACGGCACCTGGTGGCCACAGCTGGAACTCGACGGTGGAGTTGTGATCCATGGGACTCATGCACCCCATACTCTGGACATTAATGTACCAAGTTTGACACTGGCACTGTAATTAGTTTCCGTGTTTTAACGTGTTAAATAGGGAAAGATTAATTATAGCCAACCAGTACTTTGCATCTAAATGTGGGATTGGCTCAACATGTTATTCCATATAGCATTGATGAATGGAAGTATGCTCAGTACGTCAAGATTCTAATGCTTTAATTACGAAAAATCTGCGAATGTTAGTGAATTCAGGTAATTGACGGCTATTAAAAACATTTCCGTGCGGATGCACCCTCTCTCGCGAACTCTTGCGAGAATCAGCGTGAGGCAGCGAGTAGTGGGTATGGTGGACTACGTAAGTATTGTGCAAGGTGAGAATTTGTGTTGGACGAGAAGCGTGTCCGGATAGCTGAACGGTTAACGTGACCGCTGACAAAAAGCGGGAAATCCGTATTCGAATGTCGGGAGGGCACGAATTTTCCATTTTTCTCACTGGATTCATTTCAATGCCCCAATGAGGCCGATGTCAGAATTTATATTTCATCTTGAACACATTTTTTTAAGGAGTTACGCTTATAGATTACCGTTTCACCCTACATTTATTCGCTCATGATGGTTGTTCTAAATAACCCTCCACAGTTCAAAAGGGAGAATAGTGTCCATAACTGCAATGCCGGAAGAAAACTTTACATTCATTATTCTACATTAAGGTTATCTTTAGTATAAAAAGGGGTGCACAATAGCTCTAAATTTTTTTTGATCACTTACCAATGATATGAAATGTCCATAATTACAATGCCAGAAGAAAAATTTGCATTCATTATTTTACATTAAGGTTATCTTTAGCATGAAAAGTGGTGCACAATAGCTCTGAATTTTTTTTATCACATACCAGTGATATAAAATGTTAGACAGCAACGTTAAATTTGTATAGAAACTGCAAAAACGTATTCTTTAGAACTCCTTCTATTCCCTAGAAAAATTTCTGTTTCTGTAGTGTGTAAAATCTGTGTTAGGAAAGACGGCCGGTGTGGCCGAGCGACTCTAGGCCCTTCAGTCTGGAACCGCGTGACCGCTACAGTCGCATGTTCGAATCCTGCCTCGGGCATGGATGTGTGTGATGTCCTTAGGTTAGTTAGGTTTAAGTAGTTCTAAGTTATAGGGGACTGATGACCTCAGATGTTAAGTCCCATAGTGCTCAGAGCCATTTGAACCATTTTTTGTGTTAAGAAACCTCGTAAATTATCAGCATGTAGCAGTATTTACTTTGGGATGTAAAACGGCCCCTTCCATATTATTGCGAATAATTTTTCTTTTTGAGTCATCAGCCTTCTGGCTGGTTTAATACGGCCCTCCATTAATTACTCTCCTCTGCCGAACTTTTCATCTCAGAGCGGCTCTTCCAATACGCTCTCAGTTATTTGCAGGATGTATTCCAGTCTCTGTCGTCCTCTACCGTTCATACCTTGTACAGCTCTCTCTAGTACAGTGGAAATTATTCCCTGATGTCTTAACAGATGTCCAGTCACCCTGTACCTTCTTCTGTCTGCGGAGAATATGCTTATTCCATATCTTATCAGTCCACCTAATTTTCGCTTTTCTTCTGTAGGACCACATTACAAACGCTTCGATTCTCTTCTATTCCAGTTTAACCACAGTCTTCGTTTCATTACCATAAATGTTGGGATCCAAAGGTACATTCTCAGACAGTTCTTTCGCAGTTAAGGACTATGCTTGATATTAGTAAATTTCTCTTGGCCAGGGACACCCTTTTTGTCCATGCTAATCTACTTTTTGTCCTCCTTGCTCCGTGCATCATGGGTTATTTTTGCCTAGGTAGCAAAACTCCTTAACTATATCACCAATTCTGATGGTATTTTTCTCACTGTTCTCATTTTTGCTACTTCTCATTACTTTCACCTTTCTTTGATTTACTCTCTACTCATTAGACCGTTAATTCCATTCACCAGATCCTATAATTCTTCTTCACATTGACTAAGGATTGCAATGTCTTCAACGAATTTAATCTTTTATATCCTTCTACGTTGCATTTGAATTCCCCTCTTGAACTTTCTGAACCGTTGCGCGATCGACAAGTCGCGCAACTGTCTCTTGTACAACTTCTTTGCCTTAGGAGTTAGAGGTTCACGAGGAGATCGGAGGCGTGAGGGCAGTCACAGTGGGACGGGGAAGGTGAAACATTTCGTCCGAGTTGAGGCAGCCGAGTTGGAACCTGGCAGCGAGGCCAGTATTGTACCGGCATTTGATGGCTTGTACAAGTTCAGCAGTTAACAGTCACCCGCTCTCAGCGTAGCAGCGACACCAGGAAGAGACACTCAAGAGGATTCCTGGATTGTTGCAGCAAGCTGCGACCCTTTGGATGTGCAGGGCGCGTACCGATAGAAGGAACATGTTGTGTACTTCAGCGACATATCGAATTTGGAGGCGGGAGGCGAACCGCCGCTGTGTTGAAGTTGTGCATCGGCTCCACGCTGTCCTTCTTGGATCGACGTACGAAAATGTGTGCGAAGCATCCGATTTGGTTTATTGGATACGAGTGAGCCGAGCATCGGCAGTAACCATAGCTATAATTGACATTACCTGTACCAGTATTTTGACTGTTTACATCGGTAATTTTCTGGGTGTTTGTTCGATGTTCACGTCCGGTTCCATGTCAGAATCACGCTTATGTCTCAAGGCAGGAAAGTTGCTTGTGCACTCTTATAAAATTGACGAGTTTATTTCTTTATTTAGTGCTCCAGTCTGAGTGTTATTTGCGAAGTTCGGTCTCAACTTCCGAGTTGGTTTCTGTAAGGTGTAGGATTTGTGGTGGTGTGCATTTATATATTCAGTTGGCTCGTTTCATGTGCCACGCCCTGCATGAACTACTACTGGAGAGCAGTGGATGTTTGTATTACCAAGGTTGATTGTGTTTATTTAGTATTTTTTAAGGGTGGTGCCTCTTTATCTTAATTACTGAGTCTCTCTCAATGAGGACTTTACTTTGCATTTGTTACTATTTACGTGACTGTTAGTCAGGGGTTCGTTAGCCAACTGAACGCATTGGCTCGGGGTTTAGTTCTTCGCTCCCCGTGACAGTTACTTGTTTACTCCTTGTTGCCCACGTTGCGAGAATTTGGAACAATTTTCGGTTGAGAGTCGAACTTTCTGGTTGGTAACTGTATTTGGAACTGTGCTTAAAGTTAGGCTGCCTTACAAGTTTCATTGATCTGTCTTCGTTAGCTTACTGAAAATTGGCAGCACCCACCTACGTAGGAAGAAATGACCATCACGATAAAATAAGAGAAATCAGGGTTCGACAGAAAAATTTAAGTGCTTGTTTTTCCCGCGCGCCATTCTAGAGTAAAGACAGACACCTCCTTCCTTTCCAAGAAAATTTCCACGAACAAAAAGCAATAACATAAAATGAACAGTTGCTGATTGACCAGATAAATATTGGAAACGAGACTCTATATAGAATAATGGATAAAATCACATGAAAAAGAAAAGAGCCTTTTCCATACTTCACCCCTTTCCACTCTCCCCCCATTCCCCCCCTCCCACTCACAGTACCATATCACCTCTTGCTCCTCACCTTCTCCTCTAACCCACATTCCATCACACTGCTGTATACTTACGTCCACTCATAATGGTTTCTCCTCCCCCCCTCACCCCCCCCCCCCAAAAAAAATCTCCATCGCTATTCCTTCTCTACTCTTAGAAAGTATGTAAATACACAGAAACATACTTAAATAGAATTACACAAATACAATAATCTAATTTATAAAAGAGTAGTTGTAGGTCAAAGAAAATGTAGTGGAAACGATATTTTGGCAACACTACAAAACACAAACATCAACACATAATTGAAGTACGAAAACAAACAGAATCAGTGGTGTGCAAAAAAAGTGTGTTGTATGAGAAATGCATAGTGCTGCAGAACATCTAAAAGGTAGACGAAAATTGTCAGTGTCTACCTGAGGAAAACAACGATGTGCTAGCAGACGGCAATTCCCGATGTAAGCGAGAAAGCAGCCGAAAAATCACAGTAAGTACAAACCAACCTACTCTTAACGAACTGTTTTCCGATCTAAAAAGCAAATCAAAATGTAAATAAGCTTAATTACAGACCACTGATGATGCTTTACCTCAATAAAGCGAAATGCGTCTGGTGAAAAAAATCACGCATTTTTGTAGTTGCAACGACGGATCAAAAATACCCTCATGAGATATATACACAGATTTGTTAGAGAAGAAGGAAAATCTATGCTACAGACAGAAACAAGCAAACAAAAAATTAGATTTTTTTTCCACTTTCAGGATTTCTCTGCTGTCTCTCTAGGTGCTGGAGACTGCTGCTGTAGTTGGTGAATAGCCTCGAGCTGCCTGTCTAGGTATAATCCCTGTATAATTGTTGCTGCAACGAGATGAAACACACTTTTTGTATTATATAGCTACTATTACTTAGATTTTTGTTTTGTTTACATACGCGACTGCTGGCGCTGTGTATTCGCTGCTGGAGGCTGTTCCACAGTGTGTGACTGGTGTATTTTTTCAGTCCCCAGCACTGCCTCCAGCTACTCTACCACCACCTTGAAATTTTTTAACACTCACGTGTCAGTTCTAGTTGCAGGCTCTCCACAGGAGACTGGACCTCAACAGTGAGAGTTCACTGTGGTCCAGCCTCCTCTTCCTCCTCCTCCCGTCTGCCCTCGCAATTCAGGATAAAATCCTGGAGGTGCGCTGTAAAACAAGGAACAGAAACTGATTTACCGACAAGAATTTTTTAACGCACTGAATTTTTTCCCGATTTCTAGACCATAACCACATATTTACAGAAACAAATAATATACGTACGTGGCAATTCATATTCTTCTTGCTCGATCAATCCACGGGTATACTGCCGGTGCATAGTGTCCAATGGGCACAACATTTCGGCGATCGGAAATGTCGCCATCGTCAAAATCCAAGACACAAGGCTTACGCAAAGTTGAAATACAAGGTTCTTCTGGAAGTTTCACCCAAGAATATTTTCTATATCTTCAATTAAATCGGGTGAAGGCCTTAGCAATTTAATTTTAGTGGAGCTAGGCTGTAGGTCGCATATTAAGCAATATGAGGAGTTTCAATCAAAATGCAGAAAGCCTTATCTTAAAACGTTTTATGCAAATTGGGCTGAAGTCCCCATTCAAAAGCATAACAATCTTATACCTTGAGGGCAAGAGAAGAAGATTAATTTAAGACATATTAAAACTCGGCTGAAGGCTGCTGACAAACAAATAATTTAACGGCTTAAGCCCTAGAAGGAAGAGTTTCAATTTTAAAGGACACATTTCATATTAAATAACGAATAACAATCTCATCCTTAAGGGCAAGACAAGAACATTAATTTATGAGATATTGATACTCGGCTGAAAGCCACACATCAACCAAATAACTAAAATCCAAACAGGGTAATTACTAGGTAACACACAAGGAACACGACGCCCACGTCTTCGCGACCGCCGGCGCGCGGGCGCGGACGGCGAAGAGAGCGGCCCGCTAGGGGAGGGGATTTAAATCGGCCGTCCGCCCTCAGGAGCTCAGTTCGTCAGCGCACCTGACGATGGCGACATTTCTGATTCCCGACATATTGTGCCCGTTGGACACTATGAACCGGCAGTATACCAGTGGACTGTTCGAACAACAAATAGGCCGGGAGAAACTGAAGACTCACATCATATTCTTCTTCTTCCACAATTATACGTCGTTTGCCATTCACCCTGATGGTACTCGATGTCTCTGAACGCTTTATTTTCAACAAACTGACGCGCAGAGCAATCACACTGGCGAACTGACGCTGGCACAATGAGTCCAGGAGTGGAGTGGGTACGGTTTGTATAGACACACTGATTTGGCGGGAACCAATCAGGAAGGGAAGTTGATGGAAAGGCCTGAACAGTAGTTTCCAGGAGTACTGTATTCCACCCCACCTGCTGATGAATACTGGCCTGAGGATGCAGGACAAGTTGATGCTGGTCTGCTGGCCATGTATTTCGCCCGCTTTTGCATGTGGGGTTCTGAAAATATCAACTTGTTCCACTGACCCTTCCTTTGTGCTGGATGCGCTCGCTGATCCGGCTTCCGGTGTCTGATTCACTCTGTAGCGAGCTGTGGCCGCGGACGGATGCGCTGATTTGTGTTTCCCAGGTTATGACCGTGCCTTGTGTAGCAAACTACTGTAATAGTTTTTAACAATATTTTCACGTGAGGTAGGATCATCTTCAAAGTTGCGTTGTGGTGTACTTGCGTTCATTTATATTAGTTTCAATTTATAAACAGTATTCCCACACGATGTATGTTCTGGTGTATTTGCCTTCTTTTTTTTTACGCTATGTATTTCCATTCCACGTGCACCTGGGAAGACAGTGCAGTGTTTTGTGTGCGAGTGTACTTCAAACAAATTGTTTAAAGCAACATTTACAAGCGTACTGAGGTATCAAACACATTACCTAATTTATTTATGCACGCAAATATTCCAGAGCAGTGCCGATCTGTGGTTTTAATTAATATTTCCTACTGTACAAGTGTATATTCAGTTTGTGAAATCCGTCCCAGCAGATTATTTAACGGTTTATTTATGACACATCTTGAAGCCAACTACTGTGTAGCGTCCTTTTTGAAAGTATATTTAGAGACATATTCAGTTGTATTTAATAAGTCCTGAAGCAGCTGGTGCTAAAGGACAAGGGAAGGATGTGGTATTTCCCACAAAATCGTGTGAAGTGTCTCAGGGAGGAAGGTCTGGGACGTTTCACGAGTAGGGCGCAATCTTCTTGCAGTCAGTGTTCCAGTGTGGCTGTATTCCTCGGAATAAAACGTGTAGTTACAATGGGAATTGTTTTAATATACTTGCATCATCTGCAGAGCTCTCTCTCTCTCTCTCTCTCTCTCTCTCTTTGTGCAGTGGTGCATTTAGTTTCTATGATAGCTTCAAGATACGTGTGTGACAGTATTCTGAACATTGGTTAAATATCATGTTTAATAACTCCTGAGACAGTTTGTGTTCAATGACAAGGAGTACCCACGTGCTACAAAGAATTAAAGTGTTCCGGGAATGAGGAGGATGGTGTGGATATTTCCAGCATGGCAGGGCGTGCTTAGCGCGGCCGCTCTGTAATTTCCAGCGGCCAGTGGCCGCTGTGGAGTGGTTTAGTGCGATCTGTGGCAGTGTAACTACGTGCTTCCTTTCTCTATCAAAATAAAAGAGTGCTGCAATTGTTTAACATCATTTAAGTGCTTAAATCCAGCATCAGTTTTGAGGTATATTGCGATTTCAGAAATCGCAATAAATAAACAATAAACTTAAACAAATTGTTTAAACAATACCTTGTGCAAGCTATAAATCCTATCAACATGAGGGCCTCCCAGTCCAGCAGCTAGACACAGACTGAGCGAACTCCCATCATTTTTTACCCATGCCTCCACTTGGGGCAGGGGGGGGGGGGGGGGTAAACAGTGCCATCTGGTGGTGGTGTTGTGAACTAGATCAGTTGGCCTCTGGGTCGCAAGGTGAACACATTTGATGGAGCTTGACCAGTGGCAACTTAAATTGTTTAAATAACCACTATACCGCACTACATACAAAATAAAGACTTATGTCCATCCTATCTTGCAGCCCAGCGCAGACTGAGTCCTTTCCCCGCCAATTTCCAGATGGGGATGGGAGGGGAGAGGGGGGAGGGAGAAGGGGGGAGGAGGTGGAGTTAAGCTAGTGGAAGTAGCCCAATTGACCTATTTTCCCACCAAAGTTTTAATTTCCTGCCATCCATTAGTGTGATGCTGCTGCATCTTCAGCCACAATCTTGGATCAGCCACCTTTTATAAATTTGGCAACAATGCACACTGGGCTCTACTACTATCACCTTGGTCTTCTATGGTCCATAGTGCCGTTGTTGGATAGCGCCATGGACGGTATGCTGTAACCACAGAGGCACATGTACAGTATAAAATCTTAGCCATTGCAGAAATGTTTCCACCCTTGGTCCAAAAGCCCATGATCAAATACTGTTGTGTTTTAGATAAATAGCACCGTTTCCGCACTAAACGACTGCACTGTTTGCCGCGTACCCCCTCCCCAACACGCTTTATGTACCCTCCACTTCTAGCGCTGCCACCTGCCGTCTGTAAGTGGTTAATAGGACGTTGGCCTCCAACATAGGCGATGGTCACATTAATGTGAAGGGCAGTGTATTTTTGTCTTCTCAGGTCCAGAATGCTCTCTTGAAGGCACCTTACAAAAAATGTCAAGACAACACTTACCCCGATACTGCGCTCACCAGTTGCAAGATGCCATCAGTGGTGTTAGTAGTGGTTATCACTAACTGACTCCGGCTCATTTTCTCGCGAAAACACTGTGGTATTCTTGGCATGAAAAATTAATTTAATTGATCCTTCCCTGATCTAATGTATTCCGGATTAATGTAGGGACTAATCCTAGTTAGAAAAGAAAATGAGAATTCAGTTAATAAATGTTTAATTATAAAATAAAGAGGAAAGTGTGAAATATACGACCTGCAATTCTAACAAATATAAATCCTACTGTTTACGCAAGACTGGTACAACTAGCTGCCTAAACGCGTCCTCTGTTATGTTCGTTAAATATGCTGCAAAGGTTAATAGTGTTAAACCTTTTGTTGGTTCTAACCACCACCTAAGCTGGTGTAGACACCGAGAAACTCAGAGAGACGAACGTACACATCTAACTTTACTGTTCCTTATATTAGCTCGATGTTCAACCCAACTGATCAACAAACTGTGGATCTTCCAAGTCGCAGAAGACTGGCGGCGCCTTGGAGATGCAGCGTGGCGTCGAGAAAATAAATGCGGCTACATAATGAAAGTTTTATTTCGTCCAAAACTCCTGTGGTTGGAGATACTCGCTTATCGCAATCGTTTACGAGACTCTGCTGTCTGCTTGCCTACGCTGGCTAGGAGCAGAAGTGTGTCTCTAGTGCACGAACCTAAATGAGCACTTCTCAATACTAACAGTGCCATAATGAAGTAACAACCAGTTTCTCTCCCTACAGAGAAACAGATCGCTCGTACTTCAGTCAACCCTGTACTGAGAGAGTAGTCACTGGACACGTTTCCATCAATGTCTGTGACTGTCCTGCTCGCCTTCTCTCCGTAGACTGGACTGCCTGCTCGCTACCAAGCCTCCGTTACTCCAATCTCCGTTTTGGACACAGCTAATCAGGGCTCTCCATTCAAAATCATTTCCTCTCACCCTTGTAAGGTGTGAAACCGCTCCACAGCCCACACAGCACCTCCAGAACTTTCGAGATGTTTCTCGAAAGATTCAAGCAAACTCTTGCTCGAAGTTCCGACAAATAGCATCGTTTCACAGCCTCACTTTAAACGCGAAATGGCAAGCGGTTGCACTCACCGATCTCAACTGTAAGCTCGCCTATGGCCAGCCCCATCGGGGAAAGGAGGAGGCGGTGCTCGCACCCCACAACCCTCAGGAACGGTGTCGCCGCCTCGTTGCTAAGGCCGGTGAAAAACTTAGTTTTCCCGATGCATGCAATTTTATTGCGTCATCCCTCTCCGTTAATATAGTGACAACTCTCCCAACCATCGATCTCACCTGATACACGATATCTGATTTGATTCATAATTGATGTCTTCCAATTGATAACTATAACATGCAAGGTGTCTGTACCGTGGCTTGCTCATGCTATGATTAAACCTTGGTTGTTATTCTGTGTTTAGTCTCCCGCGGTTATCGCGATTATGCTGTTATCCTCTCTTTCCGCGAGTGGCAGCAGCGGTGTGTATCGATATTCGCACGTTGGACTATCTTTGGCCTGGCGCTTATAGTCTCTGGCTGGGCTGTGTACGGGCAGTTGATCGGTTGGCGTGGAACGGCGAGGAAATCTCCGCAGTGCATAGTTTGGCCAGGCGCGCTGGTGGCCTCTATGCGGTGTCAGACTGTGTGGTGCCGTTCCCATTGCTACGAGGTTCGTGCCTCGCCGATTCTGGACACGAAAGTTGAGTTTTGACTTAATCAACCAGCAAGTCACGACTGTTCAAATTGTGTCATTTGGAGTTCGTTGTCGGCCGTTGGGATATTCCCGCGAGTTACAACTTGTGTTTGCCGGCCGGAGTGGCCTAGCGGTTCTAGGCGCTTCGGTCTGGAACCGCGCGACCACTACGGTCGCACGTTCTAATCGTGCCTCGGGCATGGATGTGTGTGATGTCCTTAGGTTAGTTAGGTTTAAGTAGTTCTAAGTTATAGGGGACTGATGACCTCAGAAGTTAAGTCCCATAGTGTTCAGATCCATTTTTGAACAACGTGTGTTTTAAAGTTGGCAAGTTTTAGCCACACTCCGGTGGCGTTTAGCTGTACTTGATTATTTGAACTGAAGTGCACCAGCGGAATCTTCTGCTTTGTGGCCGTTAACGTTCCGGTTACCTGCCCTGGCCGTTGACGTAAATGCAGATAGTGTATTTTCCTCATCGTGTTGTCGCTGTCCAGCACGGTGTGTAGTTTGACAGCGCAATGTATAATTGGTTGTGGGCGCCAATACCTTCTACGTTGTTCCATTAAACTCCCTGTTATGTGCTGATCGGGTGAAGCGGAGGTTATCTTGTCGGTGGTTCCGTTGACTGTCTGGCGGTTGGGTTGTCGTCGGATCGGCAATGGTTGGGCCGACTGCCTGTCTCACCTAAGCGAGCATTAATGTTTGAATTCCAGGTCGACCCTCGGAACTTCTGAACGCCCTTGGGTGTATTGTCTTTTCTTGTTTGTTGTTTGTTGTTTGTCCTTGTATGGCTTCTAGCCGATTTTTAAATTAAGGTTGTTTTAGCCTTAAAGCGTCACATGGTTTGGACCTTCAGCGTTATTTAAGAACTGTTTCACGTAAAGCCTTTGGCATTTTAAAAATTAATGTTATTGTGTCTTAAGTGTTGGGCCTTCAGCCGATTTTGAATTTAAGTTGTTTTGCTCTTAAAGTGTCAGATTCTTTGGGCCTTCAGCCTAATTAAGGAACTGTTTTAAGATAAGGCTTTTCCTTTTGAATATCTGATTTTGGTTGAGCTTTAAGTTATTGGCTTTCAGCCGATTTTAAATGAAAGTGGTGGTTCAAAAGGCTCTGAGCACTATGGGACTTAACATCTATGGTCATCAGTCCCCTAGATCTTAGAACTACTTAAACCTAACTAACCTAAGGACAGCACACAACACCCAGCTATCACGAGGCAGAGAAAATCCCTGACCCCGCCGGGAATCGAACCCGGGAACCCGGGCGTGGGAAGCGAGAACGCTACCGCACGACCACGAGATGCGGGCATTAAAGTGGTCTTGCCCTTGAGGTATGAGATTGTACGGCGCATTCGGCCGCTAATTAAGTTCCAAAACTAAACCTGTGTTTTTTTTTCTTGGCTCTTGTAATGTTTGATCAAATAAAGGGTTGTATGTTCGAGTGTAACTGACAGCCGCTTATTTTGACCCTTTTCCACAACTTAAATTACCTGTCCTACCCTTCGGGTTTAGCAGGGCGTCTCAATGTCCACAATAAAGGAGCCTTACACAGTCGATCCCAGGTCTCTCACACACATCTAACAACTTCTTGTTAAATATGAGAAACTTATCAGAAAGACTTTTTTAATGAAGAAGCTATAACACACAGTACGGTACTGATGGAAGTGTTAAATGAAGCGAGACAATCTATATGGATTGAGGCCTTACAGGCGACGGAAATGACATAGAGCAGCAAAATGACGTGGAATCTTATCGAAAAGCTCAGTGGTGACCCAAAAGGGCCCAGACAGCCTGCTGACGTAACATCCTAGCAAATGGTCCACCAACTCATATGAATGCAAATCCATATGCTCTCAGCGCTTTCACAGTGAAAGAAGTCAACGGGGGCCTCAATACTATGAAAAACAGTAGGTTAGGTTGGATGATACGTGCTCGAAGCAGATCAAACATTCTTTACCAGGCACCAAAATGTTGATTATTCACCTTTCCAATCATAGCTATGGCGAAACTTATAAGATCCCCAAAACTTGAAGAAAGGCAAAGGTAGTTGCGCTGCTGAAGCCTGGGAAGGAACCAGTACCGTCAAAGAACGCACGATCTTCATCTCTTCTTTGTCACTTTTACAAATTTATGAGGGACTCATTTTAAACTGCATGGTGGGCTCTATTGATCTAAAACTTATCCCTCAACAAGCTGGTTTTAGACCTGGCAAATCGTGCACCAGCTATATTCTGTACCTGGCAGAACATATAGAAGAAAGGTACGAAAATAAAAGATTACAGGACTTCACTGTCGATCGAAGATCTACATATTGTACAGTCAACCGTAGTTTGATCTTCCAGGGACTCGAATGACAACGTGCTGAATGAAACCACGTCGCTACCAAAGCTATACAGAGCCGATGGCCTTGTGAGTCCCAGCTCCCGAAGAACCCATCACGAGTTTACAGAGCGGCTCACACAAACCATCAGTGATCGACATCCTCTCTTTTGCACTGGTTACGAGCTTGGACTACCGAGATTCCATAAAAGATTCTGAAACATCGCCTTTGAAGAATGACCACCTGATATCCATCAGCACAGGTAGTGTATGGTGCTCTACAAGGAACTGGAATACATGGAGGAACCTGGATTGCATGAGAACAGGGTTGGCCTTAGTGAAAGCAAACATGATCAAGTGGGGTCATGGTAACGTGGATGGCAAGTGTGATTGTGGTGCTATGCATGACGTGGAACACCTCCTTGCCCGTCCAAACTGTCCCCTCTGACCAAACCTCGATCATTTGTGGCTGGATAATAAAGGAGCTCTAGGTATGGCCCAATACTGGACTGAAAGATTATGATTTGATTTCTGTATAAGAAAAAGTGAAGTTGTTCAACTGGCGGTCGTGTTGGACGTATCAGTGAATGTGGTGGGACAGCACAGCAGTGTACATTATATGCCAGGTGTTGTCACTAGTCGTAGGGAATATGCTAGTAATATTCCTTAACAGAAAGGCTTAAGACGTTTATGTGATGTCAGATGGTACGGTGATGCAAGTTATTATTTGAACTGTGTTCCGAAGTCAGCTGCTAATGTTGGGAAGAGGATCTTTATTTTATGGGAGTTCATTTCGTGCTGAATGAAATATGTATTTACTGTTTTGGTTCAGTATTAATCATACATATAAATATTATATAATATGGTTTCCTGTGATAAAATTATCAAGCAGCTGAGCAGTTTTGTTTGTGATAAGGCAATTCTGAGACAAAATTCATCAACCGACCACGGCATAACAGCCCAGATAATTATAATGGACAATTCTGTTTATCGTTTTTAAAGTATATCTTAATCATCAGCTGAAAGATTTTACTCTATGCACTGGTTTTTAACATAGTGCACGTAGTCAAGCCAGGTCTACGAATCCCGCAGCAGTCTGTAACAATATGAAACAGGCATAATTTGAATTCTCTGCAGAGTATTATTCTGACAGCCTCACGTCAATTTTGATGAAGCAGCTGCATTAGGCGTCTGCTGAATAATCTCGAGATCTCGGAATACGAAATAAAATTTTTGGTTAAATATGCCATTAATTTCACTGCAATTCGGATTTTTGCTCAGGCGTATTAACGAAATTACGACGATAATGAAGTTGATGCAGACAGATAATTTGAAATTTGCATAACGAAACGCAATAAAAAATTTAAAAACAATAAATGAACGAACGCTGTTATATTAAATAATGCAGCGAGCCACTAATTAAGTTCGGCTATTTGGGTACTGAACGAGAATGATTATTAACTCATGCACAATCACTTATTTTTCCTGGAAGCTCAGATTTCTAAATTTTATATTCTTTCTGCGTGCTGTTTGCAGTACTCATGTTACAAAGATGTTTCTGCGTTACGCATATTTGGGAAAAGGAGAAAATGGAATGAGAAAACGGGAGCAATCACTGTACATGACTGTCAAGATTTCTGCAGTACCATGCGAAAACTTCCTGACTTCTAGACATTTTTTGGATCCTGATTTGCATGATACATACCTGGGAAACTGTAAGGAAGGTCGGGGACAGACTAGAATTTCAGCAGCAAAGAATGTACCACCGAGTGCCATTTCAAGATTTCGATGACGGTTGTGCAGCGTATGAAATATTTATCGTGGACAAAAGTACGGTTAACAAGAACAACAACTCCTCTCCAGGACAGCTAGCCTGTCTTCACTGCACGACAAAATCTATGACTGTAAGGAAACTGTCTCCAGATGTTACAGCCCCGGATTCGGACGTAGACGTAGACAGCAGCCGACCTATATGACAGACGTTAACAGCGTGTATTTCTGCAAAATGACGTGCAGAGAGAGGCTCATTTCTGAGGATCGTACCAAAAATGAATTGAGGGATGCGCCATCGTAGATGATTTCTGCTTCTACATTGACGTAAAAATCGCAGCACCAAAAAATAATTAATGTAGAGTAATGAAATTTCGGGGATACGTTTGTCCACGTAAAATATATGAGTGATTAACACTAGAAGATTACATGTTAATGTAAGAATGGGATAAGTCACTTCAAATGTGAATTGCTGGTACATTAATAACCAATGTAACCACCAGAATGTTGAATACAAGTATGCAACAGTTCATGCAATGTGTTTTACTGGTACCGGATGTTAGTTTGCTGGATGGAGTTCCATGCCTGCTGCACTGGTCGGTTAATACAGGGATGGTTAATGCTGTTTGCTTGTGACGCTGGAGTTGTCGTTCGATGATGTCCTATACAGGGTGAAAAGTACTTAAACCGACAAACTCTGGGAGGTTGTAGGAGACATGAAAACAAATATTTTTCCCTAACGTCGTTTTTTCCGATGAGGAGTATTTAAACCGGTAGAGGAAGATTTCTCTGGCGGCAAATTAATTAAACCAACAAACACTTTTCAAGAGACAACACATTAACACAACCCAATTTCAATTACAGTAGATTTTCAAAAATGCCTCCATTGACACGTATACAAAGGTTACACCGTCGGATCATGTTCTGTCTGACACGGGCAAAAACCCCAGGAGTATCCTGAATTGTTCCTACTGCTGCTACTATTCGGGCAACCAGATCCTCTTCTGATGCAACAGGAGTTGCGTAAACCAGGATGCGCATCTGTCCCCACACAAAAAAGTCCAGAGGGGACATATCTGGGGATCGAGCAGGCCATGGTACGGGACCACCTCTGCCAATCCACGTTTCTGGCAACCGTCGCTCCAGGAATCGACTCACACGACGACTGAAATGTGCCGGCGCCCCGTCATGTTGGAACCACATGCGTTGTCTTTTAGGGAGCGGGACGTCTTCCAGCAATTCTGGCAATGCTCTGGCGAGAAAATTGTAATGGTGCCTGCCATTTAATGGCCTAGGCAGCAGATACGGCCAAATTAAACAGTCCTCAACAACACCGACCCACACATTAACGAAGAACCGCACTTGATGAGCCCTAGTAACTGTGGCTTGTGGGTTATCCTCACTCCAAACATGCGAATTGTGCATGCTGAACACTCCATCACGCCCGAACGTTGTTTCATCGGTAAACAACACAGAGGATGGAAATTTAAGATGCATTTCACACTGTTGCAGGTACCACAGCGAAAACTGTGCTCTGGCTGGATAATCAACTGGTTCTAGGTTGTGGACACACTGTAAATGAAATGGACGTAACAATTGCTCTCGAAGGACTGTTCTTGCATTTGTCTGATTCGTCCCAATGTTACGTGCAATTGCACGAGTGCTGATTGAAGGATCCCGTTCCACATGCTGCAAGACAACTTCCTCAAATTGCAATGTTCTTACCGTGCGACGCCGTCCCAGTCCAGGTAATCTGCTACACGACCCGGTTTCACGCAGAGGTTGGTACACAGCGGCTAAGGTCGTATAATGCAGGATACGGCGATTAGGATAGTGTTGTTGATAAACTCGCTGGGCAGCGCGTACGTTGTGTTGCGCTACGTAATACGCACCAAGCATATCGGTGTACTCACTCCAGGTGTATCGCTCCATTAGTAAAGAGTGACAATGCAGTACTACACTGGTGGACAGTAGTTGCCTACAACTGAAGAGCGTAATACGGCCTCCACCGGTTTAAATAATTCTCATAGGAAAAAATGACATTGGGGAAAAATGTTTGTTTTGATGTCCCTTACAACCTCCCAGAGTTTGTCGGTTTAAGTACTTTTCACCCTGTATATACTCGATGGGAGATAGATGTTGTGATCGAGCAGGCCAAGGCAACATGCCGACACTCTGTAGAGGATGTTGGCTTACAAGAGCGGTATCTAGGTGAGCTTTATCCTATTGTAAAACACCCTCTGGAATGTGATTACGTAGGCTTTCCCGGCGTTCATGAATGACAGCACAACAGGTCGAATCAATAGACTGACATAGAAATTTGCAGTTAGGGTCCGTAGCGCAACCACGAGGGTGCTCCTGCTGTCATGCGAAATCGCCCCCCAGACCGTATCTAGAGCTGTAGCTCCAGTGTGTCCAGCACACAAACAGGTTGATTGCAGGTCCTCAACTGGCCTGATTCTAACCTACATGCGACCACCACTGGCACCGAGGCAGAACCAGCTTTCATCAGAAAACACAACAGACCACTCCAATCCGTCTTTTAATAAGCTCTCGCTTGACATCACTGACATCGCAAATGGCGGTGATATAGAATCAGTGGAATGTACTCTACAGGGCGTCTATTTCGGAATTGTCCTCGAAGTAACACATTTCTAACAGCTCGTCCTGTCACTGTGGTGCCAACTGCTACTAAATTGCTGCTGCAGTTGCAATACACTGCGCCAGAGCCTTACGCCGAACACGATGGTCTTCCTGTCGGTAATGTGGCTTGGTCGTGCGGTACCTGGTCTTACAGCGAAAGCGATAGTAAACATCGACTACATTCCTGCCAAATCTCTTTTCTCTTTACAATATTGCAATAGGGACATCCATCTTCTCTTAGGCCCATTGCATGGCCTTGTTCAAACTCAGTGAGGCGGTTTTGTCGCCTTACAGGCATTCTCGACTGACATCAATACAATACGTCCAATCTGAAAGGTAACTGACGCTCACGACCGTTACAGCTTGTATTTAAAGCATTTGCATCCTCATAGTGGCGCTAGTAGCGCCACTGTTACGCAACTGACGTGAAATCCGAACAGACGTCATCTTTCAAATGTAGAAACACTCCTACCAACTTCCGTTCATGTTGCACAACTCCTTCTTGGTGTTGCGATTTTTTCCCGTTAATGTATTTGTAGAGTGATTACTTGTACACTTTAGCGCGTAGTGAATATGGTACGCCGTAAAATCACTGGGGCGTTGTGACAAGGGTGGCAGTTACCTGTTACGAGGAACAACCGTGTTGGGTGGGAGTACAGAATTTCACATGTTTGTTGATTGTCAGAAGAAAATAGCCTATCAACGTCGATAGGTGCAGAGGTGGTCTACTGCAACGATGTGTTCGACTATTCAGAGATCCAGTCTACCTGTTCTTGGCTGATAATGCCCTGTGCATATTGCTTCTCAAGTGAGTCATTTTCTCATTGGGGAAGGTCCCAACCACACAGATTGACACAGCGGTCTCCGGAACTGAATTGTCTAAAACATGTCTGGTAGGCAATGGGCATTTCGACAGCTGCAGCAACACCTTGTCCAAGATCTATGAGTGAAATGGCGCAGTGGCTAAGACTCTGGACTCATATTTGGAAAATATGGGTTCAAATCCCCGTCCGACCATTAATATATTGAATATCCTCGTTTTCCCCAAATCGTTTACGGCTTATAGCAGAAAGGTTCCTTCGAGTAGAATACTGCAGATTTAGTAATCGTTTCTGGTCCTTTCCGAGCTTGCGCTCAGTTTGCGATATCTCGTGATCGGCTTTAAACACTAACTTTCCTCTCCTAAATTCCCACACAACAGTATTTCAATAACGGGATCGATTCCCAGAAAAATTCTTTTAGCACTTTTTAGAGAACAAGTAACGTTGCTGTCTTGCATATGCCATTAGTAGGGGTGACCTTGTAATCGACAAACTGTTCGTTGCTAAATATTTTATTATAACCCTTAGGTACTTTTAGATTAACATTTTGTAACTAATCATTTTATCGTTTTATAACTGGAAGTTTAATTGCCTAAGCTATTCGGTACACGCCAACAGATTGGGAAGAACATGCAATAGAAGGACGAAGTGGCAGAGCAAGGTGAAGCAAGCACAATGACTGATGAGATTCCTCGATACCTCAAGTGGTAAATTCTACCGAAAAATTTTTGAATTAAAGAGCCGATTCTGAGAAGGTACGTGAAGAAAGGTTTAGGTTAAAGTTCAGAAATCTTATTCAACTGACATTTATTCCAGTTAGAATTATTAAATTCTCTGTTCACTGAAGCAATGAAACTTTATCTAGTCTGGAATCATTAGTCTTCTGACTGATTTGTTTCTCCTAAGAAGCCAAATTCTTGTATTTCCGTAAGTCACAATATTTGTCGTGTTATTTTATTACGTAGGAAAGCAGAAACACTAATATTAGTTGTTGTTGAAGTAAATGATTGTCTTAGTTTAACGTCTTGCGCTATTCCACTCATTGTCTTGGGGTTAGGTGACGAAAACGTCATTTTTTGCTAACAAGCACGAAGTTTGAACCTCAAATTAAAATTTAAATTGGCGTAAGTTACAAAGTTACGAGAAGTTTCTGCCAAGATTCTAACCACACCAACATATATTGAGGTCAGTAAAAGTATCCAGAACTTAAATGCGTACATAACCCGACTTTCTTATACTTTGATATTTCTTGAAGGTAACCTGAATTGCTTAGGAATTTTTGTCTCATTATGATCTCAAGGTAGGACCACATATTTTTATTTTATTCGTCTTATGTAACTACTCTTGGGATTTGTTGACGTACTGTCCTTATTCATGAATTCTTAAGGTTTTTCTTTGTCTACATTAGAAAAGATTCCTGTTTGATGTCTGATTTCATTTAGTTTTCTAGATTTATTCTGTTCTATTATTTTTAATTTGTTTTCTCTGATGATGTATGTTTTTCTTTTGTGCTGCCAGTTATATAATTCAGATAGCACTGGAATTTGACTTAAAGTGAAGAGAACAAAGCACAAATTATCAGTACAAAAAGAGCAAGGAAATCCTAATTAGACAAATGAGGTGAGAAAATATGACAAAGACACTTCAACGGGGCTGATACATGGCACACACAAACAGTGGTGAATCTTCATAGGCCGGAAATATATTGGGAAAAAAATCTCCAAATAGTATACCACAAATATCGCTACAAATCATATCAAACGTCATATCAAAGTAATACTCTGTTTAGTGTTGTCCGCAGCTCGTGGTCTAATGGTTAGCGTTACTGTCTCTGGATCACGGGGTCCCGAGTTCGATTCCCGGACGGGTTGGGCATTTTCTCTGCCCGGGGACTGGGTGTTTGTGTTCACCTCATCATTTCATCATCATCATCATCATCATTCCTGACAGTGGATAGATTGAACTGCGTAAAAAAAAACTGGACTGTATAAAAATTGGGACCTTGTAAGGGCGCTGATGACCGCGCAGTTGAGCGCTCCACAAAACCAAACATCATCATCTCTTTAGTGCTCTAACATTCCATTAGAAGATATCCATGGATTCTGTAAAAACTATATCTCGGCAAATGGATTTTCTGCAATTGACCACATAGCAAAATAGTAGCATTTTTACACAATATTATTTATCGAAAATCTTGGTTCTGTATGTTTTGCTAGGATCCGGAAATATTTCAGTGTAACTGCTTGAATGAGTCAGCCTGTTCTGCAAAATCAGTATGTAACAAAAGCGTCGGAAATAGGCCAAGGCACTGTTTTGTGTAATATCCGCTATGCGCACACTTTGTCTTGCTGTCTGAATTCATAGTTTCCGAGAGGTATAAGTCTGGAGACTTCAGAATCGTAATGTTGCAAAAACGTAGCCATCAAACGATAACTTATCCAGTTACCCTTTAGTAGCCATTGGTGATCACTGTCCTTCAAAAGACTCGTGCGCTCGCACCAGACACTTTCAGTAAAGATACATGTTTTCATTCTTTTACTCAAAGTTTTACCTGTATAAAATCTCAATACGTACAATTAAAAGTCAAATTACACATTGAGATGACCGAGCATGAAAAAATCATGAAAGATCTTTCAGATAATCTTAGGGATAAGGTCCTATGTAAGGTCGGTGAATAGATCGAAGTCATCCATACAGTATCTCGTTGATCAGTTTGGTATTGAAGTACAAGACAACAAATATGATGTACCAAACATTAAACTCTAAGTTTAACAAATCACTCACATATTCTACTACTGTTCTACCAACGGAAAGCAGCACAAATTCAGAAAATTGTCATACTGAAACAAGTTTACCTCCTTTTAAGAGCAATTGATCACCTAACGGAGGCAAATAATATACTAACGGAACCAAAAATGGCTCTGAGCACTATGGGACTCAACTGCTGTGGTCATCAGTCCCCTAGAACTTAGAACTACTTAAACCTAACTAACCTAAGGACAGCACACAACACCCAGCCATCACGAGGCAGAGAAAATCCCTGACCCCGCCGGGAATCGAACCCGGGAACCCGGGCGTGGGAAGCGAGAACGCTACCGCACGACCACGAGATGCGGGCATACTAACGGAACCGTTATAAATTTTTATAGTAAGTTAGCTATGGATTTCTTAGCTCGTGTTTTCCTCTGACGCAGCAAACAGCCGAGCGTTATTTGTCAACGGCAAAGATCACTTCTGTTTGCTATGCAGGTAAAACAGCGTAAGCGCACAAGTACAGCCCAATATACTGTTTGCATTCTTGATCATATTATAATCATGAATAATATGAATTTCCTGGGAGAGAGTGCACGGGTTCAGGGAACACCATTTTCAAAGATGATCTAGCAAATAACAGAAATAGAGGAATGAACGGATAACATCTCCTTAGATTTCAGAAATCTGATAGCCAAGATACGATCACGCGGGGTTAGCTAAAAGAGATATTAACTGTAAGTACTCCTTATGTTCTTCTGAATGTTGTTGTAGAGTGTGAGATCCACACCAACAAACAGGATTAATAGGCGTAATGTGGGCTGGATCTACAGCTGCGGCTAGCATGAACCATGCGAGAGCCTTTCGTATCGTTCGACCCTTTTGTATACATATGTTTCTGAAAGATCTAGAATATTCTGCTTCGCTACAAAAAAGATTGTCCTTCTTCCATAAGTTTAATGACTTGATCTTTTTGAACTAGAAACTAGCCCAATAATGAACTTCTAATTACTTTCATCTCGCGCATTACGATTACGCGTATTACAAGGGATTTTCTGAATGCGCGTTGTGTAAACGTTTGCTGGAGTTTTCCCGTGCTCGTGTCCTATCGGTCGCTCAATTGTAACACTTGCTGTTAGATTCAGCGTTCTTTGCCGTTTGTTAGCCCCTCCCCTTAGTAACAACGAAAACCGTCGTCCGTATATTCCAAGAAATACAAATAAACCTAAGTAAATCAGACACACTTACAGCTAACAGTTGGTACTGTAGGTCCATGTTTAAACATATATGTGCGTTTCGTGCGAACCACTAAACTGTGTGGCGAAACGAAGCTGAAGGAAAATACACTCGATAGTCTTAAGACTTAATGCGTACTGGAACTGAGTAGTTATAGTACTAAGGGCTTTGAAGTGGCCTTCTACTCTCTATGTGGTGATATGTTCTAACCTAACCCAACCCTAGTTTGTAGTGCTCTACCTGCCCAGAGGCTACGCAAACAAATTCAGTTGGTGACGAGGAACTCCATCATTTTTCTTTACACGTCTTGTGGTAGAATATGGCTGAATTCTACCTATACGATGTCCACATGTGATGTGGACAACTTTCTTACAGTCACACTAAACTTGAGTAAAGTTCAGGTGGAGGAGAGTTCTCTCACAGATTCTTAGAGCAAGATCGATTCGTGGGTCGAGTGACCTGAGAGCTGAGAGGACTCAAACTTGTTCCACTTGAAAGTTAGCGTTTCTCGTGAAACCCCAGCGAGGACCAATAAGTTACGGGAAATCGTATTTCCTGCAATGAAGTCAATCTTTTAAGGTACTGAGACATTCACTAGAGATCTCGGTGCTGACAGAAGAAGCCTTTGTACACAAGTGTTGGCATTTCTTTCATTCAAATACAGCTGACTCACGACTTCTATTAACAACACAAAGATTGCATCATCCATATTGTTGTTATAAGCATTTTGCGATGCGCAATGTATTCTACGTTCCGTGCTGCTCGTAGGCAGTAATTTAGCGACTGTGGTCAAAGTCAGTATTTCACCACCAGACAATCGTGCAAATGGAATACCGCTGCTCTCTCTGACTGTGATTATGTGGCACGCTACTCACTATACTTGTCTGTTCTTTCGGACCATACTGCGCTCCCGTGTTGTTCAGTTTATCGCTAAAAAATAAAAGACATTTATAACAAATATTTAGCCAGTATACATCTCTAAATGAAAAGCAATACAATATTATATTAATCATGATCACCTATTATATAAAACGTTTTGTCAAGCAGATTTGTCAATAGCAACAACAGTACAAATTCGACATTATGCGTTAACCAGTTTGGAAGCTTTCCGAGTAGTACTTGTCCATTAGATAGCAGTAAAAGAAACGCGAAGTGTTAAGTGTTACGTAAATCTAATGAATTCGTAGTTTAGCTGAAGTTAAGAAGTACAGTACGAGAGTTTCTAGAGTCGCACTCTCATCATCTAGCTGTCAGTGTTTCAATCATCGGACAGAAGCACTTACATTTATCAAAGGAGGAGTCGTAAAATAATGTTATCTGGACAGGTGCTCGCGTTAGAGTAAAATTTCCAGCCTGTGTTCCTCTGGTCCGTCGGATCACACTCCCTTTTGTTCACCAGTGTTCTGCCTCTTCTTCAGCAGCTACCCTGACGTATCCACTTGTCGTCACGTTAGCATAGTTCTGTACATTGGATTGTCCAGTGAAAATTTAGCGCATGACGTCACAGAAATGCTAAAAGTCGTCATGTGTTCCTACTCATTTGAAATATAATAACGCGTGGTAGTGGGAAAGCAGATGTTTACAGTAGTTATCCGTGTTTAGATTAATATCAGAAAAGGTTCTTGAAACAGTCAAGGTATCCGTTCGGGCTGTCTCCTATTTGTATATTTGACACGCTGTTAAATCTGCCCTGGTGAATTGACATTTCAAATCCTTCGAGTAGGTCAAGCTTTCGTCACTTCTGCCCTGGTTGTAATATCTCTACAACCTCTTCACTTCCATTTTGTGGGTGGTCTGTGCTGTATATGCTGCTGGTTCTTCATAATTGAAAATATATGAGACAAGCGAAATAACTGCAGACTTCAGGAGCAATGTACTAATTGCCTTTCAGTTATGGACCACATGACTTCATTAAATGAGTAATAATTAAATACATTGTTTAGTAATATTAATATAAACTATGAAATGCCCTTATCCCAGTGGTAGAACTGAACATAACTTTTCATGACCTGGTTATATTGGAGGTACAGGTTGGGGCAAATAAAACTGCCCAGACGAGTGGATACCGTTGGACGTGGATGTATGCATATAACCACATCCCTTGACGCGAACACCACGTGTGCTCACGCCAAGTGATCCACACCTTTTAGAGCGTAGTGCGGGCTGTGTCAGTGTGGTGGAGCAGTGCAAAGAGTACGATGGTGCTCAGGGCGGAGCAACGGGTGTTCGTTGTGGAGTGTTACGTGACGTCTAGGTCGTTAGTTGTTTACTGAGAAGTTTAATGATGTCAAAGTGCCATTGAAGAGTGCAACGCTTAGCCCGAAAATGACGCCAAACAGAATATGCTTTGAACAAGTCCAAAAACATTCCAAAACATGCACGCACACAAGAAAATGTGTCTGCAGTTCACCAGAAAATGCTTCAGAGTCCTACCAAATCAACCCGACGCCTGTCGCAAGACACAGGCATACCATGCCGATCTTGAGCACGAATACTCTACCTGGCCCTGTTCTCCGGGCTACTTTTCTTTGTCCCACCCTGCAGTATGCGCTTGCCTTCTTCCGCACTTAAAACGAACTTATGTATTCAGCTGAAAGGGAACCAACAGTTTTACGTAGACTTCAAGGTTCCAGAACATAATGTAACTTGGCATTTCTCGCAACTGCAAATCATTGCCGGGTGTGAAAGAAGTGTTAAATGAGAAATCCTAGGACCATATGGGGACTGAACACCGAACATTCGAATTAATAGTCTGACACTCAATTAGTCAACGAGACACATCATAATTATAAATGCAAAAATACTAATCATCAATAAATGTGAAACCCTTAAATGACAGACAAATAAGCATTACCATAGCAACAAAACGAATAATTCGCAAAAGAAGTTACTTCTATTCTGATGGCAAAACAAATTCGGTTAGCTAGTAATTATCCAACGACGGGAAAAGCGGTCGTGACATGTAATTTCTGTCCACAACGCTGTGGGTCAGTGTTTTGTGTTAAGCCCCAAAACACGGCCTCTGTACCAAGCGAGCTGGACTTGTATTCCCCCGTCTGGCCAGATCTACATAATCCATTATTTCCTCAAATCACTTAATCCAGTACCAGGTCAATTCTTTTCATAAAAGTGCAACCGATTTCGTTCTTCATCCGAGCTTGTGCTCCGTCTTTAATGGCCTTGCCGTCGGTGAGACGATAAACTTTTCCTTCCTTCCTTCAATATGAAGTGTGTCATGAAGTGAGCGCATGTGGCATTGTTGACTGCGATTCACCGTCGGAGGGGAACATAAACAATAGCATTTCTGGTCCTGTTCTTTCAGTAACACAGATAGGTGCCAGCACCAGATCCCATACTTTATTTTTTTTCTCACGAACAATTAAATTTCATCTTTTCTCTTCTGCATTTCATGGTATAGCCAAAATACGTATTCAGACTTCAATTTGGAATTGTTCCATCTTTTCCGAGGTCTCCCAGGATCTCATCTTCTTTGTGGATTATGAAACCTTATTTGATATCGCAATCTATCTTGATTCATTCTGTTAATATGTTCTTTTCATTTTCTTATATAATAATTCACTCGTTCCCAAATGTTAAAAACGCTAAAATGTGTTGTGATGTCTTCGCTTATATTCGTCTAATGTAGTACCTACTTTAACCTATTTTAGAAATCTCATTTCTGTTGTTTGAATCTTACTCACGTCCTTCCATGTAGGTATCAGGTCTCACTCCGATAAGTTAAAGCAGCTTTTACTACTAATTTTTAATTTCTTATCTTATAATTCATCATTCTGTTTGTAGCACCATACGTGTTCAAAAAGTTGAATCTTAGGTTCTATCTTTAGATCCTCACTGTAAGATATTTTCCAGCAAACAGGAGAAATGAGAAATATGTTCTGTCAGCTGTTCGTTCATAATTATCTTTGAACGAGCTGTGTCTTTTCCCTGAAAGGCCGGTATTCTAGTTTTATGCACGGAAATTTCTAAGTTACACTATTTGGCACTTGGTTCACGTCTATACAGAAATAATTGAAAACCATCTTCTCTGTTTGTATGACCTTAAGATCACGCGCTACATAACAATAGTGCTATACCGTTATTTAATCTTATTCTGGTGCTTCGGTCTGTTTACCATTCTTTAACAATTTGGTCAGCGTATGTGTTAAATAGTATTGGTGAAATGCTTCACTTATGCTTTAATCCTTGAGTAGTAATTAACTCAATATTGTTAGTCCTCATGGTATTGATTAAAATATCACATGTTAGGGACACTCATTTTAGTATTTGATCTCATTGGCGGGCTGTCCGTGGAGATTTCTTTTGAAGTCGACAAATGCAATATGAGTTTCCGAGTTAAATTCTCGGCGGTTTCCTATTATTTGATTTATTTCTACATGAATGACCTTTTCCAAATCCTGGTTGTTTCTCCTCTAATAGTACTTTAGATATTATGTTAAGCCGATGATTTATTATGCTTGAGTACAGGCAAAGTTGAGTAGGCTTATCCCTCCATAGTCTTCGCAGTCGTTCCATTCACCTTTCTTTAAACAGAGATATTATTTCTTATCTGCATGCCGCGCAGATGGTATGTCACAGTCCGAAAAACATTCACCCATATTTTAGCAATTCAGTTTTTAATTTTTTAATCGTTTAGTGCTTGTCTAAATAATGACTGCTTTTTGGTGTAAAAAACTATATTTAATTCTCTTTTGATTTTATCTTCTACATTTTTTGTCTCACAACGTTATTAACCTTTGTACTCTTTCAACCCTTCACTTCCCCCCTCCCCCGACCGCCCCTAGTTCACCTACACCGTCGTTGCCACCCGCGCACCTTTGTTGAGCACTTTACAGATGCATCTGCTTAAAATTTAGACAACAATTTAGTCTGGCGGCTGCTCTAGCTATTTAGGATTAGGCAACTCCTTCGTCACGCGTTAGTAACGTTAGCCTACCTTTAGGAGCTAACTCAGGAGCCAGGCTGAATTGGTGTCGAAGTGTCTGAGGGGAACATTTCTAACGTGCTCATCAATGTTGTGTAAGTGGCACTGAGGATGTTGGTGAACAAGGAGATCTTAGTGTGTGTGAGATCTTATGGGACTTAACTGCTAAGGTTATCAGACCCTAAGCTTACACACTGCTTAACTTAAATTATCCTAAGGACAAACACACACACCAATGCCCGAGGGAGGACTCGAACCTCCGCCGGGACCATCCGCACAGTCCGTGACTGCAGCGCCTCAGACCGCTCGGCTAATCCCGCACGTCAAGAAGATCTTAGAGGTACCCTTGGCCGTTTTATTCATTCACATGTTAATGTTGCACTCCCCTGTGATCACGTCACAGGAAGATGGGTACCAGAAGGGCATAAAAGGCGTAATTACCCTTAGATGCTCCAGATCATGTTCAAATTTCATCGAAGGATTTTGAACAGTTCCTAGTGGTCACAGCCTGTACATGTGAGCAAAAGTGGTGGTCGCACTGTACTGCAAAGGGGTCCAATAACGTTCAGTGCGGATGCAGCCCTACAGACGGGTTGAAACGTCCGACGGCGTCAGTAGTGCCAAAGATTGTCAAGAATGTCTTCTGTTGTTCATCGCACTTGGAACTGTGGTTTTCGACTGTGGTTTAAATGATGCGAACTATCGAAGTCCTTGTCTATTTCTATTTAAAACAATTTCACCGAGGGTGAATACCACTTTATATATGGAGATTTTTCCATTCCAGCATTGTGCCCCCCAGCCAAGCAGAAGTAATCAGTTTTTACTGTCCTCTCATACCTTCAGCGGTGTGTCATAGAATATTGTCATTTCAGCAATTTTTCCTTCTATTGTGGCATAACCCTTGTAACTGTCATAGCAACCTAATTATTTTTAATTGTACAGTTCAGAGACAAAGGAGTAGCTTATTATTTTTGATTTCTAATACGTGGCGCCGTTGGCGCCAGTCGCTTCTCTGTAATAATGTAAGATCTCAGCGATCGACTGTGCATCGTGTGGCCGCCGTTTTCCTCTTTGGTCGCTTTTCGGCTATTTAAGTGCACGTCGCTGTCGGACGAAGTCCTCCACACCTGCAAATCCTTAATCCGTCCCATCCTCTGTTATGCCAGTCCCACCTGGATGTCTGCCTCCCCCCCCCCCCACCCAGATTCTATAAGTCCCTCCAGATCCTTGAGCATCATGCACTCTGCCTCGCCTTCCATATACGCCTCCCATCCCCCATGAGGATCCTCTATGACCTCATTCCTTTCCCCCATCTGCTCCTATTCCTCGAACATACCCGCTTACTCTGCACCTACCGCTGTCTTGACCCCCCTCACCACCTGGTTACTCCTATCCTGTCCCTGCCCCCTGCCACACCTTCACTGTTTGTCCCCCCTACCCTCCAACTCTACACCCTTCCTTTCCCAAGGTGGCTTCCATCAACTCCCCCTCCTGGATGATGCTCTCTCTCCCTCCATTTATCCCTCCTATCAACTCTGATCCTCACCCCCCTCCTTTCCTCCGTCCTTTCCTTGATCTCCCTCTTCCCCCCTTCCATCCTGTGTTTCTCCCCACCTAACCTCTCCCTACCTCCCTTCTCCCCTCTGAGTCCTTTTGTCTTCCCATCCTCTGCCTTCCCCACTCCCTGTCGAGTCTGCCCAGTACCACTCACCCCTCTTATGGGTCCTCATCCTCCACTGTCTCCTTTCCCCCCTCGCCCTTCGCTTTTCCTCACCTTCCGCCTTTTTTTTATTTTCCCATCTTCTGTCCAGTTTTTCCCCCACCTGCTCTTGGCTGTGGTATGCCATATTTTAGTGCAGTGTTGCAGTGACTGTTCAGTGTTGTTTCGTCTTTTCCCGTGTTGCGAACAGAAACCATGCTGTCGCTGGGTGTGAATTTTATGTCTTTAGCGAACAGAAACCAGACTGTCGCCGTGTTTTTTAAATTGTCTGTCTATTATTTTACCTGTCTGCTTCATATATATTTTATTAGCATCATCATCCCTTTGTTCTATGTTTTAAGTTCCACGATTTTTTCGCCATGTTACCTTTTGCCTCCGATTTTGTCGCTTGTTTTTTTGTTATATATTGTCGTCTCCTTTTTTTAAAACAAAGTCTGTAGGTTGAAGAGCGGCACACTAAGCTGCTGCCAGTCCGCCCCCTTCCGGGGTAATCGAAATTCAATAAAGAAAGAAAAAATCGGATGAAGGCTAGTTTTGGTCGGTTGGTTGGCGCTCTGGTGTGCAATCCGATTGTCAGCGGTCGCTCTATGCGCATTCTCTGCCTCTTTCCATCACAAGGGCAGTGGGGCTGTGACGGAGACGCGCGTGCGATCGGGGGTGCGTACTGCGTCTAGCGAGAGGGCGGTGGTCTCGTCTGTGCTGCTAACCGACATGAACCTCTGAAAGTACCCTTGGAGTGTATCAGCTTGCAACCAGATACGCTACAGAATCAAATGGTGGTAATTATCCAGGTTGTTAAAGTCCTGCCTTATAGGTATGTTGAATTTCGTGCTGTTTGCAGTTAACGTCTCTCCCAGTGTTTGGTCGCCCATGTTATCTATTTCGTGTTGTCCACTGGTACACTACTTATTGAACAGTGGTTTGCCTGTTTTGGACTTGAGATACTTACACGGAGTGTATATCCAAGTGGGGACCTATGCACTCCGAAAGAACCAAACGTTTGATTTTCTGGCATTTCATTGTAAAATTAAGATATTTATAACATTGTTTTTCTTCTTGCATGTAATTAGTAATTAGGATTATAAGACAGAGTACGTGTTCTGGTGTCTACACATTCTGCAGTGTTCTCATGTGAATGTTTATGTATCGTGGTTCCTGTGCAAAGGCAGTGTGAACTGTCATTTTAGACAGTGACCACAATTTGGCTGCAAAGAATAATTGCATTCCTTTTCTGAAATTTTTCTAATGTTTTAAGGATTGTGTTGCTCTGGATAGTGCCCAGTTGCTGTGTGGTTTAATGTTGTTGTTTCAGTGGTGTAATCAGCAGTGCGCGTCGTCCGTTGTAGCTGGTCGGTTTAACTGGGGGACGACGCCTTGGCGGCGGCCAGTGAATTGCAACCGATAGTGCGGTCGCTGTATTTATTAGTGGACACCAGTTTTTCGTCGAATTTAAGTTGAGTGTTTTATTATTTGTTCCTGGTGACGCCGAGGCGTCCGCCTTTACTTTTCACCGTTCCTTTCAGCTTTCATTCATGGTCGATCAGAGGTGTAGTTTCCGTGCACCTTTGAGGTCACTGAAACGTGGTAATACCTGAAAGATGACTTTCATTGTATTAGGTTTTTAATATCTTATTCAGATAATAAGTTGTGAATTGTTTCTGCTGTTACGCCTACGCCCGTAGACATTTTGTCTATTTAGTAATATTTCAAATTCTAGGGCAATTACGTATATTATTCTGGGGTAATAGCAGTTTGCTATTCCCATGCAATTTTTAAATAAAATCTGTTGGAAATTACAAGCCAGTGTTTGTGTTTGATTGGTTATTATTGCTTGTCTTTATTGAGTTGAAGTATCCTTGAGCGTGTGCCCCAGGTCTCGATTTTCATTAAGTATTTATCACTGTTTCAAATCCAGCAGAATCTCTTCTATTCTGGGAAACTCCATTACATAGTCTTTACGTTCTTTTGTATCCTTTAAAATCGTTTTGTTTCAGTTATCGAGATTATATAAAGTCATTTTTTTTAAATTCTTTATTTAACTCCTTTATTGTTTAGCCCTCTTACATGCCGTGTATCTAACTTCATTATTCGTTATATGCCAAGTCTCGCGTCGCTTTCTTGTTTCTTCAATCGTCTCTTAAAGAAGTCCGGCCCCATGTGTATATAAAGTTTACTATTAATTGTGAATGTCCTTTTTATAGATTACCAGATTCAGGGTAATAAGTCACATGATAGGCTGCTACCTTGTGGGCTCACTGCCTATTATGTTTCTGTTCGAGGTTTCCTTTCTACAGATGTGTTGCTTTTCCCACAGTTTTAGAGTCTCATCTACCCTGGATTTAATCCACTTCATACATAGTGTTGTCTCTTCCGCCATTTTCACCGTACCTTACACCGTCTCTTGCTCCGTCTCTTGCTCTGTCTCTGCCCTCGTACATCAAGAAAACTTCCTATCTTGGCATAATGTGACTCAGTAATTATCCGTTTTAAAGCGCTCTTTTCCCGCGAGTGGCATCGCTGTTGTAAGTGTATGCACAACTCAGTTTGGAACGCTAATGTCCTACCTTATGCCCACTATCCTCACCTCATAAAATATAACTAACAGACCCGTTATGCACTTTTTTTCTACCGATTGTGGCTTGTGGATTAAGTGTGTAGGGTACTATATTTTGTGGTTTACTTATTCTACGACTGAAGACAACTGTGTAAGTTTAAATGACATGTTCAGTGTCGCAATATTACCACAAAATACAAGCTTTTACACAGTTTTCAATGTGACAACAAAAAGCAGTTGTCAGGATAACGCATCCGTCGACATCAAAAAGTGAAATAGTCCTAAACACAACAATATTACACGACTGGCCACTAAAATTGCTACACCAAGAAGAAATGCAGATGATAAACGGGTATTCATTGGACAAATATATTATACTAGAACTGACATGTGATTACATTATCACGCAATTTGGGTGCACAGATCCTGAGAAATCAGTACCCAGAACAACCACCTCTGGCGGTGGTAACGGCCTTGATACGCCTGGGCATTGAGTCAAACAGAGCTTTTCGATGGCGTGTACAGGTACAGCTGCCCATGCAACTTCAGCCCGATACCACAGTTCATCAAGAGTAGTGACTGGCGTATTGTGACGAGCCAGTTGCTCGGCCACCATTGACCAGACGTTTTCAGATGGTGAGAGATCTGGAGAATGAGCTGGCCAGGGCAGCAGTCGAACATTTTCTGTATCCAGAAAGACACGTACAGGACCTGCAACATGCAGTCGTGTATTATCCTGCTGAAATGTAGGGTTTCGCAGGGATCGAATGAAGGGTAGAGCCACGGGTCGTAACACATCTGAAATGTAACGTCCACTGTTCAAAGTGCTGTCAGTGCGAACAAGAGATGACCGAGACGTGTAACCAATGGCACCCCATACCATCACGCCGGGTGATATGCCAGTATGGTGATGACGAATACACACTTCCAATGTGCGTTCACCGCGATGTCGCCAGACACGGATGCGACCATCACGATGCTGTAAACAGAAGCTGGGTTCATCCGTGCACCCAGGTTCGTCGTTGAGTACACCATCGCAGGCGCTCCTGTCTGTGATGCAGCGTCAAGGGTGACTGCAGCCATGGTCTCCGAGCTGATAGTCCATGCTGCTGCAAGCGTCGTCGAACTGTTCGTGCAGATGGTTGTCGTCTTGCAAACGTCCCCATCTGTTGACTCAGGAATCGAGACATGGCTGCACGATTCTGTTACAGCCATGCGGATAAGATGCCTGTCATCTCGACTGCTAGTGATACGAGGCCGTTGGGATCCAACACAGGGTTCCGTATTGCCCTCCTGAACCCACCGATTCCATATTCTGCTAACAGTCATTGGTTCTCGACCAACATGAGCAGCAATGTCGCGATGCGATAAACCACAATCGCGATAGGCTACAATCCGACCTTTATCAAAGTCGGAAACGTGATGGTATGCATTTCTCCTCCTTACACGAGGCATCACAACAACGTTTCACCAGGCAACGCCGGTCAACTGCTGTTTGTGTATGAGAAATCGGTTGGAAACTTTCCTCATGTCAGCAAGTTGTACGTGTCGCCACCGGCGCCAACGTTGTGTGAATGCTCTAAAAAGCTAATCTATTGCATATCATAGCATATTCTTCCTGTCGCTTAAATTTCGCGTCTGAAGCACGTCATCTTCGTGGTGTAGCAATTTTAATGGCCAGTAGTGTAAATATTAACTCTCAGAAGGTTAAATTTTCCTAAACACGACAATGTTAAAGTTTAACTAGAATTTTCTTTACAAAATTGTTCCTACACTTACGTTATGATGTTGGTCAGTAGTACGAAAATCGTCCGGTACAATTTTTAGGATGACAATCATGTCGACGGTGGATGATTAGTTACGTGACAAATTGAACAAAAGATTACCCAATGTCGCCCGAGTTTGCAAGCTGGTGAACCAACAGTTTTACCCCTCTGCACGCGGTATTTACCTCAAGCTGCGATGAGCTGTCGTCTGTTAGGCCGCTCTCTCCGGCTGAAATTCCTATACAACTAATTACACCTTTGCTTAATTTTGCAGCAGAAACTTTCCCTATGTTTCTCATTATGCGAGAGAACATGTACTCACCCCTAGTCTTAGAATGTGGCGATATACACGCGCATGGTTGGAGCAGCACGCTTATTATAATGCCCTCTCAGTTCTCGCAAGAACAATTAACCAATTGGCTGGTTCATTTCTCCACAGTTGGAGCTAAACGATGCTACAGCTAATTTCTAGCTGGATATCACCCGCTGTGAACACAGTGTTCACACAAATTACTCTTCTGTGTCGTACAGAGCGTTATGCACTCTGTTCTGCAGTTGATGCCCATTCAGAGAAGAGTCCCCCAGAAAATTTCCTTCTTGTCTTACTCATAGCTGAACTGTCTCCCCACCTGGGTTCTTTCATTCCTCACGTCACTTCTTTCTTCGACCAATAGGAGCGTTCCTCTTATTTTGTGGAAACCCCCTCTACCAATCGCAAGGAACCTACCATTGAACTTCGTCGAAACTTTGGCTCTTTTTTCCTTCCCAGCTCGTTTCCTCCTATCGGACGTTTTGTGATCATTCCAGATACCTAAATGCATACATTGACTCTCTCATATGTGTACTACTCGCTGTACACATGATCGAAAATGCGTCACTGATCTTGTTTCGTACCCATTTGGAATTCCGAAACACAGTTTCCTAAAAGCTTTCTTTCCTGTCCTCCATCAGATTGGCTGTTATACTTGCTGTCCCGGTCTGAGTCACCTGGTCGGTCGTTGACTTTCCGCCTGGGACTCCCCTTTAAGTGGTTTCTGTGGTACCCCCTGCCTTGCCTGTGTCGTCCCTCTGAATTCCAAACTAAAACGCCTCTCACTGCTTATTTCACCTTCTGCTCAAACATGCATTGTAGGAATGGTGTGTTCATTACCATCGATTGAATGTCATACCTTTTTGCATTACATGCTGCTAGGAAAATTTGTTCATTACCGCCAAATTAAGCTAGGTGCCATATTCACCTTCCCATTGTGATGTATAAATGGTTCAAATGGCTCTGAGCACTATGCGACGTAACTTCTGAGGTCATCAGTCGCCTAGAACTTAGAACTAATTGAACCTAACTAACCTAAGGACATCACACACATCCGTGCCCGAGGCAGGATTCGAACCTGCGACCGTAGCTGCCGCTCGGTTCCAGACTGTAGCGCCTAGAACCGCACGGCCACTCCGACCGGCTGTGATGTATAAAGCTCTCATGTAAGGTGCAAATCTGACCATTTATTCTGCCACCTTACAAGTGGATGTATTCCTACAGAGAACTTCTGTACCATGTGCTCTGTATGATAACACAATTACTTTTACAATCGTAAGATGCATCAATTACATGTTACAAGCTGCCCTGTGGATACACCAAAACCTCATTAAAACCTATTCCCTGGTAATTTAGGGTTAATTGTATTGCTATTTCGTTCAGTTCACCATTGATTTCTAAGGGGAGCAGCCAGAGATGCTATAATATAGCTTCTGTGTGCTTTCGGACCTCAGTGGACGCCTTCACCTCTGCCAGCGTTGTATTATTGTCTTCAATGTGTATATACTCTGCCAAACTCCGTGTCAGCAATGATCTGCTCAAAGAGTATTCTGTCATTTTTATACCAGTCTCTAACATGGGAGGCACGAAGTCTTCCTCTCAGTGATTTCTGCACACCTTTAGCGGACGTTTTCGCATATGTTAGTTTTTGGGCACATCCTTGAGATGTGCCCAAGGTTACAAAACGGGAATCACCTAGAAATAAGTGCTGGCCAACAAAATTGAAACTCCAGGAAGGATAGAAAATAAAGAATTGTTTTTAATGGGCCCAAGCATTACTGTATAGTAGTAAGAATATATGAGAGATCTCAGCTACCAGCGTTAACATGTAAGAAATGTAACGGCAGCTGACAAAATTAAGGGCTATGTGAATCATACATGATCCTGTTTGCCACCCAGTGGCATCCTACGCTATCACGTCAGGCGTTGTATCCTTACAAAGATGGCGAGTATAATCTGGCATCGTTCATTGTTAGAGCATCCAAACAAGAATACGACCGTTGTGATTCTGTATGCAGAACCATGTCTCGTCTGAAAAGACGGCGTACTGCAACTCTTGTGTCCAGTATTCTAGTGCGGCACACAAGCGCCGGGAGGCTGCGGTTCCATCCAGGGCAGCCACAGTAACATTCGACAAACTGGTCTGGACGTCGTCGCACTGTCCTTGTGGATACCTGTCTTACTGCGTTCGAGCTCATTTCGTGACTCGTGGCTGTACGATCCTGTAAGACCGAGCCAGCAATACGGTATCCTATCAGGAGATAGCCGCGCGGTACCGCTGAGATGCTGCGTTCTGCTGAGTATGGCACTGCTGAGTACATGTGTTCCATACTCACGACTGAGTTAAATTCTGGACTTTGCATTACGATAAAATGCGTTCTCACTAGATCACGAGCCTGCAGCTCTCGAATTCCGGCACATGGTGGTTGACATTTGTTGTGGATTGGCAAGAGAGCCAACCCACTATGCGAGGAAGCCGAAAGGCACGCGTTTTAGCTCACGCAGGCTGGCGTGAGGTCTGGAACAGGACAAGGAAGTTAGACTTTAGCAAAAAAGGACGTAGCTGTTGGAATACTTAACTTTAATCTGTAAATGGTGAACATCGCTCTTGACGGTACATGTTTTACAGAATCAATAGTAACTGGTAATGGCGCTTTGCTAGGTCGTAGCAAATGACGTAGCTGAAGGCTATGCTAACTGTCGTCTCGGCAAATGAGAGCGTAATTTGTCAGTGAACCATCGCTAGCAAAGTCGGCTGTACAACTGGGGCGAGTGCTAGGAAGTCTCTCTAGACCTGCCGTGTGGCGGCGCTCGGCCTGCAATCACTGATAGTCGCGACACGCGGGTGCGACGTATACTAACGGACCGCGGCCGATTTGAAGGCTACCACATAGCAAGTGTGATGTCTGGCGGTGACACCACATTCCTCCCTCGCAAATCGGCGTACGGTGGTGTTATAAGGCTTCCGCCCGCCGTGGGGAGGACCCCATGTTGACGTATGCGACGAGGTGGGGAGCCTAACAACAGGCGAGGCTGTGCCACCCGCACCCTGCCATTCGGTCCGAGGGGAGCTAGAAAATGCCTGAAAACCTGCTCCAGGGTGCACGCTAACATGCGGTGTATGCGCCCGCAGAGAAACTGGAGGGGCCGAAGGGTCGACCTCCATCGGGCCGGGGCACCCGACGGGCGAAGACGACATATGGTCCGGAGCGGGCAAGAGTTCCATGTCGGAGGACAACTAGTCACGGGAAGCGATCGGCAGCGCGTGACCCAGGGAGGCGCCCGGCGGTTGCAGCGACGCGTCCACTGCGGGCGTCGCCGGCGGGAGAACAGGCGGCGGCGGCGTCGGCGGCGGCGCGTCGCCATGGGGCAAAATGGAAGGCAGCGTCGGTAACACCTGGGGCTGAGGCGAGCCAATAGATGGGTCCCCAGGGCGCTGACCGGACGGCACCGTCGCTGAAAGCAGACGGGGAGCGGAAGATCCCGTGCGACGACAAAACCAGATACATAGCGCGGCCGAGGCAGCGAAGAATGCGCCCTGCGAGCCAACGCCGTGAACCTCGATAGTTGCGATAGTAGACAACGTCGCCTGGAGCAAAAGCAGGTGTCTGCCGCTGCACAGGAACCTGATGCGGCGGATGTAGCAAAGACATCAAGGTGCGATGAGGGCGACCGTGGAGCATCTCAGCGGCCGAGCGACCATCTCGGGGCTGAGAGCGATACGAGGACAAAAAGAGCAATAACGCGGCCTCCCGAGGACTCTTTCAACCAACATCTGTGACTTGAAAGTCCTGACCAAACGTTCAGCGGCACCGTTTGACTGTGGCGAAAACGGCGCAGTCGTCAGATGTTGAATACCATTGGCCTTGCAGAATGGCTGAAATTCTGCGGACATTAATTGTGGGCCATTGCCGGAAACAATACTCTGTGGAAGACCTTCAAAAGATAGCGGATAACGCTTGGATGGTGGCAGATGACGTCGTGGAAGACATCCGGACAACAAACGGAAAATTACTGAATGAATCTACCACAACCAACCATCGAGCATTCCAGAATGGACCAGCAAAATCGATGTGTAAGTGTTGCCAAGGGGAAGTGGCTTTTGGCCATGCAAAGAATTTCCACGGTGGTGCTGATTGTTGTTCGGCACACACCATGCAAGAAGAGCACATATTCGTAATCGCGGCATCGATTCCGAACCAAGTACAGTGCTGATGAGCAAGTTGATTCGTTCTCACTATACCCCAGTGAACATGGTGGAGAAGCTGTAAGGCAGAGGACTGTAACGAACGTGGGACCACGACCCTGGACTGATCAGTATCTGAACGCAACAGCAAAACACCACGTCGTACAAAAAGTCTCTCCTTGTGTGCAAAAAATCGGCGAACCAACGGATCCCCGATCCGTGACTTTGACAAGGGCCATTGCGTAGCAACAAAACGCAGAACGGTAGCAAGGACAGGGTCGGCAGCTGTGGCTGTAGCTACACGACGAAAATCAATCGGAAACGATTCGACCACGTCATCGGTTTCCGAATCAATGAACATGCAAGCAAGTTCGTAGGAATCGAATGCTCTATCCTCAGCAACAGGCAAACGGGACAACGCATCGGCGTTTCCGTGCTTAGCAGTGGACCGATACAAGATATCGTAGCGGTACTGCGAGAGGAAAATAGACCAGCGAATGAATTTCTGCGCAGTACGTGGAGGTACAGGCTTGGTCGGATGAAAAAGCGATGTCAAAGGTTTGTGGTCTGTGATGATGGTAAAGTGACGACCATACAAGAAATCATGAAACTTTGTAACACCAAATACGAGAGCCAATGCTTCTTACTCGATCTGTGAATAATGTCTTTGCGCAGACGGGAGCAATTTGGACGCAAAGGCAATAGGGCGATTGTGCGAACCATCTTTATGCGCAAGCACAGCACCGATCCCGAAATCCGATGCATCCACCATCAACAAAAGGGGCTTCCGGGGATCGAATGGCGTAAGGCAAGTATTGGAAAGCAACGCCGATTTCAACTGGCGAAAGGCGCGTTCGCATTCCGTCACCCAGACGAACGGAACACCTTTACGGCGTAAGCGATGAAGCGGAGCTGAAATGGAAGAGGCATGGGGAACATATTTGTTATAGTAATTTATTTTTCCCAGCACACTCTGTAGCTGCTTCAAATTCTGCGGCGAAGGCAAGTCTTGTATGGCACGGAGGTGCTCTGGACTGGGATGTATGCCTTGGGCATTGAGTACATGTCCCAGATAGGGTAAGTCACGAGCAAAAAACACACATTTGTCCTTCCGCAAGCGAAGACCATTTTGTCGCAAGACCTGAAATAATGTTCTGAGATTGGCTAAATGTTCTTCTTCCGTCTTTCCGGAGATCACAATATCGTCCAGATAGTTTGCTGCAGTAGGGACCGACGCACAAACAGTTTGTAGATATTGCTGAAACAATGCAGGGGCGGATGCACACCCGAATGGCAGTCGTTTGAAGCGATACAAACCAAGATGTGTGTTAACCACCAAAACGCGCTGGGATTCTTCGTCCACCGGTATTTGCAAGAACGCATCTGCTAGGTCCAACTTCGAAAAATACAGTATTTACCCGGGCACAGTTCATCAAAAAGATCTTCTGGACGGGGTAAAGGAAAAGTTGCAGTCACTAGTTGTGGATTCACTGTTGCCTTGAAGTCCACACAAAGTCTCAATTTTCCGTAAGGTTTTGGCAAAATTACTAAGGGTGATGCCCAGAGAGAAGCCTGCACACGTTCAATTACACCTTGTGATTCCAAATCGTGTAATGTTTGTGCGACCTTATTACGCAATGCGTGGGGAACATTGCAGGCTCTGAAAAATTTCGGTTGCGCGTTTACTTTCAGTTCCAAATGTACTTTATAGTTCTTAGCGCAACCGAGGCCCGGTGCAAAAATGTCTGCAAATTCTTCACATAGACGAGAATCACTGTCGGAAGGCACAGTCTGGGTCTCTGATAGGAACTGATTTACTGTAGACAAGTTAAACAACTGAAATAAATCGAAACCAAACAAGTTCACTGTAGCAGAAGAACGAAGGACATAAAATGACACAAGGTTTGCTTGTCCCTTGTATGTTGCAAGAAGGCTGCACTGTCCTAACACAGGGATCGCGTGACCTAAATGGGTACTTAACATTTGCGGCACGCAACGGAGGTTTGCCCAGCTGTTTGTAAGTGTCTTGATTGATCTGTATAACTGCAGCCCGGTATCGAGCTGGAACGGTATCACTTTGCCGTTAATGTCCAAGTCCACAAAAAGTTTATTGTCCTGTTGACGACGAGAGCGACTGTCTCGTGCATTGTGAAGTGACACTGGTACAAAATCACTTGCGACTTGACGGGAGTGCCGACGACGTCGACGCACACTATTTGTGGGATGAACACAGTCACTGTTAGAGAGAGTGGCACTGGGCGGAGTGGAATGAATTACATGAATTTCCATGGGCGAAGTGTCACGAGCCTGAAGATCCTTGGTTCGATTCCGGTGCGAAGCAAAGGGCCTGGAATGGTTTTGAGCTTCTGATTTGAGCTTTTTCTGGCAAACACTTTGAACATGTCCTTTTTTTACTACAGAAAAAGCAAATAGCTTGGCGTGATGGGCAATTCTCATGCGAATGTCTAGTAGCACACTGCGGGCATGATTTTAGCATTGCATTTGCTTGCTGGCGCGGTACATGTGGCTGAGAGCCAGGCAGCTTTGGCGCGGCCGGGCGCGAGGACTGTTTACTGTTCCTTGCAGCTCGCCCGGCGAGCCGGTTAACCTGACACACGGGTGGCGAAGTTTCAAATGATTCCTGAGCAAAGTCAAGTGTGTCCTGCCGATCCAATATGTCCATCACTTGTTGAAGGGAGGGATTGACTAGTTTCAAAATCTGTTCCCTTATACGAACATCAGAAACGTTCTGTGCAATTGCATCAAGCACCATAGTATCTGAATAAGGGAGTCCACATTGGCACTCAAAAGCACAATCCCTAGTAAGGCCTTGCAAGGTTGCAACCCACTCCCTATTAGTCTGACCTGCCATACGTTTTGTACGAAAGAAGGTATACCATTTGGCAACTACATTGACTGATTCTTTGAAATATGTATCTAATGCAGACAAAATTTCGTCGAAGGACAGAGTTGCTATGTCGCGTCGGGGAAGTAATTTGACTATCACAGGGTACGTGGTCACTCCGACAGAAGATAATAAGAAAGGCTGCCGCTCGTTACCTTGAATTCGGTAGGCGGCGAGATGGAATCCAAATTGGCGTGACCACTGCGTCCGGCTTTCCAGTGCCGCATCAAAAGGACGAAAAGGTGGTGCAACTGCGTTTTGTGGCTGCGTTAGCGGTGGAGCGGCGGCTGCCGCATCGTTTTGCATTGCACGTTGACCCTGGACGAGCTGTCCAAGGACATCCAGTAAGGCCAGCGTCTGCTGATTCTGTAAGCGATAAAATTCGGACAGTACATCTGGAGATGGTGGCGAAGCCATTACACAAGTAAATCAGGGCAGAATAGTTACGAACGCGAGTTGGCCTCGTCGCCAAAGTGTTGTGGATTGGCAAGAGAGCCAACCCACTATGAGAGGAAGCCGAAAGGCACGCGTTTTAGCTCACGCAGGCTGGCGTGAGGTCTGGAACAGGACAAGGAAGTTAGACTTTAGCAATAAAGGACGTAGCTGTTGGAATACTTAACTTTAATCCGTAAATGGTGAACATCGCTCTTGACAGTACCTGATTTACAGCATCAATAGTAACTGGTAATGGCGCTTTGCTAGGTCGTAGCAAATGACGTAGCTGAAGGCTATGCTAACTATCGTCTCGGCAAATGAGAGCGTAATTTGTCAGTAAACCATCGCTAGCAAAGTCGGCTGTACAACTGGGGCGAGTGCTAGGAAGTCTCTCTAGACCTGCTGTGTGGCGGCGCTCGGTCTGCAATCACTGATAGTGGCGACACGCGGGTCCGACGTATACTAACGGACCGCGGCCGATTTAAATGCTACCACCTAGCAAGTGTGGTGTCTGGCGGAGACACCACAACATTCTTCTTTCTTGCCCAAGGTATGGTGCAATCTTCTCACAAGCAACCAACATTCACATGCTATTTATGAATGAAATACAGTACCAGAATCTTTCCTTATATGCGGAATGTAGCCGGCTTTGCTCCACACTTCGTGCAGTTGCGCTGAAATACTAATCATTTGCATGCGATGCGAGTAGTACACTCCATAACTATTTGACATTTGTTCGATGCATCCTCACGGGTTTCCAGTTATAATGGCCAGCAATAAATTTATAAACAGGGTGTTTCAAACTATTTACATTAAACGTCTAGAGGTGATAGATCACGTCATGGGGAACCACTACTGTTAGAAACAAAATGTTCGACGAAGCTCCCCGGTTATGATAGGTGTCTTTTCATTGAATTCGCCGGTCCTGGGATGCCGTTCCACCAAGTAAGGATGACCAACATATATCGAGGCTTCTATTCTGCGGTGCAACAAGATAGGCAGAGTCCGAAACAGGTAGGTAATCAGGCCACCTAGGAAAATCAGAGAAATCTTGCGACCCCCGAATCTCGGCCTGGAGTACCAGAGATTTATACCATTCATTGCGAGTGTGGCAGCATTTACACGGGACAGTCTATTCGGACTGTAGCCGACTGCTTAGACGATCATCAGCATCATCTAAAATAGAGCAACTTTCAAAAATTAGCGGTGGCCGAGTACAACCTAATCCACAAATACAAGAGCTTGTTTGAACAACGAGAATTCTTACTCACGTATTGAACTGTAGGGACTCCGTGCCCAGAGAAGCAGTTTGAAATAGGGTTTGTGAAAACAACTATTACAGATACGGTTATTAACGTAGGAATGCATGGAAGCGTCCACTTCATAAATACAGAGCACAGAAGGAGACTTCCCTTAGTTTACGGCCCGGTGGGAGTGACGGTGCTGCAGGCGACGGTACATAGAGAAGCATAATGTATGGACGTATAGGGTTGCACTTCATTACTCACCATTTTACTGATACCATGACGTAATCCAGCCAATCAGATGCCGTCATCTGTGCATTAAAAGCACAAGCATCGATGATTTCTTGACTGTCAGACCTAGCTCCTGATGTCGATGATACAGCCAGTCATTGAAAGCTTGCGATTTTAACTGAACTTGACGCAACAAGTAAACTAAGAAATTTTTATGCAAGAACTCTGTTTCGAAACGCTTCACAGCCTAAAACATGAATGTTTCTAAGTGTAGAAAGATATTTTAGAAGCGAAATAGGAACTTAGCCCATCACACTTTCAATCGGAGCAGTTAACTAGACAGCAAGAAGCAGATACTGCATACAGACTGTGCAGTGTGCCTACAACCTGCCACGGAAATAACTATTTGTAAAGGATGCCTGGCAACGCTAGGTTGCCTCTAACAGAAGCTATTCCTCATGACGTGCTCTATCACACTACACAGTTGATGCAAAGAGACTTACACACACACACACACACACACACACACACACACACACACACATATATATATATATATATATATATATATATATATATATATATTACATTGTCACCGTTCGGCATCCAACATCTATCGTAGCATATATATCCAGCTATTTCTCTACATTGTCGCCGTCCGGCATCCGACATCTGTCGTAGCACTGTACCAACTCCCTATTACCCATTACCCTCGTCGTAGAAGGCAGCCTTCTGTACTTTCCGACATCTTTCTAAGCTGGACTGCGAGCTCATTCTCTTTGGCATAATGTCGTCTTCATAGCCAGCGGGGTGCTCGTTGTTTGTACCAAAATGTTGTTTTCATAGCCAGCGGTTCAATTGAGCAGAGATGAAGCCAAGGCTGGAGAGTATGGTGGATGATCAAACCTTTCCCAACGAAAACGATGCAGGAGCGTCCTCATTGGCCCTGCAATGTGCGGCAGAGAACTGTCTTGAAGAAAGAAATGCATGACAGTTATGTTATGTGGAGCAGCATGAAATCAGGCGAAATCTCACGGCAGGCACCCATACTTGGCGGGAGGCACTATTTTGTAGGCATATTTACGCGCTCACTGTACGCTCTGAACTCAGAAGCGTGATGTGAGGCTATCTACAGGCATACTAGAGACAATGCCCAACGCAGCTGTGCAAAGCTTTCGTTGGATTTTCACTGTGGAGTCCATTTCACGACCAATCGTTCCTCAGTTTCCGAATAGTCCTCGTTGAGAGATAAGGTAATAGTATGTTGATTAAGGGGAGCTTTACTACCTTTGGCCAAAAAAAAGCATGTTCTTTGAGAACTTTTTTCTCGGGATGTATTATAGATATCAATGACAAATTTGGTCAAAATGGTTATTGATATTTCCTCTACAAACTGGAATTTTTTCGACCGGAAATGTCGAAGAGCAAAGGCGGAAGTGCCGTCGGAACGATCAAAAATTTCGATGTAGACTTCCACGCGCGGTATGTCACAGGTCAGCCGGCTCGTCTTAAATCAAAATTGAGTATATAAGATTCTTTAGGATCTGTACCTCGCTTAAATGATTTGGACCTTAGGAAACGAAATGGAGGCTATTTGAAAAAAATAGGGTGTTTTTGATCGATTTTTCGACTTCGTCGGCCAAGTAAAAATATTTATAGCTGATGGATCGGAATAAAAGGGGTACAACTCCTAGGCAATTTAGTTAGCATCGTCGGAAACAAAGAATCATACCAATCGGTTCAGTAGATTTGAAGTTACCACACCGCGCGATAAAAAGAAACGTCATTTCTAGAAAAATCGTGTTTGAAGTTTTGACTACATATAAATGCAATATTGTGCAACGTACGTTCAATCTGATATTCCGATTTTCGGCCGCTTGAATCCGGTGGTCGTCCGAATGCTTGGCGAGCGGCGTCGAATAGAGTCCAAGTGTGACGTCCATCGTTGTCATGGTCTTCAGAATTGCTGAATACCCTTCGTTGAAGCTGCTCACTGCCAGAAAAGTCGCAATCTCGACAGTCTTCGCACCAGAATACAAATACTTGGGAGCTAACTACCAAACACACGCGTTCAAAGTTTCATTTAAATATTGTGTGTTTCCTCCTAGGCACCGGTACAATAGCTCGTCCTCCGAAAGAAAAAAACTGGTGCGTGAAAACGCCGATTTCAGGCAGGTGCATTTTTTTGTTCAACCGCTAATAACAAATATTTCCGTTACGCATTCGGAAAAACCGTTTCAGGGATGGATTTGAAACACTTTTATGGATCCATAAATGCAATCAAAAATAGATTTTTCAACCAAAAGATATTAAACCTCCCCTTAACTCTTCTAGGAACATACACTTAAAGAATTCTTACATTAAGTCACTCTTTGACCCACAACGCCTTTCTTGGTGCATCTGTCACATGAGCTTCTCTGTGACACATTCAAACGAACAAATAACAAAGTTTCCTTTTTCTTGTTTGGGTCCCATCCATCTCTTATATCATCAATCCTATACCACTAGGGTCCCAGAAAGAGGACAAGTTACAGTTCTAAAGTCCAGAAATAGTATCTCAGTAGGTAAGCCTACGACTACAATTACGTTGTAAGGTTTCAGTTTGAGTTCGTGCACAGATCTGTGAGCCGCTGCTGCTGGCTTGATACACCAGTCTGAAGTGCTAAAAGATTCAAAATCTTCACAGACTTCTTTCCAAGTTCGTGCTAATTCGTTTTAGTTCTGCTAAACCAATACCTGAGGAAAGGGCCGGGGCTTACCCAGCGACTGGAGCCTGCTTCTCCAGTATTGGGTATAGTGCAACACTGGACGCAGCTTTGCATCGTACGTGAAGTTGACACAGTATGTTACCTCCAAAGGCACATTTATTCGCTGCGCCGGCCCCTGAGTGTTGAACAGACTGCAGAGGAATTAATGTGCAGACAGTTAAATTTCACTACCAGACATATATCTAAGGCCAGTTTTAATCTGAGGTGTTTGGAGTCACCGTAGAATGTGGTACTGCTGCAGTGAGAGATCTGCCTTGTGCCTCGACAAGCAGTGTCGAACAGTCGATGTAGGAAGGCCCAGAACAGTTCCACTGTCTCAGTGTCGAAATGAAATTGTGAGCAAAACTGCAGAAGGTGTGGGATCGAGATGGCGGCCATTTCGTGCTACTGTGGCCACATGTGTTCGTCATGATGTACGACTCTTATCTTTCGACATGTAACACCAGCGTAGCAGCTTCAGGTACTGGATTCCGACTTTTCCAGTCTCCCAAACAAGAACGATGATGGGCATGGTGGATGTCGTCTCTCTGGACTCTCCATTACTAGTTATAAACATTGTGTTACAGGATTCTGGCTATGAAAAATATGTCATGATCTATGTTCACAAAACCACCGTATGTGTTGCAAGTAGTCTCCACCTGAATCAATACACAGACGAAATACACTCCTGGAAATTGAAATACGAACACCGTGAATTCATTGTCCCAGGAAGGGGAAACTTTATTGACACATTCCTGGGGTCAGATACATCACATGATCACACTGACAGAACCACAGGCACATAGACACAGGCAACAGAGCATGCACAATGTCGACACTAGTACAGTGTATATCCACCTTTCGCAGCAATGCAGGCTGCTATTCTCCCATGGAGACGATCGTAGAGATGCTGGATGTAGTCCTGTGGAACGGCTTGCCATGCCATTTCCACCTGGCGCCTCCGTTGGACCAGCGTTCGTGCTGGACGTGCAGACCGCGTGAGACGACGCTTCATCCAGTCCCAAACATGCTCAATGGGGGACAGATCCGGAGATCTTGCTGGCCAGGGTAGTTGACTTACACCTTCTAGAGCACGTTGGGTGGCACGGGATACATGCGGACGTGCATTGTCCTGTTGGAACAGCAAGTTCCCTTGCCGGTCTAGGAATGGTAGAACGATGGGTTCGATGACGGTTTGGATGTACTGTGCACTATACAGTGTCCCCTCGACGATCACCAGTGGTGTACGGCCAGTGTAGGAGATCGCTCCCCACACCATGATGCCGGGTGTTGGCCCTGTGTGCCTCAGTCGTATGCAGTCCTGATTGTGGCGCTCACCTGCACGGCGCCAAACACGCATACGACCATCATTGGCACCAAGGCAGAAGCGACTCTCATCGCTGAAGACGACACGTCTCCATTCGTCCCTCCATTCACGCCTGTCGCGACACCACTGGAGGCGGGCTGCACGATGTTGGGGCGTGAGCGGAAGACGGCCTAACGGTGTGCGGGACCGTAGCCCAGCTTCATGGAGACGGCTGCGAATGGTCCTCGCCGATACCCCAGGAGCAACAGTGTCCCTAATTTGCTGGAAAGTGGCGGTGCGGTCCCCTACGGCACTGCGTAGGATCCTACGGTCTTGGCGTCGCTGCGGTCCGGTCCCAGGTCGACGGGCACGTGCACCTTCCGCCGACCACTAGCGACAACATCGATGTACTGTGGAGACCTCACGCCCCACGTGTTGAGCAATTCGGCGGTACGTCCACCCGGCCTCCCGCATGCCCACTATACGCTCTCGCTCAAAGTCCGTCAACTGCACATACGGTTCACGTCCACGCTGTCGCGGCATGCTACCAGTGTTAAAGACTTCGATAGAGCTCCGTATGCCACGGCAAACTGGCTGACACTGACGGCGGCGGTGCACAAATGCTGCGCAGCTAGCGCCATTCGGCGGCCAACACCGCGGTTCCTGGTGTGTCCGCTGTGCCGTGCGTGTGATCATTGCTTGTACAGCCCTCTCGCAGTGTCCGGAGCAAGTATGGTGGGTCTGACACACCGGTGTCAATGTGTTCTTTTTTCCATTTCCAGGAGTGTAGTTTTAAAAGTATTTTGGAACAGTTACTGTAGTCCTATTTCGGAATTTCATTTAGCATTGCTGTACCATTTTCTTGGATGTTTTTATCTGCGTCATAACGGTGTTCTTTCGTGGGTAACTTCATTTTGGGGAACAAGCACAAGTCGTCTGGGGCTATGGTGGGCGGTCCAGAAATGTGCCATTGCTGACCAAGAAAATCCTCCACGATCTTCACTCTGTGGGCTGGGATGTTACCTGGGTAGCCGACCAGGAACCTTCCTCTCGGTATTTGGATTAAATTCGACGAATTGTTGCCTACAGACATAAAACTTAACACAAAACTTGATATTTCATTGCTGCTCCTCCGCCATTTTCCGATGAGTGTCAGCCACGCACTGTTGCATTCGCGACCACGAAGCCTGCTGCAGCTTTCACCTTCTACATGGCTGTTTAAATGCGAATATTTTAGGTTAGTTCCCAGTCACTGTTTATCTCCTCGACGCGTTTCGAAGGTTTGAACCTCGATCATCAGGTGGATTTACATTTGTTAGTATGAGATTTGTGTGTTGTGTTACGGTTTTTAGGAGGAACTTGTGGCACTGTCTAGTAGAGAAACAAAACACTATTTCGGAACATGGTTTTGAGTTTCTTTTGACAAAACACGAAACCTATATTATATATTGTAACAATGAGCCCACAAGCACCTTGCCTTAGATCACAACGAAAGATACACAAAAATGGGACCCCCATCAGGCCTATAGCGCACTGTAGGAACAGCCCAACATTCAAATTCGACCAAATGCTCTTCAAAATTCTCAAAGAAGCATACACATTGAAAAATGAGAGAACACTTAAAAACACAACAGAATTTACACAACATGTCAAAAACATAGAAGTACTTGATGGAGTCACACTTGCCTCATTCGACATACAAAACCTTACTTCCTCTGTGTCAATAGATCCCACACTACAGATAATCAATGCCAACCTACAAAAGCACAAAAAAATTCCCTTCAGCTCACATTACTGAACCAATGGAGCTGCTTGAATTCACACTTTCACACAACTATTTTAAATTTAACAATAAAATCTACAAAAAAACAGATTGTCTGCCAATGAGCTCGAATCTTTCCGGATTGCTAGCTGAAATATTTATAAGCAACTTAGAAGACAAAATCCTGAATTACAATAACCACCTCCTCAAAAATATCATCTACTACTACAGACATGTAGAAGATACCATCATTTTGATCAAAGGCACTATAGATGACATCAGTGAGTTGAACCAATTATTCAACAACTCCCATGAAAACATAAAATTCACAGTTGAACACCAAACGAATGACAGTATAAATTTCTTAGATCTTACCATTACAATAAAGAATAACATGTTGTTGTTGTTGTTGTTGTTGTTGTGGTCTTCAGTCCTGAGACCGGTTTGATGCAGCTCTCCATGCTACTCTATCCTGTGCAAGCTTTTTCATCTCCCAGTACCTACTGCAACCTACATCCTTCTGAATCTGCTTAGTGTATTCATCTCTTGGTCTCCCTCTACGATTTTTACCCTCCACGCTGCCCTCCAATACTAAACTGGTGATCCCTTGATGCCTCAGAACATGTCCTACCAACCGATCCCTTCTTCTGGTCAAGTTGTGCCACAAACTTCTCTTCTCCCCAATCCTATTCAATACTTCCTCATTAGTTATGTGATCTACCCATCTAATCTTCAGCATTCTTCTGTAGCACCACATTTCGAAAGCTTCTATTCTCTTCTTGCCCAAACTATTTATTGTCCATGTTTCACTTCCATACATGGCTACACTCCATACGAATACTTTCAGAAATGACTTCCTGACACTTAAATCAATACTGGATGTTAACAAATTTCTCTTCTTCAGAAACGCTTTCCTTGCCATTGCCAGCCTACATTTTATATCCTCTCTACTTCGACCATCATCAGTTATTTTGCTCCCCAAATAGCAAAACTCCTTTACTACTTTAAGTGCCTCATTTCCTAATCTAATTCCCTCAGCATCACCCGACTTAATTAGACTACATTCCATTATCCTTGTTTTGCTTTTGTTGATGTTCATCTTATATCCTCCTTTCAAGACACTGTCCATTCCATTCAAATGCTCTTCCAAGTCCTTTGCTGTCTCTGACAGAATTACAATGTCATCGGCGAACCGCAAAGTTTTTATTTCTTCTCCATGAATTTTAATACCTACTCCGAATTTTTCTTTTGTTTCCTTTACTGCTTGCTCAATATACAGATTGAACAACATCGGGGAGAGGCTACAACCCTGTCTTACTCCCTTCCCAACCACTGCTTCCCTTTCATGTCCCTCGACTCTTATAACTGCCATCTGGTTTCTGTACAAATTGTAAATAGCCTTTCGCTCCCTGTATTTTACCCCTGCCACCTTTAGAATTTGAAAGAGAGTATTCCAGTCAACATTGTCAAAAGCTTTCTCTAAGTCTACAAATGCTAGAAACGTAGGTTTGCCTTTCCTTAATCTTTCTTCTAAGATAAGTCGTAAGGTCAGTATTGCCTCACGTGTTCCAGTGTTTCTACGGAATCCAAACTGATCTTCCCCGAGGTTGGCTTCTACTAGTTTTTGCCATTCGTCTGTAAAGAATTCGTGTTAGTATTTTGCAGCTGTGACTTATTAAGCTGATAGTTCGGTAATTTTCACATCTGTCAACACCTGCTTTCTTTGGGATTGGAATTATTATATTCTTCTTGAAGTCTGAGGGTATTTCGCCTGTTTCATACATTTTGCTCACCAGATGGTATAGTTTTGTCAGGACTGGCTCTCCCACGGCCGTCAGCAGTTCCAATGGAATATTGTCTACTCCGGGGGCCTTGTTTCGACTCAGGTCTTTCAGTGCTCTGTCAAACTCTTCACGCAGTATCGTATCTCCCATTTCATCTTCATCTACATCCTCTTCCATTTCCATAATATTGTCCTCAAGTACATCGCCCTTGTATAGACCCTCTATATACTCCTTCCACCTTTCTGCTTTCCCTTCTTTGCTTAGAACTGGGTTTCCATCTGAGCTCTTGATATTCATACAAGTTGTTCTCTTACCTCCAAAGGTCTCTTTAATTTTCCTGTAGGCGGTATCTATCTTACCCCTAGTGAGATAGGCCTCTACATCCTTACATTTGTCCTCTAGCCATCCCTGTTTAGCCATTTTGCACTTCCTGTCGATCTCATTTTTGAGACGTTTGTATTCCTTGAATAACATGTATCAGTTTCAAATTTATCAGAAGCCTACCACAACACGTACTACAATCCACAACTACTCTTGTCACCCCACAGCCCACAAAATGACAGCATTTCGGTACATGATCAATAGAGCTATCCAACTACCACTCTCTGAAGACAAATGTGATCACGAAATTGAAATAATAAAACAAGCAGCTACTGCAAATGGTTATAACAGCTCCATAGTAGACACCCTAAAACACTCAGTAATGGAATATCAATCACAACACAAAAAAACAAAACAGGTAACTAGATAACATTTCATATCAGATTGCAATGACTTCAAACGAAAACGCGTAAGTATATCCTTTACCATAGACAAAAAGATTTGACAGAAGCTACCCCACAGCATCAGCACACGAAACTCACTTCATCACGCAAGTGTGTACAAAATTGAATGTTTGGACTGTGACCCCTTCTGCATAGGCCAGATAGGCAGATCATTTGTAATTAGATTCAAAGAACACATGGCAGCATTAAAAAACAAGAAATACCACACATCAGCAATAGCCACCCACCTGCATGAAGCAAAACACCATGTTAACAACACAAGTATCAGCACCCTACACATCAAACCAAAAGGCAGAAAACTAGACATCGTTGAAACACTCCAAATATACATATATCAAACAAAACGACCTGAGTCCATCTTAAATGACAGAAATGACAATATTTATAATAGTATTATCTCTGTTTTCAACCACTGTCTACATCATTAAAATTCCAATGCACACACACACACACACACACACACACACACACACACACACACACACAAACCTTAATATTTACCATACATATCTAATTATATTACCATGACAGCCCCCTAGTGTACAAGAGATTGACCTCATTTACAGATATATCGTCACACCAACAGCTTGTACCCCCTGTCAGTTTGAAACTATATGTACATCAACTACTGGCACAAATTGTACATCCATCTGCATATTTTAAAGCATAAGCAATGTATTACACCAACCTTTAGGCAGTTATTACATGTAACAGATTTAATCTTCAGACCCCTTGCTTTGTAAAGTTTGCTCTCATAAATCACTCTTCCCACCGTCTCTCTCCCTCTCACTTTCTCTTTCTCTTCCTCTCCCTCTGCCTCCAGCCTTTCATATCTATGAATCCCAACCAAAAATTGTTGTTTGTGTATAATTTTATCACTGTAGCCAATATTATTTTTGTACTTAAAGTTTGTAACATTTCACCTGATTGTATAAACGAGTATGAAGTTTAAGCTATTTTAACTTGTCAAAATCGCATATATATACCACCCGAAGTATTTATTTCAACGCATGCATTCGACACCTCAAAACAAACACTTCCAAATCCTTTAAAATTTATTCTTTAATAATGTTGTTACAATGTATATTCTTTGTACTTTTTTGATAATGTTTTCTCTTCTGCTACACGACTTTGCACCCAATAATTTCCAAACGCCGTATTTATTTAGAGAATATGACAGTGTACACGTGATGTGTTACGACAGTAAAAGGAACCTGCGACCACTGGAGATACTCTATTTCACTTATTTTATATTTACCGTTACATATACGTTTAATTTTTTTGTCAAAAGAAACTCAATACCATATTCTGAAATAGTGTTTTGTTTCTCCACTAGACAGTACCACAAGTTCCTCCAAAAACTCGTAACACAACACACACAAATGTCATACTAACAAATGTAAATCCACCTGATGATCAAGGTTTAAACCTTTGAAACGCGTCGTGGAGATAGACAAACAGTGCATGGCTGTTGTTAATATTCAAGGATTATAACGCTACAATTCGCCACAAGATAGCGTTGCAATTTGGAATTTCACACAAACAGTCCTAAAGGGACTGAGTCAGAACGTGTACTGTTATATGCATCCTCTCTGTCACTAGTTACGCGATTATTTATGCATATTGCAATGTTTACATGCAGTAAGTGGGGTGTAAGTATCACGATTGCACACTAGAGCCCCAGGAACGATGATAAGTTATTTACTGAGAATCTGTGCCCCCTGTATCTACCTGTACACCTGTACTTTTCAGACCACTATGAAGAGCATGGCAGAGAAACTTTCTCATTCTACCACATCCTAAGGCTTCTTCATTTGTGCACGGATAGCGTTAAGAATGGTTGCTTAAATGCTTCTCTGAGCGCTGTAATCGGTCTAATCTTGTCTTACCGACCGCCACAGTAGCGTAGGGTTGTTACAACTGATGAATCCCAACCTGGTCATTACTGTTTTCTGATAGTCAAGTGGCTGTTACTTATTAAGAAGCGTCTCGTACGGTGAATCAAGCTCTCTTGCGACAGAAATTAGAAAGATACTTGAAGCGCCCAACTAGTGTGACAGGACTGGCAGGCAAGATGGAGGCGAGCGCTCGGCAGGACGCGGTGCAGTGCCGTCCCTCGTCTCCATTCCTGGGACGTCGCCTCTAATTTAACTCGACCCCGGCCCGCACGCGAGATAAAGTTGAGGCTGCAGTAATCCGTCTCCGTGCTCTCGTAAATGAGAAAGGGGTAAGGGCCCCTAATGCACCATTCCCAGGCGCTCTAATCTCCTCGCGGCTACAAATTGCACGGCGCACAATGCTTTCGCAGCCGTCCGGCCTGCGTCGCGTCCTTTGTTCTTTGCCAGACAGTTATTTTCTCGCCTAAGCGGACTGCGTCATCGTACATCTTCAAACGGAATGAGCTCGTCTGTGAGGAAAGCGACCCCCTATTGTTCTAGTACGGTGATAAACTTGGCTTATCTGGTCTCACTTATCATGCTATAACTTTGGATAATGTCTCCGAGGGGACTGACAGGTATTCTGAAACTCCGAAATGATAAAATCGTCTTTGACCTCGATTTTCTACTGCAAGGCTTCCCAACCTGTGGTCCGCGGACCCCTTAAGGGTCCGCCTGCTCTTTCTAGGGGGGCCGGCCGAAGTGGCCGAGCGTTTCTAGGCGCTACAGTCTGGAACCGCATGACCGTTACGGTCGCAGCTTCGAATCCTGCCTCGAGCATGGATGTGTGTGATGTCCTTAGGTTAGTTAGGTTTAAGTAGTTCTAAGTTCTAGGGGACTGATGACCACTGCAGTTAAGTCCCATAGTTCTCAGAGCCATTTGAACCATTTCTAGGGGGTCCTCGGCCACCTTTCGCCAAATCGTGTAAAATAATGAATAAAATTATTGAATAAAAATGTGAAAATCAAAACATCACTTTTTTTTCGTGTGAAAAACATGTGTACTTTTACTTCAGCTCGTATCCCCAAGCAGCCTTTGCGGTTCCTAAGTGAGAACGCATGCACAGTTTACTGCCGGAGAATGCGGCTTCTCTGATCCACTGTTTCGCAACAATACGGGGGTCGTTTGTGCCACGGCTAACGGCGCTAGATGCGCTGAAACCTTTTACGCATGCGCGGAGCGAGCTTTGTCGACCAATTACAGAGGTCGCTGGCACATATGCGGCCCCAGGCATCATTAAATGTTAACTTGCTTTGTCAGTGCACTACCTATTTCATAAGTCGATTTTTGACCAGTTTATTTCTTCTAACATGGATCGGTGGCTGAAATCATGACCATTGAAGAAAGGTGCAGTTTCTCCATCGCCTTCACAACAAGGCTAGTTTCCAGTTGAAATGAATGAGGAGGGAGGACGACCAAAGGAAGACTTTACATACATTTGAACATTTTTCTTCGGATTTCACGAAAAACCACACACACACACACACACACACACACACACACACACACACCTGTTACGAAATATGCATGCCCCTTACACAGCAGTAGCCAAATAGTGGAAGTGAACAGACCATAAGCGACAGCTTGTCAACAGCGAACAGTTTGGACGTGGCGTTGATTGATCTTGGAGGAAGACAGCTCCATCGTGTGAAATTTCAATTACCAAGTAATTTTAATCAGGCTATACTGTTTTGAACAAAGTGAGTAAATCCACTAGTAAGTGTCTGGATACAGTGGGAATTCAAATTGGATCGTTAATTTCAAGTTTTTTTCATTTATCTCTAAACCAAAGACTATTGATACTACGAGGGGGGGGGGGGGGGGGTCATTGGGAACCTGGCACTTGCATTAAGAAGCTTTCAGTTCCCATGGGTTTCGCTCTGAAATTTAAAGTTACTGAGCTCTTGACTGACTTGGGGTCCGCCATGGATTTTCGACTGAAGAAGGGGTCCGCCAGCTGAAAAGGTTGGGAAGCCCTGTTCTAATGAATGGAACGGGAGGCGTTCAATAAATAATGTAAGACATTTTTTTCTGGGTCAATTTCGGTTGAAAAAAATGCTGAATTTGTTGTAGGACGTCATGGAATATTCCCGCTTCAGCCCCTACAGTTTCCTGAAGTTCCGATAGGCGGTGGTGCTCCATGAAGTCTTCAAAGTTGGGTCTGTAAAGGAAGTGTGTTCCAAACAGGGTGCTGTCGTTGAGTTTCCTTTGGAGGAAAACCAGAGCAGCGCAGATGTTCAAGGGCGCTTGCAGAGAGTCTACGGTGACCTGGCAGTGAACAAAAACACAGTAAGTTGTTGAGTGAGGCCTCTGTCATCGTCGCAACAAGGTAGCACAGCCCTGTCCGATTTCCCGCGTTCCGGCCAGCTGCATACAGCTGCGACTCCAGCAATGGTGGAACGCGCGGACACTCATTTGAAGTGATCGACGGATCAGAATCAAACACTGCACAACTGGACGTGTCTGTTGGTAGTGCTGACACGCTCGTTCACCAGTTAGGGTACTCAAAGGTGTGTGCCCGCTTCGTTCCTCAACCACCCTACAGCCTGGGTCTCGCACTTTCCGACTTCCATGTGCCTGGCCCAATGAAGGATGCAGTCTGCAGGAAGCAGAACATGGATGATGTAGAGGTTATTGGTGCAAAAGGGCGTTGGCTCTGACGTCGATCAGTGGGGGAGGGGTTGGGGTAGGGGTAGAGGATAGGCCCACCCAGTAAGGTTGCGTACGGCTGTCGTATTGAACAGAGATTATGTTGAAAACAGGGTTTTAAAGTCAAAAAATGGTGTATTATAATCATGAACAAAACCTACCTGCTTTCAGAGAAACATATACGGCTTTGCTTATTGAACACCCCTCGTAAAAGACGCAGCCAAATGAAAACGAGGCAGCTGGAAAAAAAGTACGTAAATTGTTTATTATTTCAAAAGCAGTCGCCAGTGTCTTCATGGAAAAACGTTTGGGGTTGCCTACAGAACCGTGCACCGTTTCATCCGAAGCAAATCGAGCGACACGAATGTGTTTCAAACTTTCCTGGCAGATTAAAACTGTGTGCCGGACCTAGAATCGGACTCGGGACCTTTGCCTTTCGCGGGCAAGTCCTCTACCAACCGAGCTACCCAACCACGACTCACGACCCGTCCTCACAGCTTCAGTTCTGCCAGTACCTCGTCTCCTACCTTCCAAACTTCACAGAAGCTCTTCTGCGAACCTTGCAGGCTTCTGTGAAGTTTGGAAGGTAGGAGAAGAGATACTGGCAGAATTAAAGCTGTGAGGACGGATCGTGAGTCGTGTTTGGGAAGCTCGGTTGATAGAGCACTTGCCCGCGAAAGGCAAATGTCCCCAGTTCGAGTCTCGGTCCGGCACACAGTTTTAATCTGCCAGGAAAGTTTCATATCAGCGCACACTCCGCTGCAGAGTAAAAATCTCATTCACGAATGTGTTTCTTCATGGCTCCAAAAATATGGAAATAACAGGGGGTAAACAAAGACTGTATGGAGGATGTACAAAGGCTGTAACACAGTCGAAACAAACTTGACAACATGTGGGTGGGCATTATGCTGCAAAAGAATGATGCCATCCGTCAACATTCCCGGGTGTTTGGATTTAATTGTGGGCTTCAATTGCTACAAAGTTCCGTGATGTCTCCCCATGCGATTCACATATTTTTGGAGTCCTGAAGAAAGACATTAGTGGCTGTTGATTTGCTTTGGATGAAGAGGTGCACGCCAGTGTACAATCATGTTTCCGTAGCTCAGTGCAAATATTTTTCCGCGAAGGCACTGCCCATTTTGTCTCAAAGCTGGATGAATGCACTGACAGTTATGGCGATTAATTTTGAAATAATGAGCAGTGCTTACTTTTTGTTCATTTATTTCTTATTCATTTGACTAGATTTTATAATACCAGCAACGGAGGTGGTGCAGCTGGAGTCGTGTTCAGGATAACCAGGACTGAAACAGTCTGCTAGCATTCAGATGTATATTTTACGTGCATCCTTAAATCACCTCAGACAATCTCTATGATGATTCCTTTACCGAGGCAACAGCCAATGTCCTTCACTCCTCACGTGTGACAGTGTTAACCTTTCCTTTCCAATGAACGCGAAATGTTGTCGTTGTTACAGGTCCATATTTTGGTTCTGTAGGTTCCTAGGCTGAACTTCAGCTATAGGTATAATCAGGGGAAATTTGGTGATAATCAACAGCCAAAAATAATTTTAGAATAATTTTCTAATTCAAACTCTATAACGCAGTACTTCAGTTTAATTATTTAACTATTTCACTATAAATTTTTTGATTTGATTAACTGATTAGGTTAAGGAATGCAGACAACTGAAATATGAAGTTTGACAACAAGAATTATTAAAATTTTATGACTAATAAGATTTTTTTAGGGAAAGAACAAAAAATTGAGATGTCCATGCGACCTTCAGTATTTCAGTTCTCCAGTCCAAACACAGGATAGAGGGAAGACAGGGGATTGAGGTAGGTCTGCAGTTTCCAAACAGTGAGGAGCAAATTCATAAACACATTTCCATTCAAGGGAAGCTGATGGCTTGGTTCAGTACCAAACACTCTCACAGAACACTCACGAGAGGCACAGATTCTGGAACTCGACAGGATGGTTGCAGCAGGAGACTCATGGAATTCAGGGGCCTGATGAACACTATTTATTAGCAATCAGACTAACTACTACCCTGATGGCTAATTCTAGACATCAGGAAAAGCGAAGGAGGCAACTGGTTGCACAGCAGAGGTCAGTGTCTGATTTCATGGGGATGGGCGCTAACAGAAGTAGTGGACGCTAGCAACAGGTTAACTAAAAACTTGAGAGCAGCACTCCAAGTGGCAAAAACAGACACGTTGGAGCTTGCCCAGGTTGGCCATGAGTAGCTGGGAGTCGGTGCCTGAACGTTCTGACTGAGAACTCCTATGAATACAAAAACATGGGCGTTTAAAGAATCTTGGCTGTACACTATTTCTCCCTTCCTATAGTTGAACCACCAATCCACTAGCCATTAATAAGCTTCGACCAATCTGAGTAGTCGCTCTGCACCTCCAGGGCGCCTCTGGCCAACTACATTTAGATTCCCCCTCTTCTCCTACTCGGTAGTTAGGCATGCTTATGGCCTTTACATTAACAGACTCTGTTTGGCAGCAACAGCTTATAGATCAAAGCTAAACTACACTGCCACTTCACTCCTATTATGCCCAGCACCAAAAGTGTTCCACTTCACTTGGCCCCGGCCTCAGTCCTATTATAACGGCGTCTAGGCGGTGGATGGAGTTACTAGTTGATTCTGTGAAGTGAAACTTCTCCCCTGGGACGGCTGCCCAGAGCGTCTGCAGTCTTCAGGGCTCTAGTGTTACTGTTTAGCTCCCGTAACCTAAACGCTACCACTTCTACCCTGATTTCTGCACTGTATCTCCGAATCCTGTCTTGGAGTGCCCTTGATGGCTGCCAAAAGCCTCAAGAGTTACGACGTGCAAGTCATTAAGTCTTCATTGTATGACATCTCCCCCCCCATGGGAAAAATTTGTTGACATTTATTTCGCAACAAATTTCTAAGCTAGTTTCTGTTGTAATTAAAACATCTTAGCTCTAGAAAGTACGTGGTAGACGTTCTTCGTTAATGACTCTAGTTCTCTTTACATTTTGTAGTTTGTAAAGTTAGTATTTCACTTCACGTTTGCGCACATGTAAACACCAACATGAAACACTGTTTCATTTTTCACTGCACTTACATATAGATAGATAAATAAGCATAGAAGCATCATTGTAAAAAATTGGTTCATTTTTCATGAAGACATACATTGGCTTATTGACTCTTCCTTTTTTAAGTTACAGATACAAATACACAACAAAAATGAAATACTTTCCTTTCATTTTTACGTTACATATAGACACCCATATTTATTTGCTTATTTTTCTTCACATCACTTATACATAACCATATTAATACAGCATATTCCGTATCATCATTACAGTACTAGAGAGAACAATCTTACAAAATTTTACTTATGTGACTCACAACAATAATTTCTTACGTGCTAAGGGACTTTTGCAGTGTCTTGAACCATCTTTGATCTCTGCATGGAGCTGGCACAGGTAACGCGGCTCTGTCCTCATTCAGTTCAAACGTAACATCAAGCTGTTCACTATTTCCACTGATTGACCGAAGAGGCCGTCTACTACGAATGCGCCTCATTTCCGACCCTTGACATGTGTTTGCTATGGTCAATGTCACACACACTCTGCCACAAGAATCGTCGCCCATGCCTTTCCACATGTACATAAAGCAGTCTCTAAAACAATTGCTGTATCTGCACAAACAACATATTCACATTATCTGAAGTATTATAACTCCTAGGTAAGACCAGAACGAATAATGATACCTAGTTATTTCTGAGGAACTACGCCGCTCTTGGAAAGCTATTTCTTCTTCTATATCTGTTATTTTATTGTCTACTACTTTAAGGTCATCTAAAAGTTATATTACATGTTTCAACGGCATATTTAATTGTTACTCACGAATGTTCCTCTTTTCCTTATTTATAATACAGCAATCAATCTCCATGTTTAGAGCTGGCACTATGTCTTTACTGCTCACATTAATTTCTATTATTTTTTCGGACTGTATGAACTCCTGTGTCCCATACCCTTTTCCATAAAACGTTGGTTTCCCCATAACTTAGACAAGTACATCTGTTGTTGGCTTGCTGTCCTGACACAAAATTGTCGAGCGGTCCTCTTTTGGAACAACGAATAACCATTCGTCCTGACTGAATGGCGTCCAAATACTATCTTCTTGATGCAGTCTTCGGGAATTTCCCTTACAGGTTGCAACATTCATGCTTCACATGTTTCGTGATCATATGTGGACATTAAAATAAACTTTTGTTTACAAATTTTGCGAACGAGATCTATCTCTTTACACAACAGTTGATCGTTGCTCAGTTTTTCGTAGTGCCGCTAGGATTAATCAGGTAACAAATAATCTTTTTCTGTCTGTATGTACATAAATAAATCTTGACTTTCATCAACTTCAGAAGGTAGTGATAATACTGTGTACCGATTAAAAAGCACTCCATCTTCAGGCCACGAGTGGACTACCGAGACCATCCGACCGCCGTGTCATCCTCGGTGGAGGATGCGAATAGGAGGGGCGTGGGGTCAGCACATCGCTCTCCCGGTTGTAAGATGGTATTCTTGCCCGAAGCCGCTACTATGCGGTCGAGAAGCGGCACGGCATCACGAGGCTGAGGGCACCCCGAAAAATCGCAACAGCGCATGGCGGCCTGGGTAGTCACCCATCCAAGTGCCGATCACGCCCGACAGCGCTTAACTACCATGATCCCACGGGAACCGGTGTATCCACTGCGGCAAGGTCGTTGCCTTGTGTACAGATTAAACCGTTTGTTTTTGCTAATAGCACATTCAGTACATAATTTAGAATATGGGCAGACATAAACCTACCTGCATCAAATATGCTTAACAACTAGTACCCACTTTGTTCTATGAGAGCAGATGGGAACTTCTTGCCTTAAATATCATCCCGCATTAAATGCAAGTACCTATTTGCACTGGATTAATTATGTGAGGTTCCGGTGTTCCTCTCTGAGCATTTACTATGGTAGAAATTAGCATCTCATATATCCTTTCCAACTCACTGTAAATCAATACAAACTGTATTAAGTGTTCGTTAACAGTAGTGATAAAAGCTAAATATTGTATGTTTTGATCAGTACTATTAGCAAATTTATTCACGTAATAATGGATCTTTTCCATGTTTTAACAATCATTTCCTCGTTACGTGCAAGGCTAGCTACTGTACGATTGAAACTCGTCAAAGTCGCTTTTACTACTGTTACTTGAACATTAGTCAACTTAAGCAATGACCTGTTTTAATTTTCATTAAATGCATCTTTGATCTGGAATGGGAGTTATCTAACGTCCCAAACTATATTTTACTAATTTCACCCACAAAATTTAAGACACTTCATTTCCTAGGTACCTCGTGTCGGGTTAATTGTCTAATTAGACCTTGCTAATTCTGGATCTTTTTGACATGTCATTCTAAGGCTTGCTGTACAGCAGTACATTATTGATTACTTATTCCCAAACTTGTTAAAGTTGCTGTACAGTATCCAACCGTTAAGTGTACTAGTCTCTCTGACACATCAGAGTTTCCCTGGAGTTCTCCAAGATTAATATAACTGACGATTTTCCACATCAAACTGTAGATTTATAGTTTCCCAATACTGTCATAATATAAGCCCGGCGATGAAGGAAACTTCTCTATGCAAAAATCTTGAAATCGTCCCAGAGTCTACACTGTGGCAATACAGTTCACCAGGTCCAACACTCCCGTCAGTTTCCTCACCTGAAATTCAAGAAAAAGTTATGTTTCAGTAGGACTCCTTTAATCTATTGGCGTGCGCAGTTAAAAATTTGTTTTTCTTTACACGAATGACCACATTTTGGCCGTTTGTGCTTACTACATTGTATGGGGCTCGCCACTGCGTGTCTACCTTACGGCTTCTGCCCCTTCTTTGTAGAAATGACAAAGAAGAAATAGTAAAATACTCAAATTCGCCGAAGAACTGGAGCCTACTGATAAACACAGTGACCGCGCTATCGGTTACAATTCAAACTGGCCGCCGCCAAGGCGTCGTCTCCCAGTTAAACGACCAGCTACAACGGACGATGCGCACCGTTGATTATACCACTGAAACAACAACATAAAACCATACAGCAGCTGGGTAGTATCCAGAGTAACACAATCCATAAAATATTAGAAGAATTTCAAAACAGGAATATGGGCACAAATGACCCTCAAGCCATTCACATTCATAATTAACCACTTCAAATATCTGCACTACTTTGTCATTAATAGTATGTGACAGAGCAGGAAGTGATAGTAAAATATGTAAGAAGCTGGTCATAGTGCTAAATCACGCCCTCGTAACTTAGTTCATAACATAACGCCAAAGCCGATTAATTATATTGTATATATTCCATAAACAGACACTCAATATTTACAATACGAAAGGACTCTAGAACACAATAAATGTTGGATCATTAAGCCCCCGCTTGTTTACCTCTGAACACATTACCTAAATACTAGCAGACAGCCAGAAAATCGAACTTGTGGTTATTTCGGAGTGGACAGACACGCACTTAGATATACACTCCTTGCTCGTATTTCAAGTACGTCCAAAACAGGAAAACCTCATTCACACAGGTAACCACTGTTCAATATACATGTATACAGCAGGACTTTTGAATAATTTCCACCGTTTGATTCTGTAGCGTATCCGGTTGCAGGCTGATTCATTTCAAAGTCAATTTCACAGGTTCACATCGCTTAGCAGCACAGAAGAGGCCATCGCCCTCTCACTAGACGCAGTACACATTCGGCGACCGCACGCACGACTCCGTCCGCAGCCCCACTGCCCACGTGACAGAAAGAGGCAGAGCATGCGCAAAGAGCGACCGCCGACAACCAGATTGCACACTGGAGCCCCACCCAACCGACCAAAACCAGCCCTCTCCCCACAGCGTCGTGCGCTTAAATAGCCGAAAGGCGACCAAAGAGGAAAACCACGGCCACGCGATACGGAGTCGATCGCAGGGTTCTTAAATGAATACAGAGAAGCTAATGGCATCAACGGCGCCACGTATCCCATATTATGATTGTTATGTAGTTGTTAGTGTAGCTCTGTCATTACAGAACTTATGCACTACACATGATCCTATGAACTATATGTTCTGTAGCATTATAGTTGTCGGACTAGTGGTTTAACTTTATATTAATCTATCTTGGAAAACAGATTACTTGTCACATACGCTAAAGGCTCAGGAACATTTGGCATATCGCCATGTTAAGGATGCGTTTGTCATTTATCATTGATGTCACATTTGTTTCTTTGGTAGTGTATGCTACAGCACCACATCGAGGACGATACTGTTTCCTTACGAGCACTATTTGCCTTTGGGTTTCAGTTGGTGCCGGTATTTGGTTTCAGTGACTGTGGTAATATACTTTGTATCGATTCAGGTTCATGTTGAGTTTGAAATTCCAGTATGTTTTATGTGCATAATTGTTTTGTAATTATTATCGTTGCACAACTCTTTAAAAACGACCAATGGCTTTCCTGCGTAAGGAGAAGTGATTCAATGAAAAAATTTGTATGATTGTGGGCTAGACAGCACAGTTGTCCTGTATAAGTCCATAGCTGCAGTTAACCTCCTAAATACAAGCAGCAGCAACGTTTCAACTTTAGTGAATGACTTTTTTGTCTTTCTCTATACTTCAGATAATATTGTATTATGGATTCAAGTTACTTAAGCATCATTAAGTAAATCAGCTGAGTCTGACGTTATTTGCCATTTCGAGACCCCGTCTGTACATTATCTGGATATCTGCTCATTTAGCACTTCTGAGAATGTGGCGGGAATACTGACATCTGAGCCACGGTCTTGGCAGCACGACAGTGTTCTTATCCATCTTACGATGTACCGACATATGAGTGAAAGTTAAACGTTGTGCAAAGGACGCAATAGTGGTCAAGAACGCAGTAGTGCTCGATAGGAAGGCAGTCTCCTGCGACAGCGCTATAGATTATACTATAATTTCCCTTATTAGTAGTCTTATTTCTGCAACGGAACCGTGGACAGAGCAGTAGACATATTCAGTCAGAATGCAAGGTGAGTAGCATGGAGTCTATCGATACTACCCCTTTTCGTTTGACTGGTGAGGTTATCAATATTTCAGGTGCGCATAGGAATCCAATAGGCGTAACAAGCTCAAAAATGGTTCAAATGGCTCTGAGCACTATCGGACTTAACATCAGTCCCCTAGAACTTAGAACTACTTAAACCTAACTAACCTAAGGACATCACAGTGATCCATGCCCGAGGCAGGTTTCGAAACTGCGACCGTAGCAGCAGCGCGATTCCGGATTGAAGCGCCCAGAACCGCTCGGTCACAGCGGCCGGCTGCGTAACGAGCGCGCCATAACAAGGATTATACGAATTATCACTACATCTTTTTCGTTGGCTACGCCAATTCACAACCAAACTGTCTCTTTCCAACGTAGCCCAGGTCTCGGGTTACATTACTAAGATCTGTATCGCCAAAACCTACATTCCAAGTGATAACATAGAAGCAAAATATACATTTTTCTGCTCTGTTCTGTACCCCTTTTTTGTGTGACGTCACAAATTATAACATTTTGACGCGTGGGTAGACGATTCAGTTGAAGAGGAGAGGAGTGGTCATAGTTTCTTACTAACCACCCTCGCTCAAACCTCCCACCCCCCAGGACGAATGGAGCTTCCTCTCATCCTCACTTTTAACATGTCAAAGATGGCTACTATTTTAATAATAATAACAATAACTGATGGCTACTATTTTAATAACAATAACAGTGAACTATATGACATGCTTTAACATGATATAATAATAATAATAATAATAATATAAAATAATAATAATTTGTAAAAAGTGCAGGTTACTTAGTACATTGCTTTACCCTAATGGCTCAGGAACTGAAACTCAGAGGAATAAGGCATTTGAAAAGAATACAAAAATTTATCTTTTCAGTATATTCATTATGGTTGACGAACTGTGATTTAAATTGGTGTAAATATGCAACCAGTCGTTCTTTTTTAGATTTATGATACAATTTATTTTCTGCATTACTAAGCAGTTTTCGAGCAAGTGCAGGCCCATTATCATGCTGTATTAGACGTATCCTGTGATACTTGGAATTCCTTCCCATTTTCGAGATGCCAGCTTCCATTTTTATCTGTAAAATTTGGAAACTGATACATGTAAGAATATAAACGAAACACTTCCGTTAAAATGTATTTGAACAGGGTGTCATGGGACCTGTGATACCACTCTCCCTCCACCTTTACGGCCATCGATATCACTTTTCTGATGTCCGATATCAGAAGGTGTAGCCCGCCTACATGTTGTCTGATTAGTTAGAAAAGGTTTATATTGTGTTTGGTGGGAGACAACTAAAACAAATGAGAAACGTTGCTGCGACTGGCACTGGACTGGCACTGGTGGGAGACCACGGGTTGACCCTGCGCTGGCAAGCTAATGCGCCGATTTGCCACAGACTCAGACGCTGCTCCTTGGGCAGGAAGCCGGCAGACCGCAGATGGGGAAGTGGTGTCAACCGCATGCGGCGCCATCTGGTGGAACGAGTGACACGCACCAGCGCCACCCCGCGACACCGCTCGCAATTAATCTCGGCCATGTCAGCCTGGCTGCCGGCGCGTAACGCCCCGCTTGGTAGGCCACCCGCTGCGCGCGGACACCGCCAGTCGCGCAGGGGTGGACGACTCCCAGCTTCTAATAATGTCCAGTTGTTCTAATCGAGGTAGCAGGAAAATGGAAAGGATGGGGATTCACTGATGATGACAATCACATTTTTCGGAAAAACCACAACTGTATTATGTACATAGAAAATTACTCTCTGCAATAGAACCATTATGTTGCAGTTGTATTGGCAATGCGAAGAGAGGGTCGACTACTTGGCTAATAAAAGATGTTTACATGCACAGTCAAGTGGATGATTCATAAGGTCTACACAGACGGTTCGGTACAGCTAAGGCAGTGTTTATAATAAGCGATCTTTGTGGTATTTAAAAACGAGTAGTTGCTTTGTCTGAGACAATGTACAAGGATATGAAAGTGAGGAGTGAGACGAGAAAGATGTTCCTCACGAGAGCCTCAAAGATGAATAGTTAGCATGAATATCTGCATCCTCCAAGACCAGACTGACGTCAGTAAAGTGATTATCAGCAGAGTTTTCAGCTACCTGAGGAAACTGGAATTTCATATTAAGCTGCGTATCGGAGACTCAGAACTTTTGACCTGGTGATCCATACTAGAAAGAGGCAGTGAAGTCTGTGTATCTCACGACATGTCCGAGATGTGCTCAGAGAGAGACAGCCGTTGGAGAGGAAATAACTGTGGCAATGCGCAATTCGGAAGTGAATTCTGCTTCAGTTTTCAGAATATTTTATATCAAACGTGTGGAGGGCACTGGCATCAGCAAAAAGTTATCCAAGATTGATCTAGATTCTAAAAGTGCCATTTTTATAGAAATGATTCCGTGAGTTTTTGGACATATACAGCTCCAAAAATTAAGTTTGACGTGAATTGCACTAAACTCCAGCAGCAGCATTAAAGAAGTCCCAGAAGCCCGCATAAGATCTCCTTCTGCAACTCCTGTGGTTGGCTTCTTCCTTCTTAAGATTCTTCCTATGAATCTAAGTTTAGCATCTGCTTTTCGAACTACATTTTTTACGTGATTCCACTTAAGTAGCACCGGATGGTTTCCACTAGATATTTTACGGTAGATAATGTTTAAAGCAATTTGTTATCAGTGGTGTAGTTGTATTATAGTGGATTTCTTCTATGAATGGGTAATGTATACCTCTTTGTAGAAAACGGCATCTTCTCCGAATAGCCTTGTAGACATTTCGTACTAGATCATTTATATATACTGCAGACTGTTCTATCACACTTCGTTGAGCTACTCGTACAACTGCTTTTAGATCTCTCGATTTAGTTCAGCAAAGAGCGACTTGTTGATCCTCTCTGCAAGAAAGTCTGGAATCCATTCACAAGTCTCGTGCGATGCTCACTATACTGGAATTTTCTCATTAAACGAAAGGTGTCAAAAGCCTTCCTGAAGTCTGAGAACACATCGACCTCAGCGCTGATATTTACAGCACTGTGGATCGCAGAGCAAGCCGCGTTCGCTAGATTTCGTTTTGTGGAAATCTTGTTGATTTTTATGCAGTTTTCCGTTCTCCAAAAACGTCATAATATATGAGCATAAAACATATTCCATAATTCTACAACAGATTGACGTTTGTGATATGGGCCTATAATTATGTGCATCTTTGCTTCGGCTCCGCTTGAAAATGGGAGTAACCGCCACTTTTTACAGTCGGTAGGTACCCTACGTTTCGCTAGCGATTCTCCTGTATCCAAGAGACTGGCGTAAGGGAATGAAGACGCACTTAACAATGATTCGATTAGGTATAGTGAATATAGCTCTCTTTATATGTCGACAAATGAAAGAAAATACTTATAACAAAGACAAACCATTAAATACTGTCCGATTACAAGATTTTTTTTTTTTGGTCATTAGTTTTCTGGCTGGTTTGATGCCCCCAGCAAGGAACTCCTCTCCTGTGCTAACCTCTTCATATCACAGTAGCATTTGCAACCTACGTCCTCAATTATTTGCTGAATGTATTCCAATCTCTGTCTTCCTCTACAGTTTTTGCTCTCTACAGCTCCCTCTAGTATCATGGAAGTCAATCCCTGATGTCTTAACAGATGACCTATCATCCTTTCCCTTCTCCTTAACAGTGTTTTCCATATATTCCTTTCCTCTCCGATTCTGCGCACAACCTCCTCATTCTTTACCTTATCAACCCACCTAATTTTCAACATTTGCCTGTAGTACCACATCTCGAATGCTTTGATTCACTTCTGTTCCGGTTTCCCATAGTTCATGTTTCACTACCAAGCCATGCTGTACTCCAGACGTACATTCTTAGGAAGTTCTTCCTCAAATTAAGGCCGATATTTGATATTAGTAGACTTCTATTGGCCAGGAATGCCTTTTTTGCCATTACTAGTCTGCTTTTGACGTCCTCCTTGCTCCGTCCGTCTTTGGTTATTTTACTGACTAAGTAGTAGAATTCCTTAACTTCATCTACTTCGTGACCATCAATCCTGAGGTTAAGTTTCTCGCTGTTCTCATTTCTACTACTTCTCATTACTTTCGTCTTTCTTCGACTTACTCTCAATCCATGCTCTGTACTCATTAGAATCTTCATTCCGTTCAGCAGGTCATGTGATTCTTCTTCACTTTCACTCACGATGTCATCAGTGAATCGTATGATTGATATCTTTTCACGTTGAATTTTAATTCCACTCCTGAACCTTTATTTCCATCATTGCTTCCTCGATGTACAGATTGAAGATTAGGGGCGAAAGGCTACGTCCTTGTGTTACACCCTTTTTAATACGAGCACTACGTTCTTGGTCGTCCACTCATAGTATTCCCTCTTGGCTGTTGTACATATTGCATATGACCTGTCTCACCTTATTGCTTACCCCTGTTTTTCTCAGAATTTCGAACATCTTGCACCATTTTACATTGTCGAACGCTATTTCCAAGTCGACAAATCCTATGAACGTTTCTTGATTTTTCTTTATTCTTGCTCCCATTATTAACCATTAACCACAACGTCCGAATTGCTTCTCTGGTGCCTTTACCTTTCCTAAAGCCGAACTGATCGTCATCTAGCGCATCCTCAATTTTCTTTTCCAATCTTCTGTGTATTATTCTTGTTAGTAACATGGATTCATGGGTTGTTAAGCTGATTGTGCGATAATTCTCGCACTTGTCAGCTCTTGCCGTTTTCGGAATTGTGTGGATGATGATTTTCAGAAAGTGAGATGATATGCCGCCAGACTTATACATTCTACACACCAACGTGAATAGTCGTTTTGTCGCCACTTCCCCCAACGATTTTAGAAATTCTTATGGAATTTTATCAATCCCTTCTGCCTTATGTGACCTAAAGTCCTGCAGAACTGTTTTAAACTCTTATTCTAACACTTGATCCCCTATCTCTGCCGGCCGGGGTGGCCGAGCGGTTCTAGGCGCTACAGTCTGGAACCGCGTGACCGCTACGGTCGCAGGTTCGAGTCCTGCCTTGGGCATGGATGTGTGTGATGTCCTTAGGTTAGTTAGGTTTAAGTAGTTCTAAGTTCTAGGGGACTGATGACCTCAGAAGTTAAGTCCCATAGTGCTCAGAGCCATTTGAACCAACCCTATCTCTTCTAAATCGACTCCTGTTTCTTCTTGTATCACATTAGACTAATCTTCTCCCTCATTGAGGCTTTGAATGTATTGTTTCCACCTATCCGCTCTCTTCTCTGCATTTAACAGTGGAATTCCCGTTACACTCTTAATGTTATCACTCTTGCTTTTAATGTCACCGAAGGTAGTACTGACTTTCCTGTCTGCTGAGTCTGTCCCGACAATCATTTCTTTTTCGATGTCTTCACATTTTCCTGCAGCCATTTCGTCTTAGCTTCCCCGGTGACTTGTATTTCTGTATTCCTGAGTTTCCCGAAACATTTTTGTACACCGCGTATCACTCGGCCTTCTCCAAGTATATCTCCTCCACTCGTGATTCTTGGACAGGGTATTCGCTATTACTAGATGGAGCTTGTTACAGAACTCAGTCTTTCTCCTCTCTCATTCCTTGTCCCAAGCCTGTATTCTCCTGTAACCTTTTCTTTTACTCCTTCTCGTAGTCTCCCATGACTTTTTCATATCCATTTACATACTGTATTACCCTTTCAAAATCCTCGTACACTTTCTCTATCTCTTCATCTTCAGTTTGCAATGTCGCCATGTATATCTGAACTAGCGTCGTCGGTGTTGGTTAGTGGTCGATTCTGATAAGGACAACCCCATCATTGAACTGTTTACAGTAACACACTCTCTTCCCTACCTTTCTATTCATAAGGAATCCTACTCCCGTCATACCATTTTCTGGTGCTGTTAATATTCCCCTATACTTAACTGACCAGAAATCCTTGTCTTCTTTCCACATCACTTCACTGGCCCCTCCTATATCTAGATTAAGTCTTCGCATTTCGCTTCTCATATTTTCTAGTTTCCCTACCACGTTCAAGCTTCTGACATTCCACGTCCCGACTCGTAGAATGCTATCCTTCCGTTGATTATTCAATCTTTTTCTCATGGCAACCTCCCCCTTGGCAGTCCCCGCTCCGAGGTCAGAATGAGAGACTATTCCGGAATATTTTGCCAATGGAGAGATCATTTTTCAATTATAGGCCACACGTCCTGTGGGTACACGTTACGTGTCTTCAATGCATGGATTTCATTGCCTTCTGCATCTTCATACCGTTGATCACTGCTGTTTCTTCCGCCTTTAAGGGTAGTTTCCCACCCCTAGAACAAGAGAGTGCCCTGAACCATTTTCTTCTCCTCCGCTCTCTTTGACAAGGCCGTTGGCGGAAGGAGGGTTGACTTCTTATGCCGGAAGTCTTCGGCCGCCATTGCTGATTATTAGTCGAAATGTAAGCGACGGCGGGCTTCGAAGTTGGGACCGAAGACGTTTTCGTTATGAATAAAAGACTCTACCCCTCTTTTTTTTGACCTCATTTTTTCTATACTGTTCGTTGAATTTGTTCGAGGTGGACGCCCGATGGCACCCGTTCATGTTCTTCGTTGATCCGTTCACTCAGTTTTCATACAGAGGTCCCCTAGACCAGTGGTTACAAGATTGGCAACGAATAACTAGAACACGAACACGACAGGTAGTTTGTATATCTAGAGGTAGTACTAAGAAGTCATGTGCAATGGTATAAGCATTTAAAACCAGTATTACAGAAGATGACTGGAAGACTTAGATTCATTAAAAGGGTTCTGGATAAGTTCAGAGCATCTGTATACGAAATGGAACACAAGACGGTAAACTGTCCAAATTTTAGAGCACCAGAAAAACCCCTGCTTCTTTGAAAATCGAACTCCCATGTATAAAACAATTTCAAAAGTTTGAGTACAAATGACTTAAATGTTTGACGTGAGACATGTAAGCGAAACAAGAACTTCGGGAAAGGTTTGAAATTATGCTTAAAGTCTGTTGAAAGTCGGTAAATGATCTCGTTATGGGACACTGTATGAATATAAATTGCATAATTTGCTGTTCATTTCAAAATGGTTCAAATGGCTCTAAGCACTATGGGACTTAACGTCTGAGGTCATCAGTCCCTTAGACTTAGAACTACTTAAACCTAACTAACCTAAGGACATCACACACGTCCATGCTCGAGGCAGGAGTAGGTCCTGCGACCGCAGCAACACCGCGGTTCGAGACTGAAGCGCCTAGAACCGCTCGTCCACAGCGGCCGGCCAAAATTTTTCACCCATATCAATCTTTATGACGTCGTATTTCTTGGCCTATGTGTCGTAAATATTATAGTCTTGTAGGTAGATTGAGGGATATACTTAGATACTGTATGTGTTCCGACAGAGTTATTAGGGTAGGGGTAATAAATTAAAACCTGAAGTTGCAGATGTTAGAGCGCCGTTTCAATCTAAAGTTAGTTATTCAAGCATGTCAGTGCATATGACGAGTTATCTCCTGAACTATGTGCCGTACAAATATGTTGCAAATAAAAAAAATGGCTCTGAGCACTTTGGGACTCAACTTCTGAGGTCATTAGTCCCCTAGAACTTAGAACTAGTTAAACCTAACTAACCTAAGGACATCACACACATCCATGCCCGAGGCAGGATTCGAACCTGCGACCGTAGCGGTCTCGCGGTTCCAGACTGCAGCGCCTAGAACCGCACAGCCACGTCGGCCGGCGTTGCAAATAAGTTGCATTCGTTTGTATGTATGGATGCTGTCTGAAAAGTGTGTTAGAGTTAGTAGTAAAGATTTATTATAAATTTAGTCGTGTGTGATACTGAAATTTCACTGCATGAACAGCGAAAATGTAGTGATCGATAAAAATTTTACGTTTCAATATTTCGCTCGCGCGCGCGCGCGCGCGTGTGTGTGTGTGTGTGTGTGTGTGTGTGTGTGTGTGTGTGTGTGTGTGTGTGGAGGGAGAGATGTCAGGAAGAAAAAATATCGCAAAGTTTTGAAATGACGTGTAAAGTTTGTTGGAAGTTGCCAAGTGCTTCCACATTCTCAAATACTGTATGAATGAAGTCTGTGTATTTGCGACCCGTCTGTTACGCTGCAACACAAGCACACAATTCATAACTGTAATACTTGTCTTACTCTGTTAGGATTTCAGTGTAAAATTACACCTGTTAATGAGTAGATTGCGCCAGTATCTAAAATTTTTAAATGCCCTTACGATGTAAGAGGTAGCGAGATTTAGGTATCGATTCCCAGATATTGCGTCCCGAGCTCCGGATGCTGAGTAACGGGTACCGATTCGCGAGTTTCGGATTCTGAGACAGCGTTTTAGTAATAAAGATAGTTCAAGGGTTACGAGATTGTATCAGTTACGCACTATAAAAAAAATTAAACAATTTTGGAGACTAGCAGCTAGGAGCGTAGCAGTTCGATATAGCACAAAACATGTAGCAGTAAAGATCGAGAAACTTTTAAAAAGGTGGAGAATTTATTCTCTCATAACCCTGATCGGTAAATTAAGAGACCCTGTATCGAGAAACACCGTGCAACAATTCCTCTGCCGCTATACTGCGTCTCGCGTAGGGACCACGCGCGTAAAGGAGATTAGGGTGCTTAGAGAACCATAGTCATTTATTCCTCACTCAGTACACAAATGATATAGCACAGAAAGTTGATAACATTGTTACGAAGTACCCTCTGCCACATAGGTAAACTGGTGTAAATGGTGTAGCTGTACATTAGCTTGTCATCAGTCTTGAAAGGGCCAACGTTACGCAACGTTTGTGTGTTTGCGAGTAGGGTATTCCTTAGTGTGGCGTGCACACTGGTGCATCTACCGCAACAGACGTTATGGCTGCGTTGTTCCCTGTCATCTAGGGGTACCAACATTAATAAGAAAACTCTGGGTGGTTGCATAATGTGATTTCCTGTATGGTTAGAAGGAATGTGCTTACAGTGCTTTAATACTGCACCACACAAAAAAAGTTGTCTGACATTATCATTAAAATGCTAAGATACGAATTATGTGAGCCATTCTATTTGGTTGCTGTTGCTTTTATAATCCAAAGACCGTCTATTTTGACTAGTACGATAAAATCTCCGTCTTAAACAATGAAGCACGTTAACAGCAGGAAGAAGTAAAATTGGATGGGAAGAGTCACGGATTTTGGGGAGTGAATTGTACTGGATGATAACTTCCACAAGCTGCGACATTGTCGCAAATAAAAAAGTGACTCTTATACGCAGTAAGTTTCCTTTAATTTACGTTACAATAGTGCTACTGACAACATGACTCGTGCATATGATGTTATTTATACATATTTGACGATGCTGGTGCTGACTCTGCATTTAACATTTGACGATGCCAGTATGGCTGCTGTACATTAGGAATTTGTTTTCAGAAAACAGGTATGCCTCTTCATACTTAAAGCGCACAAATGCATGTATTTGTCAGTAGTACTTTTCATTATGGTCTATGTATTGTTTTTAAGCTGTAGGCAATCTGCGAGTGTATTTGTGTTTTTCCCATTTTTTTCTGCAGATCTGATGATGGTCATTATAGATCGAAACCGGTAATGCGTTAACAAAAAGTTTGTGATCATAGACGTAAATTAAAGAAAACTTACTGGGTGATAACTGTTTGTCAAAGAAATGCTTTAAATCATTTCATTTGACACCCACCAGGCCAACAGGAATACGAGTGCTTGCTGAAATGTAATGCCTACGGATTTCGTCTGCAAACACCTGTATTCTTAGTGTTTACATATTTGCAACACACTGCAGTTAGTGTGCTCCGAATTGTAGCACGTAACATGATGGTGTGTAACACAGTTACGACGCTGAGTGAGAAACTACGTGCTGTAGTCGAACATTGAATTCGAAGACCTCGTCCACACTCCCTGCTTCAGCATGGCAATGCCAGACCACACACGAGTGCTGTGACATTACATTTCAGCACGCACTCGTATTCCTGTTCACGGAGTTCCGATAGGTGGCTGCACTATACGTAACCTTCAACGGAGGCGCGTTCCAAGCAGAGAACTGTCCCTGAGTTTGTCTTGGCGGAAAACCAGAGCACCACAGATACTCATAGGCGCTTGCAGAATGTCCACAGAGACCTGGCAGTGAACAAAAACAAGGCGAGTCGTTGAGCGAGGCGTCTGTCATCATCGCAACAAGGTCGCGAAAACCTATTCGATCTCCCTGGTGCCGGCCGGCAGCACAAAATGCTGACTCCTGAAATGATGGAACGTGCGGACACTCTCAGTCGAGGTGATCAAGGGATCACAATCCAACTAGACGTCTTTGCTGGTAGTGCTGATACCCTAGACTACTAGTTGTGGTACTCAAAGGCGTGTGCCCTTGGGTTCCTCGCCGCCTAAAAGAAAACCATAAGCAGCAACGAACGACTGTTTGTACTAAACTGCTTGTGCGTGACAATTTTTTGTCGCAAATCGTCAGAGGCTATGAAATATGAGTTTATCACTTCGCACCAGAAAAAAACGGCAATCTATGGAATGACACCACACCGCCTCTCCTCCGAAGAAAAAGTTCAAAACCACACCCTTTCTCGGTAAAGTTGAAACACGTATGTATTCATTACCAGCGATGGCGAGGCATGACAGAATCTCTGACCAGAGAGTTATTTATCGTTGCTTGTCTGCGCTTGACCGCGCGAGTCGTCAGTAGCATGTAGCGAGTCGGCAGGAACAGTTGTACTCTGTCTGTAGTAGTAGTCAGTCGGATACGGTAGTAGCGAGTGGACAGTTGTACCGAGCAGAAGTCGGCATGCGTCGGCGGCGTGCTCTTCTCGCGACTCTGGTCACGATTCGCGACGATGAGTATTGTTGTAGAAGGTAAAGACGCAGCATTGCGCATATTTAATAATGTATGTTAATTGTAATTTAATTTGTTCAGAAAAAATGCCCCAATAGTAATTTTTTTATGAAGTAAATCTTTTAAAGAAACGTGTTCATTTCAATTTAAAGAATTTTTCCATACTTTTGAAGAAAAAGCATTCATTTAATTTTAAAGAATATTTCCTTTGCATTTCCTCCTAAAGAAAAGTGTTCATTTCAATTTAAAGAATTTTTCCACTCTTTTGAAGAAAAAGCATTCATTCAATTTTAAAGAATATTTCCTATGCATTTCCTCCAAGAATCAAAATTAAATATACGCCAGCATTGCACGAAGCTGTGTCGATAGATAAGAGCAGATATAGATTCAGTTTTTATTGAGGTAAGAATTTGGCTTTTGTTATTCAGAATACAGGGCCGAAGGTCAGCGCCGCTGTCCTTATAAAAATTTACCAGATATAATTATTTCTGTTCAGATGTTACATTCAATTCATGGTTCATTATTTAATTAATATTATTAAGGATTTATGATCAATCTTTATTCTTTAATATTTGCGGGAACGTTACACTTGGCAAGTGCAATGCTGGCGTATATTTAATTTTGATTCTTGGATGAAATGCATAGGAAATATTGTTTAAAATTGAATGAATGCTTTTTCTTCAAAAGAGTGGAAAAATTCTTTAAATTGAAATGAACACTTTTCTTTAAAAGATTTACTTTATAAAAAAATTATTATTGGGGCATTTTTTCTGAACAAATTAAATTACAATTAACATACATTATTAAATATGCGCAATGCTGCGTCTTTACCTTCTACAACAATACTCATCGTCCCGAATCGTGACCAGAGTCGCGAGAAGAGCACGCCGCCGACGCATGCCGACTTCTGCTCGGTACAACTGTCCACTCGCTACTACCGTATCCGACTGACTACTACTACAGACAGAGTACAACTGTTCCTGCCGACTCGCTACATGCTACTGACGACTCGCGCGGTCAAGCGCAGACAAGCAACGATAAATAACTCTCTGGTCAGAGATTCTGTCATGCCTAGCCATCGCTGGTAATGAATACATTTTCAAAGTCATGCCGACGGTATTCTGGAACACAGAAGAGGTTATTTTGTTTGATGTCCTCCCTTATGGTGCAACGATGAGCTCTGGACTGTATATGTGCTACCCTCAAGAAATTGAAGAAACGAATTTAGCGTGTTCGTCGCCACAAAGATACGAACGAACTTCTCCTTTTCCATGACAAAGTAAGGCCTCATACAAGTCAGCGCAGCCGAGAGGAGCTCACCAAACTTCTTTGAACTGTTCTTCCTCATCCTCGCTAGAGCCCAGTTCTCACGACTTCAGTCTACCATCTGTTTGGCCCAATAAAGGGTGCACTCTGTGGGAAACAGTGCGTGGATGATGGCGAAGTTATCGATACAGCAAGCAAGGCTTTGGCCCCGACGTCGACGAGTGGAGTGGTACCACTCGGGCATACAGGCACTCCCAGCAAGGTGGAAAAAGACCTTCGCATTGAACGAAGATTATTGTGAAAATGAGATTTTGTAGCCAGAAGAGACGGGAATAGTGTGGTGTATTGGAATCCTGAATAAAATCAGCTTGCTTTCAGAAAAATAATGTCGCATTGCTTACTGAATGCCCCTCGTAGTATCGTCTCTTTCTGGTTCTGAGATTAAGGAGATGTATTAGTGAATAAGACTCAAAGTTCAGAGCAGCTTGTGTTAGCACTAGTTTTAATTATTATTAGACTGGGCGTACTTGTATGGAAGGACATCCGTTACCGAATTCGTTCATGCTCTCGAAAGTAAACACTTCCTACTGGTGTGATGTAACACAGATACCCTTGTTTTAGAGCTTTACAACGCCTTTTGAAGATTCCCAAGATGTACCGTATGCTTGGTCAACGCAGTCGATCACCGTCTCTTCTGATCATCATTCACGGTGGATGCATTGCAAGTCCACACACCGTGATCTAGGCCCGTGGCACTGCTACCAACGGACAAGGCTCCCGTCCCAGTACTGACAGCCATGCCTCCAGTCGCAGAGTCCACAGACTGCCCTATGATTGCACACAGGGACGGCTGGTCTCACACAGCCACGTTCTCTGTCGGTGACCATTGTTACTTCCGTCTCACTCTACTCACTCTGTGACAGCACTCCCACTCTTATTCCATACAGTGACTATTTAATTGGACGGCATGATTCATGTCTGTCATAACAGACGTACAGCCAACGGCCTTGCCGCAGTGGAAACACCGGTTCCAGTCAGATCACCGAAGATAAGCGCTGTAGGGCTGGGCTAGAACTTGGATGGGTGACCTTCCGTCTGCCCAGCGCTGTTGGCAAGCATGATGCACTCAGCCCTTGTGAGGCAAACTGAGGAGCTACTTGACTGAGAAGTGGCGGCTCTGGTCTCGTAAACTGACATACGGCCTGGAGGGCGGTGCGCTGACCACATGCCCTTCCACATCAGCACCCACTGATGTGTGTCGGCCGAGGATGACACGACGGCCGGTCGGTGCTGCTTGGCCTTCTAAGGCCTGTTCGCACGGAGTTAGTTATAACAGACGTATAGAAGGCTCGATTGTAACTTACTACCAGTGCAAAAATGTTTCTATCAGATCACAGGAAAGACGAACACGCTCCTTTTTAAAAGATTCTATCTGAAAAGTGGGGTAGCAGCTGTCTCATTGTTCCTTTCTAGAGAACTTTTAAAAATTTTCCCAAAGAATTTCGCAAGCGAACATATTCACGTTCTTTTTAACGTAACATTCACGTCTCACACACTCAAGCTTTCCTAAATGTAACTCGCTCACACCAACTATTCCGTCACTATAAGTCGCTCATACTATTTGATTCTCACTTGCCCAATCTCACGCCCTCATTCAGCCCAACGCATTATAATTACTTCTTCGCGTCTCTCTGTCACAGCCACAGACTACTTCGTTCTGTCCTACTAGTACTGTCTCCTCTCAGTGTCATTGTTCCCCCTTGCTCTCTCATACTGCTGCTATCCCATTCATTCCTTCCCATTGTTGATGTCTCTTCTCACTATCACTATCTCTCCCGTCATCACTGGGTCTTTCCTACTCGACTGAAATGTCTGCTTCACTCTTTTCATAGCTCGGTCAATTGTATTCCGCTGCCACTGCGTCCCTCTCTTTCACACTATCATAGTCTCCTCTGCTCTTTCTATACCACAACCACTGTTACTTTCTTCCAGTATTTATTACTTTTCGTCTGTGTCCCAATGCCACTGTCTCCTTCTCCCTCAGCCAAAAAAGCGTGAATATGTTCGCGTGCAAAAATGTTTGGAAAAGTATTAAAAGATGATGAAGATAGAAGGAGGCAGCTCGTACACGAATTTTCAGTCAGACCCTGTTAATCAGGTGAATATTAGCCTTTATTGTGCTCCGATAGGAGTATTTTTCCGCTGGTTCTCGTCTTTTCCCTGCTGCAGCACGGAGGCATGTCACTCATATGAAAAGAACTTCATGGGCCACTAAAATTTTGATAGTTTATGTGAAATTGAAATAATGCGAAACTAAATTTACACTTCAGACCGGACTTCACGGGCGCAAAATTCTACAGATCCCTTCAGATGATAACGGAGACACTTTACAGCATATTTCTTCGTGATATCTCACTTAATAAACTAGACTTTCTCCTCACACCGCATTTTACGTGCGTCTTTTGCTTGTAACCTGTGTATCTTGGAGACGGATAAAGATTTCAACAAAATTTGAAAGATTATTAGAGAGCGGGATCTTGGGAATATATCGTAAAAATATGAACCATTTGCTATGCATAGCTGTCTTGGTAAGAGGAATAGTAAAAGAAAAGTTTTTTTGTAGTTTTCAAAGGAACTACCCACGCCCTTGAACTAAAGCTGCCACGAGAAGCCCCTTAAGGCTCATAAAAAAAACCTTTAGGTAGGTATACCATTGGTCCCCAGCGCAGGTACTATCCAAAGCACTTGACCCTACCTTTCTATCACCAACTGAACTTGAGATATGAGCCCTGGAAAAACCCTGTTTTTACGCACGGAATTTTGGAATATATTAGATAGCGCATGCTGTCGAATGGGTACCGATAATCGATAATATGATACAGCTCAAAAACGGTGGTATAAAGAGTGCCCTAGGAGGAATGGTCAATATTTGGTGATATGGCAGGAACGATCATTTGAAGCAAAATGTCTAGTAAACATTGGGTTTGAACGGCGTCCCTTGAGAGCTATGAGCACTGATTCATACATAAAGTGCTATGAACAACTGTTCAGTAGTAGAGATGTGTTTCACAGGAGCGAAGACGAACAAGTCATAAGCTATGCCCATTTTTAGTGATCATTTTTTCTCTTGTGTTGGTCTATACTACCAGCTTTCAGTATCTCCACTGCAAAAAGGTTGCAGTGAAAGAGATTTGTTTCACAGTATCCAAGATGAGGAAGTCCTCACTGCTTTTCTTTCTTTTTATTTTTCTTGTGCACCCTACGTCCTCAATTATTTGCTGGATGTACTCCAATATCTGTTTTTTCCTACTGGTTTTACGGCCTACGGTTCCCTCATAACACCTGTCCTACTATCATGCCACTTCTTCTTATCTGTGTTGGCCACATGTTCCTCATTCTTGTCTTATGAGTACATGTGGCACCACATGTCAGCAGTCTCTTGCATTCGGGTTATCTCACTGTCCATGGTTCACTATCATACAATGCTGTGTGTTGTGTCTAGACAAGACAGCCTAGACACAATGAGAGGAAGCCGAAAGGCACGCACTAAGCCAAAGCAGGAGCGTGAGGTCTGAAACAGGATATGTAATGAATGCTATAACGAAAAGTACGTAGCTTCTGGAATACTTAACTTTAATCCATCCTTTTGGTACATCTGGAGATTGTGGCGATACAAGTGAGACTCTTTAGATACATGCAATGTTACTAATGGCGCCTTGCTAGGTCGTAGCCATTGACTTAGCTGAAGGCTATTCTAACTATTGGCCCGGCTAATGAGCAATGCTTCATCCATGTAGTCGCTAGCAAAGTCGTCCGTACAACTGGGCAAGTGCTATCCCGTATTTCGAGACCTGCCTTGTGGTGGCGCTCGGTCTGCGATCACACAGTGGCGACACGCGGGTCCGACATGTACTAATGGACCGCGGCCGATTTAAAGCTACCACCTAGCAAGTGTGGTGTCTGGCGGTGACACCACATTCCTCCCCCGCAAATCGGCGAACGGTCGTGTTATAAGGCTTTCGCCCGCCTTGGGGAGGACCCCATGTTGACGTATGCGATGAGGTGGGGAGCCTAACAACAGGCGAGGCTGTGCCACTCGCACCCGGCCATTCGGTCCGAGGGGATCTAGGAAACGCCTGAAAACCTAGTCCATGGTGCACGTCAACATGCGGTGTATGCGCCCGTAAAGAGACAGGAGGGGCCGAAGGGTCGACCTCCATTGCGTCGGGGTACCCGACGCGCGAAGACGCCACGTGGTCAGGAGCGGGCAAGAGTTCCATTGCGGAGGACAGCTGGTCACGGGAAGCGATCGGCGGCGCGTGACCCAGGGAGGCGCTTGGCGGCTGCAGTGAAGCGTCCACTGCGGGCGGCGCCGGCTGGAGGACAGGCGGCGGCGGCGGAGGCGGCGGCGGCGGCGCGTCGCCATGGGGCAAAATGGAAGGCATCGTCGGTAACACCTGGGGATGAGGCGAGCCAGTAGATGGGTCCCCAGGGCGCTGACCGGACGGCACCGTCGCTGAAAGCAGACGGGGAGCGGCAGAACCCGTGCGACGACAGAGGCGCAGCTGATTGAGATGCCGACGCACCTCACCAGAGGCCCCCAAAACCAAATACATCGCGCGGCCGAGGCAGCGAAGAATGCGCCCTGCGAGCCAACGCCGTGAACCTCGATAGTTGCGATAGAATACAAAGTCGGCTGGAGCAAAAGCAGAAGACTGCCGCTGCACAGGAACCTGATGCGGCGGGTGCAGCAAAGACATCAAGGTTCGATGAGGACGACCGTGGAGCAACTCAGCCAGCGAGCGACCATCTCGGGGCTGAGAGCGATACGATGACAAAAAGAGCAACAACGCGTCCTCCCGAGAATGCGACTCTTTCAACTTCAACATCTGTGACTTGAAAGTCCGGACCAATCGTTCAGCGGCACGGTTTGACTGAGGCAAAACGGCGCGGATGTCAGATGTTGAATACCATTGGCCTGGCAGAATGACTGAATTTCTGCGGACATAAATTGTGGGCCATTGTCGGAAACAATAGTCTGCGGAAGACCTTCAATGCAAAAGATAGTCAGACAACGCTTGGATGGTGGCAGATGGCGTCGTGGAAGACATCCTGACAACAAAAGGAAAATTACTGAATGAATCGACAACAACCAACCATCGAGCATTCCAGAATGGACAAGCAAAATCAATGTGTAAGCGTTGCCAAGGGGAAGTGGCTTGTGGCCATGCAAAGACTTTCTGCGGCAGTGCGGATTGTTGTTCGGCACACGCCATGCAAGAAGAACACATTTTCGTAATCGCAGCATCGATTCCGAACCAAGTACAGTGCTGACGAGCAAATTGTTTCGTTCGCACTATACCCCAATGTCCTTGGCGAAGAAGCCGTAAAACAGAGGACTGTAACGAACGTGGGACCACGACTCTGGACTGATCATTATCAGAACGCAGCAACAAAACACCACGTCGAACAAAAAGTCTCTCCTTGTGAGCAACAAATCGGTGAACCAACGGATCCTCGACCCGAGACTGTGACAAAGGCCCTTGCGTAGCAACAAAATGCAAAACGGTAGCAAGGACTGGGTCAGCAGCTGTGGCTGTAGCTACTCAACGAAAATCAATCGGAAACGATTCGACCACTTCATCGGTTTCCAAATCAATGAACATGCAAGCAAGTTCGGAAGAATCGAATGCTCTATCCTCACATAGACGAGAAACACTGCCTGAAGGCACAGTCTGATTCACCGATAGGACCTGATTTAGAATAGACAAGTTAAACAATTGAAATAAATCTAAACCAAACAAGTTCACTGCAGTAGAAGAACGAAGAACGTAAAATGATACAAGTTTTGTTTGTCCCTTGTATGTTGCAAGAAGAGTGCACTGTCCTAACACAGTGATATTCTGACCTGAATAACTATTTAACTTAACATTTGCGGCACACAATGGAGGTTTGCCCAGTTGTTTGTACGTGTCGTGATTGATTAATGAAACAGCAGCTCCGGTATCGAGCTGGAATGGTATGACCTTGCCATTAAAGTCCAAATCTACAAAAAGTTTATTGTCCTGCTGACGACAAGAGCGACTGCCTTCTCGTGCAATTTGAACTGATACAGGTACAGCATCACTTGCTAATTGACGTGATTTCCGGCGACGTCGAGGCACACTTTTTGTGGGACGAACGCAGTATCTGTTAGAGACAATGGCACTCGACGAAGTGGAATTAACTACATGAATGTCCATGGGCGAAGGTTCACGAGCCTGAGTGTCCTTGGTTCGATTCCGGCGCGAAGCAAAGGGCCTGGAATGATTGTGATTGTCTGATCTGAGCTTTTTCTGGCAAACACTTTGAACATGTCCTTTCTTATTACAGAAAAAGCAAATAGCTTGGCGTGACGGGCAATTTTCACGCGAATGTCTAGTAGCACACCGCGGGCATGATTTCACTGCATTTGTGTGCTGGCACGGCACACCTGGTTTAGAGCGTGGTGGCAGCTGCGCGGACATTTGCGAGGGCAGTTTACCGAGCTGTGCAGCGCGCCCGGCGGGCCGGTTAATGTTACACACAGCTGGCGAAGTTGCAAATGATTCCTGAGCAAAGTCAAGTGTGTCTTGTCTATCTAATATGTCTATCACTTGCTGAAGGGAGGGATTAACTAGTTTCAAAATCTTTTCCCGTATGCGAACATCAAAAACTTTCTGTGCTATTGAATCACGTACCATAGTATCTGAATAAGGGAGTCCACATTCACACTCAAAAGCACAATCCCTTGTGAGGCCTTGCAAAGTTGCAACCCACTCCCTATTAGTTTGACCGGCCGTACGTTTTGTACGAAAGAAAGTATACCTTTTTGCAACGACATTGACTGTTTCTTTGAAATAGGCGTCCAATGCCGACAAAATTTCATCGTAGGACAGAGTCGCTACGTCGTGTCGGGGAAATAATTTCACTATCACACGGTACGTTTGCACCCCTACACACGACAATAAATGAGGCTGCCGCTCGTTACCTTGAATTCTGTAGGCGGCGAGATGAAATCCAAACTGGCGTGACCACTCCGTCCATGTTTCCTTAGCTGGGTCAAAGGGCCTAAAAGACGGTGCAACTGCGAGTTGTGGCTGCGGTAGCGGTGGAGCGGCGGCCGCCGCATCGTTTTGCAGTGCACGTTGACCCTGGACGAGCTGTCCAAGGGCATCCAATAACGCCTGCGTCTGCTGATTCTGCAAGCGATAAAATTCGGACAGTACATCTGGCGAAGCCATGACACCAGTAAATGTAAGCAATTAGAAAGAACAAGACCCTTTGTTGACTCGTCGCCAAAAAATTGTTGTGTCTAGACAAGACAGCCTAGACACAATGAGAGGAAGCCGAAAGGCACGCGCTAAGCCATAGCAGGGTGCGTGAGGTCTGAAACAGGATACGTAATGAATGCTATAAAGAAAAGTACGTAGCTTCTGGAATACTTAACTTTAATCCATCCTTTTGGTACATCTGGAGATTGTGGCGATACAAGTGAGACTCTTTAGATACATGCAATGTTACTAATGGCGCCTGGCTAGGTCATAGCCATTGACTTAGCTGAAGGCTATTCTAACTATTGGCTCGGCTAATGAGCAATGCTTCATCCATGTAGTCGCTAGCAAAGTCGTCCGTACAACTGGGCGAGTGCTATCCCGTATCTCGAGACCTGCCTTGTGGTGGCGCTCGGTCTGCGATCACACAGTGGCGACACGCGGGTCCGACATGTACTAATGGACCGCGGCCGATTTAAAGCTACCACCTAGCAAGTGTGGTGTCTGGCGGTGACACCACACTGTGCTCTGAATGTAGTTTACAAAGGTATATTCCTGAAATTGAGGATTATGTTTGCTTCAGTAGACTTATCTTGATCGGGGATATCCTTTCTGCCTGTGCCAGTCTACTTTTTATGCGCTCCTTCCCTCGCCTGTCATGGATTAATTTGCTTCCACGTTAGCAGAATTCCTTAGCTTCGTCATAACCAATTTACGTCTTAAATTTCTGGCAGTTCTTATTTCTGCTACTTCTCTTTATTTTTATCGTTCTCCGTTTTATTCTCAGTCAACATTATGTGCTCATTAGACTGTTTATTCCATTCAACAGATTCTGTGCTTCTTCTCCATCTTTACCGATGACAGCAATATTATCATCGAATCTTATCATAGGTGTCTTTTCAGTCTGAATTGTAGCCCCACTTTTGACCCTGTCTTTCATTTCCGTCATTCCTTCTTCGATGTGTAAATTGAACAGCAGAAGCGGAAGACTGCAGCTATGTTTTACACCCTTTTTAATCCGAGCACTTCGTTCTTTGTCTACCAGTCTAATTTTCCGTTCTTGGATCATGTACACTTTGAATATTACCTTTCTTTTCCTATGGCTTACTCTTATTTTTCTCAGAATTTCGAATATCTTCCACCATTTTACGTTTTCGAACGCTTTTACTAAATCTACGAGTGCTGTAGCGTGTCTTGATTTTTGTTCAGCCTTACTTCCACTATCAAGCCCAACAACGCAGAACTGTCTTTACCTTTCGAAAAGCCAAACTCATCATCACCTAATTATCAATTTTCTTTCCCGTTCATCCGTATATTATGTTGATCAGCAGCTGGATGCATGAGCTGCTAAGATCATTGTGAAATAGTTTTCGCAGTTATTTCCGTTGCTATCTTCGGACTTGTGAGGATGATGTTTTTTTCAAAGTCTGCTAGTCCGTCGCCAGTCTCATAGGTTTCACACACCAAGTTGAATAGTCGTTTGGTTTCCACTTCCCCCAATGATTTTAGAAATTAAATGGGATATTGTTTATCCCTTCTGCTTCATTGGATCTCAAGTCATACAGAGACCTCTTAAATTCTGACTCTAATACCGAATCCCCTATGTCGACTTTATTTTCTTCGTCTATCACGTCATCGGACTAGTCGTCTGGCTTATAGAGGCATCCAACATGCTCCCTGCAGCTATCTGTTCTCTTCTCTGCGTTAAATACTGGAATTGCCTTGCCCTTGCTTTTAATTTCATCCAAGGTTGTTCTGACTTTTCTATATACTGATTCAGTCTTCTGACGATTACTTGTTTTTCGATTTCTTCACATCATTCCTGCAACCATTTCACCTTGACTTCTCTGCACTTCCAATTTGTTTCACTCCTAAGGGCTACATATTGCTATATTCTTTACTTTCCCTGAAAATTATTGAACGGCCTTCCTTCGTTAATCAGTCGATGTATTTCTACTGTTAACCAAGGTTTCTTCGCAGTTAACTTTCTTGTACCTACATTTATGTCCTCAACTTATGTGATTGCTCTTTTTAGAAACGTCAATTCCTCTTCAATTGAACTGCCTTCTCTGGTATTCCTTATCTTCTCTCCAACATCTGTGATTTCCCTTTTTAGGGATGTCCATTCCTCTTTAATTGAACTGCCATTCCGGTATTCCTTATCGCCATATGCGCGTCCTTGGTGAATTTCGAACGCGTCTCATCATTCCTCAATACTTCAGTAGCCCACATTCTTCCACACTGATCCATTTTACGGCTAGACATTTAGCCCCGAATCGTCTTGCCTGTCATATCTCTGAGCATTAACCATTCCTTAAGGAACAGTCTGCATTATTCGTTCTCTTAATTGTTTTGCATGAATGTTGAAAAGTCTCTTACTAAAATATACCGTATGAAGTACCGCTGTTTACACATTCCCAGAGGAAGTGTTCACATTTACCATAAGGACCATTTTAAAGATGTACAATTCTAGTGTGACTGACAAATCCGAAAAATTGGTATGAAACGCTGCTACATTTTTTAAGCTGTAGTCTGATGTTGCCAATTACGTTTTCAAACTTTGAAACTAGTGCAAAACGCTGTTATACCCTGAGGTGACAAAAGTCATGCCACGGCGATAGCACGTATACAGATGGCTGTAATTTCGAGTACAAAAGGTGCAAAAGGGCATTGTACTGGCGGAGCTGTCATTTGTACTCAGGTTATTTTGGTGAAAAAGTTTCCTACGTGATTATCATCGCACTACAGGAATTAACGGACATTGATTGTAATGGTAGTTGGAGGTAGTCGCATGGGACTGTCCATCCCGCAAATCGTTAGGGAATTCAATATTCCGATCCACAACGCCAAGAGTGTGCCTCTCACACTGGCAACATAGTGGCAGATGGCCTTCAGTTAACATCCGAGAACAGCGGCGTTCGCGTAGAGTTGTCAGTGGTAACAGACCGGCAGCACTGCGTGAAATAACCTGCAGAAATCAACGTGGGATGCACGACAAACGTATCCTTTAGGTGAAATTCGGCGTAAATGCGCTATGGCAGCAGACGACTGACGCGAGTGTCTTTGCTAACACCACGATATGGCTTGCAGCGCCTCTCCTGCATTCGTGACCATTTCGGTTGGACCCTAGACAACTGGAAAACCGTGACCTGGTGAGATAAGTCCCGATTTCAGTTGGTAAGAGCTGATGGTACGATTCGAATGTGGCGCGGAACTCAAGAAGCCATGGATCCAAGTTTCCAGCAAGACACTGTGCAAGCTGTTGGCGGCTCAGTAATGCCGTGGGCTGTGTTTACATCAAATGGACTGGGTCCTCTGGTCCAACTGAACAGATGATTGACTGTAAATGGGTATGTTCGGCTACTTGAAGACCATTTGCAGCGACTGATTGACTTCATGTTTCAAAACAACGATGGAATTTTTATGAGTGACAATGCGCCATGCCCGAATCTCGTGGTCGTGCGGTAGCGTTCTCGCTTCCCACGCCCGGGTTCCCGGGTTCGATTCCCGGCGGGGTCAGGGATTTTCTCTGCCTCGTGATGGCTGGGTGTTGTGTGATGTCCTTAGGTTAGTTAGGTTTAAGTAGTTCTAAGTTCTAGGGGACTGATGACCATAGATGTTAAGTCCCATAGTGCTCAGAGCCATTTGAACCATTTTGAACAATGCGCCATGTTTCAGGGCCACAATTGTTGTGATTGGTTTGGAGAATATTATGGACAATTCGAGCGAATAATTTTGCCACCCAAATCTCCCAATGTGAATCCAGTCAAACATTTATGGGACGTAATCGAGAGGTCAGTTCGTACACACATCCTGCACCGGAAACACTTCTGTAGTTATGGACGGCTGTAGAGGCAGCGTGGCTCAATATTTCTGCAGGGGGCTTTCAATGACTTTTGAGTCATGCCACATCGAACTGCAGCGCTATACCGCCCAATAAGAGGTCCGACACGATATTAGGAGACATCCCATACCTTTGGTTACTTCAGCGTGTGTAGATGGGATTTTTAAGTAATCGGTATTTTACGTTCCTTAGAAATGAATAAAAACTTCTGTTGAATGCGGATAAAACATCTTCATTCTGCAAGTCGGACCACGACGTCGATAAAAAATGACATGAGGAATTTTTACGAAAATATGTGTTAGAAACGCAGATGATTTATTACTGGGTAAACGAATTCAAGTGTGATCACAAAGGTATTGCGGTTTTGGCTCGTTCGACTCACGTTGCTTAGGTTTCTTCAAATAAAATACTGGATAAAACGTAGTTAGCGTTAATATTCGTAGGATTATTGAAACAACACGCATCTCCATGGAACAGCGGGGGCGGTCATTCCAACACAGACTTTTCACATGGATACGGTATATTGCTAATATTGCTCAGTATACGGCCGAAACTGTCCGTCATCCAGAGGATGTGTGGCATTAAGGTCGTATCCAGCATTTCTTCTTCTTACTCGTCATTTCGACCGGTGTGAGGTTTAGTGTCGCTTCTTACGCAACTTACAGAGTACCCATTGTTACTCAGAACGCACTACAGGTGTTGCATATTGCATTAGAGGTGCTGCGGCACACGGGATCGTCTTACAAGCGTTACGTGTTTTACTCATAACACTTTATTGGCTGGGGCGGTGATTTGATAGGCTCAGTGTGTGCCGGTTTGCTATAGACGCTACGAACCAGATTTTCACTGACCCTCGCAACCAGTACATTTAGAAAGGTCAGCTGTTGATCCCTCTCTACCCCCACAGTACATTTAGTATTAGGATGAATGCTTTCCTCAGTGACAAGGAGGGATTCTCTGATCTAACAAACAACTGCTTTCGAAAAGTAAATGATGCTGTGAGTAATGTATTAACCAACTGAGGTTCTGAAGAACCTGAGGAGGTGAGTCTGCTTTTGTCCGATTACAGTCAGAAGCTTCTGCTGAATCATCTTTCACGCGATCACAAGAACTGAACCATGAAACACAGAGACGCGTAGGTTGAGACGTAAAAGACTTAATACATGGATTTCTATCTGGGGAAATGGACGACATTGTCCCAGAAATAAATTAAGAATAGTCCCAATTGGGAACGCCCTGCCTCACTACCACTGCGACCGTTATTTGGCCTACAAGAACCGAGACTCTATAATGGGCTGTTTCTCAAAACACCTTGTTCTACCCCTTGGAGCAGGGAATGAAAGGAAATAAAAAGCCATTAAAGTGCGACGGCGTACAAGGGCTCCTCTCTAGCCTCCGTTTAAGAAGGAAGTAAGGGTGTACATTCAGTTAATAATGTGAATATGATGGTGATGAGGTCCCATACTCCGAGGAACGTAGGGGGCGATGCGGGAGACCCGCACTGCCGTACTAGGCAAGGTCCTAGTGGAGATGGTTTGCCATTGCCTTCCTCCGACCGTAATGGGGATGAATGATTATGGTGATGATGCAGATGACACAACAACACTCAGTCATCTAGAGGCAGGAAAAAATCCCTGACCCCGCCGGGAATCGAACCCGGGGCTCGGTGCCCGGGAAGCAAACACGCTACCGCAAGACCACGAGCTGTCGACGTGTTGAATACTAAATGTGATATTGTACGTCTCTTATCAAGCAACGTTTTGGGACGATTTCCCCAGCAGGTTGAAGCAGAGGTAATCAAGATCAAAGGACAAAAAATGCTCGTACACCAGGATAGTATGCCTGTTTTAAGAGCACTTTTTTAACACAGGAAGTTTACAGTTGTTCGAAATATTTGCTACCTGAACATATTTCTTTAACTTTACAGCGTTAGCCTTTGTCCTTACGTACACTGAAAACCATTAAAATTTACTGGTCAATGTTACATGGCTGGAGCTATTAATGGTCTACAGATTTTAAAACATTGTAGCTAAGTACTGATAGCCGAGTCGCTGTGGAAGAAGCAGTGTCTGATATCGGGGACCTTTCGTCAGAGACAGGGAGAGAGAGAGAGAGAGAGAGAGAGAGAGAGAGAGAGAGAGAGAGAGGGAGAGAGAGAAAGGGGTGGTAGTTAGAGAGAGAGGGGGAGGCAGAATATTGAAGGGTGGGAAGCAGGAGGGCGAAGCCTGGCATTCACCCAGACACGTTAGAGAAAAAAGTCAAACACGCACGTCTGAATATCGTCGCCACGCCTCTGCGTTGTAGGCTGTCATCCCCATCTTGTCGGAGCTGTTCGGAGCTGGACATTCTGCATGTCTTGAATAGAAATATTCTTGTCAGTGTTACCACTAAATCTTAGATAAAAAAATGGAAAATCTAGAAACGATTATTTTCATTAGCTGAGATAGTCATTCACAATTGTCGTAATTCTAAATCTCCACCTCACGAACGTCGGAGAAAGTATTAACCTAGCAACACCAACGCATTTTCCACAATGCTCGTTTCCAAGGAGGGGTGGGGATTACTCTACGCCCACAGTTAAAAGGTTTAAAAGAAATAGAAAATTCTTTAATTATTGTTGACTTATATTAACAATATAATTCTGAAAGAAGTACTGATGTGTAAGTAGGGTCCAGAACCAGAAAATATCTTTTAGCACACTGTTAGCAATATCTACACATTTTCAATAACATGTACCATCAGACTGGAGCTACTATATGACCACCACAAAAAATTTTACTCACAACATACTTTTTAAGAAGATATTGATGTGTAAGTTAGGTAATGAACCTGAAAATATTGACAGGGCATTCATTGTGGAAAGAGACATCTACTACTTACAACTAAATTTTTGCTTTAAGTTTAACTGAAAAATCTAAAATATTTGTGGAATCTGGTAGAAGAATTATTTAAAAAACAATATTTTTTCTAAATTTTAAAAAATAAAGTAACTGACTAGATTATAATATTTTCAAAAAAGTTGGCATGAAGTACCCCAGCCCCCCCCCCTCCCCCGCACCCACACACCACTTGTATTGTGAGCGTTAAAAGCGATGTCCCAATATGTGACGAAATGGTTTCACGTTGTATAACAGAAAAATGAGCAGTATTGTAGGGTAAAAAACTGGGAAGTTCAATTACGTGTCAACTGAAGAAGTAACTGCTTGTATTAACACAGGTCTGTAAAATTTAGATATTGCAATTAAACTGTCATAAATACTGCGTATGAAGCCACCAGCAAACACTGGTTAAACGAAAGGACAATAATAAAAATGGAAATATGAATATTACCGTTACTGCCTTTTGTTGTTGAATTCTCTGTTTGTGATATCTGCTTCCCTGTACTATGAATTGCACAGTTTCCCACCAGCGGCGTTGTGAAACTGATATTATTGCTATTTTGTGTTCCTGATGGCTAGTTCCAAGGTGCATAAACTGTAAGTGATAACATGGAAAGCATAAAAGTTTGATGGTTAAAGGAAACTAAGATTTCTTAAGAGATGACAAGTTCGAATTATTTTCACTTGTTAATTCGAATTAACTATTTTAAGCATTGTTAGCCTCCGTATTTGTGTCAAATAAGATGAAAGATGTTTGAACATTTCATGAGACTGTCGTTATACGAGACTTCATTTGAGATACAGTGAGGCTGTTTTGTAGTTTCCCCTTCAGTACAAGAAATTGTGGTTAAATTGTGTGACTCAGTTTTGTCTGTCCAGGTTCACGATCGTATATTTCACGTTAGTGTTTCTGGCAATTACTAATGCTCTGCTGGTCTGTATATTGTATCTCTACTAGTAACTATGACATATATCCAAATATCATGTTCACTTTTTGATTTCGAATTCGTGTTTCAGACGTGTTGTTTAAATACACTGATCTGATTACAAACACCATTCGACTGATAGCATTACCTATATATTGCTACATGAGATTTCATTTAGATAGAAGTTCACAGTCTGGATTATGAAGCGTTTCCTCAACATCTTATATGACACATTTGGCTACAAGTGACTTTCAAAAAGACACTTACAGGCACATACTTTTATCTGCGTTGTGTGAGTTATCAGTACAGTTCTTTTATGAGAGAATAAAAGAAACTAAATCTTACTGGACCACAGGAAGCTAACGACGACTTCATAAAAATTGTAATGCGCCGTCATTGTTGTACATTTCGTGATGCAAGCGTGAACCACACGTTGCTCAGACTCGCGATGTGACTAACGTACACAAACTTACTTTCAGTGTTATCACAAGGGCAGAAAGTAATAATATGGTTTCCTGCCAGGATGATGTGTGGATATCACTCTTCCATCTCGGGATTTGCAATATCAGTGCGTTTCGTTTATTTTAAACGTCACCTTCGCTTTGCAATTTCTTGGGGTGCACCCGATATATTGTTATGCAACCAACGCCATTCGTTTTGCGATTTTTCATGTTGTTAATTACATAAGAAATAATATGGGGTGTCCATTTAAAAAAAACGTAAGTTCGTATTGAAAATTATAATTGCTTACGTTTTAGAATGTCTCATAGTGTTTACTTTTATGACCTCTGCCTTACACTCATATCCGTGAAAGTTGTTTCTGAACATCTGTTGTTGTCCCAGGGATATTTGCGCTGAAACGTTTAAGTGGCCCGCCCTGTATATTGTTGATCTATTTTTTCTGGAATTTAGTTGGTTCAAATGGCTCTGAGCACTATGGGACTTAACAGTGGAGGCCATCATTCCCCTAGAACTTAGAACTACTTAAACCTAACTAACCTAAGGACATCACACACATCCATGCCCGTGGCAGGATTCGAACCTGCGACCGTGGCGGTCGGGCGGTTCCAGACTGAAGCGCCTAGAACCGCTCAGCCACTCCGGCCGGCTGGAATTTAATAATCAGGTATATGTTTACAAACGAACAATGAGATAGATATTTGAAATTTCTGGTAATCGTATTTAGCACAGTTTTTAGGTACATTAGTCACACCAATGGGTTCTAATTATCCAAATGAATGTAATAGATAATGAAGTTAATTTGGTAACACCATTGAAGATAGGAATCCACCTGCTTTGCTACGTGCTGTCACTAAAAGAGATTTTTAAAAGTGGCTGCTTTTATTGAATAGTATATGTACGTTTACATCTCCACATTCGTAAGTTTGCCAGCGATTTCTGGCCTATAAAGACCATACATTTTTTTAGTGATTATTACTGTTCACGAATATTTCTGGCATATATAACCAGTAATTGTTGTCTTCAAGTCTGAAAGAAAGCAGCATGCGTACCACAGAGTCTTTGGGCAGATCAAATTCAGAAGATAGACGAAAAATTGCATTAGAACTCTCCAACTCGAAAATCTATCAAAAAACTCTACTCGCTGCCCTAACTGGGCAAACACAGAATCAGTATTGACTGAAAGTACTTGTCATACATGTGAGTACAGTGTTGCCGAATTGCCTTTCATTGACGTCCTTCTTCTACTGAAAATTCGCATGCGACGAAATTTTGTTGCAGACCTTTTTTGCACTGTTAGCAAGTAAGGACATGCACGGAGAGTGCGAATTTTGGATCACCCGCCATAATTGTTACAAAAGGTAATCATATATGTTTCTTAGCATGTCTGTCAATCCACGTTGTTTGAATGACGCTCTGCCCGTAGTTACGATGCTCACTATGTGATAACAGGGATACTATAGAAAACGAGACACAGGCGAACGCGTGAAAGCCACGTGGCAGCAGGCAGCGCCGCCGCTCGAAACACCGCCCCCTTCCCTTCGCTTGGCTGGTTCGGTGCAGATACTCTGTCTGAATCCTTCCAGCTTCCTGAACAGTATGAGGACGGTCCGCCCTAAGGACCACCACTCACAAATATTGGAAAAGTTGTTCCCTCTCTAGATACCTGTCCGTGTCTGAAATACTGTACCTCTTGATGAAAGTGCTCCGTGGCCGCGATGGAAAGGTCACAAAGCAATGACAGAAAAATAATGCACTGCTATCGTGAAATTTTCAAAATTAAGAGGTATGTAATAAAGTCAGTACAAAAAAAGTTCTTTTGGCTTTAGTCCTTTTTGTTTCTCATAATCTTTCTGATATGTCTTAGGAGCAGACGAAAATCGTCAAACCTGGAGCAAGACAGAAATAACTGTACTGTCGAAAAAGGCGACAACAGCAGTAATGACAGAGGGGTAAATCTATCTGTTGCCACCTACAAAATATTCGGCGGTACTGTAAACAAGAAACTCAAAGCATCAGTAGAATATTTGATTGCTGCCTGGAGAAGGACGCTAATCTACTGTTGGTTATTTCAACTCAACTCATTGAAAAACTGTGAGAGTTTAATCAAGAAATGCATTTAACATTTAAATACGGAACAGGAAGAAGAACGAAAAAATTACGTACGGTCTAGAAGAAAGGATGACTTATGCAGTGCCAACAACGAAGCGAAATAAGGTTATATCTTATCCTATACCGCATGCGTCATCTATATCGACAGAGTTTCTCGCAGATGGTTTGAGAAACACTGCTGTAACACAGAACAATCTCACTGTACTAAAATGAATTCTTGATGCCTACACCATATACCGGTGCTTAGTAAAGTAATTGACGTGGAGAGAGGCGTTAATGAATGGGATAAAATGTTTTGCGAAAGTAATCAAAAAATGCGACACATAAAACTAAAATCATGGTTGTTGTTGGTAAGCACCCAACTCGCACTAAAAATATTATTTGTGTCGTTCGTCATCTCGAGGGCTGGTTTTATGCAGCTTCTCACGTTTTTCTATCCTGTGCAAGCATCTTCAGCTCCGCATAACTATTACAACTCACATTTACTTGAACCAGCTTACTATAATGAAACCTTGCTCTCCCTCAACAGTTTTCCCACAGTGTTTCCTACATTTCCAATGTAACTATTCTCTGATACTTCAGAACGTGCATTTTAGTCAATTTGTGCCACAAAGTTCTTTTTGCCCCAATGCAATACAGTACCTGATCCTCAATTACTCAATCTACTCACCTAATTTTGAACTTTCCTCTGTCAAACCGTAGTTCAAAACCTTCTGTGCTCCTCTCGTATTTACTGTTTCTTGTCTAGGGGTCACTTTCAAATGGTTCAAATGGCTCTGAGCACTATGGGACTTAACATCTATGGTCATCAGTCCCCTAGAACTTAGAACTACTTAAACCTAACTAACCTAAGGAGATCACACAACACCCAGTCGTCACGAGGCAGAGAAAATCCCTGACCCAGCCGGGAATCGAACCCGGGAACCCGGGCGCGGGAAGCGAGAACGCTACTGCACAACCACGAGCTGCGGACGGTCACTTTCAAAACTGCATTACAGGCAAATAAGATCACAAAGCTTTTCGAATCCCTTGTATTTATATTTCATGTTAACCCATTTATCTTCTTCAGAAACTCTTTTCTTTTTACTGCCAGACGGCAATTTATATCCTCTTTACTTCTGTAACTATCAGTTATTTTACCACCTCAAAAGCAAAACACTGCTGCTGCTTTTAGTGTCTCGCTGTCTAATAGAATTCCTTCAGCGTCACCTGTTTTTAGCTACACTTCACTACTCTTGTTTTGCTCTTGTTGGTGTTTATCATACAAAATTTTAACTGTCATCGACAAACCTAAAGGTATTTATCGCTTCTCCGGATATTTAGTTCATTTCCTAAATTTCTTCCTTTGTTATTTTCTATTTCCTCTATGTACAGACTGGATAACATGGGAAATAAATTGCAACTTTATTCCGCTTCCTTGTCAACTATTGGTTGTCTTTCTTGTTGTTCAGGTAGTGTAGCTGGAGTCTTGTTTCTGTACAGGTTATACAAAATTTTTCGATTATTTTAGAAGAACGTCAGAATTTCAGAGAGTATATATCAGTAAACATCGTCAGAAGCTTTTTCTAAATGAGAAATGGGTATATGTTTATGTTTCTTTACTCTTTCTATGATATATCAAAGGGTAACTATTGCTTCACATGATGCTAAATTTCTCTGTAACAGAAACTGATCTTATCCCAGGGCCACTTTTTCATCGCTCGATATATAAATCGTGTCGATATTTCAGGGAGATGACTTATTAAATTGGTGATTTCATAATACTAACACCTGTCCACTTTTTGACATCGGGATCTTGATATCTGATGTTATTTAGAATCTCAAGGTTGTTAAAGTCTTATTTACAATTAGATATTTCTCCATCAAATGCTGTCATAGTATCGTATCTCTCATCTTAAGAAACTTCTATCGCTATCATTAATGATGTCTATGCGTTTCTTTATTTTACATAATCCTTCTATGTTGAGGCATAAACATAAATATCTTGTACGAAACTAGTAGCACCTTCGTACTATCCTCCAGAGTTTTGGCATTCCCTGTTGGCCAATAGCCCAACAAGCGTTTGTTCAAGGACTGCGTCAGTGGTCGACCACGTGCCCACAAACATAGACAAAGAAAAGTGTAATGTAGCTGTAAAAGATCTCTCACTCTCAGGCTGTAACTGACAAACAGTAACCTTATAATCAGGCATGGAAAAAGTCTCTACACCGCACACCTACGAAAGACATTTGTCAAGAAATCAAAATACAAGATTTTTCAAGAGAACTGGCAAACTCGGGTTGGTATGAGGTATACAGGGGAACCAATATACAGAGGGGTCCCAAAAATGTATCTACTGTTTGAAAGTCCATAACTTGCAAACTAATTGACGGAGTTGTCTCATCTTTGGTGAAAGTGTAGGTTAAGGTCCAACTTAATGATATCACTGTAGGTGATCGAAATAGTCACCATTAACATCAACACACAAACGATGCTGCTGAACTGCAGCACGAACTACTGACTGCAACGTGTTCAATTGGGTATCTGCACATGAATGTACGATGGATTCTCGAAGTTCATCCAATGTGCGTGGCTTTTGTCGATAAACGACATCCTTTAGTGTTCCCCACAGGTAAAAGTCCTGAGGAGTTAGGTCTGGGGAACATGGTGGATACTCCACAGCACCTCTACGGCCTATCCATCTTCTTGGTAGAATTTAGTCGAGATACGCCCTAACACGATTTTGGTAGTGGGCTGTGGCACCATCTTGTTGAAAGTAAACTCTTCCGTCTCCATCAAGTCTGGGATGACAGGTAAAATGGGTGTCTGAAGCTTCTGAAGGTACACCTCACTGGTAACCGTGCCGTCAAAGAAGAATGGCCCAAACAAGCCCCGATAAGACAACCCACACCACACATTTACTCCTGGCAAATTCACGGCTTTGTCTACATGGACGTTCGAATTTTCGGCGGCCCAGTAGATGCAATTGTGGCGATTTACTGTACCACTGAATTCGAACTGTGCCTCATCAGACCACACAATCGTCTCTGCAAACTCTTCATCGTTGCGCACCATCTTAGTAAACCACGCGTAGTACTCCATTCTACGATCTGGGTCCTCCTCGCTCATTGCGTGCAGCAATCGTGAGATGTAGCACTTCCACTTTACTGTCTTCATAATTAGCCGAACGCTTGAGCGACGCACTCCAGTTTCACGGTCACACTGTCTCAAAGACTTCTGTGGTGAGCGTGTGAATTGTTATGACACACGACGGGAATTAGCTGGACTTGTTATTATTGCAGATCGTCCAGATCGTTGTTTTTGTACATCTTTAACACAGCCTCCGGCCTCAAATTTGTCTCTAATGCGACGAATAGTTAAATGTGTCGGTGGCTCTGTTTAATACTCATTTCGCCATTGCCATTGAACCTCATTAATGTTTTCGTACTTAAAATACCACTTCAAAACTGACCTCCTTTCATCAAATGTAAGCCATATTTACTCGAGTAACTAGGAGCAACTAAGAACACAACACTGACTATCAGGCGACTGTCGTCTGACAAAACAGAACAACACTAGACAACGCTTGTGTGGCGATTGCCGGAACTACAAACTATTACACTACCAAAGACGAGACATTTCCGTCAATTAGTTTGCCAGTTATGGACTTTTAAACAGTGGATGCATTTTTTGGACCCCACTGTAAATACGACATTCTCTAAATTCTCAACATTATTTAAACTGAACTTTTAAAAGACATTTCTAAAAGTGCCCACATCAGTATCAACGTCACACGAAAACTAACGCATAACACAGCAGGTATTAGGATGTCCTCCCAAACTCTTACACACTTCAGTTCCATGAGAAACAGTCGCTATGAGCCAGAGTTGTTAAATGTTTTCACAGGCACAGAAAGATTTGTAGGTAGGTGTTGACTGCTGCAAAAATGTCATTTAATGACAAAATAGTATACAACGCAATGAATAAAGCTAAAACTATCTGTAGTGTAATTAAACAGGAAACAGGGTGAGACAAACAAAAGCATAATAATATACTGATCACGGAGGAGGATAAATTAATAAATGTCCCACATCACGTATAAAACGATGTGAATGAGTATGTTTCAAATATTACAACAAAAATTGACAAAAACAACTATACCAACTGTAAAAAATTATGCGCTAAACGTAGTGATGTTAGTGTCAACCACAGAGCATGAAGATAGTAAAACTGTGTGACAGTTAAATAACAAAAGGTATCAACGTGTATGCTGAAATAATCCGTACAGAGTATGCAAGCCACCTTAACAAACGTAGTAAATGACTCATTCGTATCAGGTAGATTTACAGAGTATTCAAAACAGGAAAGAATTAGCTTCTGCTAAAGAAATGTAATGCAGAAGATATTTTCCTGCAGTCATCATTACCAAAAATAATATAATAAATAGAGAGACAGATTAACGAATTACTCGAATAGAGCCTTCTACGTGAATCGCAGTTTGGCTTTTTGAGTGGTAGAAGGGTAGAGTCAGCTGTATAGAATTAAAGAAAGTGGTACTTGATGCTCTTGACAGACGTGAGTGTGAAACAGGCATATTCTGGGTTCTCTATGAGGCTTTTGATACTGTCGACCATACTATTCGACTAAATAAGTTGGAGTAATTACGAATAAGAGGCGTAGATAATAACTGGTACTAAATATACCTAGTACTTTGGATGCAAAGTGTAGAGATACTACGTGCCCAAAACAGGGCTAAACTTGTAGTAAAACACTTCTCAGAATGGAAATACACATATGCAGGAGTTTCTCTGGGTCGTATATTAGTACTAATGGACTTAACAATAATGTTAGCCATGGGAAAAAATTCTCTTTGCTGGTGAATGCAATGGTACAGTCACTGAGAAAACAAGAGAACTTCTTGCAGAGAAAGCGAATGAAAACCTCAAGGAAGCCAACAATTTATGAATATACAATAAAGTGACACTGGACATACAGAAAACGAATGCTATGAATTTCAGTTTGAAGAGGGAAGATGGCACTGTTAAACTAAACGTCGATGGTGCCTGTATAGATTTCATAACAAACACGAAATTTCTAGGTTTATTGAGTCTCATGGAACTGGTATAAACACACAAAGATACACTACTGGCCATTAAAATTGCTCCACCACGAAGATGACGTGCTACAGACGCGAAATTTAACCGACTGGGAGAAGATGCTGTGACATGCAAATGATTAGCTTTTCAGAGCATTCACACAAGGTTGGCGTCGGTGGCGACACCTACAACGCGCTAACATAAATAAAGTTTCCAACCGATTTCTCATACACAAAAAGCAGATGACCGGCGTTGCTTGGTGAAACGTTGTTGCGATGCCTCGTGTAAGGAGGAGAAATGCGTACCATCACGTTTCAGACTTTGATAAAGGTCGGATTGTAGCTTATCGCGATTGCGGTTTATCGTATCGCGACACTGCTGCTCGCGTTAGTCGAGATGCAGTGACTGTTAACAGAATATGGAATCGGTGGGTTCAGGAGGGTAATACGGAACGCAGTGCTGGATCCCAACGGCCTCGTATCACTAGCAGTCGAGATGACAGGTATCTTATCCGCATGGCTGTAACGGATCGTGCAGCCACGTCTCGATCCCTGAGTCAACAGATGGGGACGTTTGCAATACAACAACCATCTGCACGAACAGTTCGACGACGTTTTCAGCAGCATGGACTATCAGCTCGGAGACCATGGCTGCGGTTACCCATGACGTTGCATCACAGACAGGAGCACCTGCGATGGTGTACTCAACGACGAACCTGGGTGCACGAATGGCAAAACGTCATTTTTTCGGATGAATCTAGGTTCTTCGAAAATGACTCTGAGCACTATGAGACTTAACATCTGAGGTCATCAGCCCCTATAACTTAGAACTACTTAAACCTAATTAACTTAAGGACTTCACACACATCCATGCCCGATGCAGGATTCGAACCTGCGCCTAGAACCGCTAGACCACCGCGGCCGGCTTTACATGATTAAATAATTTCATTATAAAGCCATACTGTATTGTACACGAGGGTAAACTGAATGAGGTACCATCGTTTTAACAGACTTGCCTGGCCTTGTATTCTATGGAGGCTCCAATCTTCATCCGATCATCTTGGTATAGGCTTTCCTTGGATTCCATATATATATATATATATATATATATATATATATATATATATATATATATATATATATATATAGGGTGAGTCACCTAACGTTACCGCTGGATATATTTCGTAAAATACTGACGAATCGAATACTGACGAATCGATTCCACAGACCGAACGTGAGGAGAGGGGCTAGTGTAATTGGTTAATACAAACCATAAAAAATGCACGGAAGTATGTTTTTAACAAAAACCTACGTTTTTTTAAATGGAACCCCATTAGTTTTGTTAGCACATCTGAACATATAAACAAATACGTAATCAGTGCCGTTCGTTGCATTGTAAAATGTTAATTACATCCGGAGATATTGTAACCTAAAGTTGACGCTTGAGTACCACTCCTCCGCTGTTCGATCGTGTGTATCGGAGACCACCGAATTACGTAGGGATCCAAAGGGAACGGTGATGGACCTTAGGTACTGAAGAGACTGGAACAGCACATTACGTCCACATGCTAACACCTTTTTATTGGTCTTTTTCACTGACGCAAATGTACATTACCATGAGGGATTTCCGTTTTCAATTACAGAGTGGAATAGTGTGTCCCGACATGTCAGGCCAATAGATGTTCAATGTGATGGCCATCATTGGCTGCACATAATTACAATCTCTGGCGTAATGAATGTCGTACACGCCGCAGTACATCTGGTGTTATGTCGCCGCAGGCTGCCACAATACGTTGCTTCATATCCTCTGGGGTTGTAGGCACATCACGGTACACATTCTCCTTTAACGTACCCCACAGAAAGAAGTCCAGAGGTGTAAGATCAGGAGAACGGGCTGGCCCATTTTTTGCATCCTCCACGTCCTATGAAACGCCCGTCGAACATCCTGTCAAGGGTCAGCCTAGTGTTAATTGCGGAATGTGCAGTTACGTCGACGCGTTTCCAGTGGGACATTTTCGAGCAACGTTGGCAGATCATTCTGTAGAAACGCGATGTATGTTGCAGCTGCTTGGACCCCTGCAATGAAGTGAGGACCAATGAGGTGGTCGCCAATGATTCCGCATCATACATTTACAGTCCACGGTCGCTGTCGCTCTACCTGTCTGAGCCAGCGAGGATTGTCCACGGACCAGTAAGGCACGTTCCGTAGATTCACTGCCCCGTTGTTTGTGAAACCCGCGTCATCGGTAAACAGGTAGAACTGCAACTCATTCTCTGTTAACGCCCATTGACAGAATTGCACTCGATGATTAAAGTCATCACCATGTAATTGCTGATGTTGTAAGTAGGCTGTTTAGGTTTTTTTATTGGTAACGCCACCTCTGTATGAAAATCACTGGCTGTGCTGTGTGCAGTCTGTGGCTGCTTTGCATTGTTGTAATACTCGCCATTGTAGTGTTAGGCAGCTGGCTGTGAAGCGACACATGAAACGGGTGAAAGCGGTGACGATGCAGTATGCGCATGACGCTACTTTGACTCAGTCCACCGGCTCTCGCAATGTCCCGTGTACTCATGTGTGGGTTCATGGTAACAGCAGCTACCACACCAACGGCACCCGCTTCTCCTGTTACGGGCCTGTTATGGACCCGTTTGCGTGCCACGACCGTACCTGCTGCATACAGTTGGCGGAAGATGATTTGCAATGTGCGGCACGTTGGATGCTCTCTGTCCGGGTACCGTTCTGCATACACCCTGCAGGCTTCAGCTGCGTTTCGTCGACACTCGCCATAGATAAGTATAATCTCCGCCTTTTCAGAGTTCGAATACACCATGGTCACAGTTTCTACAACACTATCACAGACGTCTGGTAACACGGTGTACTACAGTTGGTCTGCGTGCGGAGACGAATGCAGAATAACAATAGCAGCAATCGCTACATGCGGACACTGCGACAGCTGGACCAAACCACAACAGTGTACTACAGCCATACTCGTAAACACGGTCGTCATCGTAAACATGTCCCTACAATGCTGCTCGCCGACCGTGGCCCGTGTTTTTTACAACACGCAACTGAACGTCGGAGGTTTCAAGCGTCAAATTTAGGTTACAATATCTCCGGATGCAATTAACATTTTACAATGCTACAAACGGCACTGATTACGCATTTGTTTATATGTTCAGATGTGCTAACAAAACTAACGAGGTTCCATTTAAAAAACGTAGGTTTGTGTTAAAAAACATACTTCCGTGCATTTTTGTATGGTTTGTATTAACCAATTACACTAGCCTCTCTCCTCACGTTCGGTCTGTGGAATCGATTCGTCAGTATTTTACGAAATATATCCAGCGGTAACGTTAGGTGACTCACTCTGTATATATATATATATATATATATATATATATATATACTCCTGGAAATGGAAAAAAGAACACATTGACACCGGTGTGTCAGACCCACCATACTTGCTCCGGACACTGCGAGAGGGCTGTACAAGCAATGATCACACTCACGGCACAGCGGACACACCAGGAACCGCGGTGTTGGCCGTCGAATGGCGCTAGCTGCGCAGCATTTGTGCACCGCCGCCGTCAGTGTCAGCCAGTTTGCCGTGGCATACGGAGCTCCATCGCAGTCTTTGACATTGGTAGCATGCCGCGACAGCGTGGACGTGAACCGTATGTGCAGTTGACGGACTTTGAGCGAGGGCGTATAGTGGGCATGCGGGAGGCCGGGTGGACGTACCGCCGAATTGCTCAACACGTGGGGCGTGAGGTCTCCACAGTACATCGATGTTGTCGCCAGTGGTCGGCGGAAGGTGCACGTGCCCGTCGACCTGGGACCGGACCGCAGCGACGCACGGATGCACGCCAAGACCGTAGGATCCTATGCAGTGCCGTAGGGGACCGCACCGCCACTTCCCAGCAAATTAGGGACACTGTTGCTCCTGGGGTATCGGCGAGGACCATTCGCAACCGTCTCCATGAAGCTGGGCTACGGTCCCGCACACCGTTAGGCCGTCTTCCGCTCACACCCCAACATCGTGCAGCCCGCCTCCAGTGGTGTCGCGACAGGCGTGAATGGAGGGACGAATGGAGACGTGTCGTCTTCAGCGATGAGAGTCGCTTCTGCCTTGGTGCCAATGATGGTCGTATGCGTGTTTGGCGCCGTGCAGGTGAGCGCCACAATCAGGACTGCATACGACCGAGGCACACAGGGCCAACACCCGGCATCATGGTGTGGGGAGCGATCTCCTACACTGGCCGTACACCACTGGTGATCGTCGAGGGGACACTGAATAGTGCACGGTACATCCAAACCGTCATCGAACCCATCGTTCTACCATTCCTAGACCGGCAAGGGAACTTGCTGTTCCAACAGGACAATGCACGTCCGCATGTATCCCGTGCCACCCAACGTGCTCTAGAAGGTGTAAGTCAACTACCCTGGCCAGCAAGATCTCCGGATCTGTCCCCCATTGAGCATGTTTGGGACTGGATGAAGCGTCGTCTCACGCGGTCGGCACGTCCAGCACGAACGCTGGTCCAACTGAGTCGCCAGGTGGAAATGGCATGGCAAGCCGTTCCACAGGACTACATCCAGCATCTCTACGATCGTCTCCATGGGAGAATAGCAGCCCGCATTGCTGCGGAAGGTGGATATACACTGTACTAGTGCCGACATTGTGCATGCTCTGTTGCCTGTGTCTATGTGCCTGTGGTTCTGTCAGTGTGATCATGTGATGTATCGGACCCCAGGAATGTGTCAATAAAGTTTCCCCTTCCTGGGACAATGAATTCACGGTGTTCTTATTTCAATTTCCAGGAGAATAAATAATGTTATTTTGTTTGTCTTAAATTATGATACCACGACATGTCGATTTTCTATGTAAAAGTGATCTATGGGTGAATAAAACTACTACTACTACTACTACTACTACTACTACCACCACCGCCGCAGCTACTATATACATTCCTCCCATCTACCAACCTTCTCAGTTTTTTAGTTAGCAAAGGCAGAAAAATAATAAAATAGCACAAATCAAATACTGCAAATATCTTAATTGTCACGACTATATACAGAGCAAAACGAATAACAAATAGATGCCTGGAAATTAAAACTAAAGGAAGAGTAAAATTTCTGAAGATTGTTGGTCTATTCACACAGCTATAAAATAGTGAATGTTGTATAGCAAATAAGAAGCAGCACTTACATGTATAGAGTAAGAAGGCAAGGTTTGTAAGAATCTTCGAAAGAAGTAACAGACAGACAGGATATCAGAAACGTCCTTGACATATACAGGGTAAAATACAAGTTACAAGAAAACTAGAGAAGATGGAATCAACATAATGCTAAGAATGGATGCTGAAAGACAGAGACGTAGTAACAGAAATTGGATACGAGCTCATGAAAGTCCGGGAGATGATAACGAAGAGAAATAAGCAACGTAAACGAGGAAGTGAAAAATAATAATGACAATAGTAAGAATAATAATAACAAGAGTTTCTTCCAGTTCTCTTCAATACCTACAAATAATCCCTTATTCAAAACAAAACTTCTCCCGAGGCCCTGTCTTAATGTCAAGAAACAAACGACCTAAGATGGCCTAATATGGAAGAAAATTGCAACACTGCAAAATAATTGCTGTAGAGTAATGAAATTTCTGGAATACATTTGTCTAGGTAACATATCTGTTTAACACGGAAGATCACAGGTTAAGGTAAGGGCGAGTTAAGCCATTGCAAATGTGAAATGTTGCTGCATTAATAACCGGTGTAACCGCCAGAATATTGAATGCAAGCATGCATCATGCTGTACTGGTGCCTAATGTCAGTCTCTTAGAAGGAGTTCCGTGACTTTTGCAATTGGTCGATCAATGCAGCGACCGTTAATGCTGTTTGCTGATGACTCTGGAATTGTCGTCCGATGGTGTCCCATACATACTCGATGGGAGGCAGATATTGTGATCGAGCAGGCCAGTGCAACGTGTCGGCACTCTGTAGAGCATGTTGGGTTGCAACAGCGGTATGTGGTCGAGCATTATCCCGTTGCAAAACGCCCTCTGCAATGCTGTTCATGAATGGCAGCACAGCACGACGAATCACCTGACTGACGTTCAAATTTGCGGTCAGGGTGCGTGGGATACCACGAGAGTGCTCCTGCTGTCATGCAAAATCACACCCAAGAACATAACTGCAGGTTAAGACCCAGTATGTCTAGCACGCAGACAGGCTGTGTGCAGCCCTCCACCTGATCTCCTTTTTATCAACACACACCCATCACTAGCATCAAGGCATAGCCAGCTACTATCAGACAACACAATGGACCTCCACTCTGCCCCACAATGAGCTCTCGCTTGACACCACAGAATTTGAAAAGGGCGGTGGTTTGTGTTTAGTGGAATGTACGTTACAGGGCAGGGCGTCTGGCTCGGAGCTGTCAATGATGTAGTCGATTTGTAACTTCGTTGTGTCACTGTGGTGCCAGCTGTTGTTCAGATGGCTGCTGCAGATGCAGTACGATGCGCCAGAGCCATACGCCGAATCCGATGCTCGCGATAGGACCGCATGGCTGTTCGGAACCTGGTCTTCTCGCGACCGTACATTCTTGTGGAGCTGCTGCCAACAGTCATGTACAGTGGCTACATTCCTGCCAAGTATTTCTGCAGTATCGCAGAGGAAACGTTCAGCTTCTCGTAGCCCTATTACACGACCTCGTTCAAACTCAGTTGGGTATTGAAAATGGGGCCTTTCTCGCCCTAAAAGCATTCTTCACTAACGCGAGCTCACCACACACAATCTGAAAGCTAACTAACGTTCACGACCGTTAAAGCGTATATTTAAAGCAAGCCTGATTTGCTTCCTCTTAGTGGCGCTACTACCGCCAGTTTTATGCGAATTGCGCGAAATTTGAATGTACATCATCTTTCAGATGTAGAAATACGCCTTCCAGCTTTCGTTCATGTCGCACAACTCCTTCTTAGTGTTGCGATTTGTTTTGCTTTCAGTGTATATATAACAGGATGAGAGAGGAGCTATCTCGAAGTCCAGCTCGTACGTGTTTGTCACTGCAGTGGCCGATGTATGAACGGACGCAATGTCCTGACGCAGGAGAATAGCTTCACGTGTTAATGAAGCCTCCCGTGGCGTCATGGTGGAATAATTTCATATTTAACGGTGCAAAACATATAAATTGCAAGCTTTCATACTTTTAAAAAGCTTTTTACGCTCCAATCTTGGTTGCTGCTGCTTCAGTTATGGATACGATACATTTACGTTACGCAAATATGAGCCCGCCGCTGTTTTACACTTTTCCAGATAGTCAATCACGAGTGTAGTTCATGAGAATCCTCTATCTTTTCAACGGAGCAAGTGGTTTTCACTTTTGTCGTGCACTTTAGCTACTCCAAAAATAAATATTCATCTCTGTGGTATAAAGATCGTTCCAAGTTTGATCCACAGTCCCAAAATAAGCCATACGTTATTTGAATTATGATAAAGTTTTTCCAAAGTCTTTCTCCAAACGTGTTTTGACTGAAATCAACAACACTGCACATTGTGCTTCTGCGTGTGTTGACCTTCATATCACATTGTAGTGCGGCAGAATAGGACAGTACGAAACACAGTCTACAACTGAATAGTAGCGAAGCCACTATTGACGATGTTGGGAGGAATGAATGAACCACGACCGAAAACAGCGTCAAGAAACAAGCTGTAGACCTAGGATGACACTACGAGAGGACCGAGAAATCATCAGAGAAACACTCGGAGCCCCTGATTCATTGTTATCGCCTATACGATGTGCAACTGGTGCTTTAGTGAACCCAAGGACCATTAATAGACGGGTCACAGAAAAGGGGCTGAGGTCAGGGCGCCCCTTGCGTCGACTACCGTTCATCTCTTATACCAGCAAGGCCCGGTGAGTACGTTTACCAATGAATTGTACACAAAAAGATTAACTGTCCATTACCATGAAACAAAATCTAGACTGACAATTTTGGTCCGAATCTCACTGGCGGTAGTAGAATAGTCTTCAGTAGTGAGTCTCGCTTTAAGCTGAGCTCCGATCACCAGCGAAGACTTGTCTGGAGACGCACCAAACAGCGGTGGACTACCAGTCTGGCTCTCGCCCATCATACAGCCAGACTACCAGCAGTAACGGTCTAGGGTATCATTTCATTTCACAGCAGGACCCCTTTGGTTGTCATTCGAGGCACTCTTACAGCATAGCTCTACGTCGACTGTATTCTACGCCCTGCTATGTTCCATTTCATGGTATGCTACTCTGGGCTTATATCTCAGCAAGATACTGCCCGCTCGCACACGTCGAGAGTTTCTATTCCTTGTCTTCGTGCTATACAAACCCTGCCTTAGCCGCCAGCAAGGTCGCCGGCTCCTTCTCTAGTTAAAGAAAGTTTGGAGCATTGTAGGGAGGCTCCTCCAACCAACTCGAGATTTTGGTAATCTAACGCGCCAATTGGACAGAAATTTACACGATATCCCTCATGAGGGCATCCAAAAACTCTGTCGATCAACGCTAAGCCGAATAACTACTTGCATAAGGGCGAGACGTAGGCCAACGCTTTAGTGACCTCGTCATTTAGTGGATCTCTTTCTCTTGAATAAACCATCGAAATTTTTCCAAAATTTAAATCATTTGTTTCTCTGTAAATGTGCATCACATCTACTGATATCTATCCGATTCGAATAATTCCTTCATGTTGCGTCGTTTCTTATATCTTAAAGTTTACACGATAAGCTTAAATTGTAACATTTTTAGCTGACTGTATCTATGAAAACTAGTTGATTTAAGATAAAATAGAAGCAACAATAATCAATTCTGAACAGTTTATAGAATGACAGTGCTACAAACCAAACAATATGTTAAATCATAGACTGAAAATATCCGATACAGAATTAATAAACAAAAGAATAATATTAAACGAGATAGCCCACTGTAAAGATGTCAAGTTAGAGCCCGAAGTTAGACTGTAATTGTAAAGTAATTAACAAAAATAGTCCAAGTATTGTTTTCAATACATAATTTATGAAATTTTAATTTGCGAACTGTAATACTTCAACATAATAATCATATAAGAATTATTGTCATGATCTGCCTAGCCAATATTTGTAATCCGTTTTGTGAAAGCATATAAATTCGAGTTGTAACTTTAATAATATATAGGGTACACCACACATAGAAAGCTTCTGTAATTGTTAGATCTTACACAGGGTGTTACAAAAAGGTACGGCCAAACTTTCAGGAAACATTCCTCATAAACAAATAAAGAAAAGATGTTATGTGGACAGGTGTCCGGAAACGCTTAATTTCCATGTTAGAGCTCATTTTAGTTTCGTCAGTATGTACTGTACTTCGTCGATTCACCGCCAGTTGGCCCAATTGAAGGAAGGTAATGTTGACTTCGGCGCTTGTGTTGACATGCGACTCATTGCTCTACAGTACTAGCATCAAGCACTTCAGCATGTAGCATCAACAGGTTAGTGTTCATCGCGAACGTGGTTTTGCAATCAGTGCAATGTTTACAAATGCGGAGTTGGCAGATGCCCATTTGATGTATGGATTAGCATGGGGCAATAGCCGTGGCGCGGTACGTTTGTATCGAGACAGATTTCCAGAACGAAGGTGTCCCGACAGGAAGACGTTCGAAGCAATTGATCGGCGTCTTAGGGAGCACGGAACATTCCAGCCTATGACTCGCGACTGGGGAAGACCTAGAACGACGAGGACACCTGCAATGGACGAGGCAATTCTTCGTGCAGTTGACGATAACCCTAATGTCAGCGTCAGAGAAGTTGCTGCTGTACAAGGTAACGTTGACCACGTCACTGTATGGAGAGTGCTACGGGAGAACCAGTTGTTTCCGTACCATGTACAGCGTATGCAGGCACTATCAGCAGCTGGTTGGCCTCCACGGGTACACTTCTGTGAATGGTTCATCCAACAATGTGTCAATCCTCATTTCAGTGCAAATGTTCTCTTTACGGATGAGGCTTCCTTCTAACGTGATCAAATTGTAAATTTTCACAATCAACATGTGTCGGCTGACGAGAATCCGCACGCAATTGTGCAATCACGTCATCAACACAGATTTTCTGTGAACGTTTGGGCAGACATTGTTGGTGATGTCTTGATTGGGCCCCATGTTCTTCCACCTACGCTCAATGGAGCACATTATCATGATTTCATACGGGATACTCTACCTGTGCTGCTAGAACATGTGCCTTTACAAGTACGACACAACATGTGGTTCATGCACCATGGAGCTCCTGCACATTTCAGTCGAAGTGTTCGTACGCTTCTCAACAACAGATTCGGTGACCGATGGATTGGTAGAGGCGGACCAATTCCATGTCCTCCACGCTCTCCTGACCTCAACCCTCTTGACTTTCATTTATGGGGGCATTTGAAAGCTGTTGTCTACACACCCCTGGTACCAAATGTAGAGACTCTTCGTGCTCGTATTGTGGCCGGCTGTGATACAATACGCCAATCTCCAGGGCTGCATCAGGGATTCCTTGCGACGGAGGGTGGATGCATGTATCCTCGCTAACGGAGGACATTTTGAACATTTCCTGTAACAAAGTGTTTGAAGTCACGCTGGTATGTTCGGTTGCTGTGTGTTTCCATTCAATGATTAATGTGATTTGAAGAGAAGTAATAAAATGAGCTCTAACATGGAAAGTATGCGTTTCCGGACACATGTCCACATAACATATTTTCTTTCTTTGTGTGTGAGGAATGTTTCCAGAAAGTTTGGCCGTACCTTTTTGTAACACCCTGTATAAGGACTTGCAGTGGTAGCTGCGGTGTGGTAATCCCGCCGGAGTTTCATTTGAGGTTTCGATATTCTTATTCAGTTTTGCGCAGTCTTGAATCAGTTTCGTCAGCACTAAATCCTTGTTAGTGTTGTCTCATTATGATACAGTAAACACGTTTCAAAAGCATCTCCTGCATTAGGACTAAGTTATTTATTGGTGAACGCGTCGCAAAGTGTCCGCCTGTGCATAAAATTGAACACAAACGAGATTTTCAAAGGCTCAACTATGTTAAACTGAGCTACACTCCGCGACACCTCCTCAACAGTCAGCAAGTTAAGTAATGGGAATGTCCCCAGTAAGGCTGATTATGTTTTAACGTGCCAAATGTCTAACCAATCTCAAGACACTGACGGTACCATGAAAGTTGTGTACAATGAGTTCAGCTGGAATGCAAATCGCGTACGTTCATGTTTCCGTTCATTCATTTATAAGCAGCCTTTGTTGCTGAAGCAGAGTCAAATGGGCAGTCATTGCAGCGGAAATACGGGCGGTACACGCAGAAATCCTCTGATATAAGTGGTTTTGACAAAATGCACTTTGTTGTGCGGCTGCGGCTGGAAACGAGAATCTCTGAAACGGCGAAGCCGTCGCCTATTGGCATACCAACGTCGTGGGCAGCTATGGAAAGTGGTTGAGGCATGATTAAAGGAGCAGGCCGTATGGTACTGGACGACAACGTCTCATCACAAAACGTAGACGTCGGAGGATGTCTCACTGTGTAATCTAGGATGGGCAGCGATCTGCGGCAGATCCGACGACAGAATGCAGTGCTGGTGCAGGCACAGATGTCTCGAAGCACGCCGTTCAAAGGCAGTTGTTGAACACGGAGCTCGACATCGCACGCCCCCTACGTGCTCCTGTGTTGACCCAACGGCATCGTAAGTTATGACTGCAGTGGACACAGCGTCACTGAGTTTTTACCGTAGGTCAACAGAAAAGTCTCAACTGATGAATGAATTGCATTTGTTGTTACACCGAGGTTTAAATTATTTTCGTTCTTTATTTTTATAGGAGACGAATTCTATCAATGCGAAATTGGCGATTAGTATGAATACATTGTAAAAGCGTAATATATACCAGTTTTAGCAACTGGTCTATACAATTTATTGAATTCAAATGAATTTTCTGTGGCATCCCAGGCACAGACATCAACAGATTTAGACGTACGTGCGTGATATGGGAAGACATTAATTTCTTGTCCAGCATATGGAGCTTGTTGATACAGGATCCGCAACTGTAGAACGTCGATCTCTTCTCTTTCAGGACACCTGATATATAACTTCGGATAATGGTCTTGGTGGCCGATACCCGTAGTGGTTTTTAAAATAAAATGTGGAAATGGTCCTGACATTGTATTAAAAACTTATCAGAGAAGAGAACAGCGGTATTTAAACCGACAACGTATAACAGCACTGCTAAGAACGCAACAAGCTAAACTGGTCAGCCGGCCGGTGTGGCCGAGCGGTTCTAGGCGCTACAGTCTGGAACCGCGCGACCGCTACGGTCGCAGGTTCGAATCCTGCCTCCGGCATGGGTGTGTGTGATGTCCTTAGGTTAGTTAGGTTTAAGTAGTTCTAAGTTCTAGGGGACTGATGACCTCAGAAGCTAAGTCCCATAGTGCTCAGAGCCATTTGAACCATTTAGTGGAACTGTGATGTACACAATCACAGTATAAGACACAAAATTCATCTCGAAAGGGTAGACTCCCAGCGAGACCAAAATGGTTATGAATGCTGTTATCCTTAAACAATTAATGAACACGTCTAAGGCCGGTATTACACTATCATATTTCTTTGTCAAAGTTTGTATGGCAGATATTTATGTCAAAGAAATTTGATGATGCAATAGGGACTTGGTCAAATTTCGCCTGTCGTCAAATAAATATAATCAAATCTAGGGCTTCGCCATAGTTTTGCTCATAAAAGCCGTTCGTCGTTTGTTAACTGCAACGTGCAATGTAACCCCTTGGAGCGCTGTCATCGCTACAGCTATTTGATGTCAATGTAAGGTGTTTGTAGACATGGTTTCAAAGTTGGTGTGTTCCTTCGACTCCTTCTCACCCTCTCTCTCTTTTTCTTTAATTAACTTGCTTCGACTAGGGGGGGGGGGGGGAGGGTTAGCAAGGAGCACAGTGCATTCTATAAACTGTGTACTGATGGGCAGGTGGAATATGCTGCAGGCGACCCAATATTACAGCTACAACCACCCACCTCTACATCTGGAAACATCCAGGCATTTTTTCAACAAGTCGGAATAGAAATGTGGTCACACTCTAAAATAAAAAATTCTTTCTTAGCTCTCCAGTCTACTTCGGCTATTTTTGTACGCTGGCTGCCAAAAGTTAAAAAGCTCTTCATCTGTTTCGTACTTTTTATTAATTTTGTAGTTGTTGGAACAGTAATTCCATTAATTAAATTATTCAAAAATAAAAATAGTTCTTATTACCCACATAGTGTACTAAACATTTATTTACCTTTAAATATTCCCCCATCACGGCTTTATAAATCGCTTCACACGTTTCTGATATTATTTTGCTTAATGTGCTATGCGATATTCAAATACTGTATTGTAAACTTGAATACCTCTTTCCTGTATGAAGAAATCCCAGTGTCACAGCTTGCCTGTCTTCTGCAGGTATATCATTTCTCAAGAGAGCATTCTGTTTTGTAATATGAGAAGCCACTTTACTGAGCAAATACTGAAATATACTGTCATTCAATCGTAACTAATTTATATATATTACATGATGTCCTCCTCTTGCAGCTATCTAACAAGTTTTGCTGAATGCTTTTACTATCTCGTCGTAATACCTATGGGTTCATCCAAGTATGTTTCCTTTTTTCCCGCCACTTTTCTTCCAAATACACATACAGTGCAATTGTCGTACTAGTAGCTGCAGCGCATAATAACAAGTAGTTATCCGCCATCTTGAAATTTGATGAAAACTATGACAACAGTGTAATACCCCTTTTAGCACCACGTTGAAGATTTTTGTCAAAGAAATTTGACGAATATTTAATCACATTTCTTTGTCAAAGAAGTATGGTAGTGTAATACCGGCCTAAAGAGTAACTACCATGTAAGTTACACATATTCTACAGTATTACGACAGAGAAACGGAACAATCGAGCAAGGTAGGGATCAAAATTTAATTCTTCTGAGCTGTTGACCTGTCTTCCCTGGTTTGCGACTGTCGGATGTCTATACGCTTTCCAACATATATACGCTTTCTAACGTATATAACGTATAGGTTATACACGTGGGTATACACATTCGACTGTCACATCCGACTTGTAGTTATACTGAAACGCGTTAGGGAATGCGAGAAATAATGGATCACATTAATAGCATATGAGAGAAAAGCAAAGCCGTCAGAGCTGGAAAGTAGTGTATAAACCAAAGTTCAGGACGGACTAGCGAAACTGGGCAGACCCCTTAGACCGGGACGAGACATGATGTCTCCACACCGAAGTGAAGTTAGTGGTGAGACGAACATAGCCACAGTAGCCTATAAAGCAACTTGGCGTTTACAATGATTTATTAGTGGATCTGTTTACTGTTCGTTCCTTCTTACTAATATGAGAATAAATTCCAGTACTACGTTAAGTGAAGTTTTGCAGCTGAATATGATTTCCAATTTTTTTTAAAAATTTTATTGTCACCCTTAACTTTATTCAGAAATAAATTCTCCGCAGTAAACAGCTACCTGTGGACTGCCTGTTGATGGATGTGCCGTTATCTTGCCATGTTCGCCTCCCATTCTCCCCCTCAGCAGACTTAAGGAGGCTGAGTGCCGGAACCACTAAGCCGCTGAAAGGGTTCTCGGCAGAGCGTGCGTCGCAGCAGCTGATGCAAGCAACGAGTTCCAAGATGGAGGCTGATGGTGACGGTTAACCTAAGCAAGCGTCGATGCACTTCTTGTACACACATCAATTAAACGTAATTTCCATATAGTTTTTAGATATTTCACGAATTAAATAGTAATCTAATGGGTGCCAACACTGTCAAATACTCGTTATCCGTAAAGCAACTGAAGATAATAAATGAAAGATATAAAAATGAGCGTTATAAATTATGGCTGCCGACAATGCGTCACAGAAAATCACAATACACTCCCTGCTTTCGAACATAGGTGCTACGCTGTTTTAATATTGACGTTTTCAAGTTGGCGAGCATAAAACAGAGGAAAAGAAAGGTTTTACACATCTAGTAATGCATGTCTGTACAGCATCTCCGTTGTTGCACTGCACAAATTATTATTTTGATGTCTCTTGTTTTAAAAGGATTTGCACATTTGACATTTTGTTATACGGTAAAGTGTAAAACAAGTACCTACAAAGTTACTGTCACGAAGTTATACGAAAATTGGGTGATGTTGGAAACTTCCAATTATCTGTATGAAGTGTGATCGTTTTACAGAGTATCTGGAACTTTAGCAGCATATTACAATTAACCAGGTTATGTGCTCATAGCTGGATATCACCGTACAAGGTTCCAACTGACATGATACTCCTGGTCGGGTCTTGCTGACATCCTTCGACTGCATTTAGTTATCTTCAAAATATACGGGCAGTTCTGGTTACAGGTGACACATTGCATTTGACCAATCGCCTTCAATAAACCTTACCTTATGTAGTAGCGCGTAGATTCATGTAGCTACTGAAGATAAATTTAGCAGTGTAACGTCTCATCCAGTGTGATAGTTCATATAGATTTTGCTCGTATTAAGTAATCCCAAATAAACATAAACTAAATGATTGTAAACGAACGGCTATCTACATTTTTTCACAAACTGACTGAAGTGAATGCCGAGAAGGTTCCTTCGAAAAAGATTTGGCTGATTTTCTCCCCTTTCCTAATCAAATGTTTGTTGCTCTGCCTCAAATGGCTTCGAACCTCCTTGTCAACATAAAGTAGGACGCTATTGCTGTTGTTCGATTCCTGTTAACAGTCTATACAAAACTAAAAGGGTAGTCTTTGCTAAACCAGACAAAAAGGAACAAGATAAAAGGCCTTCCTTCCTTCTCGATGTGAGCCCTCCCTAAGCGCAGGAGAGTACGGAATTATTCGAAAAATAAACCAACTGCTCTAACAGTGCAGTATTATGAAAGTAAAAAATCGTTAAATTTATGATTTATTGCGCAGCACCCGTGGTGTAGGGGTAGCGTCTTTGATTCATAATCAAAACGTTTTCGGTCCCGGGTTCGATTCCCGCCATTGCCTAAATTTTGATAAATAATCAGCATTGGCGGCCGAAGACTTCCGGCATAAGAAGTCAGCCTCATTCTGCCAACGGCCATGTCAAAGAGGCGGAGGAGCGGATAGAGGTTCAGGGCACTCTCTTGTCCTAGGGGTGGGAAGTTGCCCCTAAAGGCGAAAGAATCAGCAATGATCAACGACATGAGGATGCAGAAGGCAATGGAAACCACTGCATTAAAGACACGTAACGTGTATCCACAGGACATGTGGCCTGTAATTGAAGAAGTGTCATGATGATCTCTCCATTGGCAAAAGATTCCAGAATAGTCCCCCATTCGGATCTCCGGGAGGGGACTGCCAAGGGGGAGGTTATCATGAGAAAAAGATTGAATAATCAACGAAAGGATAACGTTCTACGAGTCGGGACGTGGAATGTCAGAAGCTTGAACGTGGTAGGGAAACTAGAAAATCTGAAAAGGGAAATGCAAAGGCTCAATCTAGATATAGTAGGGGTCAGTGAAGTGAAGTGGAAGGAAGACAAGGATTTATGGTCAGATGAGTATCGGGTAATATCAGCAGCAGTAGAAAATGGTATAACAGGTGTAGGATTCGTTATGAATAGGAATGTAGGGCAGAGGGTGTGTTACTGTGAACAGTTCAGTGACCGGGTTGTTCTAATCAGAATCGACAGCAGACCAACACCGACAACGATAGTTCAGGTATACATGCCGACGTCGCAAGCTGGAGATGAACAGATAGAGAAAGTGTATGAGGATATTGAAAGGGTAATGCAGTATGTAAAGGGGGACGAAAATCTAATAGTCATGGGCGACTGGAATACAGTTATAGGGGAAGGAGTAGAAGAAAAGGTTACAGGAGAGTATGGGCTTGGGACAAGGAACGAAAGAGGAGAAAGACTAATTGAGTTCTGTAACAAGTTTCAGCTAGTAATAGCGAATACCCTGTTCAAGAATCACAAGAGGAGGAGGTACACTTGGAAAAGGCCGGGAGATACGGGAAGATTTCAATTAGATTACATCATGGTACGACAGAGATTCCGAAATCAGATACTGGGTTGTAAGGCGTACCCAGGAGCAGATATAGACTCAGATCACAATATAGTAGTGATGAAGAGTAGGCTGAAGTTCAAGACATTAGTCAGGAAGAATCAATATCAAAGAAGTGGGATACGGAAGTACTAAGGAATGACGAGATACGTTTGAAGTTTTCTAACGCTATAGATACAGCAATAAGGAATAGCGCAGTCAGCAGTACAGTTGAAGAGGAATGGACATCTCTAAAGAGGGCCATCACAGAAGTTGGGAAGGAAAACATAGGTACAAAGAAGGTAGCAGCGAAGAAACCATGGGTAACAGAAGAAATACTTCAGTTGATTGATGAAAGGAGGAAGTGCATACATGTTCCGGTAAAATCAGGAATACAGGAATACAAGTCGCTGAGGAATGAAATAAATAGGAAGTGCAGGGAAGCTAAGACGAAATGGCTGCAGGAAAAATGTGAAGACATCGAAAAAGATGTGATTGTCGGAAGGACAGACTCAGCATACAGAAAAGTCAAAACAACCTTGGTGACATTAAAAAGCAACGGTGGTAACTTTAAGAGTGCAGCGGGAATTCCACTGTTAAATGCAGAGGAGAGAGCGGATAGGTAGAAGGAATTTATTGAAAGCCTCTGCGAGGGTGAAGATTTGTCTGATGTGATAGAAGAAGAAACAGGAGTCGATTTAGAAGAGATAGGGGATCCACTATTAGAATCGGAATTTAAAAGAGCTTTGGAGGACTTACGGTCAAATAAGGCAGAAGGGATAGATAACATTCCAACAGAATTTCCAAAATCATTGGGGGAAGTGGCAACAAAACGACTATTCACGTTGGTGTGTAGAATATACGAGTCTGGCGACATACCATCTGACTTTCGGAAAAGCATCATCCACACAATTCCGAAGACGGCAAGAGCTGACAAGTGCGAGAATTATCGCACAATCAGCTTAACAGCTCATGCATCGAAGCCGCTTACAAGAATAATATACATAAGAATGGAAAAGAAAATTGAGAATGCGCTAGGTGACGATCAGTTTGGCTTTAGGAAAAGTAAAGGGACGAGAGAGGCAATTCTGATGTTAAGGCTAATAGTGGAAGCAAGGCTAATGAAAAACCAAGACACTTTCATAGGATTTGCCGACCTGGAAAAAGCGTTCGACAATATAAAATGGTGCAAGCTGTTCGAGATTCTGAAAAAGGTAGGGGTAAGCTATAGGGAGAGACGGGTCATATACAATATGTACAACAACCAAGAGGGAATAATAAGAGTGGATGATCAAGAACGAAGTTCTCGTATTAAGAAGGGTGTAAGACAAGGCTGTAGCCTTTCGCCCCTACTCTTCAATCTATACATCGAGGAAGCAATGATGGAAATAAAAGAAAGGTTCAGGAGTGGAATTAAAATACAAGGTGAAAGGATATCAATGATACGATTCGCTGATGACATTGCTATCCTGAGTGAAAGTGAAGAATAATTAAATGATCTGCTGAACGGAATGAACAGTCTAATGAGTACACAGTATGGTTTGAGAGTAAATCGGAGAAAGACGAAGGTAATGAGAAGTAGTAGAAATGAGAACAGCGAGAAACTTAACATCAGGATTAATGCTCACGAAGTCAATGAAGTTAAGGAATTCTGCTACCTAGGCAGTAAAATAACCAATGACGGACGGAGCAAGGAGGACATCAAAAGCAGACTCGCTATGGCAAAAAAGACATTTCTGGCCAAGAGAAGTCTACTAATATCAAATACCGGCCTTAATTTGAGGAAGAAATTTCTGAGGATGTACGTCTGGAGTACAGCATTGTATGGTAGTGAAACATGGACTGTGGGAAAACCGGAACAGAAGAGAATCGAAGCATTTGAGATGTGGTGCTATAGACGAATGTTGAAAATTAGGTGGACTGGTAAGGTAAGGAATGAGGAGGTTCTATGCAGAATCGGAGAGGAAAGAAAAATGTGGAAAACACTGATAAGGAGAAGGGACAGGATGATAGGACATCTGCGAAGACATGAAGGAATGACTTCCATGGTACTAGATGGAGCTGTAGAGGGCAAAAACTGTAGAGGAAGACAGAGATTGGAATACGTCAAGCAAATAATTGAGGACGTAGGTTGCAAGTGCTACTCTGAGATGAAGAGGTTAGCACAGGAAAGGAATTCGTGGCGGGCCGCATCAAACCAGTCAGTAGACAAAAAAAAAAAAAAAAAAAAAAAAAAAAAAAAAAAAAAAAAAAAACCGCTGGTAAAACGTGTTAGAGGAATAATATTGTAATTGGTAGGGTTCCTGTGTGTTTGCTTATGACCTTAAAACAGGTGAAGGAGTGCTTGACAAGAGAGGAGACCATAAAGCTGGAAAGTACAGTGCAAAAAGGAAAAAAGTAACTGAATTCATTTCATAACTACAGGCAAGGGAGAGTCACTACTCTAGAAGTAAGAGCCAGCGCCCTTATCTGTCAAGTGACCTTAGTATAAACAAACTTTTCCTCATGTATAACAATTCATTTACATCTGATCTGAAAGTGAAGAAAACATTTTAAACGAAAGTATTTAATACAAAAATTAATCTAGGTTTTGTAACAGCAGCAAGTGATACCTGTAGCTTTTGCCATATAATGTATCACCAAATGAAAACTGCTACAGACATCAACACAAAGGATGAGCTAATGATTGAACTTGGGTCACATAAATTAAGATCTAGAGGTTTTCACAAATTAATGAATTAAACATACTGTACCCTGACATTTGCCTTTGATTTACAGCAGGTACAACGTGTCCCAAAACTATCTATTGGTGAGGGATACTATGCAAGACAGAAATCTCTGTACTCCTCTTATGTAACAAATGTGGCGGGTACAGAACCTACATTTTACATTCGGAATGAAACGCAGGCAGGTAGAGGGTCACAAGCAATTTCCTCGTCCATCACCGATTTCTTAAAGAAACTGACCATTGACACATCTGTCACATTTCTCAGACTGTTCGCGGATGGATGTGCTGGCCGAAACAGAAATCAGCACGTTGTTCATGCAGTTGCATTCTGGTTATTCAATGAACCTCCAGTGCATGTGAGTGATGTATTTCTCTGCATTCCAATTCGAAGACATTCCCTTTTAGCTCTTGACAGAGTATTTGGACGAGTAGGAAAGAAACTTCGTAATGTTTCAGAAATATTGAATCCAGACACGTACCAGGATGTTTATGCAGAAGTGAGTGAAGTAAGGATTTCAGGGAGAGACTGGGAAATATTTGATTTCAAGGAACTATGTACAATTTTGAGGCCTGTAGATGGGATCAGTGATCCGAAAAGGATACATTTGAAAAAATATATGATAGGTGAAAGGGTAACTGACGTGAAAATCAAAACGCACGTCACCTTCTATTATGATGATCCTTCAAAGGGCTTTTTGCCATTGGGGAAATGTGGATACAACTTGAACAAAGTATGAAATATCTCCAATGTGTCTTCACTAATGGGGTTGAAACAATAAAAGGAAGACGATGTGGAAAAACTACTAAGCCTCAGATATGGAAACAACTGGAGTGAAAATGAAATACTTTAATTTGTCACTCAGACTCTCAGCCTTCCATGTAACGAACTTGTCCAAGATACTATTTGCAATTGTTTAGAAGAGAAGCCTTTTTGGGAAGAATATTGTGAACTTTGTGATTGTAAATGAAGTACATTTTCGTTTTTGTTCCTACTTCTGGTGTTAAAATGTTACACTGAATGCTGAAAAATGTATTTTCAAATAATAAAAAGTATTTTTACCAGTTCTGTGTCACTGAAAACTAGTCAAAACGCATTATGTCCAAAATAGCTTACATCAAAAGGCAGATTGTCCAACAGAACCCAACGAAATGCATTTTGTCCATCACTAAAGCGCTCATATCTTGAAAGTATGAAAAGTAATTTCCTTGAATTAAACACATTTTGACCAATAGCCCTATCTGAATATATGGTGTAAAATTCGTAAAAATTAATGGAATGTTTTTTTGCGATATATGGTTTTCGCTTCTCCTGAAAATATACTTTATGGGATCTAATGCGTCTTGAAAAGTAGCTCCTCATACATTTTGCAGTCATGTATATAATAACAAATTTAAGAGATTTTTCATAATGTTTCCAAGGAAAATGAACTGAATTGCTGCAATTGTGCAATGAACTAAAGATAATTTCATCCCTCATCCTAAAATGCAGGTAGTGTATGAAAGGAATTGCGTATAAGAATAAAATTTCACTTCACTATAGGCTTCACAGATCTATGGTGCCTGTATCTAAATAGCATTGGCAGGTCTACTAGAATGAACACGGGATATGATTTGCAGAGAAAATATCGATTTCCGACTTATATTTATTTTAGCTCTGTGAGGCACTACTTGCAGTTATGCAGTACTGAATATTGTTGGAAGCCGTGTGATTGCGACGAATTTGGACTAAGGAGAAAATCTGATTCATAAGAGCGTGCCACATTCATAAAAGATCAGTATACCCAGTTTCAGAGTCTCGGAGACTCGAAGCGAAGTCACATGGAGGAGAAACGACTTCCTTCTTCCAGGGACTGCTGGCAAGATTTCAACAGCGAATGTCTGAGACATTCTGAAACGATTCCGCTGCCTCCCTTATATCTTTCGCTGTAGAGCGTGGCAAGATAAATGAGGGCGAAGAAGGAGACATACGTATTGGCACTTTTCCTCAGTACCTTCGCGAAGGGAGGAATGAAGGGTTGGGTGAAGAATGGCAGCAGAAGCAAATATACGTCGTTTCAGATTTCTACAATGTTAAGCATGCTCTACTACTATTCTGGTAATAGTGATGAAATTTATGTTCTCTGTGGGTGCGATTCATTGATACAACGTTGATTTGATGGTTAGGACCTTAAATAGAATTCTTCTTACGTTGATAAGCCTGCAGCATTCCACAGACGCGATCGAAGTATTAACGTACCCCCGCATTCGTGACAGACATAGAACCGCCACCGCTGTGAGCTTGCCTTGTCGCGAGAAGCAACTTCCAAGCAGTTGCTGACGCACCAAATAAGTCGAGCCGGGAAAAAAATTTACATGGCAAAATGTTCTCTCGAGAGGACAGTCCGAAAAGTTTCCAATATCCGAAAGGAACTCTAATAAAACGGCTGAGGAAGAGGAGCGAACGGAGGCGCGACGAAAGTTCCACCCCTCGCTGGCCGAGGGAGGGGGAGGCCCTTCGCGCGCTCTGCACACGACGGCAGTCGAACGTCGTTTCGACTCCAGAACTCCGTCCTCGGTGTAGGCGCGAAAGAATTGTCTGTGAACAGCTCCGCTCCTGGCTAAGCTGTGACGTCGAGCAGAGAATTTAGAGACAAGGCCTTCTGGAAGCGATAATTACACTCTGCAGCGCATTAGTGACATCTCAGTGCGCAGAGACAAAACGCAAGAGAGAAAAATATTTAATTAATGTCAGTAAAAGAAATCGTCTCATTGCAGTATGAAGTACTGCGTCTCACTCTATAATATAGCAAACAGAAAGATGGACTCACCCGGGGCAAAGCTTTTCATAGAATGTCACTTCTTATGGTCTATTTAAATGGAAAACTACGACAAAGAGTTTTATAGGTTCAGCGCAAGAGGGAGAAGTTATTCTGAAAACGGGCGAAAAAATGTTCTAACAAAATATTTGCAAATGGAGAAGGATATCGAAGTCCAGGGGAAAACTGAATATGACCTTTTTTGTAGGAAATTTAATGTAGTTTAATTTCAACTGGCAATATATTTTCGCTAGAGGCCCCGTTTTGCAAGTTATTCAAGGACAACGGAGAAAAATGTTTAATTAACGTCGTTTAATCTTGTATTGGAAATATATTTTCGATACAGGTCCCATTTTACCAGTTATTCAAGGAAAACATACAAAAATGACCTTCAGACCCAAGGCCGCACTCGTTTACCACCAGCCAGGATTTCTACAGAATAACGGGAATGTTTGAAATGAGTAGTGGCAGCCATGGGCTAGTGGCAGCACTGCGGATTCATGGAAGTTAGTGAGTAAGCAGTCCGCCATTTCAGTAATCATGGATCAGTGGAACGGGCAACAGAGTGCATTAGCCATAAAAATGTTTTATAAAAGCAATGGTAGTTTGGTGGCGGCGCAGAGGGAGTTTCGACGTTTTTATTGTTTAGGAACACGCGATAAAATGTCGGATCAATAACTTTGAAGAGACTAGATCTGCCCTCAAAAAGAAACCAACAGGACGACCAAGAAGCCTGCGTTCTCCAGTGAACATTGACATAGTACGCGAGTCTGCCTTATGGAGCCCATGGCGTTCAACTCGTAACCAAGCAACAGTGGTTAGAATGTCGTCAGAAAGAGAAAACGGAACTGGATTGGACATTGTTTGAGAAGGGACTGTTTATTGAAGGAAGGAGCAGAAGGAATGGTGGAGGGAAAAAAGGGAAGAGGAAAAAGAAGATATCAAATGCTGGAAATATCAAAGGAGGCAAATATTCAGAAATGAATGGACAGACAAAAGTGGAAGAGGCTTAACGCATGACAAGACCTGCCGTAAAGCAGAATACCATACTACTACTACTAACAGGGAGAATATTCGCAGAATTCTTCATCTTGATTTAAAACTTCGTCCGTACAAACTACAGATGATGCAACAACTGAAGGACAACGATAACCGGCTACGATTAGGACTCTGTCAACAAACGATAACAAGAATAAACAAAGACGATGAATTTCTAAAAATGTTTTGGATGTCAGATGAGGCACATTTTCAAATCGCCAGTTACATGAATAAACAGAACTACAGTTACTGGGTAAACACAAATCCTAATGACGTTCATGAAAGCCCTTTACACGCTTTACACACAGGATGGTGTGGTGTTTTATCACATGGGATTATCGGACCGCATTTTTTCGCAAATGAACAGGGAAACACAATAACTGTCAATGCCGATCGTTACGTGAACTTTCGTTACACCTGCCTTGAACAACTTTCCAGACGTTCAAGAATCCTGGTTTGAACAGGCGATATCACACAATGCACAGCAATCAGTGGCATATGTGCGAGAATTGTTTGGCAACCGTGTGATCTCACGTTCGGTAACATTCCCTGACCCCCTAGAGCGCAAGATTTATCCGTTTGTGATTTTTTTCTTGTGGGCTACCTCACGAGCAAAGCCTACACAACTCGACCAAGAACCCTGGATGCGTAAAAAGAGAGAATTCGGATGCAATTCACAGTATCCCAGCTGAGGTGTTGCAGCGGTTAATGAAGAATCTCAAAAGCAGATTTCACGAGTGTATTCGTACAGGAGGACGCCATCTAAAGGACGTAATTTTTTTTAAAAAAAAGATAAATGCCATCAATATTTCGTAAATGGCAAAGTTGTAAGGTTTCAGTTACTATGAAAGCAATTTCTTTCCTTCATCACTTCCCGTTTTATTGGATTGTGGAAATGCTCCCGTTTTCCTGTGTCACCCTGTAGTGCGCCGTTCATGGCACTCCATACTACCACTTTACAAAAATGAGAGAGTATACGAATTATTTTCAAATTCAACTCTTCATTATATGGGCTATTAAGACAGAGGCTTAGTCGCCTATTTTGTTGGCATTAGTTTAAACTTTCCAGAGACATTAATGAATGAAAAAAAGACTTGTAAACGTTATATAGTAACTAATTGCGTTCACAGTTCAGTCTAAATTAAATTTTTACAAGCACAGTAGTTTCCTAGTAAGAAGGCGAGACAAACAAAAATTTTAAACTGTTTATTTTATGCTGCCAAAATTTACAAAACTTTGAGGTAAAATTTACACTAACATCCATTTTACAATTTGAAAGCGCATAGATAAGCTGGTAACGTAATAGCCCAGTCAGTGAAGACCAAAATCTTCGATTATGGAAAATAATTCGTGTAGTCACATAATTTTATAGTGGTAGGAGGCAGTGCCAGCCACAACATATTAGAAACACTGCCTAGTGGGAGAAGAGTGTGTCTGAGGGGGTTCGCTTCGAGGTTAGTTTTGGACATTTTTTTTCAATTACATAAAAAACACTGTGACTTTCTAAACGTATCCCAGTACAAAATTAAAAACATTAAGTTTCTTACAAAACGGGTTATATTAAATCTTCCCTAGAAAACGTTATTATGCGTTAATTTACTCATCGTAGCTGGCAATCTGTCGCAGCAGAAATCCAATTTATCTATATATCTAAGAAATTGTTCAATTGTATCATCAGATCCGTAGAGAAGACTCCACTGTATCCTGTTCGGTAATCTACGTTTCAACGCATCTATCTGTATCATCTCGTCTAGTGGTTTATCAAGAGGCACCAAAGTTCGCAATTGTTGTTCACAAACGATTTTCATGCGTCCATTGCCCGGTTTGAAATTTGACCCATTCAAAAATTTTGACTTAATTCTAGCTTGTTTAGTTTCTGACCAGAATTTGTTCACGAAAGCTCATTCTACCTCACTGAACGACATTTCGGGTTTGATTGATTGGTTCGCCCATGACAAAGCCTCCCCATCTAAAAACTTTTAAAGAAATTTAATTTCCAAATAACTGCTCATTTTATTTTCGAAACCATTTTTAATCTGGTACATGAAATCAATTGGATGTATATTTCTCCCCCCTGAAAATGCTTTTATATTGACATTGTTCCACAATGGAATGTAACTGAAAACGATTTCGTTGCAATGGAATCTTCGATTTCTTGAGATTAGGATTTGAAGTTCTAAATTTCGCCTAAACAAGTGCCTACAATTTCTTTCAATTCTGCGAAATTCTCATTTGCGATTTTAGTGAAATTTTGAGTATTTTGGTCTGTTTCTGTGAACTTCTTTACGAAATATTTGTTGAGTTTTTTTAATTGTAATACTTCTACAGTAGCAACTTTTTCGAAATTTTCCGCGGAATCTAACCTCTCTTCGAAATCTTGAGGTTCCTGCTTCAAGGTGACAATTTCCTCTTCTATAGTCGAAACATTTCTGGTATTTCCGTCTACTTTTTCCCAGCATCTTTCTAAGCTGTCCTTTGTCTCGCGAATTTGGGTTCCATGATTGTATAATTTTTTATCGATTGAATCAAGAAACATTTCCTGTTCATCAATTGATCTTTTTTGTTCATCCATTGATCTTTCTTGTTCTTCCATTAACTGACCTAACCTATCTAAGGCAGATACATTTGATTCAAATCCACGACTCAAATCCACAACTCAAGACAAGTTTTATATCAGGTATGAACAAACGCAACACGCACTGTTGACAGTATAGTGTAACCAATTACCGAGAATCATTTGTCGTGTTGAACAGCGGATTAGTTAACAGTTCTGTGGACCTTTGAACATCTTTTCACTCTGTAAATCGCTGTGTCTTGTGCTGAACACAATTACGTTCCGCAGAATTCGATTTAATGAATGAACATAATGAGGCTCTTAGTCGCATTTCTTGATTACCACTAAACATTAAAGAATAAAAATCAAGCGGCATCCTTTATTTTGAAATCTTTATTTCGTAACACTGGATTTTCTCCAACAGTACCACTTCAATTTAGCACAGTTTGTTGTTTGCATGGCGAATCAAAATGGTTCAAATGGATTTGAGCACTATGGGACTTAACATCTGAGGTCATCAGTCCCCTAGAACTTAGAACTAGTTAAACCCAACTAACCTAAGGACATTACACTCATCAATACCCGTGGATAGATTCGAACCTGCGACTGTAGTGGTCATGCGGTTCCAGAGTGACTCGGCCGCAACGGCCAGTCATGTCGAATTATGCGCCTGCGTGGAGAAGAAGCCAATCGGGATGAGATCTTTGAGACAATTTTAGAAGACGAGAGGTAAGCAAACCAAAATCAGTGATTCTATGAAGGTGAAAGTCATACCCTCATAAACTGCAGTATCGATAGATCTTGAAATTTATGCAAAATGAGTAGAGGGTTTCGTGAAACCCACCACGAAACGGATAGGTAGGCGAACATACGTATAATGATAATCCATCGTCGTGTTTTTTTTATTTTTTTTATTTTTTAACATTAACTTGGCATCCCTAACTGGGGAAACGGCCGATGGACTGTCGTTAACCGGCATGGTAGAAACTGTTGATGGCCAGTGGACATTTCGAAATTTAAAATCAAAATGCGATCTTCGCGAACGGTGATTAGGCAATAATTATAATGGGAGTAATTTAAATCAATGCATAAAAAGACAATAAGTTTTGATTTTGATCAAATTTTGAAGAACAGCAAATTTTTAGTGTTCGTAAAACTTTGAATGGTAGCGGGAAATATTTTTTGCAGTGTCGTTTTATGAACAATGATGCTTCGTAGTTACTTTTAAGATTGAGTTTTGACGACAAATGGCAGCACATAGTTCAGAAACTGTTTCATGAACTGAAGTGGCATTAGTCGACGTATAGTAATACAACGTGCTAGAACTGTTACGGCAAAGGAAACGCCAGTACAAAAGCAATTGGAAGAGCGAAGACGTGGACATCGGATGACATGCGCGTTTTGGAATATGGCAGCGGTGGAGGCGTGTTATCGGCAGCTGACAACGCAGGGGAACGGCGGCATGTCGGACAGGGATCTCGCCAGGGGTGCTGAGATGGCGCTTAACATTGCAGCTGTTAACGTAAGTTATATTATTATTAGAGACAGGTACTTCAATTATACTTTTAAAGAGTATGGACTTAGAAATTTTGCAAACTAAAGTTATTTTTCTTTGTGAGTCAGTAAGAGAGCAACATGGCTTCAATTAATGTAAATGTGGATGATGAAGCCATCACACAAGTTAATGGTGACAGGAATGGAGAGAAAAATAATGAGTTAGCTAATATTACTGTGTATAATGAGACCACTAACCAGGCAGTGCTGAAAACAATACTGATAAGTTAATCAAAACTGATGTTCGTAATTTACTACTATGATGTACCATATCATGACATTGTTGGAGTAAATGGAGGACAAGGAACTGATGATAGTTTAAATCAGGTTGAACCAACACAATCATGAAGCAGTGGAGATGAGTTTAGCGTTGGAATACCAGCAGAGTGTAGTCTCTGGAAAACTATGTATACCGTACATTAAGACACACGTCAAAAGCAAAACATAGGAACTATATAAGGTTGACTGGAAGAATCACTAAAATTGATGAGTCTTACAAATTTTTCAGAAGAAAACTTGATAAAACTAACAATGAATTGAAACAAACTAATGAGAATTTGACCACGAAAATTAGACACGTTAATAATGATTTAAGGCAAAGTGGAAACGATCTATTAAAGAAAACTGATGACTGTGTTGAGCATCTGATCAAAACTTGTGAGTAATTAAAAAAGGAAGTAATGGATGAATTGTCTAAATCAAAGACTGAAATGAAAGGCATTCATAAAATTCTTAACACAAAAAATTAAAAGGCAAACACCAGAATCGATCAGCTGACCAATTTTTTGGAAAAACAAAAGGAGAATTTTCAGAAAGGTTTTGCTCCAATGAAAATAACGTCAAAGATAACGATGGTCAAATTACTGAACTAACATCTAGAGTTGACCAAGTATAGAAAATATCATACCATACTGCTCAGAATTGTCATAACAGCATAACGCAATTCAGTGCTGGAATAACTCAAAAATAAAAAAAAAGTAGATGACAACAGCCATGAAGTAAGTACTGTCAAAACTTAGTGTCATAATAGAGCAGATGAAGATATTGAAAAGAAAACTGAAGAATCTGTAACTACAAAATATTGATGTTAATAAGCAAGAATGAAAGCAATATGATGCTCAATCAGAAAATAGAACTATAGAACGATTAGAGGCTTGGTGTTTCCAGGAAAGATATTGGGATCGAATAGGAAGTTGTGATGCAGCTGATGACATGTTTTGTGCGTATGTAAGTTTCATGAGTTTCGAACAAGGGATTTAATGCATCCTGTTGCATTTGTGAAACAATTTGCAGTGTATTACCTAAAACACGGGATAATAGAAAGAAAATTAAATTTGTCATTACTGCGTTGAAAGGCGATCATTGTCATGGAGATAGGGAATGGGTTCTTCTTGTAGAACATTTGATGCATTTATAAGTGCTCTCCTGAAACCGAATTAGTCAAATACTGCGCAAAATAATGTATACAGTGACATTTGTATGGGAAGAAATTTTGTTAACAGTGGACGTCAAACTTATAAGAAATTCTTTCAAAATTATTGGGAGAGGAACTTAAACGATCCTCTGATGGAAAGGGATTTAATTTTCATTCTATTGGTCTAATTACTGTCAGGTGTATGTGACATATGGCCTGTAATGGAAAAAGTGTCATGATGATCTCTCCATAGGCAAAATATTCCGAAATAGTCGCCCATACGGATCTCTGTGAGGGGACTGCCAAAGGGGAGGTGACCATTAGAAAAAGATTGACTAACCACCAAAAACGTAACGGTCTACGAGTAGGGACGTGGAATGCCAGGAACTTGAATGTAGTAGGGAAGCTAGAAAATCAGAAAACGGAAATGCAAAGGCTTAGCCTAGAATTGGTAGGGGTCAGTGAAGTAGATGGAAAGAGGAGAAGGATTTCTGGTCAGATGAGTGTAGGGTTTTGTCGACAGTAGCAGAAAAGCGTATGACGATAGTAGGATCCGTTGTGAACAAGACGGTGGCGCAGAGAGTGCGTTACTGTGAACAGTTCAGCGATATGGTTGTTCTCATCAGAATCGACAGCAAACCAACACCGACAACATTAGTTCAGATATACATACCACAGTCGCAAGCTGAAGACGAAGAGATAGAGACGGAATATGATGTTAGTGAAAGGGTAATACAGTAAGTAAAGGGAGACGAAAATCTAATAGTCATGGGTGACCGGAATGCAGCTGTAGGGGAAGGAGTCGAAGAAAATGTTACTGGAGAATATGGGCTTTGGAAAAGAAATGAGAGAAGAGAAAGACTAATAGAGCTCTGTAATAAATTTCAGCCAGTAATAGCGAATACTCTGTTCAAGTATCGCAAGAGAAGAAGGTATACTTGGAAAAGGCCCGATGATACACAAAGATCTGAGTTAGGTTACATCTTGGTCGGACAGAGATTCCGGAATCAGGTAACTGGATTGTAAGGTGTACCCAGGAGCAGATTTTGGCTCAGATGACACTGTAGTAGTGATGAAGAGTAGGCTGAAGTTTACGAGACACGCGAGGAAGAATTAATACGCAAAGAAATGGGATTACTAAGAAATGGCAAGATACGCTTGAAGTTCTAGAATAAGGAATAGCTCAGTAGACATTACAGCTGAAGAGGAATGGATATCACTGAAAAGGGCAATCACAGGAGTTGGAAAGAAAGACATAGGTATAAAGGAGGCAACTGCGAAGATACCATGGGTAACAGAAGAAATACTTCTGTTGATCTATGAAAGAAGGAAGTACAAAAATGTTCAGGGAAATTCAGGAGTGCATAAATACAAGTCGCTGAGGAATGAAATAAATAGGAATAGCAGGGAAGCTAAGACGAAATGACTGCATGAAAAGTGTGAACAAATCGAAAAATAAATGACTGTCGAAAGGAATGGCTCAGCATACAGGAAAGTCAAAACAACCGTCGGAGAAACTGAAAGCAAGGGTGGTAACATTAAGGTCCAAGAGGAATTCCGCTGTTAAATACAGAGGAGAGAGCGGATAGGTAGAAAGAGTACATTGGAGGCCTCTGCGATGTTGAAGATTTGTCTGATGTGATGGAAGAAGAAACAGGGGTTGATTTATGAGAGATAGGGGATCCAGCGTTAGAATGAGAAATAAGGAAGCCTTGAACGTCGTAAGATCAAATAAGGCAGAAAGGATAGATAACATTCCACTAGAATTTCTAAAATGGGTGGCAACAAAATGGCTATTCAAGTTTGTATGTAGTAGTCTGGCGACATACCATCTGACTTTCGGAAAAATAACATCCACACAATTCTGAAGACTGCAAGAGCTGACAAGTGCGACAATTATCGCACATCAGTTTAACAGGTCGTCCATTCACGTTGCTGCCAACAACAAAATACAGAAGATTGGAAAAGAAAACTGAGGATGTGTTAGCCGACGATCATTTTTGGCTTTAGGATAGGTAAAGGCACCAGAGAGGCAATGCTGACGTTGTAAACGGAAGCAAGACTAAAGAAAAATCAAGACATGTTTATAGGACGTGTCGTCCTGGAAAAGCGTTCGACAACGTCAAATGGTGGAAGATGTTCAAAATTGTAAGAAAAATAGGGATAAGCTATAGGTAGAGATGGGTAATATACAGTATGTACAAGAGCCAAGAGGGAATTATAAGAGTGGACGACCAATATGTGCTCGGATTAAAAAGAGTGTAAGACAGGATGTAGTCCTTCGCCCCTACTGTTCAATCTGTACTTCGAAGGAACAAAGATGGAAACAAAAGTATTCAAAGAACTGTGACGGACGCCCGAACACCAGGGAACTGACATGCATCGAGACTCGAAAATAGTGCGTTGATAATCGCTAGGCACTAGACGCAACCTGGATTTACCAAATAAGACCTGCAAAAAGGTCGACTGATTGTTGCGCTCTATAAGGTTCAGGAATGCAATTAAAATTCAAGGTGAAAGGATATCAGTGATACGATTCACTGATGACATTGCCATATTGAGTGAAAGTAAAGAAGAATTACATGTTCTGCTGAATGGAATGGCAGTATAATGAGTACAGTATATGGATTGAGAGTAAGTCGAAGAAAGACAAGACGAAAGTAATGATGGTCACGAAGTGGACGAAGTTTAGAAATTCTGTTACGTAGGCAGGAAAATGACCAATGACGGATGGAGCAAGAGTACATCAAAAGCAGACTACCACTGGCAAAAAGAGCATTCCTGGCCAAGAGAAATCTACTAGTATCAAACATAGGCCTTAATTTTTGGAAGAAATTTTTGATGATGTACGTCTGGAACACAGCATTGTATGGTAGTGAAACATGGATAGTGAGAAAACCGTAACAGAAGAGAATCGAAGCATTTGAGATATGGTGCTACAGACGAATGCTGATAATTAGGTTACCTATTAAGGTAAGGAATAAGCAGGTGCTGGGCAGAGTAAGAGAGGAAAGGAATATGCGCAAAACACTGGCAAGGAGAAGGGACAGGGTAATAGGACTTTACAGCTCCTTCTAGTACCATGGAAGTCATTCCCTGATTTCTTAAGAAATCAGGGAATGACTTCCATGGTACTAGAAGGAGCTGTAGAGGCAAAAAACTGTAGAGGAAGGCAGAGATTGGAATGACTACAGCAAATAATTGCGAACGTAGTTTGCAAGTGCTACTGTGAGATGATGAAATTGGCACAGGTGAGGAATTCCTGACGGGCCACATCAATCCAGTCATAAGACTTCAAAAAAAGGAATGGACAGCATAAAAAAGAGACGAGAGGTAACATACAAAGCATAGGGCCAGAAACTTCAGGTGCTAGGAGAGCGACAGACAGGACGAGACCTTTCTGGCATCCGGAAGATGCTACCAGTTGTGGCATCTTCCATTTGGTTAGAACGTTTCGTCAGTTGCATTTATAAGGGGAATGGACAGTACCCTAAACCACACAATCAAACAACGTGCTACAATATAAGTGGATGAACTCCTGATATTGTAACCTAATGGGGTGAAAACAGTAGATTTTTCGATCGGGTTCCACAAAAGTTTAAGGAACATCGTGTCATTGTTAATATCGGTAAATCTCGTTTTGGAAGCTCTTTGGTCATATTCCTTGGACACGTGGTTTCGACAGAGGAGATATACCCTAATCCCAAGAAACTCAAAGCTATTGAGAAATTTTAGTATCAACAATTAAGAAACAACGTAGAGGGTTCTTTGTATTCATAAATTTTTGCAAAAGATTTATAAATATCCGTACTTTGCCAGGAGACTGATTGTGTCAGCTGACTGGGAAAACCATATCCTGGGTCTATGATAAAAACGCTGAAAAGGAATTCCAGTCGCTAAAATTCGCATTAATCAATGCAACCATACTCTCAGACCTCCATCTGGCACAAGATTCCTGTATGCGATGGACAGTGCCTATACTGCCCTGGGGGTTGTGATTTTTCAGCAGTACGAAGAGGATGGGAGCATGTTGCGTAAAACAATTGCATTAGGTAGCCTAGTGTTGACGATATGTGGAAAGAATTACTCATTGAGGTAGTGGCCTTGGCGGTAGTCTGGGGGTTCGTAAGTTTTATGCTTTTTTTCTGTTGTGGAGGAGAACATGTATCTTCACTTACCACTAAGCTTTCGAGCTCTAACTCATGGCTAAACTCTACAACAAAATTTGTCAAGAAGGGCCCTCTATCTCCAGGAGTACAATTTCATCATCACTTGCGTATCCAAGTAATCGAACTTCCCCGGACATCCATAGGTCTGGAGGAACAGGCGAACGAAGAAATCGAACAAAACCACTTTAATTAGTTCTACATGCGTAAAGTCGCATTTGGGAACTATATCACAGCGTTCATGAGAGATATTCTTCGAGAACAGGGTGGTGATCCCGCCCATCTCGATATCAAACAGAAATGGAGAGACTGACTGCAAACTGCTATTACATAATTCTACCCGTTAAGAAAGCGAATCCTTTTCCACTGACGGAAATCAGATGAGTCACTATGTTGTTTGTGCATCCCACAGGAACATGTAAACGAAGTCGTCTGGCACACATCTCTGCTACACGCATTTCTGTGTTAGAAAATAGTATCTCAAGTTAGGCAACCTATGAAATTTCTGTAACTTGTAATGATCAATAAGGCGAGTGTTGTATATCTTCACGTACTGCCAGAAGAATAAATGCACTACACTACCCACGCAGGCCCATTATACCTGATCGTTCCGGAGAAACTGAAACAGTCAGTGGCGACAAATCTGATGGGACCCTTTCGATGTACACATCTGGTGGTGATACAACTCATGTCTAAGTTCATTATGCTTACGCTGCTGAAGAAGGTGGCGGGCTTGACAGTTTCACGACTATTGTTCAAGGATTATCTCCCACAGGTGTGACATGTGGACAAGATCATTTCTGATAACAGACCACAATTTAGTTTGTGCAGATGGAAAGCCACACTGCAGAAGCGCAGAATCCAGCCAATATATCATCTCGCCACCTCGTGTCGAATCCTGAAGAAGGCTTGATAAAGGATGTTGGAAATTTGTGTTGGATTTATTGGTCAAAACCACACACGCCATGGGACGTCCTCGTCCACGATTTCCAGAATGTAATGAATACGACCTCACATGGCATCACATTGTAGGACCCTATAACTGTATTGGTAAAAACGATAGCAAAGAACTTGATTAGAGAGGTGATTGATTTCCCTCCGAGAACGAGAGACGAACACCGGAAAACAGTCGAGCAGGCTGTAAACAGAGTTCATGAAGTTACAAGGAAGCACAAGAACGGCACGACACAATAACGATCGGTCGAAATTTCTACCTGGGACAAAACGTTTTTGATGAAATTTATAACTACAGCAAAAACAGATATTCCGTAAGTTATTTTAAGTTTATAATGGTCTACTAAGGATATGAAGGGTACCCCACCTGAAAGTGTTTGAACTTGAATGCATTCGGACTAAGAAGTTAATCGGCGTTCACCATGTATGACACATAAAACTTTGTTTAGATTAATCTAGATTAAGATTTTCACTCGTTAAGTGTCTGAAGCTGCAAATATGAATATCACATAGGTAATGAAGTTTGGTCGACTGATTGAAGATCCGTTAGGTATGTCACCTGACAGAGAGTACGGTAATTGTGTGAATGCTGTTTTGTTATTCCAAAGTCAGTAAATGAAATTTACAAATGAGATGACTATAGTAATCGACACGTCACTGTCAGAATTGGAATCACTGTACATCTGTAAATCTACTCTTCTAAAAGAGATTGTTTTAGTTTGAAAGAACTGCTTGAGGATGAATTTAAAGTCTTGGTCATCTATTTCGCCAGAGTAAGGCGTATACTCCGTTGATAGTATTGGGTCACGTCAGTTTGTGTATCTGCAGGTTCTGAGTCCCTTTCGTTGGAGTCTGATACTGTCCACTTCATAAGTGTGTCCGACACGCTGTTTTCGAGTGAGTCTGGGCCACACTGTGTCAGTAGTGCAACCTATTTGCGTTCGAGTAGCTGCTACGCCATAGTACGATCGATGGGCGTTTCATAGAGTCTTCGATGGAGTAGCCCCAACGTCGTAGGGTTTTGATTAGAGTTTTCGTTGGTGTAGCCCCAACGTCACAGTAAGTTCGAGTGCCCCCGCGTTATCGTACCTGGAAGTGTCGTTCGATATGCAGTTTTGTGAGAAGCTCACGTACATTGCACTCAGAGTGCACGCCATAATCACGTGACGATTAGGTACATCGAAGGAGGCAGTTAACCAAGCAGCAGATTTAAAAATAACTACATAGCTTGTTGAGATGGAAATTTATTAATATAAATCAGAATATTGCAAGAAAATAAATATGTAATACCTTAAAGCATGTTGAAAAGGACAGGTACAGTCATTTTAAAGTGTACTCTTAAGATCATCAAGCACAGACGTAGTGGAGACGATTGGTACAGACGAGCGAAATTGCCAGAGATAAGACAAACAGCCAAACAATGCGACGTCGGGACAACGCACGGTAACGCACAAAGAGACACGATCTGCGCAGATAGATAGGCATATTGTAACTGCTGCAGTAGTAGGATTGAAACAATATTTGAAAAGCGCTGAGTGCCAGGACGTTTGTTTTACTAACAAAAAAATTTTTCCGCAAGTGCGTTCATCCCGTTTTAGAAGTAGTCAAAGCCAGCAATTGCTTTATAATGTACATTGTTATGAGTGTGCTTTATTCAAAGAAATTTATTCACATATATTTTCGTCCCGATCAAGGACCGAATGAGTGTAGCTTAGGGATTGTTGTGGTTATCTTAATACCCTAATCCACAGCCTGAGCATGATAAAATATTAAAAACTTTAAAAGTTGGTGAAGGATAACCATAATTGTAAAGTAGAGATAGATCATCAGTAGGAAGGTAGTACGTCAGTGGTATGCAGTCCTACTATTGGAGGACGCAATTAGGACAAGATGCATGACTAATGCGCTCTAGTGGGACAAATATAAATGACACCACACGTGACTCCAATGGCATCAACATCGCTGTAATATAATGTAAGAAAATTTCTTACTAATTTTACTTATGTAGTAGTGCAGTATGGAATTATTACATCAGATTTTTTTTGAAATTATAAATATACCACTTTTGTAAAACAGTAAACAGTAATTTTATGAGGCACCAATACTGAAAGAATATTGTAAGTCTAAAGCTGTAAAACGTCCCTTTTGAAATGTGTGCAGGTTATTGTCCATGCGAGTGGAGGGTGGCCTCAACCACGAGCAAGATACAATACGGTCAGGTTCGCAGTCGGCGAGGGGGAAGGGGGGGGGGGGGGGAAGGGAGCAGCTGCTGCAGCAGGAGGCGGTGCACACCCACCATGTGCCTCATCTTACCTGAAATGTGACAACAGATTGCAGCTGAGAGGGAGAGTCCCTGGGGTCAGGCAGGTGTTCGCAGCACGAGCCGAGGGAGATGACATTATCGCCAACACCTGACACTTCTCATCAATGGAGACCTCAGCAGGTGTCTTTAGTACCATGAAACCTTACCCTGATCACTCAATGGTTCATAGTTATGTCTTTTTCTGTCAAATGATGATCGGCTATGATTCTTCCATCTAGTCATAGCCAACAGGTTCTCGAATAATAATAACGAGCGAATGGCATTGTTGGCTGGGCCGGGAGACCCCCCCCCCCCCCCCCCCCTCCGTGCGCGGGAAGCGAGAACGCTACCGCAAGACCACGAGCTGCGGACAGGTTCCCGAAAAACTTTCTATACAGCCACACTGTAGCCAAGGAGTGGTGTGTGGTGTGTTAAGGATAGACAGGTTATTTGGCCCTCTGTTTTCTCGTTGTCACTTCATATCACCCGTGAAAATGGATCCGAACAAGACACGAATATGAATCTTCCTGGCAGATTAAAACTGTATGCCGGACCGAGACTCGAACTCTGGACCTTTGCCTTTCACAGGCAAGTGCTCTACCAACTGAGCTACCCAACCACGACTCATGCCCCGTCCTCACAGCTTTAATTCCGCCAGTACCTCGTCTCCTACCTTCCAAACTTCACAGAAGGAGACGAAGTACTGACGGAATTAAAGCTGTGAGGACGGGGCGTGAGTCGTGCTTGGGTAGCTCAGTTGGTAGAGCACTTGCCCGCGAAAGGCAAAGGCCCCGAGTTCTAGTCTCGGTCCGGCACACAGTTTTAATCTGCCAGGAAGTTTCATATCAGCGCACACTAAGCGGTAGAGGGAAAATTTCATTCTAAAGACACAAATACACTTACCTTGATATAAGATAACAACGACACGCCAGTTGAGCTACTCTACTGACCTGCTCCTGCTTTGCTTGACACAGTGACTCATACTCACCTATGAGCCTTCCCTATGGTATACAAGGGCCACAATTCCTGTGTCAAGCCACATGTCTCATCAACTACACAATGGAGCTACGGCCCAGATCGATGCAATGAAGAATACGATGGCCATCCGGTGCGACAACCCCACACCACGTTGTAGGTTGGACGTAAGTTGCACACCACGCTCTTGCCGCCCAGAGGCACTCCTGAGAGTGGGTCCTCGGCCCTGCTCCTCAGGACGCTAGATCCGAGCTGCACAGCATCTTCAGACCCACTGAGAAAATCAAAATAGGTCCAGAAGTGTCGCGAGTGCAGTGAGACCGTGTGAAGGTACAAAGTCAATGTCTGTTAGGAGAGTGATTTCACGAAAATGGTTTGCCGCATATTCTCTAACCTTGTTTCTCTTTCAGCAGGACTACCAATTAACCACAGAAATTGTTTTTATAATGTGTTATGTAATGCCATTGCTGTAATGAAGCTGTTAATTTTCTCTATGTTCAGTTTTATTTTTGAAAACATGTCTCTTTTGGTAGCACATGGTGGTTCTCTGATAAATGTTTTGATAGATTAATTATTCTAAGTAACACAGCAACACATACACAGACACTAGCAACACAGTTTACACAGATACGTTTCTTGTGTTGCTACAAATGGTTAGATGATTTATTTGAATATGATTGTTTCATACTTGTTGTCATCGCCACAGTACAAGTAATCACATAAATAGTTTGAAATACTGTGTATGATGTCATGTGTCATAATATTTTTGTTTAACAAATATTTTTAGTTGTATAGTTAATTTCACACCAAATTTACCAGAGTACATTATTTGTTCCACTTTAGACAGTAAGATTTATTATACTTACATGTTAGATAACAGAGAAGTACTTGTTGTATGTTCTGTTGAGAATGAAAGTTGGTGAATGTATGCAATTTCAAATCACTGTCACCTATAAATTAAGGGAATTGAACGCGTTCATTTATTTGTTGTTTTGTGAACATGTGAGTTCAGGGAGACAAACAAATTTTTCAGCTACGGAAGTATGTTTAATCTGTGCTCATTACTCTCGTGAATGTAAATACAATCTGGATGCATTTAACTCTGTACCTGCTTCCATACTTCTTTTTAATATGCTTCAAGAATTCTCGCGAAGATGTGTGTGTGTGTGTGTGTGTGTGTGTGTGTGTGTGTGTGTGTGTGTGTGTGTAGTCATATCAATTTTTTCTTAGGAGTTGGCAATGTTACTCCTTACCCTTGCATAAGATTCAGTTGTTCATATGACTCAATGAAATTATTACTTGTAGATGTCAAGATACCTGAACCATCTGTGACATTCCCTGTGCAGGTGGGAGGTTGTGAAACATAGCATGTCATTTAGACTTGCTTTCGTTTTACTTTAAGATCATAATCGGATTATCAGACGCTATTATTGGACCAATTAATTGGGTAGTTAATTGTGCTGCACGATTAGGTGCTTACTCAAACGTTATTGACAATATGATATTGCAGTGCTTGTGTTATTCCGAATTACGATGCAAAGTTCCTTCGGACATGCATGAATATGCGTGATACTGCAGTGTCTGTGTTATTCCGAATCGCGATGTGAAGTTTCTTCCGACATGAATGCATGTTTGTGTGATTTATCGTATAACTGCTTTTTAGTATAAATGTGGGTAACATCATACTTCCCATTATTTACAGTCAATTGACACTTTTTTTACCATACACATATCACACAAAAATCGTTTGCGATTTGTTTTCCTCTTCTATTGACTTTATTCGATGGTAAATAACTGCGCCACAGTGTATCGTTATGTGCATGTGGGTGAACTAATCGGCCACCTTGAACTGGTACACGGTAACGTGAATTTGTTTGCGAAGATGTGCGGCCCCATGACCGATAGAGCGACGCCGCCGAGCGGTCCGCCATGGCCGCTCCAGGAGGACCATGTGCGTTAGAAAGGACCAGATCTCTGGAAAATGCGATATGGGGAACTTGGACGATGCGTCGATCGCTTAAGGCGGCCCGTTATGCTCCCATCAATGGCGGTTTTGAGACAAACTGGAAAAAAAGACTCCTTACAGCGATTCTCTGATGACTATTTAGTTGGAGATTTTGCTACCATTCTCGTAACGCTCTCAACGTAACTTTACTGAATTTGATAAGGATATTTTCTGTCTGTATTTTAATTGACTATCGTAGGATCAATAGAATCAAATATTAATACATATCTAAACACATCGGCAATCCCTGAAATGTGGGCGCATCCAATGACGCAACAATATCTCAATATCTCTAAAACTACAGAAATTAATACTTCATAGTGAATAAACATTTACACAATGAACCTCTGAATTAACAACTTTTCTTCGCTGCAAGAGATTTCAACAAAAGATGGCTCAGATAGCATTTCACTATGGCTACGTATCTGTGTCTATTTTATTTATTGATTTATAACGTCTTTTGTATCCGTTTCATTGCGCAAATATTTGTCCGAGCATCGTAATCACCATATTTACATACCAAACGAACACTGAATCAGTAGATAATATTTTGTCATACATGTGTTTTTATTGAATGAAGTGTTTACTATTTTGCCAATAACTTTAACTAAATGTGGATCACAAGAGCTATTAAAAAACTGTGCCAGTTTAAAGTAGACAATAGAATGTGTTAGTAGAAGAGAACCAAATGGTGCTTCTGTCAAGAAGGCATAAATAATTGTTTAAACAAAATTGAGGATGACCTTCAGCCAGTGAAAAACCAGATAGTATTGGTGACACTACAGGAGTCAAACGGAGGGTGGAGCTCAAGGGAGCGATGCTGGACACCTTATGTAGAATTCTTGAAGAAGGCTGACCTTTCTGCAGTAACGTGGTGGATTTGAATGTGCAAGTATTTGTTTCTGGGCGTTGAACGGCCGCTACCGTACTTTAAAATTTTTAACGGACTTTATATTTCGAGAGGTCTGAATGTCCTCCAGAAAAGGGCTGATTTATTCTGCTTATATTAAGGGGATGTGGCAGACAGAGTATGTTTTACTATTCTTTTTACCATGTGTGATAAATTGTAAGTCGTCATATTGAATTCTGAACTATTTTGAGTTGGTGAATATTTCGCCTATTGTTGTTGCAAAACGATCTTCGTTTTCGCGAATCTTCGATGACTATTTAGTTTGGGGATTTCTCTACCATTTTCGTAACGCTCTCAACGTAACTTTACTGAATTTGGTAAGGGTATTTTCTGTCTGTATTTATGTTGAATATCATAGGACCAATACCCGTTCATTTGAGATGTCCCTTCTTGAATGAACATTTTCACCATAGTTCTCTGTCGTCTACATCACTTACAGACGTCAGAATAGAACCCTTCCTACTACATTATTCATTTGTCTTTGATTTTATATTTCTTGGTATTTTATTGATTCGTAATTCTAGTCAATGAATAGATTATTTTACTACAGGATCACAGTTACAGGTTATCATTTGCAACGAATCAGCTGCAGGTCATGAAAGCAGACGTGCGCGGTTCGTCCCTCTGACTACATCGAGCTAGTCTTTTCTTTTTTCTTTTTTTTTAAAAAAAAAGAAACAAAAAAAAACAGCCGAGCATAGCCCCAGTGCTTAAAGTACAAGTATCCGCAGCTAAAGACGCAACTGATTTGCTCCTATGGTATGCTGCTTATAATTGCAACTACTAAACAGTAACTGTTAGGTACAGTCGCAATAGGCACAAATAGGCGTAATTACAAGTCTCTTGTGAGGATTGGGGTCCAGAAATTTTTGGAAATTTTGAAATACGGAATCAGTTTGAGATAACCTGTCAACAACGGTCATTACGTCGTATGAATAAGGAGCTAGTTGTGTATAGTTACGAGGGCAGTTCAATAAGTAATGCAACACATTTTTTTCTGAAACAGGGGTTGTTTTATTCAGCATTGAAATACACCAGGTTATTCCCCAATCTTTTAGCTAGACAACACTATTTTTCAACGTAATCTCCATTCAATGCTACGGCCTTACGCCACCTTGAAATGAGGGCCTGTATGCCTGCACGGTACCATTCCACTGGTCGATGTCGGAGCCAACGTCGTACTGCATCAATAACATCTTCATCATCCGCGTAGTGCCTCCCATGGATTGCGTCCTTCATTGGGCCAAACATATGGAAATCCGACGGTGCGAGATCGGGGCTGTAGGGTGCATGAGGAAGAACAGTCCACTGAAGTTTTGTGAGCTCCTCTCGGGTGCGAAGACTTGTGTGAGGTCTTGCGTTGTCATGAAGAAGGAGAAGTTCGTTCAGATTTTTGTGCCTACGAACACGTTGAAGTCGTTTCTTCAATTTCTGAAGAGTAGCACAATACACTTCAGAGTTGATCGTTTGACCATGGGGAAGGACATCGAACAGAATAATTCAGCATCCCATAAGACTGTAACCATGACTTTACCCACTGAGGGTATGGCTTTAAACTTTTTCTTGGTAGGGGAGTGGGTGTGGCGCCACTTCATTGATTGCCGTTTTGTTTCAGGTTCGAAGTGATGAACCCATGTTTCATCGCCTGTAACAATCTTTGACAAGAAATTGTCACCCTCAGCCACATGACGAGCAAGCAATTCCGCACAGATGGTTCTCCTTTGCTCTTTATGGTGTTCGGTTAGACAACGAGGGACCCAGCGGGAACAAACCTTTGAATATCCCAACTGGTGAACAATTGTGACAGCACTACCAACAGAGATGTCAAGTTGAGCACTGAGTTGTTTGATGGTGATCCGTCGATCATCTCGAACGAGTGTGTTCGCACGCTCCGCCATTGCAGGAGTCACAGCTGTGCACGGCCGGCCCGCACGCGGGAGATCAGACAGTCTTGCTTGACCTTGCGGCGATGATGACACCCGCTTTGCCCAACGACTCACCGTGCTTTTGTCCACTGCCAGATCACCGTAGACATTCTGCAAGCGCCTATGAATATCTGAGATGCCCTGGTTTTCCGCCAAAAGAAACTCGATCACTGCCCGTTGTTTACAACGCACATCCATTACAGACGCCATTTTAACAGCTCCGTACAGCGCTGCCACCTGTCGGAAGTCAATGAAACTATACGAGATGAAGCGGGAATGTTTGAAAATATTCCACAAGAAATTTCCGGTTTTTTCAACCAAAATTGGCCGAGAAAAAAAATGTGTTGCATTACTTATGGAACTGCCCTCGTAAAAACTGCGAGACCCAGGTTGAAGGCAACATGATGTAAAGGGACATGGTTCAAAGGGGCACAGTTTAAAGGGAAACACTTCTGGTGATCAGATAGTGGTTAATTAATGAGGGCACATAACCGGTTATAACTGGTTTGATGGCGTCACTTTCAGTGTACAGTTATGCATCTGGGCGAGATATATTCAAGGTCACTGTGAGGAACACCGAAGGCTTGGCCAAAGATTTCCAGTACTGGCAGTAAGACTCACAACTGGCTATATCGGGTTTATTCCACTGATGACAAACTTGAGAGCGGGTATCTGGCAACACACGTGCCAATTAAACTACACTCCTGGAAATTGAAATAAGAACACCGTGAATTCATTGTCCCAGGAAGGGGAAACTTTATTGACACATTCCTGGGGTCAGATACATCACATGATCACACTGACAGAACCACAGGCACATAGACACAGGTAACAGAGCATGCACAATGTCGGCACTAGTACAGTGTATATCCACCTTTCGCAGCAATGCAGGCTGCTATTCTCCCATGGAGACGATCGTAGAGATGCTGGATGTAGTCCTGTGGAACGGCTTGCCATGCCATTTCCACCTGGCGCCTCAGTTGGACCAGCGTTCGTGCTGGACGTGCAGACCGCGTGAGACGACGCTTCATCCAGTCCCAAACATGCTCAATGGGGGACAGATCCGGAGATCTTGCTGGCCAGGGTAGTTGACTTACACCTTCTAGAGCACGTTGGGTGGCACGGGATACATGCGGACGTGCATTGTCCTGTTGGAACAGCAAGTTCCCTTGCCGGTCTAGGAATGGTAGAACGATGGGTTCGATGACGGTTTGGATGTACCGTGCACTATTCAATGTCCCCTCGACGATCACCAGTGGTGTACGGCCAGTGTAGGAGATCGCTCCCCACACCATGATGCCGGGTGTTGGCCCTGTGTGCCTCGGTCGTACGCAGTCCTGATTGTGGCGCTCACCTGCACGGCGCCAAACACGCATACGACCATCATTGGCACCAAGGCAGAAACGACTCTCATCGCTGAAGACGACACGTCTCCATTCGTCCCTCCATTCACGCCTGTCGCGACACCACTGGAGGCGGGCTGCACGATGTTGGGGCGTGAGCGGAAGACGGCCTAACGGTGTGCGGGACCGTAGCCCAGCTTCATGGAGACGGTTGCGAATGGTCCTCGCCGATACCTCAGGAGCAACAGTGTCCCTAATTTGCTGGGAAGTGGCGGTGCGGTCCCCTACGGCACTGCGTAGGATCCTACGGTCTTGGCGTGCATCCGTGCGTCGCTGCGGTCCGGTTCCAGGTCGACGGGCACGTGCACCTTCCGCCGACCACTGGCGACAACATCGATGTACTGTGGAGACCTCACGCCCCACGTGTTGAGCAATTCGGCGGTACGTCCACCCGGCCTCCCGCATGCCCACTATACGCCCTCGCTCAAAGTCCGTCAACTGCACATACGGTTCACGTCCACGCTGTCGCGGCATGCTACCAGTGTTAAAGACTGCGATGGAGCTCCGTATGCCACGGCAAACTGGCTGACACTGACGGCGGCGGTGCACAAATGCTGCGCAGCTAGCGCCATTCGACGGCCAACACCGCGGTTCCTGGTGTGTCCGCTGTGCCGTGCGTGTGATCATTGCTTGTACAGCCCTCTCGCAGTGTCCGGAGCAAGTATGGTGGGTCTGACACACCGGTGTCAATGTGTTCTTTTTTCCATTTCCAGGAGTGTACATACATTGAACATCATTCCCACTCCCCTCCCCTAACTTATACCCGTAATAAGGACTTTCTGTGGGCATGTACACTTTGAGAGGGGGTATTAGCTTACATGCAATACAATTGCAATGGATATATTCAATATCACACAGTACTCGCCTGGTGAAATGCTTCGTAATGGTTCAATCCACTGATGAAGACTACTGGGAACCAGTCACATGGTATTCATGTGGGAAAATGGACACTGTCTGGGCCAGTGGTATTCAAGCATAAATTGTGATGGGTCTATTCAATATAATACCCTACTCACCTGGTGAATTGCTTCAAAATGGTTCAGTCCACTGATGAAGACTGCTGGGAACCTGTCATGTAGTATTCATGTGGGAAAATGGACACTGTCTGGGCCACTGGGATTCAAGCTCCCCCTACTCCTCAACCTTTCAGTACTGGAGCATTTGTGTAGGGGATGTCATTCTAGTGCTCAACATCATACTGAGAAGATGTGGTATTAGGGAATGGTTCAAGAAATAACAACAAAGTCGCTGCAAATTAATTAGTGGTTAACACAAAGAATTGTTGAATAATAATTATTTCAGTTTCTTTACGTAGGTGTTCTTACTAGTTTTTCAGTCTCTGTACACTATATTAATATTTTAATCATTCCTTTCAGATCAGTTTTCTATTTACAACATTATGAAATGGGACTACCAGTAAGTAGGTTAAGAAAAACACACCAACATACAGTATACTTGTATAGGTTATTAGGGGTATCATTGCAGATATTTATATTGGTGACTGAGGACAATGTACTGAATAACATTACATCAATATTTACTTAATTTTCAGACTAATAATTATAACTATTAGGAGCAGTATGTTTTTACATTGGATTAGTACCTTCAGATACATGTGGCAGCTGGTAGAGATGTTGAATATGGCCGTGTGGACGCAAAACGGTTAGTGGTGGAGTTAGAATTGTGCAGGAAAAGTAATGTAATAAATTATGTGATATCTGCACTTATAGCTCTAACACACTGTTGATTGGCGACTCCATAGAGTGATGTGTACACAACAACCATATACGAGAAATTAGAAGGAAGGTCAGCGTTGGCCGTAATTTTGGTGGTTTATTGACAGTAAAATCGATTTTAAATCACATAATGGTCATCATCAGTGCTGTAGTGTACAAATTAAACTCATAGGCTCTGGTGTCAAGGTATTATCAGTAACCAAAGCTATGAAACGATCACAATAGCTTTGGTTACTGATAATACCTTGACACCAGAGCCTATGAGTTTAATTTGTACACAACAGCACTGATGATGACCATTATGTGATTGAAAATCGATTTTGCTGTCAATATACCATCAAAATTACGGCCAACGCTGACCTTCGTTCTAATCTAACACACTGCATATATCACTCACACACGTTCACGTACAACTACGACAAATAGTTCATCCAACTATTCCCTAAATACATCCAATATTTTTTTTCAGTCTTCAGTCTTCTTTCTGGTTGTATGCAGCCTGCGAGGAAATCCTGCTCTGCACTATCCTCTTCCCCGATACCATCTCTATCGTTTTGTTTCAACTGCAGGTTAATTCCCTTACTTGTTGTTGTGATCTTCAGTTCGAGGAGTACTGCACTCACATTCGGGAGGAAGACGGTTCAATCCCGCGTCCGGTCATCCTGATTTAGGTTTTCCGTGATTTCCCTAGATCACTTCAGGCAAATGCTGGGATGGTTCCTTCGAAAGGGCACGTTCGATTTCCTTCCCCATCTTCCCTTAATCCGAGCTTGTGCTCCGTCTCTAATGATCTCGTTGTCGACGGGACGTTAAACACGAATCTCCTCCTCCTCCAGTTCAGGAGTGGTTTGATACAGCTCTGTACGCTACTTCATCCTCTGCTAGCCTCTTCATCTTCGAATAACTGTTGCAACCTTCATCCCTTTGGACCTGCTTACTTTATTCATATCTTGGTCTCCCTCCATATTTCTCTCCAGTATTAAACTGAAGACTCCTTGGTGTTTCAGCATATGGCCTACCAGCTGACCCATTTTTTTAGTCGAGTTATGCGAAAATTTTCTTTTGTCCCCAATTATATTCAGCACTCTCCCGTTAGTTACATGATCTTCGACTTTCTTCTGTAGCACCACATTTCAAAAGCTTCTGTTCTTTTCTTGTCTGATCTGTTTATTGTCCACGTTTCACTTCCGCACAAGGCTACACTGCAGACGGGTGTTCATATAGACAGTAAACTGTCGTGGAAAGCCCACGTTCAGGATCTTGTTCAAAGACTTAATGCTGCCATTTTTACTGTTCGAACGATATCTGAAGTGAGTGATCGTTCGACACGAAAATTAGTCTACTTTGCTTATTTTCATTCGCTTATGTCGTATGGTATTATATTTTGGAGTAATTCTTCCCATTCTAAAAGGATATTTTTGGCTCAGAAACGGGCGGTTCGGTAAATAAGTGGTGTAAGTTCACGAATCTGGGTATTTTGCCATTGGCTTCTCAATATATGTATTCCTTACTGTCATTTCTTGTTAAAAATACTAGCTTATTCCCAAGAATAAGCAGCTTTCACTCAGTTAATACTCATCAGAAATCAAACCTGTATTTGGATCCGACTTCCTTAACTCTTGTGCAGAAAGGTGTGTAGTATACTGTTGCATCCATTTTCAGTAGGCTGCCACTAGAATTCAAAAATCTTAGCAATAACCACGCGCTTTCAAATCGAAATTGAAGAATTTTCTTGTGGGTCACTTCTATAGTGTCGAGGAGTTCCTTGAAAAATTAAGTTGATTCTTGTATTGTTGATTATGTTTACTTAAACTTGTAGCTTGACTCTTTTCGGGTTCACAAACATTTTTTATTTATTTGTTATTACTTTCATGTTGTAATTTCATTCCATTACCTTTGATATTTGCTCCTCAATTTGGTTCTACGGAACTTGACGAGTAAATAAAAATAACAAACATATACCTTGAGAAAAGACTTCCTAACACTTAAATTGATATTCTTTGATAACAAATTTATCTTCTTCAGAAACGCATATTTGTAATAGCCATTCTACATGTTATACCCTCTGCACTGCAGATATCATCTTGTATCTTACTTTCAGCGACTAGCGTCCTAATCTAACTCCCTCAGCATCTCCTGATTTAATTGGATCACATTCCATTATCTCCGTTTACTTTTTTTGGATGCATATCTCAGATCGTCCTTTTAAAACACTTTCCATTCCGTTCAATTGCTCTACCGAGCTCTGACAGAATTACAGTGTAATTGGCAATCCTCAAACTATTCACTTCTTTTGCCTGAACTTTAATCCCTTCCCCAAATTTCTCCTTGGTTTCCTTCACATTTTGATCAGTGTACAGACTGAATAACATCGGTGTTAAATTGTAATCCATGTCACTCCATTCTCAACCTCTGCTTCCCTTTCATGCTCCTCGACTCTTATAACTGCTATCTGGTAGCTGTTCAATTTGTAAATAACTTTTCTTCCCTGTGTTTTACCCTTGCTACCTTCACAATTTCGATGTTTTTTGCAGTCAGTTTGTCAAAAGCTTTCTCTAAGTCTACAAATGCTATAAGCGTAATATTGTCTTTCTTTAATCTGTCTTCTAAGATAATTCGTGGGGCTAGTATTGCTTCACACGTTCCTACATTTCACCAGAAACCATACTGATCTTCCCTGAGACTGGTGTCTACGAGTACTTTTTTTCCCATTCTTCTGTAAAGAAGTCGTGTTAGTATTTCGGAACCATGACTTATCAAGCTAATAATTCATTAATATTCATACATGTCAGTACCTGCTTTTTTTATAACTGGATGTCTTCGTTTTTAATTTTATCCTGTAAAGTCAACTAACAAGAACTCCCCCCCCCCCCTTAAATCCGATAAGCCGTTTGCCATCCAAAGCAACTGGAGACAGTGACTGTGCCACACATGTGTAAGGTGTGCAGCACTTGATAATAATCTCTCGAAGCAGTAATTAAGAACTGGTATAGCAAATCTTTTTATTTTTCTGTGAAAAATTTATGCCATTATGCAAAGACAAGTAATTGTTTTACGTTATTAGCAAAAATCTTTATAAGTACATGACCGATTTACTTCAAATTCTTACATGATACTCTTGAAATTCGGATGGACACGCCCTACATTTTAATGTATTTTTAACGTATCATGATTGTATGTATGTTCCCCATTTCCTCCTAAACCACTGGACCGAATTCAACGAAACTTGGTGTGCATATCACTTACTGTTCAGAGAGAATTGCTGTATGGCTATGAATCGTGTGGGGCGGGGATGGAAATGAAAAGTAGTGTAGCTCATGACTCGCCACATCCAAAATTCATTCATCTCGTATTTGAGAGTCAGAGCACTTAGTGACTTATAAGCAACTTTACACATAATTTCAAAGCTTTATGAAACTTTTTGTAGGTGACTACCCACATAATATGATGAAAGAAAAAAGTTTATTTTTTCTACATTTTCGCTGCTCATACATGAAAGTGCCACATCTGGCATGACGTTTCAATTTATTATCTATTTTCTACAAACGGTAATGATGACACATATTGCAAACATTATTCACATATATCACTGAATGTATATGCAAAATTATATTATCGTATGTTACTTCGTCCAGGAGATATCACGTTGTAAACACTGAGAAGCGTATAAAACAGACATTTAAATTTATTACTTCTCTGCTGCTACTTCAATTCGTAAAAAAATTCACAGGAAGTATACACATGTTCTGCTGAATGTATAGGGTGATCAGAGTTAAACTTTCAAAACGCTGTAGAAATAGTACCACTGGTCAGAATAACGCCAAATTTCAAGGGAATATTATCGAAGAAGGGGGAAAACATACGGCAGAAGAAAAAAAATAGTGTGAAAGTTGATCAATAGATGACGCTGTATGTGTGAAAATACGTAAATGAACACACCTGTCAGGCTTTTCCTCCTTTCGCGTCTGTGACGTTCGTCATGGCTGTCTCAGTGCAGGTTCGCGCTCTGCTTGTAAAGCTGTATTACAAGAAAAATGACTGTGCACGCGTCACTCTGCAGAAGTTCCAGACACTAAAGGGTTTGAAAAAAGGCGTTGTCTGATGACTGCCATGGGTGTGCAGAAAGCGATTCGTAAATTCGAAAAGACGGGTTCTTTTGGTGTGCATCCTGGTAGAGTGAGGAAACGAATTGATTCGACGTCAGAGGAAGCAGTGGGCACAGTAATGCAGGAGGAGGCGAGTGGTGGTGTGCAAACGTGTAGTGGACGAAGAATTGCCCGAACACTGGACATACCCGTGAGCACGGTGCGTAAAATCCTACGAAACATCCTTCTTTGCTAGCCATTCAAAATTACCCATGTGCACGAGTTGCTTCCTGTTGAGCTACCAGCAAGAGAGACCTTTGCTTTAGAATTTCTTGCTTCCATTGGCTGTCGAAGATTTTGTGGACAGACAAAGCCCACCCCCATCTGACAAGATATGTCAATACACAGAATTGTCGAATATGGGCAACGGAAAATCCTCAAGCAAATCAGCCAGTACCACATCATCCTCAAAAGGTCTCTGTGTGGAGCAAGTTTACGGCATAATTTATCATAGGGCCATATTTTTTCGAAGATACAGGTTCTACCGGTCCTCTTACCTGTACCTGCAAGCGCTATGAGTGTCTTTTGCGCAACCACATCATTCCAGCTCTCCAACAGCGTGGATGTGCGGATGTGTTTGATCCTTTTTATGCAAAATGGCGCACCTCCGAACACTGCAAATCCAGTTAAGCAGCTCATGAAGCACCATTTCGGAAATGCTAGAATTATCAGCCGCCATTTCCCTACAGCGTGGCAGTCCAGATCACCTGATCTTAATTCGTGTGACTTTTGGCTGTGGGGTTATCTGAAAGATGTTGCGTTCAGTGTTCCGATTGCAAACTTAGCTGCAGTGAAGGCATGCATTGCGCAACAAATTCTGAACGTGACCTCGAAAACACTTCGATCAATTGTGGAACATGCTGTTTTTCGATTTCAACTTGTTGCAGAAAACGGTGGACAGCATTTTGAACATTTTTTGTGCCAGTCACATGGAAATTAATAATCCGATCTGATTTTGACTGATGCTTTTTATGCGGTGTTTGGCACCAGGACAATTAAAAACCGATTCTTCCCATCTGATGGGATATGACCTTGCCGTGGTGGATGAGCTTACGTAAATAACAGTATCACAGCTTGTTTAACGTCAGTCATACACCTTAGGCATTGTTGTATGATTCATTTGTCATTTGTAGTCGATCACTCTTAAATTATGATGCTTACAGCGCCATCTATTGCTACATTTTCTGAACATTTACTTTGCTTCTGCGATACGTTCTCCCCCTTCTCCGATAATATTCCATTGCAATTTGACATCATTATGATCAGTTGTGTTATTTCTACAGCGGTTTTAAAGTTTAACTTTAACTATAGTAACCCTGTATCTACAAAACTATATCATTTTACGGCACACGGTTCAGGATATATAATACCATAAACAATTTTAATTTATTGCTTCCCTGCTAGCAACTCTATTCTCAACACACTCCGCAGTGAGTATCCACATGTACTGCTAAATGTACCTAGAAAAATGTGTCATTGTGGAATATGTATTTCAGAAAATATGACGTCAAACACTGAGATATATGAAAAAGTGTCTCATCATGCAAGAAGTTTTAATTTATTACTTCTTTAGTATTAATTCAATTGACAACACATTCTGCAGACAGTAGCTACATATACCTCTTGATGTATGAAACAGTATATATGACTCATCAACACATAGCCTTTTTGGCGTCTCTGGAAACAAAGCACAGATCGGGGTTGTAGTCTCTTTTCCATCTTGCCGAGTGGAAAGTCCCTTTATCCTTTAGATCATGGATCAAGAAGACGTCTTCTATGCCCGCCGATTGCATTACTCCCTCCCCATCCTCATTGGTGTTGTTATATCCCCACTGGGTACTGTGGCTGTTGAAATCGCCCATTAGCACTGTAGGATGTTGTATGTTGGAAATAGCAGAGTCATTCCATGACTGAGTTGGGGGTTTGTAGATGTTGATGACTTCAATATCAGCAATTTTTGTTCTTATGACGTAGGCGCTTGGGTCAGTGTGTGTTTTTATATCGTGGACCTGGTCAGTGTTGTTTTTAAAGTAGGTGGCAGTGCCATAGTTAGCGTGGTAAGTTGCTGCAGCAAGGGAGTAGCCTGGAAGTTTGCATCTATTTTTCAACTGCTTTTCGTCGGCGCAATGTGTTTCCTGGAGCAAGACAGCATCCACTGAATGGTTGTCCAGGACTTTAATTAGGTAGTCAGATTTAGCTCTACTCATTCCTTCTACGTTCAGTTGTAGGATTTTAAGGACATGTCCAATATCCTTGGTCAACGGGTTCTGAGAGGAACCATTGTTTCGGGTAGACAGGTCAGGCGTGCACTACACACCGGAAGCAGCTACTAGGGTAGCAGAGTACGTGTGGCGTGCACACGGGGGTTTTTTAGGTTAGAGGGACCCCCCCTTGGGCGAAACGATAAAATACCTGACGGCTTACCAGAGAGGACATTATCATCATTGATAAAGAACGTCCGTCCTCAGAGACCAAAAACAGGAAAAGTTAACGTAATATTGGTAAACTGCAGGAGTATCCAGGGCAAGGTTCCTGAATTAGTATCTCTTATTGAAGGAAATAGTGCGCATATAGTATTAGGAACGGAAAGTTGGTTAAAACCGGAAGTGAACAGTAACGAAATCCTAGACACAGAATGGAATATATACCGCAAGGATAGGATAAACGCCAATGGTGGAGGAGTATTTATAGCAGTAAAGAATTCAATAATATCCAGTGAAGTTATTAGCGAATGCGAATGTGAAATAATCTGGGTTAAGTTAAGTATCAAAGGTGGGTCAGATATGATAGTCGGATGCTTCTATAGACCACCTGCATCAGCAACCGTAGTAGTTGAGCGCCTCAGAGAGAACCTGCAGAACGTCGTGAAGAAGTTTCGTGATCATACTATTGTAATAGGGGGAGACTTCAATCTACCAGGTATAGAATGGGATAGTCACACAATCAGAACTGGAGCCAGGGACAGAGACTCTTGTGACATTATCCTGACTGCCTTGTCCGAGAATTACTTCGAGCAGATAGTTAGAGAACCAACTCGTGAAGCTAACGTTTTAGACCTCATAGCAACAAATAGACCGGAACTTTTCGACTCCGTGAATGTAGAAGAGGGTATCAGTGATCATAAGTCAGTGGTTGCATCAATGACTACAAGTGTAATAAGAAATGCCAAGAAAGGAAGGAAAATATATTTGCTTAACAAGAGTGATAGGGCACAAATCGCAGAATATCTGAGTGACCACCATCAAACGTTCATTTCTGAGGAAGAGGATGTGGAACAAAAATGGAAAAAATTCAGAAACATCGTCCAGTACGCCTTAGATAAGTTCGTACCGACTAAGGTCCAAAGCGAGGGGAAAGATCCACCGTGGTATAACAATCATGTACGAAAGGTACTACGGAAACAAAGAAAGCTTCATCATAGGTTTAAGAGTAGTCGAATCATAGCTGATAAGGAAAAGCTGAACGAAGCGAAAAAGAGCGTAAAGAGAGCAATGAGAGAAGCATTCAACGAATTCGAACATAAAACATTGGCAAACAATCTAAACAAGAACCCTAAAAAGTTTTGGTCATATGTAAAATCGGTAAGCGGATCTAAATCCCCTATTCAGTCACTCGTTGACCACGATGGCACCGAAACAGAGGACGACCGAAGAAAGGCAGAAATACTGAATTCAGTGTTCCGAAACTGTTTCACTGCGGAAAATCGTAACACGGTCCCTGACTTCAGCCGTCGCACGGACGCCAAAATGGAAAATATTGAAATAAACGATATCGGAATTGAAAAACAACTGCTATCACTTAGTAGCGGAAAAGCATCCGGACCAGACGAGATACCCTTAAGATTCTACAGTGATTATGCTAAAGAACTTGCCCCCTTTCTATCAGCAATTTATCGTAGATCGCTGGAAGAACGTAAAGTACCTAGCGACTGGAAGAAAGCGCAGGTCGTTCCCATTTTCAAGAAGGGTCATAAATCAGATGCGAATAATTATAGGCCTATTTCGCTTACGTCAATCTGTTGTAGAATAATGGAACATGTTTTGTGTTCTCGTATTATGACGTTCATAGATAATACAAATCTCCTTCATCATAACCAACATGGATTCCGCAAACAGAGATCATGTGAAACTCAGCTCGCCCTATTTGCCCAAGAAATTCACAGTGCCGTAGACACTGGCGAGCAGATTGATGCCGTATTCCTGGACTTCAGGAAGGCATTTGATACGGTTCCGCACTTACGTTTAGTGAAAAAAATACGAGCTTACGGAATATCGGACCAGGTTTGTGATTGGATTCAGGATTTCCTAGAAGAAAGAACACAACATGTCATTCTTAACGGTCCAAAATCTGCAGCTGTAGAGGTAATTTCGGGAGTACCGCAGGGAAGCGTGATAGGACCTTTATTGTTTACAATATACATAAATGACTTAGTTGACAACATCGGTAGCTCCGTGAGGCTATTTGCAGATGACACGGTTGTCTACAAGAAAGTAGCAACATCAGAAGACTCGTACGTACTCCAGGAGGACCTGCAGAGGATTAACGCATGGTGCGACAGCTGGCAGCTTTCCCTAAACGTAGATAAATGTAATATAATGCGCATACATAGGGGCAGAAATCCATTCCAGTACGATTATGCCATAGGTGGTAAATCATTGGAAGCGGTAACGACCGTAAAATACTTAGGAGTTACTATCCGGAGCGATCTGAAGTGGAATGATCACATAAAACAAATAGTGGGAAAAGCAGGCGCCAGGTTGAGATTCATAGGAAGAATTCTAAGAAAATGTGACTCATCGACGAAAGAAGTAGCTTACAAAACGCTTGTTCGTCCGATTCTTGAGTATTGCTCATCAGTATGGGACCCATACCAGGTTGGATTAATAGAAGAGATAGACATGATCCAGCGAAAAGCAGCGCGATTCGTCATGGGGACATTTAGTCAGCGCGAGAGCGTTACGGAGATGCTGAACAAGCTCCAGTGGCGGACACTTCAAGAAAGGCGTTACGCAATACGGAGAGGTTTATTATCGAAATTACGAGAGAGCACATTCCGGGAAGAGATGGGCAACATATTACTACCGCCCACATATATCTCGCGTAATGATCACAACGAAAAGATCCGAGAAATTAGAGCAAATACGGAGACTTACAAGCAGTCGTTCTTCCCACGCACAACTCGTGAATGGAACAGGGAAGGGGGGATCAGATAGTGGTACAATAAGTACCCTCCGCCACACACCGTAAGGTGGTTCGCGGAGTATAGATGTAGATGTAGATTCGCGTTCATGCCTGTGCTGATTCTGTAAAGCTGGGAAATCCTCACAGGGCCAGCAGCCAGATTTGTAGACTATTTAGCCGTGGTAAAAAATCACGTTGCTCAGGGTGCACCACGGGGAGGCTAGTCTACATTGCACTGCCGAAATGCACCACAACATCCAATGGATCCCACCCGCATCGAAGAACTACAACCGCTTTGTGGGATTACTCCTAGCCATTGCCAAAAAACACATTCCCAGAGGCTACAGGAAAACCTATATTCCCGGCTGGAGCCAAGAACGCATAGACCTATATAATGCATATTCGCAAAACAACGATCTTGAAATTGCGGACGAGCTTCTCCAATGCCTGGACTCAGCAAGACGAGAAATGTGGCACACTCTCATGAAAAATATGAACTTCAAGCACTCCAGCAAGAAAGCCTTGTGCCTTCTTAAAAACCTAGGTAGAAGCTCCATTAAAACCTGTATGGGTGGCAACATACACCCCAAAGAGGTAGCAAACAGAATAGTTAACCTTACGAGAAAAACACCGCGCAGCAGCAAGGATAAGACTATGAAAGTAAAGAAAGGACTGAGAACCAAGCTCCGACAATCCACACCCGACAACAATTTCTCAAAAACCTTTACCATCCTAGAGATCACACAAGCACTGAAAGAAATGAAAATGGGTAAAGCGGCTGGTTTAGATGAGGTCTACCCCGAGTTCTTACGGCACCTAGGACCTCGATCTCTACTGTGGCTAACTCAGTTTTACAATGACATCCAACGATCGGAAACACTACCACCACTATTTAAACAAACCAACGCGATTGCTACGGTCGCAGGTTCGAATCCTGCCTCGGGCCTGGATGTGTGTGATGTCCTTAGGTTAGTTAGGTTTAAGTAGTTCTAAGTTCTAGGGGACTGATGAACGCAGCTGTTAAGTCCCATAGTGCTCAGTGCCATTTGAACCATTTTTAAACAAACCAAGATCGTCGCCATTCTTAAGCCTGGCGAAGATGGAAAGCTCCCAGAGGACTATAGACCTATAGCTCTTCTAAGTGTATGCTACAAACTATTGGAGAGACTTATTCTCAACAGAATAAAACCCATTGCTGAGAATTTCATTCCTATTGAACAAGCCGGATTTAGACCCGGTCGGAGTTGCTGTGATCAAGTACTATCTCTTACCACACATATTGAGAGTGGATTTCAAAGGAAGAAAAAGACAGTCGCCGTGTTCATAGATCTATCGTCAGCATATGGCACAGTGTGGAGGGAGGCAATGATTCTTAAACTCCAACGCATTATTCCTTGCAAGAAAACGGCTACCTTAATCAACAATATGCTTTCAAATAGATTTTTTGAAGTACACCTAGATGGAGGGATAAGCAAGAAATATAGGTTAAATGATGGCCTGCCCCAAGGATCCGTGCTAGCTCCATTACTTTTTAATATATATACATCAGACCTACCAGAGACATCTTCTAAGAAGTTTATCTATGCAGACGATATTGCTCTCACATATCAACACCAAGACTTCCACAATTCCGAAAGAATTATTGAGGAAGACCTTATCAAAACGGATGAATATTTCGAAACATGGAGGCTCAGACCTAATACTTATAAAACCCAAGTCTCCTGTTTCCACCTCAACAACAGACAGGCAAACTATGCACCCCACGTAGAGTTCAGAGGCCAGCTGCTTAACTACAGTCCCCTCCCAAAGTATCTGGGAATTATATTGGACCGATCTCTGACGTACAAGGAGCACTTATACAAATGCGCAGCGAAAATCAAAACCAGATATAATGTCCTACACAAACTCACTGGAATTAGCTGGGGAGCAAGCGCCACAGTTCTCACGAGATACGGCATCATAAAGATTAAGCTACATGGAAAAGAAAAGAACGAAGGGGCGAAATCGGCTAGAGATACAGATGAAGTATGTATACAAATACGTATGAAATATGTTAAATATGCATGACATATATTTGACATGTGTACACAGTCAAAGCCATGCGTGAAAAGCTCACCTTAAACCCGTGGGACGATTCAGCCATATCTGGTACAGATATTAGTTAGATTCTGGAAACAAATAGTATAGGGGCTACAATCACCAGCGTCTTATTGGGGTGATGGTGATGACGTGGAGAGAGAGCAAGTAGGAGATGAGAAAAAATGGGGGGAGGAAGAAATAGGCACACAGAGGAAGGACGAGAGGATGAACAAAAAGAGGGGGAGTAGGAAATGGACAGAGAAAGGGACGAGGCAGGAATGGACAGAAAGAGGAGATGGCAAGAGAGTGGGGGGAAGGGGGAAGTGGACAGAGAGAAGGTGGTCGAGGATGATGACAAAGGAGTAGCAGATGGAATTAGAGGGCGGGCAGGAGGACATGGTCAGAGGTGAAATGAGCGGATGGACAGAGTGGGGAGGAGCAGATGGACAGAGAGTGGGGGATGGGAGATGTAGACTAGTAGAAGACTCTAATAAATACACACCTCTTGGGCAACAATGGGTATTTTTTGCTAAGAACGTTTCCCCTTTGCATAATACAAGCTCTCTCTCTCTCACACACACAAACACACCCCCACACCTTTGCGAATCGAAGCACCTGTGTGTGTGTGTGTGTGTGTGTGTGTGTGTGTGTGTGTGTGTGTGTGTGAGCTTGTATTATGCAAAGGGGAAACGTTGTTAGCAAAAATCGCGGAAAATTCCGGACCGATTTATTTCAAATGTTTAGGCAATATTGTAATAAAGATTCAGACAGGCATAAGCTATACATTTATTTAAAAGGAAGTGTATAGGTTTTCTGTTAAAACGAGACTGTGAGAAAGAAAATGCTGTCGTGGCCTGCAAAAATGTGCCGTTTCGATTTATTTCTTCTAGTCAGTTTCAACTACAATTATACAGCATGTAAACCACTATACAGTCTGTTTCTCCCATACATACTCTTTCTTCTTATATATAATTTCGAAATTGTGTACAAGGCAAAGTGATTTTTTGTTTTCTTTTTCACCATTGGTTTTAGAGACAACAGGAAGTTCGTACTTATGGCTTATCCGCTTACGATTAGAGTACTACTACGGATTATGAATCGTCAGAAACTTTGTAATGCTTGCCATTTGCAAATAAAGACTATGCGAAACACTGGAATTGTAGCTTCCACCCTCATAGATCCATCAGCTGGGGAGGTCTCTCTCACACCCCGTATACCAATGATCCCAAACGATTTACCCGTTCATTTTAAGTGACTTCAGTTCCCAATAAAGGTTTCATTTGCAATAAGAATAAGCCAGGCTCGGTGTCAAAGAGATGGATAAGAGCAAAGAGAGTAGGGGAGGACGTTTATGTAGAGTGAGGAGGAGATGAATCGAGAGGGGGGTTGGGTTGGGTTGTTTGGTGAAGGAGACCAGACAGCGAGGTCATCGGTCTCATCGTATTAGGGAAGGACGGGGAAGGAAGTTGGCCGTGCCCCTTCAAAGGAACCATCCCGGCATTTGCCTGGAGCGATTTAGGGAAATCACGGAAAACCTAAATCAGGATGGCCGGACGCGGGATTGAACCGTCGTCCTCCCGAATGCGAGTCCATTGTACTAGCCACTGCGCCACCTCGCTCGGTGATGGAGAGGGGGAGGAGGTGTTGCATAGTGAGTGCGGGGGGGGGGGGGGGCGGAGGGAGAGGTAGAGGGGAGAGATAGACAAAGAATATGGGAGAAGAACATGGGCAGAGAGAAAGGATCTATATCCAATTCCCTTACCTATTTAGCAACTGCAAAATATTGCCGGGTTCGCTAGTAACTACATGTTTATTAATCTTTAAGAATCTTGAAGAACGCGGTCTGTTTGGCCTTATCGCGTGAAACTAAAAGAAGTAAATTTTAATGAGGGAGGTTAACTATTACATGAAAAGTAAAGGAGATCGCACTGACTTCCACATACGACACAGAATTCGTTTTCCCTGTCGTATTTCCAGTATAAAAAACGCCTGACGAAATATCTGGCGGCAGACGTAAGATATGCACCGCTATTCTCCGCTGTAGGCAATCGCAGCTTACAGGATCACAGGACGAGCTAGCCTCCTCGGGGCAGAACAGCGTTCATTTATAAGCCGCTCCGCAGTCGTATTTCGTTTAAATATGAAATATTCGTCCCGGAGGCGGCGACAGGAGAGGTCTAAGCCCCGGCGGTATAAATACCGCGACATCCTCACAGGCGATGCATAATGCATCAGAGCGGCGTGTAGCGCGGCCACGGGCCCCCAGCCGCACCGTCGCGCCGCGTCGCTCCTTTGACGAGGACTTCTCGGCGCCGCCGCCTGCCGCCGCCGCTGCTGCTGGAAGCAGATTTCCGGCGGCAGATCTCGCCACCACGCTTTCAAACTCTACGCCTTTCTTTGCATTTGCTGCGTTATGTATTTTTGCTAGGGTAAAGGTACGAGAAGCCTCGGTATTTTACAGTTTGAATTCCTGATGGATGAAAGACAAAGAGGTCCCACACATGTTCCGCGTGACGCATGAAGTAGTGTGTTTTTTATATCTCTTAAAATCCTGAACAGGAATTCATTGTTTGAAACAACTTGAAAAACCAGCCTTTTTCTGTGAAGCCTGCTTTTAAGAGGGTAGCCAGAAGCCATTCCCTTACTTCCCTATACAAGACGACCATAACATCATCGTCCGAAAACGACCATTCCTTGAAACTTGCCTAAACTCAGGGCATCTGGACTGAAGGAAAGCTGGAGGAATGTGCTTCGTTTATTATTCTCAATTGCCTTGGTCGTATTTAATGGACTTAAAAGAATTTACTGGTCTCGATTCTTACGAGTCATAATCAGTATCTTACTATGTCAAGTAGTTTCGTACCATCCATCTTGTTCACCTGACATCAAATAAAAGTCAATGTAGAAGTCAGGTGACCAAGATGGGCAATAGCGGACTGTTCGAAATGTTGCTTTTGTCTCGATATATTAATGATGACTCATAACCACCATACACAGTGAACTGTTGTTAAGTCTATCCAATATGATCAAAACACGAGTGAGTAAAGATGTATTTTCCGAAGTGAATCACATGATTCACTTCGAAAATATCAAATTTCGCTTATCTGAAACATTCCTCATCCTCTTGCAACACATTTTAGTGATCAGACATAGGGGGAGCGTCTTTGGCTAGTCATCAAACGTCCACAGGAACGGGTTCGACGCAGTCACTACTTAAAAGTGAATGAAAATTTTTAACGGTATCCTCCGCTATAAGGGGTCACCATTGTTCTGCCAATGACCTCATCAGACAAGACGGACGAAGAGACAGAGCTTCGATCATTCTCCCGCCCTTGGCCAAAGAAACTGTCAGACATGATCAATGCCATGAGAATGCAGAAGGAAATGGAAACCTCTGCGTTGAAGACACAATTTGTATCCACAGAACATATGCCTGGAATTGAAAAAAGATTCCGAATTAGTCCCTCACTTAAATCTCCAGGTAAATTAGACCTATGTTCGCATCTCCATGAGAGAATTGCTTAGAGGGAGGTAACCATGAGGATAAAAAAACTGAATAACAAACGAAAGGGTAAGATTCTATAAATCATAGTGTGGAATGTTATAAGTCCGAATGTGGCAGGCAGGGTAGAAAATCTGAAAAGAGAAACACCGCGGCTCGGTCTAAATGTAGTATAAGTCAGCGACGTGAAATGAAGGAAGATAAGATGTTGTGTTCAGAGGAACATAGGTTCGTATCACCAGTAGCAGAAAATAGTGTAACTGGAGTAGGATTCGTCATGAATAGGAAGGCGAGACAGAAGAGAGAGAGAGAGAGAGAGAGAGTTATTGTACACAGTTCAGTGATAGGGTCATCCCATCAGAATTGACAGAAAACCAACAGCGACAACGTTGCAAGCAGAAGATGAAGAGATAGAGAAAGTTTATGAGGATGGTTAACGGCTTATTCAGTATGTAAAGAGAGTACGGGAGGATTGGAATATAGTTGCAGGAGAAGGAGTGGAAGAGAGGGTTACGAGAGAATATGAGCTTAGCAGTAGAAATCAGAGATGAGAAAAAGTACTTGATTTCTGCAATAAATTTCAGCTACTAAAGCCGAATAGCGGAGAATTACAAGAGGAATAGGTATACTTGGAAAAGGCTGGGAGATACGGGAAGATTCTAATTAGATTAATCGTGGGCAGGCAGAGAATCTGAAATCAGGTACTGGGTTGTATGGCGTACTCGGAGGAGATGTAGACTCAGATTACTGTTTAGTAATCACGAAGAGTAGACTGGAGAAGGACGTCTTTATCAGGAGATACAAAGCTGGCGTTCTACGGATCTGAGCGTCTACTATCAGGTCCCTTAATCGGGCAGGTAGGTTAGAAATTTTAATAAAGGAAATGGATAGTTTAAAGTTAGATGTAGTGGGAAATAGTGAAGTTCGGTGGCAGAGAGGTTCGAGCGCGCACGGAGGCTTTCCGGCAGTCGTTCTTCCCGCGAACCACAAGCGACTGGAACAGGAAACGGAGGTAATTACAGTGGCACGTAAAGTGCCCTCCGCCACACACCGTTGGGTGGCTTGCCTAGTATAAATGTAGATGTAGATGTAGAGGAACAGGATTTCTGGTCAGGTGAACACAGGGTTATAAACACAAAATCAAATAGGGGTAATGCAGAAATAGGTATAAAAATGAGTAAAAAAATAGGAACGCAGAGAAGCTACTATGAACAGCATAATGAACGCATTATTGCATCCAAGATAGACACGAAGCCTACGCCTACAACAATGGTACAAGTTTATACGCCAACTAGCTCCGCAGATGATGAAGTGATTGAAGAAATGTATGACGCGATAAAAGAAACTATTCAGACAGTTAAGGGAGCTGAAAATTTGAGTCATGTGCAAGTAGAATTCGATAGTAAGAGAAGGAAGAGAAGGAAAAGTAGTAGGTGAATATGGACTGGAGGAAAAGTAATGAAAGGGGATGCTGCCTGGCGGAAGTTTGCGCGGAGAATAATTTAGTAATAGCTAACACTTGGTTTAAGAATCACGAAGGAAGGTTGTATACGTGGAAGAGACCTAGAGACACCGGATGATTTCAGATTGATTATATAATGGTTAGACAGAGATTTAGGAACCAAGTTATGTATTGTAAGACACTTCCAGGGACAGATGTGGACTCTGACCACAATTTATTGCTTATGAACAGTAGATTAAAACTTGAGAAACTGCAAAAAGGCAGAAAGTTAAGGAGATGGGACCTGGATAACTCAAGGAACCAGAGGTTGTAGAGGGTTTCAGAGGGAGAATTAGGGAACTTTTGACAAGAACAGAGGAAAAGAACACAGTAGAAGATGAACGGGTAGCTTTGGGAGATGAAATAACGAAGGCAGCAGAGGATCAAGTAGGTAAAAAGACGAGGGTAGTAGAAAGCCTTGGGTAACGCAAGAGATACTGAATTTAATGGATGAAAAATGCAATAAATGAAGAGGGCGAAAGGGGATTACAAACGTCTGAAAAATGAAATCGACAGAAAGAGCAAAATGGCTAAGCGGGAATGGCTAGAGGAGAAATGTAAGGATGTAGAAGCATATATTACAATGGGTAAGACAGATACTGCCTACAGGAAAATTAGAGACCTTTGGAGAAAAGAGAACCATCTGTTTGAAAATCAAGAGCTCAGATGGAAAACCAGTCCTGGGCAGAGGGAAGAAGGAAGAAGGTTGAAGGAGTATTTAGAGGATTTATACAAGGGAGATCTACATGAGGGCAAAATTAAGGAAATTGGAAGAAGACTTAGGGGAAGATGAAAAGGGAGATATAACGCTGCGTGCAGAATTTGACAAAACTCTGAAAGACTGAAGTCGAAAGAAGGCCCCGGGGAAGACAACATACCGTTAGAGCTACTGATAGCATTAACCATGACTAAACTCTTACATTTGGCGAGCAAGAATATAATAATCCCGATTCGAAAGAAAGCAGGTGCTGACAGATGTGAAAATTTCCGAACTATCAGTTTAATAACTCATGGCTGCAAACACGAATCCCTTGCAGAACAATGGAAAATCTGGTAGAAGCCAATCTTGGGGTAGATCAGTTTGGATTCCGGGGAAATGTAGGCACACACGAGCAATACTAACTCTACGATTTCTCATAGCAGGTAGGTTAAGGAAAGACAAACCTACGTTTATAGCATTTGTAGACTTAGACAAAGCTTTTGACAGTGTTGACTGGAATGCAATCTTCCAAATTCTACAGGTGGCAGGGGTAACATACAGGGAGCGAAAGGTTATTTACAATGTGTACAGAAGCCAGATGGTAGTTACAAGAGTCGTGAGGCAGGAATAGGAAGCAGTGCTTGAGAAGGGAATGAGACAGGGTTGTAGCCTATCCCCGATGTTCTTCAGTGTGTATACTGCGCAAGCAGTAAAGGTAACAAATTAAAATTTGGAGTAGGGATTAAAGTCCAGGGAGAAGAAATAAAAACTTTGAGGTTTGCCGACAACATTTTAATTCTATCGGAGACAGCAAAGGACTTGGAAGAGCAGTTGAACGGAATGGACAGTGTCTTGAAAGGAGGATATGAGATGAATAACAACAAAAGCAAAACGAGGGTAATGGAACGTTGTCGAATTAAGCCGGGTGATGCTGAGGGAATTAGATTAGGAAATGATGCATTTAAAGTAGTAAAGTTTTGCTATCTGGCGAGCAAAATAACTGATGATGGTCGAAGTAGAGAGGATATAAAATGTAGATTGGCAATGGCAAGGAAAACGTTTCTGAAATAGACACGTTTATTAACATCGAGTATAGATTTAAGTGTCATGAAGTCCTTTCCGAAAGTATTTGTGTCGAGTGTAGCGATGTATGGAAGTGAAACATGGACGATAAACAGTTTACACAAGAAGATAATAGAAGCTTTCGAAATATGGTACTACAGAAGAATGTTGAAGATTAGGTGATTAGATCACGTAACTAATGAGGAGATACTGAATAGAATTGGGGAGCAGAGAAATTTGTGCTAAAACCTGACTAAAAGAAGTAATCGGTTGCTAGGACACATTATGAGGCATTAAGGGATCACCAATTTAGTACTGGATGGTAGCATGGGATGAAGGTTGCAGTAGTTACTCGGAGATGAAGAAGCTTCCACAGGATAGAGTAGCATGGAGAGCTACATCAAACCAGTCTTTGGACTGAAGACCGCAACAATAACAACAGGCTGAAGTGTAAGAAAATCGTCAGGAATAATCAAGGTGGAAAGAAGTGGGATACTGAAGTACTGACGAATGATGATGTGCGTCTGAAGTTCTCTAAGGCTATAGATACTACGATGATTAACTCTGTTGCAAGAAGTTAAGTTGAAGAGCAATGGATATCTACAGAAAGGACAGTCACAGATGTTGGACGTATAAAGATCAATAAAAGGTGAGAAATTTTGTATTGTAGACATTCTCAGCTGTAGAATTGTATTGTGATGAAGAATGCCTCTTCAGTTGTGTGATAAATATTTATTTATGATCCAACTATTTTCGCAGCTTTAGAGCCATATCTTGAGGGATAAATATTTATTTCACAACTTAGTCCAAGTGATAACCAGTAGATGGCACAGCATTCTCTGTCCAATTGTAATAATAATGTTCAACTCTCAAAGAGGCCGGTAGTTCATATTTTAAACTACACTGCCTTTCCCTGAGGAGAGGACACTGCAGTCATTTGCAAGGACACAGCAGGACGGATTGCCAAGAATGTACGCGCGAAAGCATCTGAGTTCTTCTGGCTCGGTGGCAGTCATTTTACCAGCTTTAGAAAGCATGGACGTGCTGAAAATTCCAGCACCCCACGGGCACAGGGAGGAGCGTACAAAAAGCGTGTGGAATTGGCGCAGGGAGGCGTGTGAAAGAAGTCAGCATTCTTAAGAAGATGTTTTTCTAGACAGTGAGGAAATTCCTTATAAATCACGGACGCTGGCAGATTTTGAGACAGAGCCGAGACGTGAGACTGTCCAGTCCTCACGAAGAGAGAGCGGTTATAAAGATGTGTTATGTAGCTGCGCTCCCAACAGCCTTGGAATACAGGAAAACGTTTCAAGGGCCACACGACAGCCCACACCAGATAGGAAATTTCCACCCCGCACGGAGAGGCACGGCTATGAAACGGCAGTCTGTCATTGGGCTGCATTGAAAATTTTGTCAGCCAATGACAATGCCAAAAGAAATCATACTTCGAAGAGGAGTTGAACTGAGAGATGGAGAGAAGCGAGAAATGGGATTCGTGGAGACACTGCAAAAGCGAGAGGACATGGGCGCTCATCCACCAATCGCCAACATCCACCTTCCGACACCATGACAGCACAGCTTCCGTCACGCAATGGACAAGTGTCAGACAACGCGGAGATCATACCTGGGACCTGCAGCAACGCTGCGACTGCCGATGAGGACAGCCGACTCACTCAGCATATTTCCGAGGCGATACGCCGTACCGACGCAGCTCTTGCCGCCGACAGCAGTATACGGCGAACGATAATGAAGAATGGTGAGACGATTAGTTTCCTCCTCACTCCCATTAATAACTGAGTCATGTCCACACCCAGTCAAATCTGCCGTGAGATTTATAATTTTTTTTTGGTTTGTGTAAACAGCACGAAAATAAATACATTCTTTTCATGTTTTGATCATATAAGCAATCTTTTATATTCATACAGGATCCCTTTGATTTTATACCTTTTGTGTTTGATTTCATTTAATTTCTCGGGTTCACTACAATATGTCACTACGATTAAAATAGATGCCACGACAGGAAAATTAAAGATGACTTTGGAGAAAAGACAACCACCTGTACGAATATCAAGAGCTCATATGGAAAACCAGTCCTAAGCAAAGAAGGGAAAGTATACAGGTGGAAAGAGTATATAGAGGGTCTATATAAGGGAGATGTACTTGAGGGCAATATTATGGAAGTCGTAGAGGACGTAGATAAAGAAGAGAAGGGCAATATGATACCGTGTGATGAATTTGACAGAGCACTGAAAGACTTAAGTCGAAACAAGGCCCCAGGAGTAGACAACATTCCATTACAACTACTAATAGCCTTGGGAGAGGCAGACAAGACAAAACTCTTACATCTGGTGAAGTAAAATGTAGGAGACGTGTAAAATACCCTCAGACTTTAAAAAGAATACAGTAATTCCAATTACAAAGAAAGCAGATGCTGAAATGTGTGAAAATTACCGAACTATCAGTTTAATAAGTCACGGTTGTGAAATACTAGCACGAATCTTTTACAGAAGAATGGACAAACTGGTAGATGCTGACCTCGGGGAAGATCAGTCTGGATTCCGTTCAAATGTAGGAACATGCGAGGCAATAAAGACCCTGCGACTTCTCATAGAAGAAACCTACGTTCCCAGCATTTGTAGACTTCTTTTGACAGTCTTGACTGGAATACTCTCTTTCAAATTCTGGAGGTGCCTGGGGTAAAACACAAGGAGGGGTAGGCTATTTACAATCTGTACAGAACCAGAAGGCAGGTATAAGAGTCGAGGGACACGAAGTGGAACCAGTGGTTGAGAAGGGAGTGAGATAGGATTATAGCCCATCCACTATTTTATTGAATTTGTATATTGAGCAGGCACTAAAGGAAACAAAAGAAAAATTTGGAGTAGGAATTAAAATCCATGGAGAAGAAAAAAAAATCTTGAGGTTCGCCAATGACGTTGCAATTTTGTCAGAAAGAGCAAAGGATTTGGAAGAGCAGTTGAACGGCATGGATAGTGTCTTGATAGGAGGATATAAGATGAACATCAACAAAAACCAAACAAGGATGATGGAATGTAGTCGAATTACATCAGATGACGCTGAGGCAATTAGATTAGGAATGAGTCATTTGAAGTAGTATATGACGTTTACTATTTGGGCAGCAAAATAACTGATAATGGTTGAAGTAGAGAGACTATGAAATGTAGATTGACGTTGACAAGGAAAGCGCTTCTGAAGAAGAGAAATTTGTTAACATCGAGTACAGATTTAAGTGTTAGGAAGCCGCTTCTGAAAGTATTTGTATCGAAGTGAAACATGGATGATAAATAGTATAGACAAGAAAAGAATAGAAGCTTTTGAAATTTGGTGATACAGATGAATGCTGAAGATTAGATGGGCAGATCACGTCTTTAATGAAGAGGTTCTGAACAGGACTGAGGAGAAGACGTGGCACAACTTGAGTAGAAGGGACACGTTCTAAGGCGTCAAGAGGTCACGAATTTAGTATTGGAGGGAAGTATGGAGGGTAAAAATGTTAGAGGAAGACCAAGAGGTGAATAAACTAAGCAGATTCAGAAGGATGTAAGCTGCAGTAGTTACACAGAGATGAAGAGGCTTGTACAGCATGGAGAGCTTTGTCAAAGCAGTCTTTGGACTGAAGACGGCGACAACAACAACACAGCATCTCATTGAGAACTGCGCCTTAGAATCACAAGCGAGCAGTCTTCCATTCGACTGGCGATGACGTACAGCTAATCTTACGCCTTGTGCAGTTAAAACCACAAACTCCATAAGGTATTTGATTTAATGCATGTGGTTCCCTATTAGCTACTTTAATGTACCGGTAAACTATTTCTGTCTCCACAAAGTTGATCAATATCACTTTACCTTCAGCACTCTGGCACACAGTGATATTTAAAATTTTTCATCGTACCACGTAATTTTTTCCAGTGTGGGGTAACAAAAGTAACCACTGTTAACTGTTGCTAGCAGTATAAGACTTAAACAATGGAATTCCTGTCGAGAATGTGTACCTGAGGACAAGAAAAACATATGTTTGCTCGTAAATTATGCGATGTCACATACCTGCTGAGTCTGTACATGGAGCGAGCAGTAAAGAAATCAAAGAGAAAATTTCAATTTGAAAATATTTGAAAACATTTTAATTCCAACAGAGATGGCAAAGGATTTGTAAGATTAGTCCAACGGAATGAATTCTGTCTTTAAGAGACGTTATGCGATGAATATCAACAAAAGTATAACAAGTGTAATTGAATATGGTCAAATTTAGTTTTACAGTTAGGTTGGTGGATAAGTTCGTAGCGTTCTTGTTTTGAGTGGTAGTATTTTGATTGCTATGGTTTTATTTATGAATTGTCATTTTTTGTTTGTAGTTCATAGTTGCTATTTGACTTTACATATTTTTATTTTGTTATTGGAAGATAGTGGGTGGAGCTGTGGGCGCTAGAAAATGGAGTGTCAAGTGGAGAAATTAGAACATTTCCGACATTATCTTCTGTTTGAGTTCAGTAGAAGTGTGACAGCAATGGAGGCAGCCAGAAGCATTTGCGCCTTATATGGGGATAATACCACTGGACAGAGCACGGCAAGGAGGGTGGTTTTGACGTTAGTGACTCACAACGTTCAGGAACACATTGTGGGTTTGATGACTATCGTTTTAACGAATTAATCCACAATGATCCACGTTAGTGTACTAGAGAACCGGAAAATGTGGTGAACTGTGTTCATTCCACCATCGTCGGACAAAGCACCAACGGCCCGTACATAGACCTGCGCACATCCACAGAAGATGATGTTACCTATCTGGTGGAACAACGAGGGTGTCGTGTACTAAGAATTGTTTCCCCGAAGTGTAACCATCACTGCTGGCATCTGACATTTATTATGAAGAGCTAAGACGTCTTTCAGACGCGGTGCAAGAACATCGACCAGGAACATTGCGTGAAGGGATGCTGCTCCACGATAACGCCCGCAGTCTGCTGGACAGGCAGACAACTCCGTACAGAAGTTAGGTTCGGAAGTCATTCCGCATCCACCTTATTCATCTGATTGCGTCATATTTTCAGCTTTTCTGCTCTTTATCGAAAAATCTGCAAGGAACTTCGTTTCCGGATGAAAATGCGCATCGGCACGGCTCGACGAGTGCTTCGCCTGAAAACCACGTCGTTTGCACAGTCGCACTCCTGCGTTGGCAGACTGTCGCAAATAATGAGAAGAATGTATTACTGATGACTCAAGTCTCTGTTATGTGTATCTGCTGTATTTATTGAACTTACGGATAAACGCTACGAACTATGACTAACTCAATATTTGGCCTGCAAAGTAACTGACGATGGCCGAAACAGAGTGGGTACAGGAAACTTTTCTGAATATATGGAAGTGAAACATCAGTCATAAACAGTTGTAAGAAGGAGGAAATAAAGGTTTTTGAAATGTGATACCACAGAAGAATGCGTACACCGGACAGCTAATGAAGAGATGTTAGTAACGCGTAATCTTGAGAGAAAGACGTCATAAGGTCTGTCCCAAGATAACAAACAGAGGTGCCTGTGGTATCGATAGTAACGATGCCACATAGTTTCAGTGGTTGACACGACCACGAGACACCGACGGCAGTCCCCTTTAGCTGGCGCCGTGCAGTTCTACCAGCTCCACTACAGATTCACGCCATTTCATCAGGTGCAGCCAGCCAGGAAACTTCACTTCAACTTCGCATCACCTTGCAAGTCATGTATTCTTATTGCTTGAGTAAAGGGGATTTAAATTCATACAGCAGTACCGACATGTCTTACCTTTTCCTGATCCAACCCACGCGCCGCCTTCCAGGCGGGATACAAAAGTGTCAGTCGATTTTGGAGGGTGGAGAGAGCAGAACGGTGTGCAATGAAAGCAGCCAAAACCTTCAGCTAGAATGCCCACCAGTCGCAGTAGATTGCTTACTCTGACATGCCAAATCATTTTGACGACTGCCCACCGCGTAGTTCAATGCAGCCTGGTGGCGTTGCGGGCACGTAACGCGCTGACAAAGGTATCAAGGCGGAGCAGACACGGACAGGGGCTCATTCTAGCGACGATATGGGCTGCAGATTTGGAAACCATTAAGATAAGCTACTTTGACAAAGGGCAGATTATTATTACGCAGAACCTCTGAACGAGTATCTCGAAAACGGTGAAGCTGGTCGAGTGTTCACGTGCTACTGTCGTGAGCATCTAAGGAAAAAGTTAGAAGGTCAGTGAAATTACCACTAGGCGCTTGGTTGGACAGCCGCGAGTCTTCACAGAATATGGGATCCAGTGGCTTGTCTGCTCTGTAACGTGGGACAGATGCCGATCTGTTGCATCTCTGGCGAAAGAGTCCGATGCTGTTTCACGCACAAGTGTTTCGGGGCATACCCTTCGTCATACATTGTCGAATATGGAGCTCCGCAGCAGACCACTCCTAAGTGTTTACTTGACCCAGTGACATTGTCAGCTACGATTACACGGGACCATCGGAATTCGACCGTCGATGGAAACGTCTCGACTCTTCAGGTGAATCACATTTTTGCTACACTATGTCGATGGTCTTCTCCACAAACGGCGTCGTGGAGGTGAATGGCGGCTCGAAACGTGCAGCGCGCTACCGGTGCAGGCCAGGAGACACGCTTCTGCGCTTGCATGGAACCTGCAGTAGCAATCGAAGACGTGCTGACAGCTGCGATCTGCATTCCTTCACGCTTGATGTCTTCCCTGACGGCGATGTCATCTTTCATCGGTATAATTGTCCGTGTCTCGTAGCCAGAACCGTACTCTCGTGGTTTGAGGAGCATTGCAGCGAACTCATTTGATGTCTCGGCGACCAAATTCGCCTGATGTAAATCTAATTGAACCCATCTGGGTCGCTATAGGTGGCCGTCACCTCATGCGCGGATTAACACCCTTTTCTTTGCGCGAATTACATGACCTGTGCGTAGACATCTAATGTCACATACATCCACAAACCTACCAATAAACTGTCAGGTCCCTGATACGCAGAATCAATGATGTATGTGTCCCATAGACGGAAGCTCAAGCTATTAAGCAGGTGATCATGATACTTTGGTTGGTCAGCGTATATGAGCAGCCTGTTGAACTTAGATAGTTTTAGAAAGTTGTGGATCATCAACAGCGAACGATGGCGATGGAGTTTGATTTGCTCAAAGAAGATTTCACTTCTGTCGAGACCAAGTTATTACTCCTACACCGTTCGCTCTGAGTCATTAGCTGAAGACAATGTGACTGAGGTTCATTGTGGTTCAAATTGCTCTAAGCACTATGGTACTTAACATCTGAGGTCATCAATCCCCTAGACTTAGAACTACTTTAACCTAACTAAGCTAAGGACATCACAAACATCCATGCCCGAGGCAGGATTCGAACCTGCGACAGTAGCAGCTGGCCGGTTCCGGACTGAAGCGCCTAGATACGCCCGGCCACAGCGGCCGGCGGTTCAGCGTGGCTTGAGCTTTCGTAATAGAGGATGTTTCAGAAAGAATGCTCTGATTTCAAAAATTCATATTTATTGACAAAAATAATCTGCAAACATGGGATGAATCGTATGAGACGTAGAAAATTTTAAAGTTTTACTTATGCTATTGCAAATCTCTATCTGATCACCAGCAGCAGTAGACGAGTAACACGTTTTTACATTTTTATCCCGGTTAATTTTCAGTGCTGAAGCAACATTTCATGTTAGCGATAACGCGTGTATATGAGGACTTCCGAAACTCTTGACCTTATTGAGCACGAAAGTGACTCACCTAAAGTGAACTTTTTTGAGCCATTTCTCGTGAGAAAGTGTACACTTTCTTGTCTTTTTTTTTTTTAATGAAAACACAATGACAGAAATGGGCTATTTTCAAATTCGCTTTTTCCTCGACTTCAGCGTATACGTATCGTACTAGCCAAACCCTTGTTTCAATTAAGCTGTACCATAAATTTCTTTACTCCCCACTTCAGTGCAGCACGTGCTCATTAGTTATTCGATCTACGCAGTAAATTTTTTGCATTTTTAGCACAACATATTAAGTGCATTATTATCTTCTTGGATGAACTGTGTATCGTACACGTCTAACTTCCGTACAACGCTACATTCGAAAAAAATACCTTCAGGACAGACTTCGTAGCGTTTAAATTTAATAATAATATCGAAATTTTAAAAAATTATCTTTTTCAGAAACACTTTACCTGCAACTGCAAATCTACATTTTGTATCGTCCATAGTCAGGAAATCTCCAGTTATTTTGCTGCCCAAATAATACAACTCCAAGCTTTTGCTGTCTTTGACAGAATTACGCTGCCATCGACAGATCTCAAAGTTTTAATTTCTTCTCCCTAAATTTAATTTCGATTAAAAATGTCTCCTTGGCCTCTTTCACAGCTTTCTACATTCGGAGATTGAATGACAAACAACCCTGTCTCACTCCCTTGGCAAGCGCTGCTTCCCTTTCACGTTCTTCCACTCTTAGTAAATTCCGGTGGATTTCTGTGCAGCATATAAACAGTCTTTCGCTCTCTGCTACTTTCAGAATACCGAAATGTGAATTTTTGTTACCATTCTCAAAAGATTTCGCTAAGACTACAGATGCGATAAACGTAGGTTAGCCTTTATTTAGGAGATCTTGTAAGATACAAGTAATAACGCCACTCTAACACTACATGTTCCTACATTTCTCAGCAATCCACACTGATTTTCCACGGGGCTGGCTTCTAAAAGGTTTTCTCTTATCACAAGCTGCGACATGACCGCGAATAAAACAGTGACTCGATTATAGAATAAATTTCCTTTACTTTCCGTCTATGGTCACAAATGTTTTGTCATCAGACAACGGATTTCGGTCTATAATGACCATCTTCAGCTCTGTTTTATAAGAACATGTCCCAATGCACTGCGGCCATAGTGGCATCGTCAGGTGTTAAACACAAAATTCCTTCATTCTGTAAATAATTTATGTTGGTGTTTTACAACCGTGATTTAATATATAAATCTTCTGTGTGGGAAACCGTAGCTCAGTCTAAGAATAGTTATAAAAATTTTTAAAAATTAATTCTGTTAACATCTCCTAAAAAGTCGTAGAATGCCTCTGTAGCTGTTAATTCTCATTTATTGTGGAACCAAGGTACAACTGGTTTCTCGATGATGAATAGCATCTTCAGCTTAAATTTGTCTGAATTACATTAAGCCATTAAAACAATATCTGTATCCCGGGAGCGAGCATGAGAGTTGTATCCCTCACGTTCTCTACTACCGCCAGCTAATAGCACTAGCACTAAGGTGCTGCTATGATTTTCACTGGGGTGACAATCGTCGCGGACCTTCTTTTGCCTGGTTTACTCCAGAAAGCGTGGCATGGATCAACAAGTCTCTGGATGTCCCCTGCAGAGATGCTGAGCCATGCTGCCTCTATAGCCGTACATAACTGCGAAAGTGTTGCCGGTGCAGGATTTTGTGTACGAACTGACCTCTCGATTAAGTCCCATAAATGTTAGATTTGATTCACTTTAGGCGATCTGGGTGGCCAAAGCATTCGCTACAATTGTCCAGACTGTTCTTCAGACCAGTCGCGAATAATTTTGGACCAGTGACATTTCCACGGTTGTTTGGGAACGTGAAGTCCATGATTGGTCAAAAATGGACTCTAAGTACCGCAACAGAACCATTTCCAGTCAATGATCGGTTCACAAGGACCAGATGACTTAGTCCATTCAATATTGACACAGTCCACGTATTGTGGAGCCACAAGCAGCTTGCACAGCCACTTGTAGACAACTTGGGGCCACAGCTTCGTGGGGTGTGCGCCACAATCGAACCCTACCATCAGCTGTCAGTATCGGAAATCGGGACCCATCAGACTGAGCCAAGTTTTTTCAGTGGTCTAGGATCCAAGTGGTATGGTCACGAGCCCAGAAGCGGCTCTGCAGGCGATGTTGTGCTGTTGGCAAAGGCACTCATGTCGGTCGTCTGCTGCCTTTGCCTATTAAAGCTAAATCTCCCTGCTCTGTCCTAAATGATGCGTTAGTCGCACGTCCCACCTTGATTTCTGCGGTTATTTGACGCGGCGTTGCTTGTATGTTAGCACTGACAATTATGCACAAACACTGCGGCTCTCGATCGTTAAGTGAATGCTGTCGGTCACTGCATTGTCCGTGGTGAGAGAAAATGCCTGAAATTTGGTATTCTCGGTACGCTCTTGACGCTGTAGATCTCAGAATACTGAATTCCTTAACGATTGCCGAAATGGAATGTCCCATGTGTCTAGCCCCCACTACCAGTCCGCATTCACAGTATGTTAATTTCTGCCGCACCGCCATAACCACGTCGGACACCTTTTCACATGAATCATCTGAGTACAAATAACATCTTCAACGATGCACACCCCTTTTATATCTTGTGTACGCGGTGTTACCGTCATCTGTATATGTACACATCACTACCCCATGATTTTTGTCACCTCAATGTACTAACGTCTGCGTCTACACACGGTGTTTTCACTTCTTCATCGAAGCCGAGGAAGCTGTTGGTGTAAGTACCATCAGCAGGTCAACACTGGCCAAATTCGAATGTCCCTCAATGATGACTATTAGTTGTCTAAGATCATTAATGGATCTTTCAACATCCACTGGATCTGATAATGCGAGCATAACAGCCCTGTAGAACCATTGGAGATGGTTTAATGGCTTAGAATAATCCAACCACATTTAACCTCAAGATGCGATTCATTATCGCGAAACCTGTTACATCTTGACTCCACAATAAACGAGAATTAGCAGCTACGACAGGTCACTACAATTTTTAAGGAAATTTTGCTTCAGAATTTTTTTTAACTATCCATGACCCAATAGACTAACGCTTTGGTAACATTAACAGCTGTAAGCACGTGCCTTCCTTGAAAATGGAATTACTATAATCTTCTTGAAGCTTAAGCGCATTATGTATGTCTCATGCATGATGGATACCAGATGGAAGTGTCTGTTCGTGATATGTTCTCCGAATGAAATGAATAATTCGGAGGGAATATCGTCTCCTCCAGCTGGTTTCCGCACACGGAGCGGCGTTTGCCAAGGTACCCCAGCGCAGTCTGTTAACGATGGTTAGAGAATACGGAATACGTTGTCCGGTATGCGAGTGGGTCGAAGATTCCTCTAGTAACATCTGATCAAAAGTATCCGGACACCTATTAGTGGACGTTAATACGTGATGTGTCCACCCTTCTGGTTAATACAACTTGAATAGTGCTGGGGATACTTTCAATCAGGTATCTGAATGTCAGTGCGTGAATTCTTCCTCAAAAAGCGAATCCAGAGAATGACTGTTGGATGCTAGAAGCTGGAGCGAAGTCGACGTTTCAGCTGATATCAAAGGTGCGCCATTGGGTGCAGGTCGCGACTCTGGGCAGGCTAGTTCAGTTCAGGAATGTTATTGTCCAGAAAACATTGATACATTGATGCTGCTTACTACAGGGTGCATTGTCATGCTGAAACAAAAAATCATCGTCTCCGAAGTGTTCTCCAAACGTTCATAGTACACAATTGTGTAAAATGTGTACATATCCTTCTATATTTATCATTTTCTTAAGCGCAGTACTGGGACCCTAACAATGAAAACTACCTCATACCTTAATAACGACTTCTCCGTACTTCACTGTTAGCACTACATATGAGGGAAGGTAATGTCCTCCAGGCATTTGCAAAATCTAGACTCTTACATCGTATTGCCACAGGGTCTAGCTTGATTCATCAGTCGAAACCACTCGTTTCCAATCATCCACTGTTCAGTGACGTCCTTCTTTAGGCCATCTCAAATATCACTAAGCACTGAGCACAGAAATGCTTGGTTTATGAGGAGCTAGGAGTTGCTCGACCACTGTACTGCACTCTTCACTGTCATTGTGCTAGCTGGACTACTCGCACTTTGGAACTCTCGAGTAATTCCTTCCGCTGATTTAATTTACAACCACGCTCCGCAATGCTCGTCGGTTCCTCTCCGTCAGTACATGAGGTCCGCTGATCTTGGTCAGGGTTCTTCTCATTTTCACACTTTCATCACCAACTGTCGACTTATGTAGCAAAAAAATGGCTCTAAGCACTATGGGACATAACATCTGAGGTCATCAGTCCCCTAGACGCAGAACTGCTCAAACCTAACTAACCTAAGGATATCACACACAGCCATGCCCGACGCAGGATTCGAACCTGCGACTGCAGCAACAGCGCGGTTCCGGACTAAAACGCCTAGAACCGCTCGGCCACAGTGGCCGGCACTTACACAGCTTTAGAACGGTTGAAACTTCCTTGATGGATTTGTTATTCTGGTAGTTCGAAGCCACTGAACTCTCCGGACAGGCCCATTCTACTATTGTTGCGTCTCTACCGATTATACAATACTCACAGCCTTCTGTTGTAATTGTGACCTTAGTTATATACCAGGTAAAAAGCAAACCTATGTTGTAACCAATCCATTTAACATTTATTTTCGGTCGAAAGTTAGAAAGTACAAGCAATAATGCATGGAAATGTGTAAACAAGGATGAATCGTAAGTTCATGATAGTTATTTCACATCGTCCGGCTCTGTTTTAAAGATGTTTTCTCTTCATTCCCACAACAACTCGTATCCCAACGATTACACTTATTCCAAATACTATCATTACTTAAAACTATAAAAGCGCTATAGTTCTTCATGTGTCCCCTGGTTTCAGTTAGTTGTGAAGAATGGCAGCTTGCTGTGAAAGTGGAAGAAAGTAAGTCAGTGAAGATGAGTGGGAGAAATAATCATGTAACGTTCAAATACAGTATTAGTGGTTTTCTGCTCGACACTGTCAAGTCGATTAAATATCCAAGCGCAACATCCCAAAGCGACGTGAAATGGAATGCTGATGTTGGGTAGGGAAGGCGAATAGCCGGCGTCGGTTTAGTGGAAGAATTCAGTGATAGGTTAGCTCATCTACAAAGGAGGCCGCGTAGAGAACACTTTTGTGACCAGTTCTTGAGTACTGCCCGAGTATTAGGAAACCCTGTCAGGTCGGATTAAAGGAACACATAAAAACCAAATCACAGGCAGGCTGCTAGATTTGTTACCGGTAGTTCTGATCATCATGCGAATGTTGTGGAAAAGTTTTGTTAATTTAAATTGGAATTCCTGAAGATGTGAAGACGTACTACAATATTCACTAAACATTACTGGGAATGTTTAGAGAAATTACGTTTGTGACAGACTGCAGAACTCCTCTGCTACTGTAATGTTATGTGAGCCTCACTGTCCCCCCCTTTTTTTAACCAATTTAAGTCTGATCTTATTCTGAGAAGCTCAGTAATGTATGTAAATACCGTAAATGTAAATTTGATTCAAAAAGTACTTGAAGTGAAGTAGTGAAGCACAGCTGGACAGCAACAAACTCTTTACCGCGCAATTCCTGCACCGATACCGATAGCAGTTGTGAATCTTTGAGTATGGACTCAAAAAAAAAAAGACAATTGATTTATTAAAAAAAGAGAACTGTTAATCTGTATCTTGAGGAAAGAGGATGTGTTGCTTGGCCGTCGCTCAGAACGTATTGTTACATTTAATGAAAATTGATATTTTAGTGATAAAATCGAGTAATGTATTTGTAAGAGTTGCCAAACATTTATGTATACAAATTTTCTGGAAGTGAAGAATAGAAATATCTTGTTTTTGGAAAAGGAGGTGAACTTCATTGTCGTTACCGTCTGTCAATCGACAGAACTGTAAGTGTACAAAGTTCACTAAGATACAGGAAAAGAAATGCATTCAATAAGTAACAACCTCTCATAATTTCTTAATTACAGTAGCTGGATTATGTTCTTGTACAGTAGTATGGTGCTGAACTCCACTGACCAATTTTGATGTAGCAGGACGTGTAGTTTGAAGGAAGTTTGTGTGCTAACCAATCTCCTTTTCTCACGAAAAGCAGATTGCTGTTTGATCTTGTTTACTTACAACAGTGGCCCCTTAGGTATGAAAACCTACGAAAACGTGGGCTCAAAGCTATCCGCAATACGGCCAAATAACTGACAGAGTGGTATCTTAAACCTTAAAGAACAATATACGTCACCAACTGGTTCAGAAGCTGATCATTCAAGGAGGCAGCAACCAAAATTCAGGTATCAGTTACGACGTAAAGTAAAAATCTCAATCAAAAATCAATGTCTCTCTCTCTCTCTCTCTCTCTCTCTCTCTCTCTCTACAAACACATAAATAAATATTCATATTATTAAAAGAAAGGTCATTTTATACTACCAGCAACGTACATCTCGGCTAAGGAGACAAGATGAGAGAATTTGGGGCTCGTGCGGTGGGCACATACTCGTTTATCACTACACTTGCGGTATAAGATACCTTCCACAATGCACTGCATGACTGGTTGGTTCATTTGAGGGAGGGGATAAACGGATTAGGGAAGAGTGAGGAAGGAAGTCGGCCGTACCCTTTCAAAGGAACCATACCGGCTTTTGCCTGAAGCAATGTAGGGAAATCACGCAAAACCTAAATCTGTATGGCTGCAGGCAACTGTGAACCGTCGTCGTCCTGAATGCGAGTCCAATGTGGTAATCACTGCGCCACCGTGGTCGGTGCACGGTATGGCACCTTGTGACGTATAGTAGAAGATATAGATACAGAAATGTTCCGTTAGCATCGCGTCTGTAGGTGTACGTTGGAGGGAGAAACAATTCTGCATCTCGGTGGGCCGCAAGGGATTAGCCGAGCGGTCTGAGGCGCTGCAGTCAAGGACTGTGCGGTTGGTCCCACTGGAGGTTCAAGTCCTCCCTCGGGCATGGGTGCGTGTGTATGTCCTTAGGATAATTTAGGTTAAGTAGTGTGTAAACTTAGGGACTGATGACAGCAGTTAAGTCCCATAAGATTTCACACACATTTGATTTGATTTTTGCATCACGTTGGGCGAGGTGCAGCGCTACCTGCTGTACTCTGATTAAAATCACTCTGTGACCGGCAGAACGCAGGGGCTGGGGACCTCGTTGCCGGTATGCAGCGAGCCACGCTTCACAGGGTGCTGCACGTACCCTTATAAAATAGGCAACACAGCGAGCGCGTGGTGCTCGAGAAAGAACTGCGATTGGATGGCGGCTGGCCCCTACCACTCAACTCAATGAAACGTCAATCACAGAGTAATTTTAATCGGAGTATATACAGTCTTAACACTGAACTGATTTGCAGCGCCGATGGCGGGACGCAGCGTTGCTTCCGGAGCGGCCGTCGTGTCGGCAAGTCGCGTGGCTGTCGGCTCCCTTGCCCCCGCCCCGTCCCCGTCACGTCGCGGATCGGGCGGAATTAATTAAAGCCTCGCGGCAGCGTAACGCCCGAATGACGCCGCGCCCTCCGGCTCGCCTTTGTGGCGTGTCAGATCCATATTGGGCGCAATCATTTTTGTTGTTTTAGTTTTATCCCCCCTCTGAACGTGTCTGTTGCAGCGCTGAGCCGGCTCGGAAATATTGCGTTTAATTTGCAACGTCGCTGAGCGATATGTATCTGGCAGGGCCAACGTAATGGGCGCAGGTCTTTTTTTCCTTCTTGTCTGAGAAGCGTAAACGTTTGACTCGTTACAGCTTCTGACAGTTGACACGTGCTGACACACACCATTCGGCTACTTGACACCACTATCAGCTTTAGTCTGTCAGTTTCTTGTTTATTTTCCTTTTTCAGCAGCTGGCGGTGAAGTGTTCTACGTTCGCTATTTTTTTCCATGTTTTGTATGGGGACCAAAGCGTGTACGGCACTTTTGATGGTTTTGTTACTGTTAACGAGTTAGCTTGGCGATTGCACCCTTTGACGAAAATCAGAGATCCGAATTTCATGACGGACGATATGACACATAAAGGCATATAATGAAGAGAGATAGACACTATCAGAGTCACTAAATGAGAGAGATACAAGAGTTCTCCTACATCTAGTTTTCGTACCGAATGCCTATGAGAAGAAACATTCCCCTCGCTGCTTGACTGCAAACTCATGCCCGTTGTCACAGTATCATGTCGTCCGAGAAGCATCATAAACAAACGACTACTACAGCACGTCCTAAAAAAAAGACAGCTTGCGCACCAATGTGTGAGGTCATTGCACGTAGTCCGAAGCTGGTTCCCGGCCTCAGCGCAATCCCGTGAAGCCAGAGGGGTGGCCAATACTTTGGTTCGTGTGCCGTGCCCTGGCTCACTTGTCATAGTGCACAGCCTGGCTGATGCTAAGGAAGGGCAACAGGTGGAAAGTGCAAATATGCCGTATTTAGATGGCAGTGCACTCACACTATAAACGACTTGGTTTCGTATTTAATGTTTCTCAGTAACATACATGGCAAACAAAACAATTTTTCAGTATTCTTTAATTATTTCTACTGCACTCAGGACATTTCGTAAGTTTGTTTCGGTACAGGTGTAAGCTTATTTGTCCGCCGCTGACATAGAAGACCGCAAAACCTTCTATCCTTCCCGTCTGGGCAAGCTGTGCAGTGACTAGAGTACATGCAAAGCTTACTGGGACAGGCTAAATGCTAGCTACAATGAAGTCGGTAATTCGATTGTAATACTGGCATTTTAATTTGATATCCCCCACAACCGACAAAATTTACAAAAGAATATGAATTTCCTAGTCCACCCACACACTCCTGAGAAAGGCACATTAACAATTTGCAATTACGCGCCCCTGTTACCGGCAGCTACGTTGATAAATACTCGGCACCTCTCAAGGATACCTACCAGATCAAGAATAGTAAGTAAGTTGTTGGAAGTGGTTAAGCGTTGGTGAAAATCTCGCTTCTGAGCACACGAAGAGCTCTAACTGCGTAACTCTGCACGGAAGACGCGTTGGTGCAGTGCTGCGATACAGACCGTATATCTCCCTTCGAAAACGATGGACAAGATGCCGTCTCCAAGTCCGTACCGCTCGATGGCTGAAGGCGAAGTCCTCTCTATCCACATTCTCCTGTCTCCCACGCGTACGAAAACGCGGCGGAAGAATACTCAGTTTCGGTCAATGTCGAACGCTCTATCATCGCCGAAATCCCTCTAACGGCATTTCTGAGATCTATCCAACGATCGGGTAGGTCAGAACGCCCCTAGGCAAATGAAATTTCCGTCGTCGCCACGTGTTGCCCAGCACAGGTGGTTGCGGATGCCGGGCTACCCCCTAAAGCGCCGTATTCTCCCGCGTTTCCGGTGACCGCTACCTGCCGCCCACGGCGGCCCAGCGAGCTACGGCAATCTGCAGACTTTATATTCCACAATTCCCAACTTCCGACACTTTTCACCAACGCTTTAAGTTAGTCGCTCAATCATGCACACATGCAGGGAATACTGTTTGAGAGTGTTTCATATTTATCAGAATTTAATAGAGTCATGATCTGATGCCCTTGCCAGTCCCTTTATTATTAATACTAATTTTGGTAAGCTAACGTGTAAGTGCCCATATACTGGCACCTTACACAGACTGTCGGTAGCATATGACATGGGCAATTTTACAGACTTTTCACTCAGGTTTCCACGTAATCGTGAATTATTTAGTTTCATAATCGGAAAAGGTCTTTCTCACACATATGTTTATTGAAATATTGTGGCATATTTGCAGTCTCATTATGCAGACATGGAAGTTCTACTAGAGGAAAATAGTGCAGAAAGTTTTAAAATAAAATATTTGCTTTTAAAAGGAAAATTAAGCTGGAGATCAACCAGTTCCTTTTGTAGATGCACAGGGGTAGTTTCAAATGAAACGGCAAGTGGTCTGAAAACTTTCCGAATATTGGCAGTCCCTTCAAAAGTTTTAGAACACTGTCCGTGGAATTCTTTCAAGCCACAATAAATTCTTCAAACTTCAAGTTTTTTAACTGACAGTAAGCTTAGGGAAATGTCTAACATTATGTGTGTCCATCGACCGAATTTAACTGAATAAGTTCTCCAGAGAATGAAAGTCTGAGTGAAATTGTAAAAGTTGCGTGATATGACGTGACCTGTTCTGGCGCAGAGCGCCAAAGATTATTATTGCGATCCGATGTACTCAAAAGCGGTCAAAGACATCTTTTAAGCCCGACCGCGGTGAAACAAAATATGAGATACAATGTGAAAACAAAGTGTGTAATAAATCCTATACCACTTATGGTTTTGTCTGTCTGTATGTGTAGACGCACGTTATTACAGTTCATTGTAATTTATAATTAATAATGTGAATAGTTCGATGCGAAACGTCTGAGTATATCAAGAAGTACGACATATAAAAAAAAACAATGGATATTTCCCTGTTTCTGAGGAATCATAATTATTAGCACAAAAGCTGGTTTATGTGGCATTGTCAGCCAAGATAATGTGTGAAAAAATGTTTAAAGTAAGTTTCTCTTTAGCTTATTAAAAATTAATTCTAAACTGAATGCAGTTATTTGACTTGTTATTTAAATAGCAATCAACAGTCAATTTCTCACGCCCTATGTTCATAAATGTTTAATTGTCATTTTAGTACAAATGTTCACAGAAATCATCGACGGTTCCACAGGACGAAGGAACTTGAAATAAGTTATCGAAATCAGCAAACTACTAATCGTCACTGAATTGTAATTCGCTGTACTTTATTTCCAAACGTAGGTCCCTTCGGTAATCTTGTTGAAATGCGGGCTCAGAAGCTATCCGGAGAAAATTTGTTTACAATCCCCATTTTTGTTTCCCAGAAAAGTGTATCAAAATTACTGATCGCTTCTTTCAAGTATCCGACACGTCATTGCACGGAACAAGGTGCTCTTATGTCGAAATCCGGCATACTCGCGCGAGGCTTAAGAACGACATCTTCTAAAACATCAGGTACCATAGTTTACAACAAAATACTCTCTCCATTTCCTCCCATTCAAAATATTTATAATAATATAAACAGACTCTGTTTTCCTGTCAGAATTTGCCCCTTCAACAACGTGATTTTCTTTTTAAACGCATCCTCATTCAATCAGTAATGTTTCTCACCTTGCAAAGTCTTATTGTGGGGGAGTGTGCCATCAAGTCGACGTAAAGTCTTGCACTCCTCTTCTCTTCATAAATTCAACAATAGCGGGTTTAAAATCGGGAAATCATTCCAGACATACCCCTTGACTTACCTGACGTACTTTACATTAATGTATAAAGTAGCCATGTTCTTCGTTCATCTCCATCGAAAAATGTTGCAACTGACAGCAGAAAAATGAGTGCGACTTCAGGATTTTTACTATTTGTACCACAAATCCTTTACGATTCCCATGCCTGTAAATTTAGAACAAAGTGATTCTTGATGTACAAAACAATGAAACCTGTCTGTCGAGCACTATAATTTTTTGCTCTTTCATTGTCAACGAAATCTTCAAATTTTTCTGCATGATACTGCAAAATCGTTTCATAGCAGATTTGCAGTATCTGTCGATTGTGCGACAACATAATATATATTGAGAATTCTCAACCTTCTCCTCAGTCTCATTCGATTTGAAAGGGTTATGCCGACACATTGCTAGACTGCCTCTTTTTGTGGTTCAAATGTGTGTGAATTCCTAAGGGACCAAACTGCTTAGGTCATCGGTCCCGAGACTTACACACTACTTAAACTAACTTATGCTAAGAACAACACGCACACTCATGCCCGAGGGAGGACTCGAACCTCCGGCGGGAGGGGCCGCGCAGTCCGTGACAGGACGCCTCAAACCGCGCGTCCACTCCGGGTGGCCCTCTTTTTGTGCAAACAGCCACTGGACCTGTGAACGTCCTTCATACCACAACAAACAGCGAAGGGTAAACAGCGCTAACACTGTGATTCTACTGCACTGAAGAGAGTCGTGCCGACCGAAAAATGCCTCACCGCGATACTAAATGAAAGGTCGCGCTACACCAAGTACTTCCGAGGAGGACCGAGCAAACCCGAGACAGGCCGGGAAGTGGGCCACACAGCTGGTTCGCGTGGGGTTTGGCACGCCGTGGGTTAAGGGACCCGGAACTCAAAAATTCTCAATGAAATCGATTCGAGCTCCCTGATGAATTATCGACCCGCAACATTTCGAAATGACTTGTTTCGTTTATACATTATTTCACAGTACTTTTAAACTGTTTCTAAATAAAATGATATATGTTTATTGCTATGGTCATCTTCTGCTACAGGTATTATGTATCAATTAATATAGTTTTTTTCTCCATTTAAGCTTACTGTAATTTAAGAGGAGTGTTTCACTAGACGTATTTGCTTTCGTTTAAAAATTTAAATTTAATCTTTCTCGTTTCTTGAGTTTATTGCAGGTTAAAGGACATTTTTCACAAGATGCTTTTTGCATATATAAAGCATTCTCTGTGATTATTCGCGTCTGTTCCTCTCGTTATTTTTAAGTTCTCGGTCTTTTCCTTGTTATTAGCGGAAGTTGGAGTCGAAAGAAAACTTGATTGCACAAGAGCCGATGTGGAATAGGTGAAAGAACAGTTCGACTTCGATGAAACCAGTTTTCGCGAAATTCATAAAAGTGAATCGCAAAAAATTGCCAGTGGCACAAAAGAAAGAGCGAGTTTGTAGAAGCCGAGAAAAAGTGAAAGGTAAATGTGCTACAGGGTTTTTATTCAATTCCAGTCTCTGCTAACAATGCAGGAAAAAGCTGTGGACTTCAAAACCTGTAAACAAAAGGAAGAGATACCAATGTCTGCAGAAGACGCTTTAGAAATATACTAGCTCAGCATTCGCTGCTTCGCTCGCGTGGAATGTATGATCTGCACAGCCTTTTTTTTTTTTTTTCTCTTTTTATGTTTCCTCAAACTACAACACCGTCTCAACTTTTCACGCTAACTAATGCTAAGGAAGCATGTTTCCATAGCGTGCTTTTCCGAAGGTACTTCTGAACAAAGAATCTGAACAAGGAATCCAAGGGTTTTGTTAATCATGCCTTTTGCGCTTATGTGGAGCTATTTCCATAGAAACGTTCATCCTCTAGCATAGATTTCTTTATTTCTAACGGAGAAGTAAAATACCAGTTTTCATAGTTTTAACTTTAAATTCTCTTAAAAATTTTCGTCCCCTACTTCATCCCTTTAGGGGTTGAATTTCGAAAAAACACTTAAAGACCAATTACTTTTATTTCTGACTGAGACGTCAAATATTTCTCATTGATGCACCTTTAAAAATGCTTTGGTAGTTGTTTAATAAAGATTTATGTTTAAAAAGACTTTCACCCATTGTTTTACACGCAGAGTGCTTAAATTTCCAAAAATTCTGAAACACGTGTCATTTTATTTCTGACAGTGAAATCAAAAACCAGTTTTCGCAGTTCTAGCTTTAAAATTGCCTTTGTTGTCAAAAAGGCTTTCATCGCCTATCTCACCAGCTTAGCAATGGAATTTCGAACAATTCCTTCTAAAACGATGTCTAAGTACAAGAGCCTCATCATCTCAAAATATCAAGTTTGTATCGTTAGCGGTTTGAACTGGGTGATGATGAGTCAGTTAATCAGGAAATTGCCTTAGATAGGTGGGAAAGGCGTCCGGTGAAAAACTTGTTATAAAATTGCTGTAAACTTAAGACGGAAAAAGTATTAATTGAAGATGATGAAGTTATTGTTCTTCACAGTTCTTATAGCCTTCACTGCAAACATCTCTTCGTTCAAATGTCCCACTAGTTCGAGCATGTCTGTTGTCGCCAGCAGGTTATGATAGGCTTGCTTTATAAATTTCGTCGAATTCACTCTTGTCTGTAAGCTAACTGTATTTCCACCAATATCTTCAAATGTTGTTGTCATGCATCACATTACTGGTTATCAATGAAAATCTTATTAGTCTATATAGCTACTGTAGCCCAGCTACCTTTATCATCTCCACAGCAATTTCATCTATCCCAGGTGCCTTTCCTGTTTTTTTTTTTTTTCCCGCAGAGCTAGTTCCACTTCTAACATCGTTATATCCTCCTCTTCTTCCAGACACCTGCCCCCGGCCTTCCGGTGTGGCCGTGTGGTTCTAGGCGCGTCAGTCTGGAACCGCGTGACCGCTACGGTCGCAGGTTCGAATCCTGCCTCGGGCATGGATGTGTGTGATGTCCTTAGGTTAGTTAGGTTTAAGTAGTTCTAACTTCTAGGGGACTGATGACCACAGATGTTAAGTCCCATAGTGCTCAGAGCCATTTTGAAGACCTGCTCCCTACCGTTCTTCACATTTAGTAATTTGCAATGTATTGTTAAATTAACGTAATATTTGGAGCAAAAAATCTTCATTCAATGCCTTCTTCATTATTTAAACACCTTTAACATTAGGGGTGACCAAGAGTTTAAGTATATGTTACAAATGACAGCGAATGGGAAGTCACAGTTTTCACACTAACAGCTGTATAGCATCAGGCTGTGACTTCAGTCACAAGTAGGTCACAAGCAGTAAACAGCAACTAAAAGTAACATTGAATCATTATAATATTCAGTGCTGTGTGTCATCTGTTGACCGGCAATCGTACTTCGTTCTAACAACTTTGTATCTCATGCTATGAATGTAAAACGTACCTATGGTCGAGGAAATGAACCAAAAAGCTAATATGCTGTGAGAAAATCTTTACATTTGGCATTGGCACTGATATGTTTGCCGATATCCAAAAATGTATCATGACAATACACCCAACAAAAAAATTAAAAACAGCTAGAGCACACACACACACACACACACACACACACACACACACACACACACACACACATGCACAAAAGAAACGTCCCACGTGTCCTCCGATCAGTCCACTGCTGTGGCCGCCCCGGGTACTGCCTGCACTGAGGTTGACCCCTCAGCCCTGGTCGAGTGGGAGATCTTTCCAAAGTCTGGCAGGCAGCGAAAATATTTCCGAGGTGCCGATCGTAGGGCCTCCTCGATTTGTTTGCCGAACAGGTTTCGGGAGTTATCTGTGGCTGACGATGTCTCTGAGCCGGATGCAGATGTCCACCCCGTTCCAGAGGAAGCTTCTCGGCCCGCAAGGTCTGGGCATTCACAGAGGGTGGGTTTGCTGGTAGTTGTGAGCTCCAACGATGGGTGGTAATGGGGCCCCTTAGGACCATGGCTGCAAAGGAGGGGAAGGAAGCCAGTGTGCACTCCGTGTGCATTCCGGTGGGAGCCACTGCGGATGTGGAAAGGGTCCTTCCGGATGCCATGAAGAGTACAGGGTGCAGCCAACTGCAGGCGGTGGCTCATATCGGTACCAATGACGTGTGTCGCTTTGGATCGGAGCAGATTCTGTCTGGTTTCGGGCGGCTAGCGGAAATGGTAAAGACTGCCGGTCTTGCTTCCGAGATTAAGGCTCACCATCTGCAGCATCGTAGATAGGACCGACTGTGGTCCTTTGGTGCAGAGCCGAGTGGAGGGTCTGAATCAGAGGCGCAGGCGGTTCTGTAACCATATAGGCTGCAGATTCCTTGACTTGCGCCATCGGGTGGTGGGTTTCCGGGTTCCGCTTAATAGGCCAAGAGTGCACTTTACACAGGAGGCAGCTACACGGGTAGCGGGGGCTGTGTGGAAGGGACTGGGCGGTTTTTTAGGTTAGAGGGTCTCAGGGAACCACAGAAGGGACGTCCATCTAAAAGTGGGCAGGTAAAACACAGTAAGGTAGTTGTAGAAACGATTGGTATAGTAGTTGTAAATTGTCGTAGCTGTGTTGGGAAAGAACCAGAGCTCCAAGCCCTAATAGAAAGCACTGAAGCTCAAATAGTTGTAGGTACAGAGAGCTGGCTAAAGCCGGAAATAAGTTCAGCCGAACTTTTTTCAAACGGTCTAGCAGTGTTCAGAAAGGATAGATTAAATACAGTTGGTGAAGCATTTAGTGCTGTCAGAGGTAGTTTGCCATCTAAAAGTGGGCAGGTAAAACACAGTAAGGTAGTTGTAGAAACGATTGGTATAGTAGTTGTAAATTGTCGTAGCTGTGTTGAGAAAGAACCAGAGCTCCAAGCCCTAATAGAAAGCACTGAAGCTCAAATAGTTGTAGGCACAGAGAGCTGGCTAAAGCCGGAAATAAGTTCAGCCGAACTTTTTTCAAACGGTCTAGCAGTGTTCAGAAAGGATAGATTAAATACAGTTGGTGAAGCATTTAGTGCTGTCAGAGGTAGTTTGCCATATAGCGAAATTGAAGTAGATAGTTCGTGTGAAATAGTATGGGTAGAGGTTATACCTGAGAATCGGACTAAACTATTAATTGGATCGTTTTACTGACCTCCCGACTCAGAAGATAAAGTTACTGAACAGTTCAAAGAAAACTTGAGTCTCATTTCAAATAAGAACCCCGCTCATACAATTATAGTCGGTGGTGACTTTAATCTACCCTCGATATGCTGGAAAAATCATACGTTTAAAGCCAGCGGCAGGCATAAAAAGTCAACCAAAATTGTACTTTCTCAGAAAATTATTTTGAACAGTTAGTTCATGAGCCCACTCGAAGTGTAAATGGTTGCGAAAGCATACTTGACCTTTTCGCAACAAATAATCCTGGCCAAATAGTCTGTATTGTGACGAACACAGGGATTAGCAACCACTACGCAGTTGCTGCTAGGCTGAATACCGTAACACCTACAACCATCAAAAAGAAACGCAAAACATATCTATTTAAAAAAACCGATAAAATGCTATTAACGCGTTTTTAAGAGACAGTCTTCACTCCTTCCGATCTGATCATGTAAGTGTAGAAAAGTTGTGGAATGTTTTCAAAGAGATAGTATCGACAGCAATTGAGAGATATATACCACATAAATTAATAAAAGAAGGTACTGATCACCCATGGTACACTAAACGGCTCAGATCGTTGTTACAGAAGCAACGAAAAAATTTGAAAGAACGCAAAATCACCAAGATTCGCAAAGTTTTACAGAAGTTCGAAATATGGCGCGTACTTCAATGCGAGATGCTTTTAATTATTTCCACAACGGAATTCTGTCTCGAAGTCTGGCAGAAAACCCAACGAGATTCTAGTCATACATAAATCACGCTAGCGACAAGACGCAATCAATACCTTCACTGCGCTATAACAACGGTGAGGTCACTGATGACAGTGCCACTAAAGCAGAGTTATTAAACACGATTTTCTGAAACTCCTTCACCAAAGAAGACGAAGTAAATATTCCTGAATTTCAATCAAGAACAACTGCCAAGATGAGAAACATAGAAGTAGATATCCTCGGAGTAACGATGCAGCTTAAATCACAATAAAGGCAAGGCCTCCGGTCTAGATTGTACACCATTCAAGTTCCTCTCAGTGTATGCTGATAAAATAGCTCCATATTTAGCAGTTATACACAACCACTCGCTCACAGAAAGATCCGTACCTAAAGACTGGAGTATTGCTCACGTCACACCAATACCCAAAAAGGGAAGTAGGAGTAATACGCTGAATTACTGGCCTACATCACTAACGTCGATTTGCAGTAGGGTTTTAGAATATATACTGTATTCCAACATTATGAAGTACCTCGAAGAAAACGATTTATTGATATATAGTCAGGACGGATTCAGAAAATAGCGTTCTTGTGAAACACAACTAGCTCTTTATACTCATGAAGTAATAAGTGCTACCGACAGGGGATGTCAAATTGATTCCATATTTTTAGATTTCCAGAAGGCTTTCAGCACCGTTCCTCACAAGCGTCTTCTAACCAAACTGCGTGCCTACGGAGTATCGCCACAGTTGTGCCACTGGATTCGTGATTTCCTGTCAGAAAGGTCGCAGTTCGTAGTAATAGACGAAAAGTCATCGAATAAAACAGAAGTAATATCCGGCGTTCCCCAAGGAATTGTTATAGGCCCTCCATTGTTCTTGATCTATATTAACGAAACAGGAGACTATCTGAGTAACCGTCTTAGATTGTTTGCAGATGATGCTGTCATTTACCGTCTTGTAAAGTCATCAGATGATCAAAACGACTTGCAAAATGATTTAGGTAAGATATCTGTATGATGCGAAATGTGGCAATTGACCCTGAATAAGGAAAAGTGTGACGTTATTCACATGAGTACTAAAAGAAATCAGCTAAATTTCGATTACGCGATAAATCACACAAACCTTGAGGCTGTAAATTCAACTAAAAACTTAGGGATTACGATTACAAATAACTTAAATTGGAACGATCACGTTGATAATATTATGGGCAGAAAAACCAAAGACTGCGATTCAATGGCAGAACACTTAGAAGGTGCAACAATTCTACTAAAGAGACTGCTTACACCACGCTTTTCCGCCCTATTCTGGAGTATTGCTGTGCGGTGTGGGATCCGCATCAGGTGGGACTGACGGATGACATCGAAAAAGTACAAAGAAGGACAGCTCGTTTTGTATTATCGGGAAATAGGGGAGATAGCGTCATAGACATGATACGTGAATTGGAGTGGCAATTATTAAAACAAAGGCGTTTTTCGTTGCGACGGGATCTTCTCATGAAATTTCAATCATCAGTTTTCTCCTCCGATTGCGAAAACATTCTGTTGGCACCCACCTACATAGGGAGGAAGGATCATCACGATAAAATAAGAGAAATCAGGACTCGCACAGAAAAATTTAAGTACTCGTTCTTCCCGCGTGCCGTTGGAGAGTAGAGCGGTAGAGAGATAGCTTGAAGGTGGTTCACTGAACCCTCTGCCAGGCACTTTATTGTGAATAGCAGAGTAATCACGTAGTTGTAGATGTAGAATGTTCACACAAAAAAGATGACAGTGTTAACAACATTTGAAGGAAGTGTAGGGCACTTACGTGTATGTGAAAGACTCTTTACAGAAAGAACTGATACGACGTTTTTGACAATTGTGATCACAGATTTTTTTATTTGTATCTGGTGATAGATTATAAACATTTAAAAAAACGAAGTTCCTCTCTTTTCCATTTGCAGTGTTCACTTACTCATGATTTTTTCCCTTTTGTACAACTCAGTGCCAGCTGGTGCTCATTTTTGTTGCTGGCTCCTATATGAAAAGTTAATAAACTTTATAATGGAACTGTTGTGAAGTGTTTATTAGATAACCTACGTTTATATCATACTGCTTAAACCACACTAGACAAATAGTAAATATGGTAATTACATAGTTATCACTGTAGTACACGAAATTACATAGCTGTAAGGAAGTATATACAGAAGTGAACTCGCCACTTTTTCTTCTTTTTTCTTTGTATTTGTATTTGTGTGTGTGTGTGTGTTTGTGTGTGTGTGTGTAACCTTGCAGCTGCCCAGGAGCATCGACTTCATTGGTTTTCCGTGTATTTTTGTAGGTGTCTGAGGTTATATTGCGATAACACATTTTATTGAATTACGTTACGGATTTGGAGCTATTAGGGCTCGAATCTAAGTTCGCCAGCTCTCCTCCTGCTGAGTTTCTGTGGTGTGATTGTGGTGTAAAACCAAAAATGGTACAACTACGCGAGGAAGCATGTGGCTTCTTCCGCAATGGACAGACACCAGAAAGCAAATATGATGAGCCTCCAGGCTTTTGCAGCTGATAAAGCTCTGGGAAAAAGCTTGGCTAGGTATGGTTTCATGCGTGTTATACATAACTAAAACGTTAACTAATGAGATTACTGTTCTTTACTTATACAGTAGTGGTCCACCCCTATTCTTCTGACTGGCAAACATGTCAGTTACTTCGTTGTCGAACCTGAGAACTTCACTGAATTCCTCCTTGTGATTGGAACAAACAGCCGAGAAGTTCTGCCTTCCTTGACCCATACTGTTCCTGGGGAACATTTTAAGTCGTTTAGATGTGTTGAAACTACTGTCTACTACTGGTGTAGAAACGAGAGTAGTTAGTGGAATTTGCAATTTTTTGTGCACTTCAGTGAACGATCCTTTAAGTTCCACAAAGAAAGTGAACATATTATAAACGTATCATTACGATAAATCACTGAAAGTTTATTTTTCAATGTATAGTGGCAAATAAATAAACTGTACCTTAATGAAAACGTATTGAGTGAAGTGGCTGGGAACTGTACTCTGAATGAAGCGAAATTTTTGCGTCAATAATTTAAAAGCTACTAAATGCATGAATCTTTCTTTCAGTTAGATAGTTGGTCACAATGTCACACACTTTTTTGGCGTCTGATTTATTCACTTTAAAATCACTATGAGGATACTCGAGTTTCAACCACGCAGCCACAGATTACAAAACACTACTGATAGATGGCCGCATTTGCTGTTTGCGACTTTTCCCTCTGCTAATGGCCTTGCCACGGTGGTAAAACCGGTTCCCGTCAAATCGCTGAAGTTATGCGCTGTCGGGCTTGACTAGCAGTTGGATGGGTGACCATCCGCGTCTTCCGAATGCTGTTGGCAAGCGGGGTGCACTCAGCCGTTGCCAGGCCAGTTGAGGGGCTACTTGATTGAGGAGTAGCTGCATCGATCAGAGGGAAAGCTGACAACGGCTAGGAGAGCGGTGAGCTAACAACACTACTGGCCATTAAAATTGCTACACCACAAAGATGACGTGCTACAGACGCGTAATTTAACCGACAGGAAGAAGATGCTGTTGTATGCAAATGATTAGTTTCCAAGAGCATTCACACAAGGTTGGCGCCGGTGGCAACACCTACAACGTGCTGACATGAGGAAGTTTTCCAACCGATTTCTCATACACAAACAGCAGTTGACAGGCGTTGTCTGGTGAAACGTTGTTGTGACGCCTCGTGTAAGGAGGAGAAACGCATACCTTCACGTTTCCGTCTTTGATAAAGGTCGGATTCTAGCCTATCGCGATTGCGGTTTATCGTATCGCGATATTGCTGCTCCCGTTCGTCGAGATCCTATGACTGTTAGCAGAATATGGAATCGGTGGGTTCAGGAGGGTAATACGGAACGCCGTGATGGATCCCAACGGCCTCGTATCACTAGCAGTAGAGATGACAGGCATCTTATCCGCATGGCTGTAACGGATTGTGCAACCACGTCTCGATCCCTGAGTCAACAGATGCGGACGTTTGCAAGATACCAACCATCTGCACGAACAGTTCGACGACGTTTGCAGCAGCATGGACTATCAGCTCGGAGACCATGGCTGCGGTTACCCTTGACGCTGCATCACAGACAGGAGCGCCTGCGATGGTGCACTCAACGACGACCTGGGTGCAAGAATGGCAAAACGTCATTTTTTCGGATGAATCCAGGTTCTGATTACAGCATCATGGTGGTCGCATCCTTGTTTGGCGACATCGCGGTGAATGCACATTGGAAGCGTGTATTCGTCTTCGCCATACTGGCGTACCACCCGGCGTGATGGATGGTATGGGGTGCCATTGGCTACACGTCTCGGTCACCTCTTGTTCGCATTGACTGCACTTTGAACAGTGGACGTTACATTTCAGATGTGTTACGACCCGTGGCTCTACCCTTCATTCGATCCCTGCGAAACCCTACATTTCAGCAGGATAATGCACGACCGCGTGTTGCAGGTCCTGTACGGGCCTTTCCGGATACAGAAAATGTTCGACTGATGCCCTGGCCAGCCCGGTCTCCAGATCTCTCACCAACTGAAAACGTCTGGTCAATAGTGACCGAGCAACTGGCCCGTCACAATACGCCAGTCACTACTTTTGATGAACTGTGGTATCGTATTGCACTTGCATGGGCAGCTGTACCTATACATGCCATCCAAGCTCTGTTTGACTCAATGCCCAGGCGTATCAAGGCCGTTATTACGGCCAGAGGTGGTTGTTCTGGGTACTGATTTCTCAGGATCTATGCACCAAAACTTCGTGAAAATGTAATCACATGTCAGTTCTAGTATAATATATTTGTCCAATGAATACCCGTTTATCATCTGCATTTCTTCTTGCTGTAGCAATTTTAATGGCCAGTAGTGTACATGCCCCACCGTATCCGCAACCTGTGCTACCTAAGGGCTGAGTGACACAGCGGCCGGTCGGTACCATTGGACCTTCAAGACCTTTTCGGACGGTGTTTGTTTATTTGTGTGATATTTCCCTTTGACAAATAGCAGTGGCGTGGAGGGGAAGGAATGCAGTAAGGAAGTAAGTCAACTGTAGTTACATGCTACAGGCCCAAGAAAAACAAGATGATCACTGTGGAAGGATGAGCTGAGAGGGGGTGTGAGAGAAGAACAGCGGCAATACTTGGGTTGCTACTTGCAGTGGTGGAAACTGAGTCTGTTTACCTATGGTCTCTGTTGTACCACACCAAAACCATGTCATGCTCAAACTGATATAATACTGAAAAAAAAAGATACAGAATAATCGATACCTGAAGAAAACTTCATAAGCCAAGATCGCTAAAAAAGCATTTTATTTGATGCCTGGTTTCGACAGAGCTATGCTGTCATCATCGGATCTCATGGTTTGAAAATTTTAGAACATACTGTCCATTAGTGTTGCAAGTCGCTTCACTTTGCAAATGCAGTTCCCAGTCCCATGAAGATCACTGTAGATCGGCATGTCTAATATAAAGGTACTATGTACATACATAAACATAACTATACATATTGCTCCGACTACAAGTGTTCATGTTCATCACCAGCTGGTAACTGATACTAACGGAAGAGACGCCACAAGACAGACGGACGTTGTATGTCACAGATAGTTGTATTCACGATTTTCCTAGCAACTGTGATAAAAATAAAAATAAAAAGCGCATTGGCCATCATAATACTGTAGTTCGTAACCACAATGCGTAGTCCAGAATGAGCGGAATGTGCGCTGATATGAAACTTCCAGGCAGATTAAAACTGTGTGTCGGACCGAGCAGGAGAGCTGCTGTAAAGTTTGGAACGTAGGAGACGAGGTACTGGCAGAAGTAAAGCTTTGAGGAGGGGGCGTGATTCGTGCTTGCGTAGCTCAGGTGGTAGAGCACTTGACCGCGAAAGGCAGAGGTCCCGAATTCGAGTCTCGGTCCGGCACGCAGTTTTAATCTGCCAGGAAGTTACAATGCGCAGTGTTTCCACGTCACTGTTTTTGATCACAACCGATCATCTCTAGACCTCATATCTCGCACAAAAAGGGAGCACAATTCCATGACTTATTTTTCTTACCCAAGTCATGCATTTTCCCAGATGTAAAGTAGTTGAAAGTTATCGTACAGCCTCAATGCAGCTTAGTAGAGTTTCTAGTCGTGAACGGGATAATATGGCTTGTGTGCACTGCTCAGTCACTCAGAATGACGGGAAGCGTCACTTCAAGCGTAGGCAGTACGGGACTTGTCAGTTTACGCCAAGATGGAATGGTTCAAATGGCTCTAAGCACTATGGGACTTAACATGTGAGGTCATCAGTCCCCTTGACTTAGAACTACTTAAACCTAACTAACCTAAGGACATCACACATATCCATGCCCGAGGCAGGATTCGATCCTGTGACCGTAGCAGCAGAGCGGTTCCGGACTGAAGCGCCTAGATCCGCTCGGTCACAACGGCCGGCCAAGGTGGAATATCAGCCAGGAAATTTACCAGGCGAACTGCAGTAACAAACAACAAATTCGCCGTCGTAGTTACACCTCTTGCCAACAAACAACGGGGGCGCTACGTGGAACATCTGTAAAACACACAGACCGCATTACCTCTGCTGTGCGCGTACCATGAAGTGGAAGATCTGAATGTGGTTCGATATTCAGATTTATTTCGAACGCAACGGTACATATACGGATACGGAACACCCTCTATATACAGTAATAAAGGTTAGCGTAGATTAGCTTTCTGTACAACTCCGCAACCCAAACCCACCGATCCATGGGGGTCGTATGGTATGGTAGCCCTCCATCTCCCATTCATAAATAACGTTTTGGTCTGAGACTGAAGATGTCAGGACATGGGTTTCAAAGTAGGGTATCGTGCCAATGGACTTCTAATAGGGCGTAGGGAAGCAGCTATGAATCGAGAGCCCAAATGGGTAAAACTGGGCAGAATGTTACCCCTAGAGTTCAAAAATGGCTCTGAGCACTATGGGACTTAACAGCTGTGGTCATCAGTCCCCTAGAACTTAGAAATACTTAAACCTAACTAACCTAAGGACATCACACACATCCATGCCCGAGGCAGGATTCGAACCTGCGACCGTAGCAGTCGCGCGGTTCCGGACTGCGCGCCTAGAACCGTGAGACCACCGCGGGCGGCAATGTTTTAGAGTGTTTTAGAAAGTTTCGCTATGTTAAAGAATCTTCCGGGAGGTTCAAGGACGTCCTGTAGTGTTCCAAGATGTCGGAGAATGTTCCATTATTCTGTTGTTATGGAGATAAGTCCCTACCCAGAAATTTATATAAAGACGATGGGGAGGTGAGTGCGTCAGCTTACTTTTGGTAGTCAATTCGAGTGGATCAAGAGAAAGTGATAGACAATCAAATAAATTTAAGTGAAAGGGTGCTTAAGGTAGTGAATACCGTGTTAAATGAAATTCAGTGCTTTAAGTATTATTAAAATTTAACAGGATGACGAAAGGTAAGAGAGGATTTGTTATCATTGGTAAACTGAAAGGACGCAAACAGAAATAATAGCGATAATTGAACAGATGAAGAGCCAGAAGAACATTTATTTTTAAAAATACATTGAGAAAAAACAGACGAACAACGAGATGAAATTGTAGAAGAGGATGCAGACAGACACTCAGCAAGCAGGTATAGAGAATATACCGAAGAAACCAGGTAACATAATGACTTAAGTGAAGTTGCAATATGTCTGTTTCACGAATGATTGATCGCAGAGGCATGAACAAAATATATGTGTATGAGAAGTGTAAAGCAAACGTCGTAGCATAAAGTCAAGCATTCCGTTATGATCCCCCTAAGACGGTACTCGGGTACCAACCCGGTATTCACCTGCTGGAGTGTGGTACCCACCCCTTGGGTGGGGCGGGAGGCAACTTTTAAATCTTAAATGGAAACGTCCATTTTTATTCCATATTTGGATTCTCCATAAAAAAGTAATCAAGTTTTGTCTGAAACATTTTGTAAACAATTGACAGATGGCACTGCAATCGGGATAAAAGTAAAATTGGAGAAGAGCTCTGATTTATTTAGAATTATCCGAGAAAGACGCATCAAATCGATAAAGAATGTGCAGTAATTCTTACGTTACGCCAAATTAAGCTATTTTTGTACAAAATGTACTTTATCCTACTTTTAGCGTTACCCAGGAACAACGACATGGAGGTGGTAGAGTGATGTTCCCATGGGGTGTTTCATTAGCGTGAGTCCCCTTGCCTCTCACATGTTGGGGTGCTTCATTAGTATAAGTCCCGTTGCCTCTCACATGTTTGGGTGCTTCATTAGTGTGAGTCTCCTAGCTTCTCACAATTTTGTGTGCTTAATTAATGAAATTAGCCACGAAGAAATTGTTCAAAAGTATCTCCAATTGCTCCAATGCACAAAGTCAATCGTCTGCGAAAGTGTCCACAGTTTTGAGCAGCACACACTATTCGAATGCGTTGCTCCATATCGTTACGGGTTGTGGGCTGTCTTTCATAAACAATATTTTTTAAATAAACTCAAAAGAAAAAACAGGAGATGTTAGGTCTGGTGAACGTGGAGGCCACTGAATTAGTCCGCCGCGTCCTATCCACCGACCAGGCTACCGAAATTGAAAACGTTCCTCACATTTTTAGCATACTGGGGAGCTACTCAGTCCTGTTGGAACGACATTCGTTGCCTAGTTTCTAAATCAACATCTTCCATTAGCTCTAACAATTCATCCCGGAGAAGTTGTAAATAAGATTCCCCAGCAACATTTCGGTCAAAAAAATACGGTCCTATCAAGTAACCGTTTGAAATTCCACTCTAGACCTTTAACGACCATTTGTGTTGATTGTCAACGGGTCTGTGCCAGTGTAGATTGACAGGGGATCAATAATGACAATCATGACTATTTAATTCGACATTGTTTTTGGATGTGGCTTCATCGGTGAACATAACGTATCTAAAAAAATCATTGTCACCTCTTATCATTTCCAAGGCCCATTGGCAGAAATGCACGCGTATTTGCAAATCGTTTGGCGTTAACGCCTGTGTCAGTGTGACATGATACTGATGATGATTATGTACCTTCAAAATCCTCAAAACAGTTGATTTCGGAATTCCAGTTTGTCTCTGAATTGCACGACTACTAATTTCGGGATCCAGTTGAACACAGGCGAGTACGGTAAGGGTACGAGCGTCATTCTCATTGTATTCGCGATGACATGGTAAATGGTACATGTATCCATTTCGAGCTCGTTCAGTGCAGTTTCGAGTAATGTTTTCGCTTAGATGTCGTCTGTTTGGGAAACGATCCGCATGTAATTGCGCAGCTGCAGCCTAATTGTTATGGCATTCACATAAAATTAACAGCATATCAACGATCTCTGTGGGAGGATAGTGAGCCATGTTTCGGTAAAGAAGAATTTATTTTCGTCAGTGGGTGTTTACAGTTTACAATCTGAATGTGAAGTGACGTCTGACCATATTGCACCGACCTTTATACTGAGCTATAGTTCACAGTTTGAACACGGTGCGCCATAGTCGGGCGAGTAATGCAATTGTGAGGAGTTCCCTATCGAGATTTTAATACCATTCTGCCTCCCTCCGTCAAAAACTGTGGCGGGTAGGATATATTTTGTACAAAAAAAGCTTAATGTGGCATAATGAAAGAATTGGTGCACATTTTGTATCGATTTGATGGGTCCTTCCCGGAACATTCTAAATTAATCGGAGTTCTTCGCCAATTTTAATTTTTCTCGGTTTCAGTGCCATCTTCCAATGGTTTAAAAAATGTTCCAGACTAAACTTGATTGCTTTTTTATGGAGAATCTGAGTCTGCAATAATAAATGGGGGTTTCCATTTAAGATTTGAAAGTTGCCCCCGCCCCACCCAAGGGGGCGGGGGCGAGGGGTCACGTGTAGTATCATTTGGTGTCCCCCTTTGAGCTTACGAACTTGTCTTACCTACTCTTTTTACTCGATTTATAGTTTTCGATATAATCTCATCCGAAACTTCAGATGGACCACCCTGAGTATATACGACCGTTCACGTGACGTGATTTCGTGAGAACCGCCAAAAGATTTACGCCCAACAATTTTCATAGCTTATTCCACCACTCTTGGGAGAAAGATGTGGCGCAATATCAAAACGTCGCCGAGGCATGCTGTAAGACGCATGACCGGCTGACATCCTTAATAGCGTAATAAATGTCATTCTTAGCGAAGCAGCTTTCGCACTTATGCTGTGGCCGCAGGCACTGAGGTAAAATATTGCGGCTGTAGATTAAAATCGCGCAACGGCCACGGTTCGCCCGTCCAGCCTATCATCTGTTCACGGCAGAGGTATAAGGCGGGCCCACGACGTAATATGTCTTGCGTATCGAGTTAAAAGTCGATGCCCCAATAGGTGTCAATATGGCTGACAGAAGCCAAGAATGTACCCAGGATCTGTGGTAGTAGCGGGTTGAAGAAGCAGCGGAGCGAGTCGTATTAGTTGCACAGCGACAGGTGAATTGGTTTCTCGAGGCTTCACGACAAATGGCTCTAGATACATTTTCTAGCAGTCAGTATCCATTAAAAGCCCTAGCTACTTCCAAACCGACACTAAAATGTCTCGTCTGTATGTATGATGGGGCAGGAAGTGGTGCTTAGCAAGGATATCAAAGAAAGATTTGTGCAATAAAGTGATATACAAAAGTTATCTGTAACTCATGTTTCTAAGCGAGAATTCTACGAACATGAATCATTTAAAAAGTGATTGTGTTTTAACCGAAACAATCATTAATGTCAACAGAGAACAAATTGCCTCTTCATTTCATAATATTTGAAATTTTGATTCCTGTATAAAACATAACTTAATTTATTAAACTCGATGAAATGAAAAGAGATAATGTGTCAATTCGTGAGGTGCTTTGTGAGACATCAAATGATGTATTAATTTAAGAGGTTTAACAATATCTCTTATCGAACTAGGAAACAACCTCTTAGAATAAAAGGCTATAATGAAAAGCTATGTTTTTGACACATAGATGGTGTTCGTATAATTGAAATTTGGCTTCTTTATGTCGACACATATTGCGGAAAAAAATCATCCTGAGAAGTGGAGTAGTTTTGTTTGTATGACAGATTGTAGCAGCAGTAGAAATGGATAAACTGAGGTATAGAAAAGTAACGACATTGTCTGTGGAGGAGAAGGAGGAGGAGATAAGTGTTTAACGTCCCGTCGGTAATGAGGTCATTAGAGACGGAGGACAAACTCGGATTAGGGAAGAATGGGGAAGGAAATTGACCGGCCCTTTCAAAGGAACCATCGCGGCATTTGCCTGAAGCGATTTAGGGAAATCACGGAAAACCTAAATCAGGATGACCGAACGTGGGTGTGTGTGAAATCTTATGGGACTTAACTACTAAGGTCATCAGTCCCCAAGCTTACACACTACTTAACCTAAATTATCCTAAGGACAAACACACACACCCATGCCCGAGGGAGGACTCGAACCTCCGCCAGGACCAGCCGCACAGTCCACGACTGCAGCCGAACATGGGTTTGAACCGTCGTCCTCCAGAATGCGAGTCCAGTGTGCGAACCACTGCGGCACCTCTCTCGGTAATAACATTGTTTGTGTAGAGCTTCAATGGGCACGCAGACGTATGCACAGTTACTGAATGGTTGTAAAGAGACTGCCCCTACTTTGCAGCAGAATAAACTGGGGGAGAGGATGATGCACGTCATCGATAAGCCAAACTTGCAACTGCAGATGTAAACATAAAGGAAGTACACAATACGTTACTGGACTTTTTTCTTTCATCAGTCTTTTGACTAGTCTGATATGACCCGCCACGAATTTCTCTCCTGTGGGCTGTTGGCGATTAAATATCACCTGAAAAACTGACCCTGCAAACACATCTTCTGAAAGAGCGCGATGCAATTTACGTGGTGAGATAACTACGACATGGGATTTTGTGATTTTGCCAGTAACTGTCTCCTACCTTTCCAGACTATACAGAATCTTCGCTACGTACAATGATAGACTAGCAATATAGGCAGAAAGGCTGTGGCAGAGAAGAGCATTGTCCACAGAAAGGGAAGTTACAAGTTGGAGTCCAGGTCCGGCACACGGTTTTAAGCTCCCAGGAAGTTCTAAAAAAAGAGCACACGCCACTTCAGAGTGGAAGATTCATTCTGGGAACTACGAGACGCTTATATGCAAGATGTGTGTAACATTTATTGAAATTGTGCAATCGAAGTTATCAGCAAATTTATTACTACTCTGAAAAGTATAAAACTGGTTTAGAACTGTGATTTGTTACTGTGAGAGTGTGAACGACACAACACTGGGAGCAATAGGTGGAAGTTGGCTGACTGGGTATCAAGAAAGGTCAGAAAGATTGTGGCCAGGCCTCTCAGAGACACAAAACTGACTGTCTTTATCGACTTACGAAAAGAAATGACTTACAGATACTCTAAGCGAAGAAAGGCCTATATTGCATAAGTCAGAAAATACACTGTCAAAAAAAAGTGAAGCGTCCAGAAGGGGAGGAGGAAAGAACGCGAAAATTCAGGAGTTGAAAGGGCATGTGATGTTATTTCAATAATTACAAATTCTAATCAAATTTACAAAGAACGTGGCTTTATGAGCCAGCTTATAAATATGAGGCTGCACCTATTCTGGTCTGGATGCACGCACTATTTCGGTAGGGAAGGGTCTCATAACGCTGCTGTATCCCTCTCTGAGGTAATCTGACCCAAAACTGTTGTAACTGGTACTTGATGTACTGGACACTGGCAATGGCATAAAGTCCGAGCTGGTTCTATATGTGTTCTATAGGGGACAGATTTGGGGATATCTCTGGATATGGTGGTACCTCAATATCACGCAGATAGTTCATAAAAACCTGTGCCGTGTGTGGATGAGTATTGTTAAAAAATTCTAGCACGATACTGTAATATGAGAGATAATACGTTGTCCGCGATGTACAGTTGCGCCATCTGATTTACCACGATCACCGAAACTAAACCCACGAATGAAGGCAGCACCAACTCGATGGAGACCGCCATTTGGACCCAAGCGGGTGTAGCAGCGCTGTTGGCAGAACTGTTAAATTCTCAGTCACGAAGAAGTGAAAGGCACTGTATGTACATTTGATGTTCTAGTGTAAAGTAAACAATTAACGGCAGTTTTTAATTGTTTCCTTATTTCTACTAAAAATATAAAGTGAAAAAAGTGTTGACTTTGATAAGTCCGTCACTGAAATCATGGAGTTTAATTTTCCTCGTAATACTGATAATCCTCCCAGTACCTTTTGTGATATGTTATACGCTATAGATACAACAGCATTATACTGTATGTGATGCCCATGCAGTGTGTTTGAGGATGATATTTGGGAATTGCAGACCATACTGAAACACATGTTAACGTCCTTAAAGCTTCTGTTTCTTTTGCAGATTACAGCTCTTTTTAATTTTACATAACTACAAACTACGTTAGCCAGAAAATACAGGAAGTAAATTATCCGCCTCCCTAAAATAACCTCGCCGCATCTATCATGCCTGTACTTTTACTGTCACAGACTGCAGTTGCGCCCATCTCTGTCTTGTGGTTGTATTTCCTCAAGAGAGTATACCATATTCAAGCAAAAATACATGTATAATTTTCTCTGTAACAGTATGACAACAAGAAATAATGTTAGGCGTTTCTTGGCTGCTTCACTTGCATCTCCCTCCACTACTTGAAGATAGAACATCGATCCCAAAATTTATTTTTCATTGACACGGAAACCTTTATCCGACATTTTAATAATGTTAAACGCTGCTTCCGACACGCATTATAATCTGTCCACTGTCGTACAATTTTCCAGTTCGATTAATCTACGAACTGTTTCTCTTTCACACGTTTCGCTTCTGGAATGTAATACAGAGCACACATCAAATAACACGTATTTGCGCTTAACTTGTAATACATCTCTCCTGGTTGCATAACCCAGAGACTGCTCTTCCTGGTGTGAAATCTGATCTACGCTCTTATGTATAAATTTGCACATACAGACAAGACTACAGCGTTGTTGACTTCTGACTTATCACAGTTACAGCTATAAGATATTTCTAGGGGCAGAACACAATTTATTACTTATGAACTGGAAATGAAAAGTGATGAAATTTCAAAGATGAAGGAAATGAAGGAGGTGGGACCTGGATAAGTTGGAAGTTCCAGACGTCGTTGAGACTTTCAGAGGGAGTATTAGACAGTGGGTCACTGAAATAAGGGAAGCAGTAAAACAGAAAACGAATGGATAGGTTTGAGAGATGAAATAGTGGGGGCAGCAGAGGATCAGATACGTAAAAAGGGCTAAGACAAACCCTCTAGCATCACAGCGGATATGGAATTTAATTGTTGAAAGGAGAAAATTTTAATATGTAAAATGAGATTGATAGGAAGTGCAAAATGGCTAAGCAGGAATAGGTAAAAGACAAATGTAAGAATGCAGAAGCACATATCACTAGGAGAAAGATCGATACCGCCTACAAGAAAATTAAAGAAACTTTTGGAGAAGAGAAAAGCAGCTTTATGAATATAAAGAGCTCGGATGGAAAACCAGTACTAAGCAAGAAAGGGAAAGCCGCAAGGTATAAGGAATATGTATATTTATAGGGGCTTTACAAAATGAATTTGAAGATAATATTATAGAAAGGGAAGAGGACGTAGCTGAAAATGAGATACAGCGAGAAAATTTGACGGACCACAAAGACCCCAGTCACGAAACGAGGCCCGTGTAGTAGACGACATTCCCTCTGAACTACTAATATCCTTGCTAGAGCCAGGCATAACAAATCTATTACACGTGGTTTGCAACATGTATGAGACCAGCGAAACACGCTCAGACTTCAAAAAGAATATAGTAATTCCAATTGCAAAGAAATCAGATGCGGACAGTTGTGAAAATTATGAGCTTAATAAGTCATGGTTGCAAAATGCTTTCAGAAATTATTTATAAAAGATTGGAAAAACTGGTAGATTCTTAGCCAAATTATGTATAGAAGAATGGAAAAACTGGTAGAAGTCGACGTCGGGGTAAGTTAGTTTGGATTCCGGAGAAATTTAGGAATATGCGAGGCAATACGGAACCCGAAGACTTATCTTTGAATGTAGGTTAAGGAAAGATAAACCTACTTTTACAGATTTTGTAGATTTGGAGAAAGCTTTTGACAATATCGACTGGAATGTACTGTATGAAATTCTGAAGAGAGGTGGTGTAAAATACATCGAGCGACAGGTCATATAGAACTTGTACAGAAACCAGGAAACCGTTATAAGCGCCGAGGGGCATGAAAGGGAAGCAATGATTGAGAGGGGAGTGAGGCAATTTATTCAAGCTGTACCTTGGGCAAGCAGTAAAGGAAAACAAAGATTTGGACAATGAATTAATGTACAGAGAGGAGAAATAAAAACTTTTAGGTTGGTCGATGACATTGAAATTCTGTCAGAGAGAGCAAAGCACTTGAAAGAGCAGTTGAACGGAATGAACAGTGTCTTGAAAGAACGATACAAAATGAACATTAACAAATGCATAACAAGGATAATGGAATGTAGTAAAATTAAATTAGGTGATGCTGAGCGAATTAGTTTAGGAAACGAGACATTTGGAGTAGCAGATGAGTTCTGATATTTGTGGAGTAAAATAACTGACGATGACCGCAGGGGGCAGGATATAAAATGCAGACTGGCATTGGAAAGAAAAACGTGTCTGAAGAAGAGAAATTTATTAAAGTCATATACAGACTGAAATGTTAGAAAGTCTTTTCTGTAGGTATTTGTCTGAAGTGGATTTTTCTGGAGTGTAGCTTTGTACGGAAGTGAAACGCAACGATAAACAGTTCAGACAAGAAGACAACAGAAACTTTTGATGTGTGGTACTACGGAAGAATGCCGAAGATTGTATGAGAAGATCATGTAACTATCGAGGAGGTACTGAACAGAATTGGGGAAACAAGAAACTTGTGGCACAACTCTGGTAGAGGAAGGGATCGGTTGATGAGAACAGTATAAGACGTCGAGTGAAAGGCAAAGGTCTCTGTATCTCAGTCCGGCGCACAGTTTTAATCTGCAAGTAAGTCTCATATCAGCGTACACTTCGCTGCAGAGTGAAAATATCTCTCTGGAAACATTCACCATGGTGTGTGGAGGTACTGCATATAATTGGACATAACAGAAATTTATGGCATAACTTGACTAAAATTATTGATCGGTTGACAAGACGCATTTTGAGACAAGAAAGGATTAGCATTCGAGGGAATTGTGGAGAGTAACAGTTGTAGAGGGACACCAAGAGATGACTACGGGAGCCAAGTTGAAAAGAAAACGAAAACACCGTGGTACAGCAATAAGCTGCAGAATTGTCTTAAAACAGGTAATCTGGAGCTGGATTAATTGTTCTGACCATGCTGAAAAGGTTCTCCAGAGCACCTTCTGATAGCCTGTACAGCAAAACACAGGACAAACCTATTTCGTTCAGAAGATAATTCTAATTGATAACTGCTGTGCTTGTTGCAGGAACTGCTGTTTTCCCGGTACCTCTTTTCCAAATTTTCAGTTTTTCAAGCAGCGCAATAAAAGTTGTGAGAAACTACACAGCATCATTGTGTTTGTCTTCAAAAGCTTTACACTTCGAATTTTTTCTGTTCCTCGAGCCCATTAATTTAAAAAATGGCTCTGAGCACTATGGGACTTAACATCTGAGATCATCAGTCCCCTAGACTTAGAACTACTTAAACCTAACTAACCTAAGGACATCACACACTTCCATGCCAGAGGCAGGATTCTAACCTGCGGCCGTAGCGGTCGCGCGGTTCCAGACTGAAGCGCCTAGAACCGCTCGAGCACACCGGCCGACCATTAATTTAAAACAATGGAAAATCAGTTCCATAAAATATGCAGCAGTACATTAAACTATCTTTCGTTCTACTGTATACTTAAATGCTACGGAAACACAATGGTTCAAAAGTGTGTAAGCAGAAACATCTTCCATTTTATAGTAAAGTCTTATTAAATTTTATCGTTGGTTCCATGCAATGTTTACTGTTTTCTTCTTTTTGTCAAAATCAGACTGTTTTGTAACAATCTCAATGGAGAAAATTAAGTGGAAACTTATTGTTTTCAACGATATGTTTGGGAAGAATAACGTGGTTATAAACTCTTCCGTATATGGGCTACATTATGCATGAAGTATAATTTCTTAACGCCATCCTTGCAGTTCATCTCAAATTGATCTGGTGTGAAAGGAAGCTAATAAATGAAATATATTAAAGTGTAATGTGATAAGGAATGTAAAGCACTTACAAGGGATAGCTTTGTCCTCGAACGCTCGAAACCGCACAAAACTATGTTTAGGCTAACACTCGATCATAAAAACAAATGTGGTCTTTACCATCTCCATGTAAAACTTCGCACTGGTCTGCTAATGCCATCAGACGCTGGCGTGTTGTATCTGCACAATCAAGTGCTCGAGTTGCGTCAGTGATACAGCTGCAGTACGAATGAGTCTCTTGGAGTGTTCGCATGTGCGTTTCTGTGTAAACTGTGTGCAGTAATGTCACGTAGAGAATTAATCCTACTAATGTGGGCCAAATATTAGGAACAAAATTGTGACGTTCTTCTGCAGAGCAACAACGACAGTCCAGTCAAAGAGAGTACGAATTGTCTCCACCCAGACAGTCGAGACCCGATGTATTAGAAGCTAGAGAACATTTATGAAGACTGTTACAATTGTGGCTTAAATTTCCACGGGAAACTAACGAGGCACTATAAGTGCATCAATAGTAAACCAAATTGCAGATGAATTCTAAATTATGTGTATAGCAAAAGGTGAGCAGAAGCTCGTTTCAAAGGCAGCAGATGTTGGAAATTACAAACTATAAAAGGGCATGTAATTTCGCAATTTGGTAGAGCAAGGTCGTGTAGATATACAGTTCACAATTGCAATTTACAAATGTGGATACTAGAAGCGCCTATAATGGTTGGTTTGGACAATTTCAAAGCTTCGATTCCTTTTATCGACAAACTTAAGGCTGAATGTGGCATTTCATCCAGATAAATTACTGCATTTGTCACATGTAAGGACACAGAAGACGTCAGAAGGAACAACAGAATTTATGGAAAAGTGAACATGTTTAAGGTAGCCCAGGGTGAGGAGGAAGGTAATGTTTGGAACAGTGATCAGAGTCAATTCCAGTATGAAGTGTCTTCATCAACACTCTTCTCAGAGGAGAAAAACCACAGGTAGTGTGTTGCAGTGTGTGCATAACTATACCCACAGTTAAAAAACTGATGTGACTTCATAAATGATAGGGAGATTAACAAACAAGTTGTACATTAGAATTAAATTTTCACTCTGCAACCGAATGTAGGCTGATATGAAACTTCCTGGCAGATTAAAACTGTGTCCGGATCGACAAGGAAACTCTGCACCTTTGCCTTTCGCTGGGAAGTGTTCTACCAATTGAGCTGCCCAAGCACTACTCAGGACCCCTCCTCACAGCACTACTTCCGCCAGTACCTCGCCTCCTACCTTCCAAATTTCAAAGAAGTTGAGAAGTGAGTTGTGAGAATGCCTCGTGAGTCGTGCTTGGGTAGCCCAGGCGGTAGAGCACTTGGCGGCGAAAGGCAGAGGTTCCGAGTTCGAGTCGCGGTCCGACACACAATCTGCCAGCAAAGTTGTAAGTCTGTTTCCAAGAGCAAAAGGTACTTTCGGCCTACACATTTCAAGGAAACTTGAAACAACCTGCCCACGAAACATTCACGTGGAGGCAAGCAACAGTGGAGGAATGACGAAAGAACACACGAAGTGTTGTCTATCTTTAGTTTTTGGCGAGCGTGTAACAATTGAAAAGTGCCTGTTCCTGTATGATTCCTAGTCAGGTGATGCTGATCGTATCCTTCAGATACAAGTTTTCGAAACAAAGACGTTATGCTCCAGATATTGCTATCGAAAACAAAACTGCCAACCCCTTGGCGTATACTTCTTTGGGCAATACGAGTTCCATAGCAGAAGTATTGCTAATTTTATAAGACTAGAGTGTGTCAGACCACCGTAAAAATGCGTGATCTTTATTTCTTCATCATACTTCAGCCTGTGATTTACAATAAATTTTCTACGCCGAAGTATAGACCTATGTTGCAATATGCTAGGCGAAAGGTGGCTTATGACACAGACATTCCCATTTATCATCTGAAAATTTAATTTGTGTGGCTTTGGTTTTTCTGACTCTTTGAATGCGAAAGTGATATCGAATGTAAAAATGTGGCTTTAGTGACGTGTGCACACTGTTCTCTTCCACTCCGTTTTAACCACTTCACCGAAATCCAGCATTTTCACTATGAGGACTAATACAAGCAGTGTCAAGTGCATAGACATGTGTGTTTTGCGGTATTATAATTACTTTAAACAGAGGATATTTGGTACTGTTGATTGAGATCGTAATGATACACTTACGGAATTTAATACATATAATTTCCCTCCTCTGGTACTCATTGCTTGTTACTTCGTTCCTCACTTGTGGCAGAATGCAATATTTTTCATGGACATGACACACCACGGTTTTCTTTTATGATCGAATGTTATTCAAAGCATGGTATCGCGTGATTCCGAGCATTAGAGATCAAACGCACCCACGTCAAAGTTGTCCCTTGTTAGACAAATTTACCTCAAATAAAGTAAACTTAAGATCACATTAACACTTAGTGAAGAGAACAGTAAGAAAAAATATTGCATTGAATAAAGATCGTTTTGCAATCATTCGATCTGATATCCAGCAGTTTAGAGATTACGCATTCTGTAACGGAATGGTAATGTTATGAAGAATTTATTTATTTCACGTAGTCCTGCAGACTTGCATGGAAATTTATCTTTGCTTCCAATTCGATGCAGCCATATTCAGCTTCTTTACGCATTCATTTCGCCTTGTGGATTTCGGTAAATCGTACTGCCGCGTAGTGCTCCCGAATAGTGGTTAACTGTACAACACTCCAGCATTTTTCACCGCAGAAAAGTTGACTCGTTCCATTTATACTTAACTTAGGTTAGTCTATGGTAAGATAACCACTGATTAGATTGCTTCTTCCTCTTACTGTTTACTTGGGTCCAAACTGGCCACCTTGTACCACGTGACGTTCAATTAACCAATGGGAACACTCATTTGTTGGCTATCCTGACATTAAAGGTTGTCGCTGCCTACTTTATTCAGAGTTTTATACCAGCCGTGACGTGGATTCACATCTGGTGCCTCCCAACGCCAGCGGTAACACGGCTTGTGCCCCTTCCCAGGTCGTCGTCATACTAGTCGACGATGGTCACCCGGGGCAGTGCAGAACCACGACTCGTCACCGAACACAATGCGACGCCATTCATAAACAATTCATGCTTCCTGGTCAAGGCTCCAAATGCCGCCGTTTGTGTTGTGATGTTTACGGCAACCTACGCATGGGACGGTTATTCCCTATTCTGGCGCCGGCCGGAGTGGCCGTGCGGTTAAAGGCGCTACAGTCTGGAACCGCACGACCGCTGTGGTCGCAGGTTCGAATCCTGCCTCGGGCATGGATGTGTGTGATGTCCTTAGGTTAGTTAGGTTTAGGTAGTTCTAAGATCTAGGGGACTTATGACCACAGCAGTTGAGTCCCATAGTGCTCAGAGCCATTTGAACCTATTCTGGCTACTGCTAGTCTCCGACCAATGGTGCGGGATGACACAGAGTATTTCTGGGAGTCCAATCCTTGTTCTCGGACGGCAGATGCAGATGTGAAACTGTTAGAATGCACTTGGTGCACAATACGGTGATCCTCCCTTGTGGTGGTCAGACATAATCTACTGGAACCCTGATGATGAGCGTGCCTTCCCTCACAATCCCATGCAGATCAACATCAGGAGCCGTCACATCCTAATGCCCCGGCAATCCAGACATTCCACGACTCGACCAATCACCGTATGGAGTCCCACGATGAGGCACCTCTCAGACGCGGTCTGGTGCTGATAACTCTGTCTCTCACGAATACGCGACAGCTTGGCTTCCTTCACTACGAATACGCAACCTCTGGCCCCATTCACCCCTCTTATATACCATAACAGGCATGGTAACAACACTAAACCCGAACAAAAGACAACACCAGAGCACTCTGCAGGTCGCTCTATCTGCCACAGATAATTGCAGCTCTAATAATTTCCGTACCAAGCGACGTTGTGTAAGAGTACAAGGTTAAAGTGATATTCCACGAAGTCTTTAGCGTGCTTCCCCTTTATTTTGTCAGATAGTATGAGTTGTATGACAACACTACACGTGCACAAGAAGTAGCCTTGGCTGGGTGAAACTGCACGATGCAAATTGTTGGGTTATCTGCCCTATTGATCAGGTTTTGGAATCTAACTTTCGGTTACTTTCACGCCTTAAATAATTTATTCCTGGACAAAGTTGCTGCCCTAATGAAGAGGTTGCAATAGTTGTAGGTAGATATCTACATCTATATCTACATGGTAACTCTGCAATTCACACTTAAGTGCCTAGCAGAGGGTTCATCGAACCATATTCATACTACTTCTCTACCATTCCACCCTCGAATGGCGCGTGGGAAAAAGGAACACCTAAATTTTTTCGTTCGAGGTCTGATTTCTCTTATTTTATTATGATGATCATTTCTCCCTACGAGGGTGGGTGTCAACAAAATAGTTTCCCATTCGGAAGAGAAAGTTGGTGATTGAAATTTCGTAAATAGATCTCGCCGCAAAGAAAACCGCCTTTGTTTCAGTGACTGTCACCTTAACTCGCGTATTATATCAGTGACACTCTAACCCCTATTGCGCGATAATACGAAACGAGCTGCCCTTCATTGCACTTTTTCGATGTCCTCCGTCAATCCTACCTAGTAAGGAACCCATACCGCGCAGCAATATTCCAGCATAGGACGGATAAGTGCAATGTAGGCTGTCGCTTCAGTGGGTTTGTCGCATCTTCTAAGTGTTACGCCAACAAATCGCAGTCTTTGTTTCGCCTTTCCCACAATATTATCTATGTGGTCTTTCCAATTTAAGTTGCTCGTAATTGTAATTCCTTGGTATGTAGTCCAATTGACAGCCCTTAGATTTGTGCGATTTATCGTATACCCAAAATTTATCGGATTTCTTTTAGTACCCATGTGGATGACCTCAAACTTTTCTTTGTTTAGTGCTAATTGCCACTTTCCGCACCATACAGAAATTCTCTCTAGATCATTTTGTAATAGGAATCGATCGTCTGATGAATTTACTAGACGGTAAATTACAGCGTCATCTGCAAACAATCTAAGGGGGCTGGTCAGATTATCACCTAGATCATTTATATAAATCAGGAATAGCAGATGGCATATGACACTACCTTCCGGAACGCCAGATATCACTTCTGTTCTACTCGATGATTTACCGTCTATCACTACGAACTGTGACCTCTCTGAGAGGAAATCACGAATGCAGTCACACAACTGAGACGATACTCCATACGAACGCAATTTGATTAATAGTCACTTGTGAGGCATGGCATCAAAAGCCTTCTGGAATTCTAGGAATATGGAATCCATCTGAGATCCCTTGTCAACAGCACTCATTGCTTCATGGGAATAAAGAACTAGATGTGTTGCACAAGAGCGACATTTTCTGAATCAATGAGTCATTTTCTTCGAGGTGATTCATAATGTTCGAGTACAGTATATGCTCCAAAATCCTACTGCAAATTGAGGTCAGTGATATGGGTCTGTAATTCAATGGGTTACTCCTATTTCGTTTCTTGAATATTGGTGTGACCTGTGCTGCTTTCCAGTCTTTAGGAAGAGACGTTTCGTCAAGTGAGCGGTTGTATATGATTGCTAATAAAGGCGCTATTGTATCTGCATACTCTGAAAGGAACCCGATTGGTATACCATCTGGACCGGAAGACTTGCCTCTATTAAGTGATTTGAGTTGTATCGGAACACCTAAGTTATCTCCTTTTATGTCACTCATGCTAACAGCTGTTCTGGTTTCGAATTCTAGAATATTTACTTCGTCTTCTTTCGTGAAGGAATTACGGAAAACTGTATTTAGTATCTCCGCTTTAGTGGCACCATCATCAGTAACATTTCCATCGCTATCGCGCAGTACAGTATTGACGTTCTACATTCACACACCACGCATGGGACATACTCCCTGGAAAAGGCTGGATAAAGAATTTTGGCCACAAAGAAGATTCCGGTGAAACGTCAGGGTTCTTTTGTAGTCAGAGTTTCTCAGCATGCCCTCAAAATCAATTTTAAGCGTGAAATGGATCGTATGGCTTAAATGGTCGGGAGATCCCATATAGGCTAACCGGGCCGCCTAGTGCAAGTCTTTCCATTTGTAGTCACTTCGGCGACTTGTTTGTCGATGCTGTAACGATGATGAGGATAACAACACGCAGTTCACGAGTGGAGAGAATCTCCGATCCGTCGAGGAATCGAACATGGGACTCAGGGTCTAGAGGCAGCAGCGCTAACCACTAGACCACGAAGTGTGGACTGTTTTAAGTGCAATTATTACTGTACAAAATCATCAGAAAATGAGGAACAGGTTTCATAATTTCGATGGTAATGGACTAACGAAGGACTAAAATTATGACTGGGCTGGGTGTAAGTTCTGTGCTATGCCACTGTGGTAAAGTTGAACATTCGAAAAGGAATGACGATGCCACACGAGGAATTATTTTATCTAATGCTAAAGTGCAACGTGCATTCCGCAGTGAATTCAATAAAAACTTCTTTGCTTAAAATATGACGGCAGGAAGGGCATCTGGGTATCCTCTGCCACTAACATGACGACCTGATGGAGACAGGGGAGAAGGTCGGGAAAAAGAAGAAGCGAGCATCAAAATAAAAATTACTAGCACCTCATAAATCTTATAAAAGATATTTGCGTACACAGCGTCCACCAAAAATGCTTCAAGTTTGATTTTTAATTTCTCGCGTATAAGGGACATCTGCGTAGTAGCCATGGTGGTAACTTGGACTAACAATAGCCAGTTGTGAGCAGGCAGTATTAAGTAGTGGTAGCGCTGCCATAGAGAGTCAAAGTTATTGTGTCACAAATTGCAATGCAGCAACATCCCTAAATCCAGTGTTCAAGTCATACTCCAGAATATTTTGAAGCAGAGAAAAGTGTGTGAAACTTTGTCTCGCGCACTTTGACTCCCCGACGAAAACAACCATGCATGTTCATCCATGCATGTTCATCTGCCATGTTTGAAATGCAAAGCGTGAACAGTTTCTGTTCGGGAAAAACCCATTAAGGGTAACGAGATTTGTTGTCGTCAATATGTACATGCCACAAAACGACAAAAGTACATGAAGGAACAACGCTTTGATGGACATAATCGACATTCAAGGCAATGCGAAGTGCGCTTTGAATAACATCACAAAGCAAACTTCTCTAACACTTTTGTATGGTTGTATGAAACTTCTGTACGTTGTATTCAAGTGGAGCGAGATTATGAAGAACACTTGAAGCATTAAAACCACCATCTTAACTTTTCTCTGTCTTTTTTATTAGCCTTAATCCAGTCTAGAAACTTTTTATGTAGCCTGTTTAACACAAAACGATGAAATCCACAGTTGTGGTAGATAATTAACTTGATGTGCCTCGCCCAACGACAAAAACTGATCTGCGGTACCGTCTCTCTATGAAATCACAAGTTGCAGTCATTTCAAGCATTGCATCATAATAAAGTTAACAGAAGTTTCGAGTTTGCTGGTTAGAGGGCAGAGGGCTTAATTTTAACTGTAATAATGTACTAATGTGGGGAAGTCATAGTACCTCGGAAGCCAATGAAAATGAAACAGAGGTGTTAATATCTTCTGTGTTGTTAACGTGACAGAGGTTACAGCAGGAGAAAATTATGTCAAGATTAACGTTTCCACATGTCATAAAAATCAAATTATTTTCTACACTTCTTGATAATTCCTATATATTATGAATTCATCCGAATGTAACATGGCACACAGTCTATATTCACACTGCAGTCAGACCTCAATAAAACCGTTCTACGTCACTTTAAGGGGAGAGGTGAAGTGGAGGATATTATCAGTGCTATGTCACCAGCTTCGTACATTGCTAAATTTATCACTGTCAGCAACTAAAACGAGTGTGCCACTCGTGTCTGACAAAATTCAAGATCAATTAAATAAAATTCTTGGCTCTCAGTAACCATGTCGTTGGTGTTCCTGCTACGAGTAATGTAGTTTTTCATGTCCTGAATTCTGAAGTGTGCTACTTCTTAGTAATCCACCATATATGACGTGACTACAAAGAAGATCTGCATATTTAAAGAAGAACGACGTTTTCAGAACAATGTTTGCTGAGTAAAATCATATTCCTTGTCTGCTCGAATGCGCAACAGATGAAGGACAGGTGTATGCAAATCACGTCCCAGCGTTCCCTCAGGACGACCGATATCGGAAAAATAATCCACTGAATCTTGAATAAGAGTGGTTTTTGTAGCGCTACAACGCTACCTGATGTATCACTATAGCAATGCTACTGTGCACAGTTTAGTCTGACCGCTTTCTTCGTGAAAAAAAAAAAATTCTTTCCGTTTGCTATTTCCTCGCGAAACCGTCGGCTGAAATGGAAGAGACCGTGCTACAAGATTTATCCTCATTTTACTACATTAAGACCAGGCGACAAGCGTAGCGGCTGTGAAAGAAAAATATCCGGAATCAGAACAACGTAACTTAAACAACAGGAATGCTTTTAACCGTATAGTCCACTTCAAGGCGTATAAGGACAAGAAAACTGAGAAGACAGGTAGTGGAAAAGAGGTAAGAATGTATGATTGGAACAGACATTAGTGGCCAAGTGAAATTTAGGATTTATATTTTTGGTCTCCAATGCTACAATGTGATCTGCTGCCTGAGCTCTTTGCACGTACTCTTTTCATAATAAGAATGAATTCTGAAGGTGAAGAAATCTGCGAGAAAAGCAGTAAAATGGTTTTTATGTGCGCCGTAATTTCATTTTACGACTGCAAGTGCAATTAAAGAGATAAATCACAATTCTCGAGTATTTCTAGTCCCACCTCACTCGCAGAACTCTGCTAAAGTGTATTATTATTTCCAGCGCAGCGCATTTAGTAAATGAAGACTTTCCAGTTTTGGTAGGGTTGATACTATTACCTGACATTATTCATAAAGCTACATACTGATCTGAAACGACATATCCACCGTACTTACCTCTACTGACTCATCGATGAATATACCGTTCAAATACGTCTTTTGTTTCCGTAATTGCTTTCAGCGTGATCATAGAGCTCTGGAAGCCTCTAAATATGTTAGTGCATATCGAGTGTAATGGCTGGTGACATTGTTCACGAATAAAATGCTGCCGGCAATAATTCACCGCTTTTTATATCAGCAGAGCTAGATTCCTAGCACTCGTTAGACACATTGCTTCATAGGGAATGCCTTTTGCTTGTCTTCGCGAAATTATCTAGTAGTAAAATTTGTTTTTGATTTAAGACAGTAGACACTTTCATGTCCAACATAACATTATCCCTCCCTCTTCATATGAATTGTTTCACTTATACTTAACCTATAAGCTATCATCTAGTGATTCAAGGTTTCAGTTTTTTTTTAATTATGCCAATGTTAACATTTATTGAAAGTCAAAACCAGTGAGAATGATAATATTTGGTGTGGAAGGCCTGCCACGAGGTAGTCCTATCAAGCATGATACACGAGCACTGTTCAACTTACACTTCATGTCTTTTACAAAAGGCTTTTGAAGTAACTGAACTATCACAGTCGAAGCTAGAGGTCAAAATACCTCGAATAGACTCATTACACGGGAAAGATCGTGTTTCAGATAATGTTGACATCCATAAGAATATGTCGGTTACTTTCAAAACACATTTATTCTACAAAATCTTCCCCGAATTGGTGCTCCCCAAACGAAATGTTATCGTTTTATGTCCTTAATAACACGTCACTCAATTTTTATTTTGTAAATTTTAAAGTTGTTTGTGTTTCTGCATAGTTTTAGTTGGAAGGCTGGAAGAAATCTGGAAGGGGATACAAAGTTCAGGACGAATTCCTTCACAGACTGCTAACAGTTTCAAAACTTGTTCGATGGATTTGAAAGTGTTTTGATAGGAAGTAACAGGATGAACATCAAGTAAAATAAAATAATAGTACTGGATTGTAGTCGAATCAAATAATACGATAGTAATTAAATTTATTAGGAAATAAAGCACTGCAAGTGGTAATTGCTTTTTGCAATTTGTGCAGCAAAACTGTTGAAAATGGACACAGAAAAGAGTTTGTGAGATATGGACCGTAAGAAAAGATAAATTTGTGATTAAATAATGTAAATGTGTCAGAAAGTATTTTCAGGATGTATTTCTCTGTAATGTAGCCTTAAATTCCACTAAACGCGAGTAAAAACACGAGTAGGACACTAACGTTCATAATAGGCTGTTACAGAAGAATACTGAAGATTGGATGGGTGGATGGAGTAAAGAATGAAGAGTTAAAGTATCTAACAGGGAGAAAAGAGCTGTACGGAACAACTTCATTAAAAGTAGCAATCGATTAATAGCAGACATCTTACGCTAGTAAGAGGGGTTCGGTTGTTTGGGGAAGGAGACCAGACAGCGAGGTCATCGGTCTCATCGGATTAGGGAAGGAAGTCGGCCGTGGCCTTTGAAAGGGACCATCCAGACTAGTAAGATTAGTTTATTATGAAACGGAGGTATCTGTGGGTGGTAAAAACGTCCGTCATTCGTTATTTTACTGCCTAGGTAGCAGAATTCCTTAACTTCATTGACTTCGGGACCATCAATCCTGATGTTAAGTTTCTCGCTGTTCTCATTTCTACTACTTCTCATTACCTTCGTCTTTCTCCGATTTACTCTCAGACCATACTGTGTACTCATTAGACTGTTCATTCCGTTCAGCAGATCAATTAATTCTTCTTCACTTTCACTCAGGATAGCAATGTCATCAGCGAATCGTATCATTGATATCCTTTCACCTTGTATTTTAATTCCACTCCTGAACCTTTCTTTTGTTTCCATCATGGCTTCCTCGATGTACAGATTGAAGAGTAGGAGCGAAAGGCTACAGCCTTGTCTTACACCCTTCTTAATACGAGCACTTCGTTCTTGATCGTCCACTCTTATTATTCCCTCTTGGTTGTTGTACATATTGTATATGACCCGTCTCTCCCTATAGCTTACCCCTACTTTTTTCAGATTCTCGAATAGCTTGCACCACTTTATATTGTCGAACGCTTTTTCCAGGTCGACAAATCCAATGAAAGTGTCTTGATTTTTCTTTAGTCTTGCTTCCATTATTAGCCGTAACGTCAGAATTTGCCTCTCTCGTCCCTTTACTTTTCCTAAAGCCAAACTGATCGTCACCTAGCGCATTCTCAATTTTCTTTTCCATTCATGTGTATATTATTCTTGTAAGCAGCTTCGATGCATGAGCTGTTAAGCTGATTGTGCGCTAATTCTCGCACTTGTCAGCTCTTACCGTCTTCGGAATTGTGTGGATGATGCTTTTCCGCAAGTCAGATGGTATATATTCTACACACCAACGTGAATAGTCGTTTTGTTGCCACTTCCCCCAATGATTTTAGAAATTCTGATGGAATCTTATCTATCCCTTCTGCCTTATTTGACCGTAAGTCCTCCAAGGCTCTTTTAAATTCCGATTCTTATACTGGATCCCCTATCTCTTCTAAATCGATTCCTGTTTCTTCTTCTATCACATCAGACAAATCTTCACCCTCATAGAGGCTTTCAATGTATTCTTTCCACCTATCTGCTCTCTCCTCTGCATTTAACAGTGGAATTCCCGTTGCACTCTTAATGTTACCACTGCTGCTTTTAATGTCACCAAAGGTTGTTTTGATTTTCCTGTATGCTGAGTCTGTCCTTCCGACAATCATATCTTTTTCGATGTCTTCACATTTTTCCTGCAGCCATTTCGTCTTAGCTCCCCTGCACTTCCTATTTATTTCATTCCTCAGTGACTTGTATTTCTGTATTCCTGATTTTCCCGGAACATGTTTGTACTTCCTCCTTTCATCAATCAACTGAAGTATTTCTTCTGTTACCCATGGTTTCTTCGCAGCTACCTTCTTTGTACCTATGTTTTCCTTCCCAACTTCTGTGATGGCCCTTTTTAGAGATGTCCATTCCTCTTCAACTGTACTGCCTACTGCGCTACTCCTTATTGCTGTATCTATAGCGTTAGAGAACTTCAAACGTATCTCGTCATTCCTTAGTACTTCCGTATCCCACTTCTTTGCGTATTGATTCATCCTGACTAATGTCTTGAACTCCAGCCTACTCTTCATCACTACAATATTGTGATCTGAGTCTATATCTACTCCTGGGTACACCTTACAATCCAGTATCTGATTTCGGAATCTCTGTCTGACCATGATGTAATCTAATTGAAATCTTCCCGTATCTCCCGGCCTTTTCCAAGTATACCTCCTCCTCTTGTGATTCTTGAACAGGGTATTCGCTATTACTAGCTGAAACTTGTTACAGAACTCAATTAGTCTTTCTCCTCTTTCATTCCTCGTCCCAAGCCCATATTCTCCTGTATCCTTTCCTTCTACTCCTTCCCCTACAACTGCATTCCAGTCGCCCATGACTATTAGATTTTCGTCCCCCTTTACATACTGCATTACCCTTCCAATATCCTCATACACTTTCTCTCTGTTCATCTTCAGCTTGCGACGTCGGCATGAATACCTGAACTCTCGTTGTCGGTGTTGGTCTGCTGTCGATTCTGATTAGAACAACCCGGTCACAGTAACACACCCTCTGCCCTACATTCCTATTCATAACGAATCCTACACCTGTTATACCATTTTCTGCTGCTGTTGATATTACCCGATACTCATCTGACCAGAAATCCTTGTCTTCCTTCCACTTCAGTTCACTGACCCCTACTATATCTAGATTGAGCCTTTGCATTTCCCTTTTCAGATTTTCTAGTTTCCCTACCACGTTCAAGCTTCTGACATTCCACGCCCCGACTCGTAGAACGTTATCCTTTCGTTGATTATTCAGTCTTTTTCTCATGGTAACCTCCCCCTTGGCAGTCCCCTCCCGGAGATCCGAATGGGGGACTATTCCGGAATCTTTTGCCAATGGAGAGATCATCATGACACTTCTTCAAATACAGGGCACATGGCCTGTGGATACAGGTTACGTGTCTTTAATGCAGTGGTTTCCATTGCCTTCTGCATCCTCATGTCGTTGATCATTGCTGATTCTTCCGCCTTTAGGGGCAATTTCCCACTCCTAGGACAAGGGAGTGCCCTGAACCTCTATCCGCTCCTCCGCCCTCTTTGACAAAGCCGTTGACTTCTTATGCCGGAAGTCTTCGGCCGCCAATACTGATTATTTCTTACCAATGAGTAATTTTCATTCCAATGTTCTGACTTGAGCTGGCAAGGAAACAAAGAAAGAAACATAATGTAATGTTCTTCTTGTTGCTGAACCTTAAAGAAATCGCAGATGTCAAGAGAAACTGTGAACATGGAACTCTAGACAAAAACAACGACATCAACAGAGATAATTGTGTATTGGGTGTTAGGTGGTTTTGGATACGCATACACACATGTAAATTCATAGAGGCTTCGTGGAAATAAACATTACTTCGGTCTCGAAGCCTATCATCGTTTCTCTTCCTTGTAAAAATACTAGTTTTTCTGCAGTGGCCCTTGCTGTCACATTCAGAATAGCGAGGTATAATTTATGCTGCGCAATTATGTTTTGGCGCCTCTAGCGACTTGCTGCGGTACTATGGCGCGGTGATATCTATGTGTTACCAGCACTACGTTCATTTACCTGCAAGCAGATAAACAAAAAATTAAGTACGCACCTTTAATTTTCGGAGGTGATAGTTAAAACTTTACAGCTACCTGTCGTATGTAATTGCTGTAATTCTGTGCTTGCCGATCCCTCCTTGAGGGAAAAATACCATCAAATTTAGAGCATAGCGTTCTACTAGGGGAGAAAGGAATTAATAATCCTTTCGTCACACCATGCCCTATCACGCATGGGGAAGGGATATTCGCCGTTTAGACTTTGGCGAAGTTAGCTTCAAACGGCTGTAGTGGCCCAAGCAGTGAAAACCCGACTACAATAGTTCCTGAACTGTGAATAATGCCCCGGCTTGAAAAATGCAGAGGCGAGCGGGCCATACTGAAGTCTAAGTCTGTGAGATGACTTAGACAAAATATGTAGTTGGTGAGATGTAGGGGAGCTAGTTCTAAAGGAAGAAAAATATAAGTTAATCCAGGTGACTAGGAGAACCAATCCCGTAATGTTCGAATACAGCGTTGGTGGTGTGCGGCTTGACACAGTCACGTCGATTAAATATTTAAGCATAACGTCTGAATCATTATTTTATCTAAAAGCTTCATTTTTCTTGTACTATTCAGTAGGAACCTGTTTCTTATGCCGTATGAGTGCTTTATTTTCCTCGAATACATAGAAGATTTCCAAAATCTTTGTTAGTCGACAAAAGTTTAATGCAAAAGTAATCGCAATAGAATATTCCAGAAAATTAGCGATATAGTATTCGCGCACACAAAGTTTACACTCGGCGCGGTGGCTGATAGGAGCGACTGTGAATGGGAAATGCGCTTACGGTCGCTCCCACCAGCCACCGTGCCGAGTGTCAACTTTGTTTGCGCGCGTAATAGAATTGGCCTGTAGCTGAAACAAAACACGTGTATTCTGTTGTCTTTTCGTAAGAGCTTTGCCTTGGACATTTTTCGTATGTATTCATACTCGGGCTGCGTTAGTGAGCAGACACATAAGTGTGTAGATGTTTGCTGGTTATGTTCTTAGAATTAAATATAAAACAATTAACGTAAGAAATTCCTATTATCACTTTTATCATAAGTTCTCCTAGTGTGGGCATTTACATGTTTGTGTACTAATTATAACTGTTTCAGATCGCTTTGGCTGAAATAGCGAAGTCGGCAGATCACTAGGAAGAGAAAGTAACGGCTGAACGACATGATGGAACCCAACCTCGCTTGGTACAGAGGTTTTGTGAACACCTCGGTCAGACATCCTCTGGTTTCCTCTTGTGGAGCCGTGTGAAAAATCTTGCGTACGAAATGCCTGTCGAAATTGAAGAGAATCTCCTGGTAAGAATTCTTGCTGCCTTCGGCACTGTTCAGACCACATCGGGATATTAGAAGGTGCATGATAGACATTTGTGCGACGCTGCCACGCCTGCGTAGACGCTAGGAGACGCCATGTCGAACAACTGTTGGTCACGTAGCAGCTCGTGAAACTAGTGCAGGTAAGTTGCATTCATTATTACTTCACCGTAGACTTACGATTTCCGATCACCTTGACACAAGTTAGATGCGCCGTTATTAGTCCATCAATAAGCGAAATTATCTGAAGGCATTGGGGAGTATTTAATGGGTGCAACATGTGGAGCCATACCAACAATTGATGAAGAACCTGAGGAGGAGTCAGTAAGTAAGGTAGAATGCTCCAAATTTTTTGGGTGTAAGTATTGATGAAAACTTGAAATGGAAGAAGAATATTAATGGGCTTATCAAACAATTAATTTCAGGTAGTTTTGCTCTTCATATAACTGCTAATCTTGGAAACAAACGTATCAGCCTTCTGACATATTACATACTCCCACTCAGTAATGTCGCACAGAATAATTTTCTGTTGCACCTCATCACTTAGCCGGCCACTGGTGGCCGAGCGGTTCTAGGCCCTTCAGTCTGGAACTGCGCGACCGCTACGGTCGCAGGTTCGAATCCTGCCTCGGGCATGGATGTGTGTGATGTCCTTAGGTTAGTTAGGTTTAAGTAGTTGTAAGTTCTAGGGGACTGATGACCTGAGATGTTAAGTCCCATAGAGCTGTTTTGTGACTTGGCAAGACAGCCAAGCCACTACGACGTGAAGCCGAAAGGCACGCGTTTAAGCTCACGCAGGCTGGCGTGAGGTCTGGAACAGTTAAAGGATTTGAGTCTAGCAAATAAAGTACGTAGCTGTTGGAATACTTAACTTTAATTCATAATTGGTGAACATCGGTCTGACGGTACATGTATCACAAAATAAATAGCAAATGATAATGACGCCTTGCTAGGTCGTAGAAAATGACGTAGCTGAAGGCTATGCTAACTATCGTCTCGGCAAATGAGAGCGTAATTTGTCAGTGAACCACCCCTAGCAAAGTCGGCTGTACAACTGGGGTGGGTGCTAGGAAGTCTCTCTAGACCTGCCGTGTGGCGGCGCTCGGTCTGCAATCACTGACAGTGGCGACACGCGGGTCCGACATATACCAACGGACCGCGGCCTATTTAAAGGCTACCACCTAGCAAGTGTGGTGTCTGGCGGTGACACCGCATGCTCAGAGCCATTTGAACCATTTGAACTCATCACTTAGAAAGAAATTACTGATTGCAGAAAAGCGAGAAGTAAGAATAATATGTGATGTTCACCACGGACGTCATGTAGGCACCTCCTCAAGGTTCTAGGCATTTCAACTGCGCCATCACAGTATATATTTACGCTAGTGAAAATCGTCGTAAATAATCCATCACAATTTGAGAAGAACAATGTTGTACATAAGTACAACAGTAGAGGCAAAAATGACCTTTATTACTCATTGTTAAAACTGACAGTAGCTCAGAGAGTAGTTCAATAAGGTGTGATAAAATTTTTGATCATTTTCCCAATAACATAAAATGCCTGGCAAGTACCGAAGTAAGATTTAAATCTAATTTAAAAGCGAGTCTCTTGGACAACTCCTTCTGTTCCTTAAATGTAATTTTGTAAGTGTCGTTATATGAGTAGGAATAAAATGATAATGTGTTCGTTAATGTCAACACTAATCATTATACATATCTTGTAAATTGACTCGTTCCATACCATTCCGATGAAATGTCAGCCCAATCCAGAGAGGATGTTTTCCAGTACACAATAGCGCCACAGGCAAACATTTTAAAATTCCTGCCCATGCTGTGGGACAAATCGTTCGTGCAGCATACATCGAGAACAGCAGAGGTCGCGTTACAATTCCCTGCATTGTTCTAGAGCAGTATTCCTCACTCTTTCTCACTCCCCTCAGTGAAGTCCAATACTATATCGCTCCCCTGTCCCCCTCCATCGATCTCCACCACGATCAACATAACCGCTTAAATAAAATTTAGAATGAAAAAGAATTTACTTCAAAGATTTTTATTTAAAAAAAATTGAAACGTAGAAGGTATTTATATTTGGTCGATTTTTATTAAATTGTTATCTAATGAGTCAATGAGACGATTGGTATTGCTTTTTTCTAACAACGTTTTCATGAAATGATGAAGCAATTCTCAGTGCATCGTGAGTGATATCTACAACTCCTTCTCAGAGAAGAAAGCCAAGGAATCGTACTGAAAGTACATCCTCGTTACAAAACATACATCCTCTGCAATATTGCTTTCCCTAGCAACACTTGCTTCACGCACACTCTCACCACTATAAAACGTGTGTACTGTACTTACTGTTCTTAAATCATTTGATTGCTGGTCTCCTTACTTCTGAACTGGTAGAAATTGGAAGGCTTCAGGCTGCTAATGCCTTGTGTGTGACCATTACCACTAATAATAATAATAATAATAATAATAGTAATAAGGGAAAATGTATCTACTTAAATTGTGGTGCAGCAGATGTTGACCAATTTTCATATCTCAGCAGCCTTGTCTGTAATTCCAGGGATGTAGTTAGAGACGCTATTGTACACTACTGTATTTGTCAGTAGTACCAGAAACTTTAATATGCTCTGAGGCATTTTAAAGGGCACTTCATTGGAAAACACACTGCTGTGTACTTCCTTCCCATGAGTGGTTACTAAAATAATCAGGTACATAGGTAATTTTTTGTTTGTTTCCAGCTACATGTCTGTAGTCCTGGGGCACATTGAAATCCCCATAGCGATGAACCGAAGGACGACGCTAGAGCAGCCAAAGCAAAATGGCGCAGCCACTGATAGAGAGGCGTATTCTTTCTGCATTTGGAGGAGAACAACGCTGCAAAGCTCCATGCCGAGTTGGAGGAAGTGCATGGCAACAATGCACTATCATACAACGCAGTGATTGGGTTTAGTGGCACAGAATTCCCTGTTTGATCAAATAAGTCTGAATGGCGAATGATGAAGCCGCTGAGATTTCTCTATGAAGAAGTGGCAGTCACAAGTAGAATCCTTGATGCTTTGCCTGGCTTTTCAAAATCGAAGGGATAGTGAAAAGGTGAAAATCAATTAGGGATCAGTTTTCAACATACTGCGTATCATTTCGGACATGAGAAAGGCTGTCGTCCGCTGGGTTATGTGACTGCTCAGACTGCTATTAAAAACTGCTTTTTCAGGCCACAGCATATGGCTTCTTCAGCCACCTGTTCACCAAGAAGGAGTGGTATTTGTACTACTGTGGCCAAGAGACAAAGGAACAGAGCAAACAAGACACAAGATCAAAGCAAACAAGACAAAAGAGCGGAAAACATAGTGGAAACATGCTCTCCGATGATGACCGAAAAAGATGACTCAGCCTTCATCCAAAAAGTTTTTGTATGTCCATCCGTTTGACAGGGGGTCTTTGGGACTACGGCCGTTTACTATTGTGAGAGAATGAAACGCCTACAGCTGTCCTTAAGAATTTATTTATCTTGTTGCAACCTGTTTTGGTGCTTTAGAGCACCTTCTTCAGGCTGTAGCTGATGTGGAAGGGATTGACACGATCCCTATGTATATATCACATCAATGGGCAGCATAACTGGATATGCAGATTATCTGGAAACTTAGGATTATCTGGAAACTTAGGCGTCAGCACTGTAACCATCAGCCACCAACTCATCCGGAAAGGTGATGACACTAATTTTTGCTTCCAATGGTGCGGTATAATCATAATAATAATAACCATTTCACATGGCTCAATGGCCTGGTCCATGTCTTTTAATTGGATGCCACTTTGGCGTCTTTGTGGCTCCTAAACTATTTCACAAGAGGACCGCACCTACTCCTCATCACTGATATCGTCTAAATTTATGGTAGCTGCAGGGCTTGATCTCAAATGAAAGTGGCAGGTTCAGATGGCCAAGCGTTTATGGAACAAAGTATTTTTGGCGCTAGTCTGGTGAGGCATGAGCCATTTACGTCAGCGTTATTTCCAGACAGCTGTCGGCGCAGCATAACGATAACCAGACGGTCGTGACGTTGAGTCTTTACTGGGAAAATTATAACATTTTCATGTTACACACACCGCGAACAGACTGAAATAATACTCAATGCAATGTTCTCATTAATGTATTCATAAAATCCATTAAAATGAAAGGCAACGGAAAATTTGGGATTGGAAATAAATTTCCAAGAAAGAATTATACTTCGAGCGACCACGAGCACTATGCAAGTAACTATCCAAGAGGGAACCGTAATGAAAGGAGACAGGATTTCGTATTCAATTTGGTTTTAGTTTGATCTTCGAACTGACTGCATCAAAATACACTGAGAAGCCAAATCATCATGACCACTGCCCACCGCGACGCTGGATGCTGCCTGGTTGCGCTGCGGCACGTGACGCGGTAACAAAAGTATGTAAGAGAACCAGACACAGACTTGGGACTACCCGAAAAAGATATGGGCTGCAAAAGCCATTGAGATAAGTGACTCTGGCAAAGAGCAGATTATTATTAGACAGAGCTTGTGAACGAGCATCTTGGAAACCGCTAGGCTGCTCGAATGTTCAGGTTCTACTGTCGTGAACATCTACGGAAACAGGCAGAGTGACAGTGAAAGTACCACTAGGCGTTAAATGATTGGACGCACACAACTCTTTAGAGAATAGGGTGTTAGGAGGCTTGTCTGCTCTGTAAAGTACGTAGGATAGAGGGTGATCTGTTGTATCTCTGCTAAAATAAATAAATGTCGTGTGACTAGGGCCTCCCGTCGGGTAGACCGTTCGCCTGTTGCAAGTCTTTCGATTTGACGCAACTTCGGTGACTTGCGCGTCGATGGGGATGAAATGATGATGATTAGGACAACACAACACCCAGTCCCTGAGCGGAGAAAAATCTCCGACCCAGCCGGGAATCGAACCCGGGCCCATAAGATTGACATTCTGTCGCGCTGAAGAAGCAGAATGCTGGTGCACCCAAAAGTGTTTCGGAGCGCACCATTCATCGTACATTGTTGAGCACGGAGCTCCGCTCAAGACCACCCCTACATGTTCAAGTGTGGAGCCAACGGCAACGTCAGTTACGATTGCAGTGGACACTGGGTGATAGGGATTAAACCGTCGTTCATTGCGGTTTGGTATTTGTTTACTAAGTTTGGTTGATATCGGTCCAGTGGTTGAAGGGCAGATACACATGTACACATACATAAGTACATACATTAATTTTTATAATATGTGTGGATGTGTGGAACATAAATACACCCAAGTGTTTTGGAGCACGCTATTCATCGTACATTGTTGAGCACGGAGCTCCGCTGAAGATCACCCCTACGTGTTCAAGTGTTGACCCAACGGCATCGTCAGTGACGATTGCAGTGGACGCTGAATAATAGGGATTAAACCGTCGTTCATTGGGAAAGTGTCAATTCTTCACGTGAATCATATTTTTGCTACACTGGGTCAGTGGTCGTCTCCACGTATACCTTCATTGCCGTGAACGGCGGCTTAAAACGTGCAGCACTCTACCAGCGCAGGCTGGTGGAAGCAATATTATGCTGTGGGAGACATTCTTCTGCACTTGCTTGGGACCTGTGGTAGTAATCGAAGACACACTGACAGCTGCGAATCACGTGAATCCCTTCATGTTTGATGTCTTCTCCGACGGCGATGTCATCTTTCAGCAGTTTAATTGTCCGTGTCTCAGAGTCAGAATCGTGTTACATTAATTTGAGGAGCGTTATAATGAACTCACGTTGATGCCTCGTCGACTAAATTCGCCTGATGTAAATCCTACGGAATCGCTATCGGGTGCTATCATTGCGTAAGCAGATCAGCGACCCGTTATATATTCGAATTACATAGGCTTTGCTTAGACATCTAATGCCACATAACCTCTAATATCACATACCTCCAAAAACCTGCCAACAAACTGTCGTATCCCTGATGCCGAGAATGAGTGATGTATTTCATTCCAAGGACGGTCAAACAAGCTATTAAGCAGGTATTCATAATGGTTAGGTTCATCAGCGTACGTTACGAGCTGTCCTCGCCAATCCTTTGCCAAATGGAGCGTTACGAGTGGTTTGCTGCCAATCTGTATGATGAGAGAGAGAGAAAGAAAAATTTTTATGAATGTACACCACATTTGCTTCTCTATAGAGAGTTAGCAAATGTAAAAATGCAGCGTTTATAACGTTTGCTAGATACCAGGAAAATTACTGCTTCCCCTGTTTTAAGATAAATATCGCTCCGGAACGTACAAATCACCAGCTGTAATACAATAAATGTATTTAATTTTATCCACGAAGTACTCGTGTACGTCTTACAACCTTTCCTGTGAGTGTATTTGCAATCCCAAATTCTTCTTTGCCTTTCCTTTTCATGCCTTTTCTGAAAATGTTCATAAACGCTTTGATCATTATTTCCGTTTATTTGAAGTGTAGCTAAACTAAAAATTGAAAATAAAAGAAGGCCGTTTAGACGCTTGAATCCGCCACCTTGGGGTTTAAGTTCCTTACTCTCTCCGCTAGGTGAATCTCTGCCTGTAAACAACGCCAAGGTTAATGGCTCGTGCCCTCTCGACCGGCGCAAAAAATGCAATTTCTTCTAATCGGTAGGCGCCCCTGTCATTTTCATTTCAGACGAAGCCATTGATCCATACATGTTTGTGTGTGTACCTGTGTGATATGCATGGTTGTTATCGAACTGCGCTATGAGAGACAAACCGTTTATGAAGACAACGATTGTCCCCTGACAGTAAGGTGTTTGTGTACTAAGTTTGGTTAATATCGGTCCAGTGGTTGAAGGGCAGATACACATGTACACATACATACGTACATACATTAATTTTTATAATATGCTCGGATGTGTGGAACATAAATACACACACATACATACATTTTTATAATATGTGTGGATTAGTTCTTTACCACTAATTGTATTCACGACATATTTTGGAGACAGTATGCACTTACACCACTGAATTTAAGTGCAAAATTATATCATTATACGCACATATTTCCGAGGTATGACGTCGAAAACAGTGAAGTGCGTAAAAAACTGCCACGTTGTATATGACTTCGTTCCTTCTAACTCAATTCGCAACACATTTTGCAGACATTATCCACATATGCAGCTGAATGTACCTGCAAAATTATCGCTGTATGACACACATTTCAGGATATGTGATGTCATAAACATTACACACAAGACCAGACGCTGCGAGGTACGGCCGTTGGACGCACGGCTGTAAATAAATACGCCAGGTGTCTCCGGTAGTAGACTATAAATTCGCACGAAATCTGTGATGACGTGTAGCTGCATTATAGATATAAAAACATTCATGGATTTATAAACGCTGAGACTATGTGCATTAATAATTCAGTCGATTATGAAGGAGTAACAATATCTTTAGAAATAAGTACATAATAACCCAACATTCATTATTACAATAATAATTTATCTATTTCTAGTATTATTAGCAATAGTCAAAATTATTTCATTTATGTAGATTTTTTCCTACAAATAGTATTGCTGCTTTACGATTTATTTCTATTTATTTAAATTTTTTTCTTTTAGTAATTTGTGTTTTAATTAGAGTAACTTTTTTAATTTTATTGGAACTTATAGGTTATATTCAAATTTGAAAAATTCGGGGGTCTCCTTATCAGTCACCGAACCTGGGTAAGGGGACCGACAGCCTTATGTGTATCTTCGCATCACTGAGAGGTGAACGACAGCTGTAAGACAGACTGAAAAAAATTCGTGGTCCAACCGGGTTTCTATCAGATGATTTTTCGGTTTTCGTGGGTGTACTTCACTGCTAGGATATCGTGCTGGACTGCCATGGTGTGGCGCTAACAGACAAACGCGCGCAGCTGTATATAACCGAGATTTCCAGACGAAGTTTGGAGGACGCACAAACCATCGGGTGTTCATGGTCCACTACAACGGCCCAGTTAGCTCGGTACGAGACACAGACGCATAAGCTGCTTCTTTGCGTCATCAGATTTTTCCTATTTTCTTGACGCAGTATGCAGGGACGTCTTTCTCTTTCCTCCAATGAAGTAAATACTGCGTGACAGGCATTTCAAGAATAACTACGGGGTAATTTTCGAGATGGGATATTTCCATTACAACCAAGACGCAGAATTCTGTAAACAAGGTCTGCACCATGTCATCCATTTGGAGAAACTGGTTCGCATCGAAGTGTGAACAGGTAAAGGAGGACTAAGGATATCACAGAATTTAATAACGGTAGATATATTTTTTCGGAACTATATTTGGTTCAAATGTCTCGAAGCATTATGGGACTTAACATCTGCAGATTTAGAACTACGTAAACCTAACTAAAAGGACATCACACACATCCATGCTCGAGGAAGGATTCGATCCTGTGACGGCAGCAGCCGCGTGGTTACGGACTGAAGCGCCTAGAACAGCTCGGCCACAGCGGCCGGTGGAACGATATTTAAAATTTTATGATTACCGCTCGTACAGGCTGCCTGATCAAAAAACAGAAACGAAGGCTGGCGTGTAGGGAACGTGTGTGCGTCCTGGGAATCTCCACACATGGACAAGAAGCCGCCCTAGAGGAGCGGAACATCTGTCTGCGCGACGCAGAGCTGTTTTGCCGGACAGCAGTTAAGCGCCGTACTGTTTTGCAGCCGCTGCGCTGCGCGAACCGGCCGCATCGCTCTTCGTTACGGCGACCACTGGCGGGGCCGCGGCGGACTCTGGCCGTAATTCTGCGAGCCTTGTAGCGCGCTGTTAACGCCGCGCTGCCCGCCGTCTGAATGACAGCTGCGAAAAATATATGCCAAAGCCAGGCATACTTTTTCATTTACAATTCACAGCCGAAAAACTGAAGGTGTCCGTTACAGCTACAGAGGCATCCGGTTGTTAGTTGTGAACAGTGCTTTTTTTTCTAAAAAAAAAGTTTGAGGGTACTCCGACACTGGATATAATGCAGCGAAAATTACTGATAACTGAAGCATGGGATACCACCCGTCTGCTTTATCCATGACGTCATCAACATGTCAAACTAAAAAAAAAATGATATCTGACTCTTCGGTTGACTTTACAGCTCAAATGAAGCAGGCGATACCGAGAAACATCCAAACATACAAGAGAATGTGGTATCGAACACTTCAGTTTACATCACCTCAAATGAAGCATGCGATTCCCATCAACCCCTAAACAATAAAAGAAAATGGTATCGTACACTTCAATTGACCTATAATACGCCTCAAATGAAACAGGTGAGTCCAATCAACCCTCCGACATACAGAACAATACAAGGAATTACTACTGAACACATATTTTAACCTATAAAACACCACTAAAAGACACAAACAACAACAACCATCCACACCTATCATCAACAACAATAGAAACTACACTACAAACATCTTTTGTAACCTTGTTTGGCTCCCGAAATGGCATAAAGAACAACAAAACAAAGATGGCAATGATTCGTGAAGGATCATGGTGGCGGGACCGTAGACACATCTATTGGTAGCTAGTCGTTTGAGCGTATGCATATCCGTTTAGCACTACCATCGCCCACTATTAGCGCTCGAGGGCACTACATGCTTGCCGAACTGGCTCCCAGCGATTCAGTTGTCGAGAACGGTTGCCGCGGCTTGAAAATGCTTGAAACGGTCAATGACATCGCTTGTCTCACCAAAAACTGCGCTGCCATCGTTGGTATTGCAATTACCAATACGAAAAAAAGAAATAAAAAATTTACGCCCGTGATATAAATCTTTGGCACACTTCCAAGTTCTCAACATCGTAAAAAAATTACGTTGTCGATGAAAAAGTTTAGGGGTATGCATCCCCCAGCGTTCCCCCAGCAAAGCAGCAGTGGTTGTGAAGCAGGTGATAGTGGCAGCTGTCATTTATCATTTACTGACCGTTTCCGTGACGCTCTAATTTTAAATAGGAGGAAAAACAAAAAATTCTCGTTTTTTTCGGGGCATGCGTGAGTCTACCCAAAGAACAACTACGCTTTATACCTGAGTGCTTCAGGTCTTGTGTAACACGTGAGCTGACGCAGTAGAAAGCTGGAGTCACGTTAACACAAACTTCCAGCATGAACATCAGCAGTCCCAGTACAGCGAGGCTATACTTGGAACGAATGTGTCAGAAAATCTTATGTTAACTTAATTAAGTAATCTTTCTTCCCACCTTATCAACGTTTAACGTGTAAAGGAACGTATCATAAAGTGTACAGGCAGACCGTTATCAATAAACTAAAGCTCAATACTGTTCCAGACATTTCCACTCGTGTATGAGTAAATTATTTAACAGGGAGAAGACCTAGATAAAATCGACAGAAAGCGATCCAAGAAGACCACGGACAGCATCCCTCAGGAGATTCAGCAATGTTCCAACTTCATACGAGTATAACATATAAATTAATAATATCTCCATGCAGAAAAACGTGCCTTGCAGTATCTTGGTGAGAGTTCTCATTTTTCCTAGTAGTAGATATCATACCTGAATCGCATGTGAAATAAATACTCAACTATCAGTATCCATTTCATTTAGCAGGGAAAGTAAACCCGTCGCATTTACAATTTAATATAGATGGTTCAAATGGCTCTGAGCACTATGGGACTTAAAATCCGAGATCGTCAGCCCCCTTGAACTTAGAACTGCTTAAAACTAACTAACTTAAGGACATTACACACATCATCCATGCCCGTGGCAGAATTCGAACCTGCGACCGTAGTGGTCACGCGGTTCCAGACTGAAGCGCCTAGAACCGCTTGGCTGCCGATTTAATATAGAGAATTACCGATTTCTCCCTTTATTGGCCATGTTAGATCTGCAAAACACTGAAGAAAAATAACAAATATCTCGAAACAGCAATGTTTTTTCTGCTATTTGATTTTATACGGAGCCATACAGCTGCCCCACGGATGTCGTTATATGCAACACGTTGTATCCGGCCTTCAAAAAACCACGCGCTAGATTTTCATATTCTCTCGCTCGATATGTGCACACTAATAGTCCTACAAAAAAAAAAAAATTAACAGGACCTTCTGGTGGAAAATGAATGTAGTCAAATCTTGCACTGGGATACGTTTTCGCTAGAGGCAGTAGTTTTCGTGTTATTCAAGAAAAATGTACGAAAGTGACCTTTAAACGCACCCCCACTCCAACACTCAGGACACATCGGTCAGGGTTTCTGGTATGTTGTTCATGGCATTCCCTCGCACGGTCGGAGGTTCGAATCCTGCCTCGGGCATGGATGTGTGTGATGTCCTTAGGTTAGTTAGGTTTAAGTAGTTCTAAGTTCTAGGAGACTGATGACCTCAGATGTTACGTCCCACAGTGCTCAGAACCATTTGAACCATTTGAATTCCATCGTACCACTGTGCAAAAATTTGAGGCTGCACGAATTATTTTCACATTCGATTTATTTTTGCTTCTCATTGGCTAGCGTTGCTACACCACCGGTTTAGTCGAGCACTTTCAAATTGTAAAAGCGACGTTTATGTAAATTTTACCTAACAACTTCGTGAATTTCAACAGCAGAAAATAAAAGAATCCGTCTTTGTATTATGACCTTCTGACTACGAAACTGTGCTCGTAAGGGGTTACGTTTGGATCGAACTGTCAGCGTGATTAGTTTTAGCGTGGCATTCCCAAAAGTCGTTTTCTTTCATCACCCTCGCAAGCACGTTTATATTTAGTTGTACAGGCAGGACGCTATCAACGAAATAGCCAACTGTGCTGGTGGCACATGATAGCCCAATCAATAGAGACATAATAAGATCGAATACCGGGACTAGATCTTGTAGTACAGCGGTAGGAGGGAGTGCTACGAACAACATACTAGATAGAAATTCTGACTGGTGAGAGATGAGCGTCAGGGTGAAGGTTTGTTTGAAAGTCACTTTTTCGCGTTTTCCTTGAATAACTCGAAAGCCATGGTCTCCAGCGGAAACACATCCCAGTATAAAATTTAACTATATTAAACGGCCACCAAAAATGATCGTTTTTTCCGTACTTTGCACGTACCGAGTGAGAGAATATGAACTTCTCGCATTTGGTTTTTGAAGGTGTAACGTTGCATATATGTAGGTGAGCAGTTTGGCCGTCTGGACTTGGTGCGAGATGAGGTGAATGTATTTGTACGGCTGGAAGCCGAGTGGCAGGTGCAGAGATGTGATGCGAGTAACAGGAACCGCGTGAAATCCGGTTTGCCCAATGTGGCCAAAGGTGGCTCGCTCAAGAGTACCGGTGATAACCAGCAATGGTGGCCACTCAGACAGTCTGAAATATGACTAATTATAGCTTTTAGAAATTCGACAGTAAATCAAAGTCCAATAATGGAGCAAAGCTTAACACATCGACGATTTCAGATAAATGAGGTGCATCCAATGGAGCAATAATATTTTTATAAAATACAATAATTAATATTTTACATTGATAAATAAACCTTTGAATTAACAGCTTTGAAACACTTCATGAGATTTCACCAACGAAATCTTAGACGATAGCATTGCACTATAGCTATCATTCCTGAACGCTACACATCATTTTCTGTTTTATTTATTGACTTATGATGTATTTTATATCTTTTATTTTTTACTGTGCACACATTACATTCTCCACAAAAATACAGGAAATGATTTCAGCCTAAATACCACATACCTTGTCGCACTTGCGTACGTACTTAATGAATACGTTACCAATTTTGCCAGATATTTTTTAAATTATTGATTACAATTGATAATACAGAATCATGGTAATTTAAGAAGTGGTCAATCGTATGTCTTAGCTGACAACACTATAGCATAGAGCGCAAAACACTATACTTTCAAACAGACATAAATAATTGTTTAAACAATATAACGACAGTCTGTTGTCATATATTGTGAACATACTTGCACAAGAATGCTGGGTAGCATATTTAAGTGAAAGTTTAATACATTTTTGTTGTGCATGGTCTGAGGGTGATCGAATGTTCATAACCTTTATTTAAATATTGTTGTAATATAGTAGTTTAGTGGGGGAAGTAGTTAAGTCAAATCATGTCTGGAGCACATAAGAACTATGTGTTTTTGGTGGGGGTGGGCTTCAGCCGATGGAGAAGCAGACAGTGGTGCAACGCTGCTGAAGCCAAGTGGTGTTAGTCACTTTTGGAGTGAAAAGCTCAAAGAATCGATTCTGAGGACTTTTTACTTTTACATATTTCTTGAAGTAGGCAGATCTGTCGGTGATAAAGTGCTTTTTTCGATAGAGTGGGTGATAGATTCTGGACTGTGAACAACCACTGTGATACTTTTGAAGAATACGTTGAGATTTGGTGGAAGGCAACCTGTCTCTGGTAACGTGGTTTATTGGATCATGTGGGTGATTGATCCTGGGCGGTGAACGGAAGCCAAAATATTTCAATTTTCGGAAGGATTTATTTACCGCGAGATATGAATGTGCTCCAGTGCAAAACTCAAACTCTTTTTCGATTACATTACAAAACTGAGAATAAAAAAAGTAGGAGTTTCTAGTCTTTGTCACTCACATGTTATTGTGACTCGTCATACTGAAGTCTGATTTATTTTGACCTGGCGAATATTTCATGTACTGTTATCACGAAATGGACTTAGTTCTCTGTGTGACTATTTAGCTTGGGGATTTTGCTAACATTCTCGTAACGTTCTCGAAGCAACATTACTGCATGTAATAAAATCATATTTGCAGCGAGTTAACTAGGCATGAAAGCAGATATGCGCCGCTAGACCCCATGATATCGAACAATACTTTTTTTTTTTTTTGGTAAATTTCCATTTGGTTTGGTTGTATGGAATACTGGTTACAGAGCAACTACTCAGCAAAACATCCGATGGGTATCGTCGTAAAGGCCGAATATACCGAATATAACGCGTTACATGAAACGACGTCAGTAAGAGCAGTTAAAGCACAATTACATACCGACAAACTTTCAGAGATGGTACTGTTGGCCAAAATAAGCAAAAATGTCCATTAAGTATGGGCTCTAAAATGCATTCCTTAAGAGCTATGAGCACATAATCGGTACAAGAGGCGTGTTACAAATAGCGAAGATGAACACGTTCTCATAGCTTTTCCAATGTTTACCATCTTCAATGTAGTAAACAAGCCCTTAGGGAACTTCTTCGGCATAACGTCTACATTTAATCATTTATTTGCATAGAATGTCAGTATCACGTAGAGAACATGACTTCTATAAATAATGTTAACGTGGAAACAACTGCTAGTGCTCTAGATGTTCTGTTTTAATTAGCGGAAAATAATGGCTAGCTGTGTAGCGGCACAAATTCCTGTATTTATGAACATGTTCGATGTTCACTTTACACATCCACAAGAGAACAAGCTGAACGCAGTGAGCTTTTTGCCTTTGCAGCTAATGGTTGCGTCGCTAAAGGATTTTAAAAAACTGTAACAAGCTCTGCTGCAACAACGAGACAGCTTTTTTTCCTCTATGGCAATGTTTCCATTGTATAGGGTAAACACATATCATTAATACGATTTATTACAGAGAACATTTCGGAAAATTTCTAGCTTTGTTATTGTCTCTGAAAACATACATATCTTCATACAGTGTCTATGACACACATCCGCAGGAAACGTAACAGAATAAACAATAATTAACTAGATACTTAAAGCACTTTGCAAAGGACTTTTTCGGGCAGAGACCCATTTGAACCGCAGGTAAAAGAAAGGAAAACTACCATTACAGCGTTTACGACCGATCTCTCCCTGAGGTGTAAATAGTTGCCATTACGATATTTTAAAGTCCTGATTGTTCTTGTTGAAGTGGATACAATGTTGACAGCATCCACACGTAAATTTTGTTGACTGTGTACTCCAATAGTGCAGTATCTGCTGGAACAACGGACCAAGCAGAATTTCAGAAATGGCACCAGGACTGCAACGGAAAAGTAAAATTAAACCAGATTTTACGATTTCTCCTGTTCTGCAGGACCCCTACAGCAACCAAAACAACTGGTGCAGACGAATGATCCAAGGAATAAAATTGTCACAGGAGTTCATTCATAACTCAGTATTTCATCGAAGGTGGTACGGTCGCTCGTGTTACAGCTGTACCTCGTTTTGAAGTTTCTGGAATTTAACTTACTTGTAATCACGAATTGTTCCCGTTCTCTTAGTGCCCCGGCTGGTGTGCCACCAGCTAGAAATCTCTCATTTCTATAAGGAAACCCTCTGGGATTTGGCAGAGCGAATAAAGCGTACAAGAGGGAGAGACTGGCCTAACTGAGTCTACGTGAAGCTTGTATCACGGTCAAGTGAGGTCAGCTTCGAAAGATATTCGAAAAGGGGACAATCGTTCGTGACGGGGGGAGGGTGAGGGGGAGGGGATGGGGTGAGGCGGGAGGGGGGGGACAGATAACCTTTTCCTTGGATAACCTACCATTTACGAAAACGTATTTCTGCAGCGTACATACGAATATGAATTATTTTGGTTCATATAAGTCATCGAAATTTGTTTATTCCCTTAAAGCGTCATTAATTGGGAGACTTCCCTGCGGTTATCAAAGGTAGCTTGTGTGTTTTCGCACAACAGTGAGGCGTGGTTTGCTTCCCTTACACATACATGCTGACGTTTCCTCCGTATTAACCACATTCGTACTTTTGTAACCATACTTCTCAACCACGTTTTTTTTTAATTTTCTTATAACCCATATTGAAATTTTGAAATGCTTAAGGATCATCCGACAGGTTTTGTCTTTCATGTCCAATTAATCATTTTCACACCTAGATATGAAACGCGTAAGTCAGCCGGTATTAGCTACAAAATAAATGCCACACCGCTGTTTGTTTTTGTCTCAGGAGCTTTTTCTGCATACCTGCATGAACCAAGTCTAAGCTGCAATGTATAAAGCCTCGTTTACTGCCATTTTCATCATTTTTATGTGTAAGCTCCCATTCGTACTGTCGAGTACGGGCACACATACACACATGCATAAATAAATATCGGTGATCATGGGCCCTGAACATCTTGAACCGCGCTACAGTGTTCCTCCATAGAGGGTGACTTTGTGGGCTGTGTGTCCAGTTCTCGCGGACAGGTCTTTGTGCAGTTTTGGTGGTAAGTCCCTATGGGAGTTCATCGATTCCTAGGGTTACACACTACTTAATCTAACTTAAACTAGCTTACGCCAAGGACAACACACACCCATGCCAGAGGGAGGACTTGAACCACCGACGAGAGAGAGCCGCGCGAACCGTGGCAAGGCGCTCAAGACCGCACGGTGTACAACAAAAACAGAACAACAATGACACAAAAAATACATAAAACAAGAAAGAAGATTCCAGGTGGTAGACAGTGACGTACAAGCACAAACTCAAACATAAAAAAACAAACATTTTCAAAAGACAAGGCATAAACATAGCATTTGAATCCAAAAACACATTCCAAAAATAGCAAAAGACACAGACATCTACCAAGAAGTAGGGATATACCAGCTATAATGCAAGACATTTGATGGAAGACACGAAGGACAAACAAGCAGAACGTTCAATAACCCGTACAAATAAGATATCAGAGCATGGATATATGGGACAAATCACTTAACTTCTGTAGAAAATGTAAGAGAAAAATAATCTTAAGCTTACTAAAAGAGCGAAAGACATGAAAATATTTAGAGTAAATACTGAAAGACACTTCCTAACCTTACAAGAAAATTACCGCAGATAAACAAACAAAAGCTGGAAGGAAATTATTACTAAACTACTCACTGTTTACACTGATTGATTATATAATAGAGAATAATCCCAGTGGCTGGTTATAAAATCCAATTTCCCTCCCAAGAATATAAATATATAAAAAATTAATAAGGATAAGACGTAAAAAATAAAATAAAATAAAGTCCACATAGACACACACACACACAACTTACGCCAGCACACGTATAGTCACAGAACAAATAGTTGAAAGCAAAATCTGAGATTGATGGCAACACTTACAGGAACAAATGAAACTATAAACACAAAAATGCCAGTTAAAACGCCATACGTTGAAAAAAGTGACAAAAAGGGAAAGTGCTACCAGTTTTCCACCAAAGAGAGCGCTGTTTGACTTAGAAATAAAGAATTAGATGCTGAGATCAGTAATTTTCCATTTTATTATAAAATCTCAAAGAACTGTTTTAAATCTATAACCTACAAGTACCAAGCGTACCCTGTATGTGCAAACTGAGAAATCGTCTGATATTTCGCGACGCCTACTGAAGATACCTTATAGTGGTGTGGCCGAGCGGTTCTAGGCGCTTCAGTCTGGAACTACGCGACCACTACAGTCACATGTTCGAATCCTGAATCGGGAATGGATGTCTGTGGTGTCCTTAGGTTAGTTAGGTTTACGTAGTTCTAAGTTCTAGGGTACTGATGACCTCAGATGTTAAGTTCCATAGTGCTCAGAGCCATCTGAACCATTTTTTTAAGGCGAAACGGATCTTGGTGCAAAATATAAACAAAAAACCTTAGTGAGCAGCATGCAAAAGGTGCTTTTGTTTTGAGTCCTGGAATTTATTCACAGCTGCCGCGCAAATGGCCAGCACAAGAGAAATTTCTTTTTGTTGTAGTTTTAAGGTTTCTGTCCCATATAACGATCCGGTGATATGACTGCATTGTAGGATTTTTTAGTTTTCTCTTAATTATGACATTATCTGCTCGAGGTCGAGGTAAGTTTTAGACCCACTGAAAATACGTTGCTTAATTCTTTTTTAAGTTATTATGGCTGTTGGGCCAGGTGCCACGATATTTAAAATTTTCCATTCTAACTACACTGATCAACAAACTTGAAGTGGAATTGTGTAAACTGCATGATTTTGAGTTAGTTATGTATATTTCAGTATAAAAGATACAAAATCATCATCTTCATAAATATTTAGCTCTAGTTTTTTTTAAAAAGTACTCTACATTTTTGCATAAATTACTCACTAACTAAATATGTATTCATGTTCAAAGATTCAGCATAACAAATTTTCAGTGAATAATTACTTGAATTATGTTATGTGATATACATTGATAAATTTCAGTGCCATTCTGGAAGTACAAAAGTAAAACGTTAAGAAAAAATGAAGATAGTATTACATGAACGAAAATACTGTGTAAGTCTACTTTGTACCAGAACTACGTAAAGCACAAAAGAGAATGTACAAATTTACTGGTCACAAACGTATATAAAGGATTACAAATGTTAGATGTCCATATGTACAGTATATACAGCTACATATTTTGTTCAGAGATAATTTCATAAGATGACCTTTTTCGCTTGGCTTGACGTTTATACACATACTCGGGAACATCCCTTGACAGTCCAGCAGTAATCTGCTAAAATAGCAGGGCTCCACTTCCTGGCATACCTCTTCTCAAATGTGGCAATATCTCGATGAAATCACTCCCCATGTTCATCTTTGGGGAAGAGGTCAAGATGACTATGTAAGAAATACTGTTTCAGTGACATATTGCAACCAAGTTTTTCATAAGTTGACAACATGTTATCTACCATCTCCTTGTAAGTTATTGCTCGTTTGTTCCCTAAGAACTGTAGCCGGCTGCTGTGGTCGAACGGTTCTAGGCGCTTCAGTCCGGAACCGCGCTGCTGCTACGGTCGCAGGTTCGAGTCCTGCCTCGGGCTTGGATGTGTGTGATGTCCTTAGGTTAGTTAGGTTTAAGTAGTTCTAAGTCTAGGGGACTGCTTATTTCAGATGTTAAGTCCCATAGCGCTTAGAGCCATTTGAACCATTTGAACCTAATAACTGTAAACAGACTGTCTTAAAACATTCCCATGCATGCTTCTCATCATCGTGTATAGTCCATCAAAATTATGGTCTCTAAAAAGCTCTCGAATCTGTGGGACTACAAAGATGCCCTCCTTTACTTTGGCATCACTTTTGCCTTAAGTACTTAAATGAATCACCATCTCTGTTCATTCCTTAATAAAGTTTTTCATGAGACTTAACCTGATGTTCAAGTGTTGGAGCAGAATCTTTTTAGGGTCTACTAGAGGTTCACTCTTAATGTTCTTTATACCCGGCTGAAAAGATTTCCTGGTGCGTCATTCATGTTTGCTGTAAAGAGATGCATGCGCTCTGCTATCCCATTCACAGAGAAAGTAGCAATATTTAGTATATCCTAACTGGATACCTAATAGCAGTGCAACCACTTTCAAATCACCACAAATCTGCCATTGAAGGTCATTATACTTCATGGCTTCTAGTAAAATTTTCATGTTTCGGTATGACTCTTTCATATTCACACTATGCGCAACTGGAACAGAAGGAAGCTCATTACCAATGTGTAAAAGCACTGCTTTTAAGCTCAACTTTGACGAATCGATAAAGAGTCTTTACTCATCAGGGTTGTAATTATCTCTGAGAGCCTTCATTAAACCATTTATGCCTACACATGCCACAAGACTATCTTGCATGTTAAAAAAAGGAGTGAATTGTTGCTCTCTTCTGCGGTAGAATGAAACATTTCCGTTGCCTTCCAGAAAATTGTGCTGTTGCAATCTTGATGCTAAAATCTCAGCCTTAGCTTCAGAGAGCTCCAAATCTCTAATGCGATCACTTAACTCATTTTGAGACAATTTTTGTCGATCATCAGTTGATATATTTGGAAGAAACTCTGGATCTTGTGATGTACATGGTTCAGGACATTCAGAATCCCCATCGGAAGTAATCTCGTAATCTGTCGGTGGTTCAGATATTGGCAATCCTTCCCCATCTATAACTGGACGTATGGCAGATGGAATGTTAAGATAGATCACTGTCCGCTTCTTCTTCTTAGATATTCCGTTCTTGATAGGAGGAACCATACAAAAGTAGCAGTAACTGACACGGTTAGTTGGCTCACACCAGATCATGGTTACTGCAAAGGGCATTGAACGTTGTTTCCCATGCATCCATTTCATGAGGTTGCTGGCACAAGTGTTGCAGATCACATGTGGAGCCCGGGGTTTATCCTGATCACTTTTTTTGCACCCAAAAAAGATCTGTAAGCCTTTTTTAATCAACAGAGTTATTTACTGTTTTTGTGAAGCAAATGTCACTTCTCCACACACATATAGCTAAATGTGTCAGCATTGTTAACACAAATTCGTGGCATTTTTTTACACTTCGATAGCAGTCAACTTGAACAACTGGTAGTTAATCTGGAAACAAATGTGCAAAAATTATTACATGCATTAATAAAGTCACCGACGTTGAAGCGGAGGGTGACAAAAAGGTAACTAAAACTGGTATCAAAATGTTTATATCCAAAATATTGCACACCAATAAGACCAGGGATAGTAAAATAATCCGTTGTTACTAGCTATTATGACTTTGACAAACCATTATAATATTTGATTTTAAACTGAACATAAAAATCCGTATATAATTATTTCAACGTAATAAAACAGTGTAAAATGAAAACGAGACCTAATTTTGAATTGCCTTTGTGATTTTCGCGATCAGCGCATTAGAATTGACAGGAATTGGCTATTTTCATTCGATTTATATTTTAATTGTTGCACAGTGCTATTTTCCATATCCCTACCTGTAAGGGGACGTTATTAGGGGCTTCCCTCTATATTTATCTCATTTCAGTCTTCCCCACATTAAACCACATACCATTCTTACTAGTATTCTTTACTGAGCCCCCTAGAGTTTCTGCCAGCTCTTTTTCTGACCATGCTATGCCTGAAATGTCACCCCCATATCTTAATGACCATGTTCTTTCATTTAAGTTAACCTCTTTGCCTTTACTTATCATTTCCCTAATTGCTTCCTCCACGAACAGATTGAAAAAGCAGTGGTGAAATGACCTCACCTTTTCTTAGACCTGTGCTGATGCTGAATTCCTTGGACAGCTCATAATCGTATTTCACCTGTCCACTTTAAATTCCTTCACCAAGTTAATTAATTTACTTATTATGCCATGTTCCCTCAGCATAGTATACACACTTAATCGATGTATACTGACAAAAGCCTTGGATAATTCCACAAATGTTACCTGAAACAGATGGTTGAATTCCCAGCACTTATCCCTTATTTGATTCACGGTTGTCCTTCCTGGCCGAAAACATGTCTGGTACTCTCCAAGGGCATTATTAGCAACAGACTTCAGCTTTTCAAGAATTGTTAACAATAGCACTTTTTGTGTTACAGTGAGAAAGGAATATAGTTGCTAAAATTTCCTTTTCTGTTGTTTTTTTCGTTCAATGGGATAATGCAGCTGTCTTTGACTGGATTGGGATCCCGTTTCTCGGTATTTCACTTACTGAGTTGTTTATCTCTTTCCGATGTGTTTTACTTCCTGCTTTCAACATCGCAACCATTACCCTGTGTCCTCCTGGTGTCTTATTATCCTTCACTTTTTTAATTGCTCTTCTACGTCTTGCGAAGTCACTTCAATTTCTTCTTCCTCTACACTCTCTGGGAAGGCACTCTCCACATTATCAGCATTCAGCATAGCCTTAAATATTCTCTCCAACTGTCCAGTAGGCTTACGTAGTCTGTTAGTACATTTGCATTCTTATGATTAATAACAAACGTCCCATTTCTTTGAGCGTCCCATACATGCTCCATTATCTGAAGCATTTTTCTGGTATCACATATTGTGTGTTCCCTTTCCATTTCACTGATCATGTTGGTCATGTTTTTCGTTTCTATGCACTCTTTTCTTGTTTATTTCTCTGATTATATTCATGACTGCTTCCTGTTGTTCTGCACAATTCCTATCCAACAATTGTGTTTCCCTTTCTCTAGTTTCGGCCTTCACAGCTCGTTCACATTAATCTTTTCTTCTTGTTTGTTGGCTTCTTCTCTCCTTGACGTTCCTTTACTGCTTCAGTTACAGAGGTATCTTCCCAGTAATGATTTACACTTGTATCATCAGCGTGGTTTGATATTAAGACTTCAAATTCAATATGCACAGATATTTCACGGGTGCACAACTTTGGATCCTTGAGCTGCTCAACATCAAACTGTCTCTTGATCATGTTATTCTTCCTTCTGTTACTAATGGTCAGTGTTTGTATCAGCCCATTTTTAAGATCTAATATCTGTAACATAATTCTTGTACCTCTCATCTTTCTCTGCCTCGTGATGACTGGGTGTTGTGTGATGTCTTTAGGTTATTTAGGTTTAAGTAGTTCTAAGTTCTAGGGGACTGATGACCATAGCTGTTAAGTCCCATAGTGCTCAGAGCCATTTGAACCTCTCATCTATAAGCATATGATCATTCTGACAGATGGTATTACCATCTGCGGAAGTCCAGGTTCCTCTGTGTATACGTTTGTGGGAGAAGGCCGTCGAGCTCACCACAAGGTTCTCGCTTATCGCAAAACTCTGCGCTATCGTCTGTTTTCCCATGGCTACTCTCCTTCACGATTGTGGGTCTATGCAAGTCTTCCTGTTCACATTTGGCGTTGAAACGGTCGAAATGTCAAGCGAAGTTGCCGCATAACGTCAGTGAAACTTCTACATGGGGCGCACGCAAAATTGAATTTGCCGACTGGAACGCTTTAGTTTAGCCAATGTTTCGTTCGATTGGTCGATAACCGATGCTCTACTGTGCAGTACTATGTAAGTCCGAGAGACTGAGCTAGCGCTACCTCCAAAATTGGTGGCAGGCTACATCAAACCAGTCATCAGAAACTGACGTCAACTAAAAAGAAAAAAAAAAGGAAAAAAAATTTAAAATTTTTGTGAAATGAATCCCTTTCAGTGCAAAGTAAAGAAAAAAAGTATTTCACCTTAACGCAAATTAATGCTCGTTTCTACTCAATATCTGTCTTTGTTATATGTACAGTTCATTTATAACTCAGATTTATTTATAACAACAAATACTGTTGTGAAGGAAAGCAAGGCCAACTTTACTAAAGAGGTACATATTGGCTTCTGAGCTGTAGAATTTTAAATAACTAAATAATCGAGTTCTGTTTAACGCAACAAAATAATTAATGAGCGAGTCCTCAGTGTCTCATTTAATTTCTGATATTCATTCTGCATATTCTATCACTAAACTTCCTTTTTCTACTTCCTTTTGTAAAGTTGTAAACCTATCTCGCAGTCTTCGTACGACATTACTTACTTCTCAAAAGTTAAATGTAAAAGCGACTGTCCATTTGTGACTCGATAGTACAACATCTGATTGTCTAACAAATAAAATTCCATTATACAGAGGTTGAGTCTCTCTTCTTTGCAACAGTATGATAGCACTATGCTCAGAAAAAGTTTTCTCATCGGCATCTTGGCACGCAACCTAAGAGAAAGCGAAACACCATCAATTCCATCCTTCCTTTATACAAGTAAATAAACACAAAACATGACAAGTAAAGAAAATTAAGACTAACCTAAGTAACAAACGAATACGATATGTGCATTGTATCCCAGAATTTAAGCTATGAACTTCTAGATCTAAGTGCATAAGATACGTTTCTGTGATATAGCTGTTTCCTTGGTATTCCTGCTATTTCCGTAACGGTTGAAGGAATTCGTGGCATTGCATCAATCTCACCTTTAAACGAGCTGACTCCCTTGTCTTGTGTTATAGAAGTTCTACTTGGCAACCGCAATTTGATGTTGACTAGTGAAGTCATTTCTGTAACGTGGTAAGGCTCATGGTATTTCATTAAAATATTTTTCGTTTGGCCTTTGGGGTGTATGGATTATCTGATAACATCCACTGTCTCATCCTGTAGTGAGGCAGTTTGGTCTCCCGTTGGCCAATATGTTCTTGCTTCTCTAAAGCTTTTGTGTTGGCATGCTTTACTTTTCGCCAAATTTATTTCAATTACTTCGCAAACTTCTTCACTGTTTCACCTGTGGGCCCAGTTTAGGTTGAACTACATCAAAAAGTGATGGCATTTTCCTCACATAGGCTACCTCGTCCAGCGAGAGACAAGTTCCGGCATGAACTTTCGAATCATATGCACGGACGATAAATGTATCCTAGTCTGAGTGGTGTGCATTCACGAAATGATTTCACATTCGTTTGAGGATGGAACGGGCTGGTACATAACTTCGTAATTTTTAGTAAGCGACAGAGATGTTTCATCAGGTCTAATACATAATTACTGCTTGTTCCGTAACAATGGCATCTGGCGCACCATCCTTTAATAACCGGTTGTTTACCATTGCTTCTGCTAGTTTACTCGCCTTCTGAACTTAAATGGCTGCCATAAGTAGATATCTTGAGAAATGATCTAACACCGTAAGAACATATTGGTTACCTGCTTGTGTTATATTAAAAGGTCCCAGGACGACTAACCCTAACAAAGAGAATACTTCGTCAGTTTTTGGTAGTCGTTGTAACGGAATTTTATGATGACACAAATCTTCTTGTTGTGCACATGAGATGCAGATCGTTATTGCTGTACATCCACTGTGATGTTTTTTCCACCAATGTCTTTCAGGTACATGTCTATCAGCTGACCGTTTTCCTCTGTAACCTGATGGTGGTGGTTGTACGCTTGATGTAATGATTCGAGTCTCAGGACTACAGGAATGACAATGCGAGGTCCGTATTTTGTAGATCTGCAGGGGCAAGCCTTCTTGCGTTTTAAACTGAGGCTGCGTTCGAAACAACTGACATTCTCTGTCAACTGCTTCTGCCTTTATCCAGTCTGTCTGGCTTCCATCTACTACTTGCGAAGGTGTTGTCTTTCCACTTAGAACATCAGCATTTGCGTGTTTAGCTCCGGGCTTATGAGGTACCTCATAATCAAACTCACTTAATTTTATTGCCTATCTTGCTAATCGACTTGATGAATCTTATAACCCTAATAACCACTTTTAAAATGCGTGGTCGTAACTACTTTGAATTTACAACCATGCAAGTAGCAACAGGAGTGAGAGATTCCGTGTATAACTGCTAACATTTCTTTAATTTTAGCCTTACTCAATTGTCTGGAGCCATATGTAACTGGATATTCTTTCCCATCAACAGCCAGACTTAAGAAACAGCCAAAAGCGCTGTTGGACTGATCACACGCAAGTATGAACTCCTGTTCGAAGCCAGGGATTATTAACACAGAATCTGATATTGATATCTCCTTGAAATTGTGATACCTACTGAAAACTAACACCTTATCGTAGCAATTTAGCTAATGGTCATGCAGTTTCAGCAAACCCTTTCACAAACTTGCGATAATAATTGCATAGCCCAATGAATGACTATAATTGTTTTTTAATTTGTGGTGTCAGAAAATAACATAAGGTGGAAGTAAGTTGAGGATCTGTCCTCATTTCATCTTGTCTGGTAATATGCACAAGATAAATTACCTGTGACTGAAAAAATTACAGTTCTCCACACTTAGTGTAAGGTGTGCTGCTGTCTATCCAGTACAAACTTCACCCACACGTTAAACATGATATTCTACATTCTTTAATAGACCAAACGTATTTTCGATTTTAATCCACTACTAATAGTCGTTGGAAGATAGCTGGACAATTTTTCAATACAAATGGCGTTTTTCGATATTGATAATAACCTGAATTTGCTGTGAAAGCAGTTTTGGGTTTGTCTTCAGGAGACACTTCGAGTTTGTGATAACCACTTCTAAGATCAATCGCTGAGAAATATTTACATTTTCCTAGGTCGTATAATGTATCCTTTATGTTCGATATGGGACATGCATCCATTGTAGTTCGGATTCAAGTAACGACAGTATGGTACCGTCAACTGATTTTTTTGGGTACAAGGGCAATATTTGCCGACCAAGAACTACCGCTACGCTCGATAATACCCTTACGCAATTGGTGGACTATGAAATCGTCTACTAGTGGTTTTAGGTGTTTCACTGTCCTGTATGGTTTCCTATAAAGTGGTGGGATATCCCCTGTTGGCATGCGATGTTGTGTGATTGGTGTTGCTGGTAGTGGACAATCTGATCTGATTAACTCTGAATATTTTAACAGTAAACCTTCCATGGCTTCTCCTTCACTAACTTTCAAGTGACGAACCTTTTCGCGTGGTACAAACGCATTGACGGTTTATTTGATGCTGCGATCACAGCGTGACCCTTCGATATCTTAATCTTCGAGTATAAACTCGCTATAAGTAATCCATTCAGGATATGCACTTCGTCTATCCACAAGTTATATAGTCTTACCGAAATCAACAGTTCCCAATTAACACGGCTTACGTGCGCAATGCTTTTTCGCATAAAACAATGCATTTCATTTAATACTTCATGGTTCTAGAGCGGCTCAACCACACATAACCTCTGCTGTCAGACATCGGGGTCTACAAACGACGAAACGAGCTTCCCTTAATCCTTCCGGTAACTGTTGAAATTTTCTAGCCTTACTCAGTGTCTTATGATACATCAGGTATGTCTTGGCTTGAGCCGTAAGGCGTAAATTGGCCATCGGCAGAGTAATTGCGTCTGACCAATTACACATTCTGGCTGCAGCCGATACATTCTTAATGAATACCATGACGTCCTCTGCTGGTTTGCTGGAGAAAGGTGTGATGAGGTTAGTTATTGTAGAATCTATTGAAAAGTGGGGAATTGCTACCGACCAATTCACTCGAACCTGGCTATGAATTTCGCATGGCCCGCGAAGATTCTAGCTGTCCCTCATGGTGTAACTTATGTTGGGCAATTTCGAAAACGGCTCTGAGCACTATGGGACTTAACATCTATGGTCATCAGTCCCCTAGAACTTAGAACTACTTACACCTAACTAACCTAAGGACATCACACAACACCCAGTCATCACGAGGCAGAGAAGTTGGGCAATTTCCTCTAACAACTTTGATACTTGATCCGTTCAGGCGGCTGTACTATCACCAGTAGTAACTGACCTAGTGCCTAGCGTATCTATTCAACTTACCACTATCTTACATGTATACCAAAAATTTTTGCACCAACGTATACCGGACAACAAAAATACTACTTACACTGCACGAAATGAGACTCAATTACTCATCATCGCCCAGCGACACTCAGTACACTCCTGTGCTGCACTACCATAGCGTCTACAAGTAGAACAAGTCACCGGTACAAACTTAGTGCATGGTTCACTATGACACATTAAATTACAAATAGCACGTCTCATTGGTACCAAATATGTTTCTTTACGGTCACCTCTGATAAATTAGCAGGCTCCGTTGGTTTTACAAAAGATACTTCTGACATAGCACGTCGATGAATACACCTAAGTTCTGCCATATCACAAGGAGAAAAAACGGGTTTTTCTGCTTAGCGCGTTGCGGTTACTGCTGCGAAGTATGGACGCTGTAGAGGCAGATCGCTGCATCCGTATCCCAGGCGCCTGAGTCGCTCTCCTCCGATGCCAAATCTTCTCAGAGTGCACACTTCCGACACCAACTTGCAGAGGGGCCGAGCTGATATTTCTCTATACTAAGTCAGGATAGCAGCTAGGCACCTGTGAAGCGTCTCTAACAATATTAAAACGTTGTCAAAATTCAGTTATTTGGCAACCATATTTACAGTCGCCTTGTTGCACACCGGTCTTGTAGCCGACGTCCCATTCAGCTGCGTGTTGGACTGCCGCTGACGCTGCTGAGTCTGCAGGCCGAGGCGAACAATGAGTGACCTCGCGCCGTGCTGCCGATGCGGGTTAGGTCCAGCACGATTGATCCCGTACTAGCTGCTGGAGTGTGCTCGGTCCCACTCTGAATTCTGCGTCGACCGTTGATAATCAGCAGTGTCCTCGGAAGTCGTGTGGTCGGTCGGTCACCCTCCTGCCTTCCAGCTAGGTTTCATCAGCCAGGGGCATCTAAGTGTTGAACAGGACGTAGATCCCAAGAGTCCCTGCTGCCAGTTTTCGCGCTGAAGTTCGGTGCTGTCAGCAATCTTCGATGTGGTGCTGTCGGAAGACAGTCAGCTTCTCCATAAGCAATTGTAGGCGGCGAACAGTATGAAGTTCACGAAGCGAAGACGGTTATCTCAGGTACATGTTTGGCTGGTTCGTAGACCGTTCCGGAGTACCCTAATCGTGGAATCGAGTACTATTACTGTGAGTGCCATCGATCCTAATGATCAACTCCTTGAGAGTTGGAGAGCTCGACTATTTAAAGGGAGCTAACGTAAGGCTATGACGCCAGGCTCGCTTCGTAATGACCGCCTGTGTCCTCTTTATTCTGCTATATTCGTTTGACAGGCGCTTTACCGTTTAGGTTCTGTGATACTGGTTCTTAAGAAACAGGTACACTTTCTTTAGATATCTCTTACGAGCTAACGCATTGCGTTTCACATTTCCGTTGGCTTTCTGTCAAGTACTTTTTTCTGCTGAACTCGATCTCCCTCTCTCTCTCTCTCGGCGCGGTGTTGTAACGTGCTGAGGTCTGACCGACATGAGACATACCCTTGTTTCCTGCTGGCCGGAGTAGCCGTACGGTTCTAGGCGCTACAGTCTGGAACCGAGAGACCGCTACGGTCGGAGGTTCGAATCCTGCCTCGGGCATGGATGTGTGTGATGTCCTTAGGTTAGTTAGGTTTAATTAGTTCTAAGTTCTAGGCGACTGATGACCTCAGAAGTTAAGTCGCATAGTGCTCAGAGCCATTTTTGAACCTTGTTTCCTGCTTGTGTTTTTGTCTCTGGCATGACTGCTCTTCGCTTGTAACAAGGTCAATGAGCTTTAATAAAATTTTCTGATTTTCAACCCCTTACCGTTCTGTGCCATAACAGCTATATTTCGTCCAGTTTACTTGGCTGTTATCCCGAAAGGAATTCATCACTGAATTTCATTGCCAAAGCCTTCATTAACACATATATTTCCATTGTTTTGATCACCATTTCATCTACATCAATTTCTTAATCTTTTCTGAAGAATAATGTTTGTTGATTTGCCTCTTACCTGAAATATGTCATGCATCAGTTATAGAGAAACTAGAATGACGAACTAAGTGATTTATCTTACTACAGTTGCGGATTTAAGCTGATCAAATGTGAATACCTGATATCATAGCATCCGTAGCTCTAATTACCCACGCTTGCAGAACAATAGCCGCTCGGGGTAGCGGCGTGGTCTGGCGCCTTGTCACGGTTCGCGCGGCTCCCCCCGTCGGAAGTTCGAGACCTCCCTCGGGCATGGGTGTGTGTGTGTGTTGTCCATAGCGTAAGTCAGTTTAAATTAGATTAAATAGCGTGTAAGCTTAGGGACCGATGGACTAAGCGGTTTGGTCCTATAAGATCTTACCACTTTTTTTTTTTTTTTTTTTTTTTTTTGCGGAACAATAAATCAAATATACGTCGAGAATATTATTCTTGAGAGAAATAAGTTATTTTCTTCTTGTCATTTAGTAAGGCTTATTTTTAAAAATTGATTCATGCCGTTTAAAGATGTGTTACTTTTCCTGCTATGGTATTTTTCAACAAATTTTTGTCTTTTCTTCGCCAACGAGAAACAGGATTACGTTCTATCTCGGAACAGATATGCAAGTTTTGTAGACAGTAGTTACTTGTACTATCACTAACTACTGAAAAACTTGGGAGGTGCTACAGTTCTTAGCTGCCATCATGAAGAAAGTATGGTAGAATACTAACGCACCTGAAAAGATGAAAAACGTTAGTATCAAAACAGCACTAACAACATCTGTCCATGCCACGTATACAAGAAGCCAACCGAGCTTCTGTGAAAGTGTGTATTATTTGTTCAACAGTAGGATGGCACAATATATTTAAGGACACAAGATTGTGAGGAAATTACATTGTAACGTAGCAGTAAAGGAAAATTTCCGCTAACGGTGTTACAGCGATACAGAAATATGTATTTTTACTTTAGATAAGAAAGATTAGAATTTACCATCTCGTTGACGACCAAGTTATACTCTTGTCCAGTTCGCCATCGGTCCTAGATTCCAGCAGACATCGTGTTTTAGCCGTCCACATAATAATCGTCTTCATGTGTGATGCTATGCCGGATATCGATGAATGGATATTCGATAGCCTCCCAATCCGTAAACTATATGCACAAAACTATGTGCCAGCGATGTACTCTAATGTTAGGTGTACAAGCAGCACTAACATGTGACCGCTAGTCGGAACAGCTTATCGATACTGATATCTGCATTTAAAAACCCTGTCTGCTGAGTTGAAGCGTATCATGCCCTGAACAAACAACGAACGATATCGCGTTTTAATGAATGCCAAAACTACATTTCATATGTTTCTTACGGTGAAGGCTTATCGCTATTGGTAGATTACCTGCAAACCTAGTTCCAACAGATTCCTTAAGGATTCATGGTAATGACATATAACAGCAATTACATGTGTCGCATCATACAGTAGTTGAAATCAGTATAAAGGGAGGCCCAAAATGGCTCTGAGCGCTATGGGACTTAACATATGAGGTCATCAGTCCCCTAGAACTTAGAACTACTCAAACCTAACGAAACCTAAGGACATCACACAGATGCATCCCCGAGGCAGGATTCGAACCTGCGACCGTAGCAGTCGCACGCTTCCAGACTGAAGCGCCTAGAACCGCTCTGAGCATAAAGGGAGGGTTCCATAAAAGTAATACCGTAGACAATGTCTAAAGCACACACATATCAAAATTACTATAAAAGTAGCAGATACATATACGAGGTGCGGCTAGAAAAAAACCGGACTGATGCTGGAAAAAACATTTATTTACAATTATTTACAATTTCATATTATCTCCTTCAATGTACTCTCCTCCTCGGTCTCTACACCGCTCCATACGAATTTTCCACTGTTCATAGCAATGCTGCAGATCATTTTCGGTAAGTCCATACATTACTTCCGTCGCTTTTTCTTTTACTGCTTCAACAGTCTCAAATCTAGTTCCTTTCAAAGCTGACTTGACTTTAGGGAAAAGAAAAAGTCACAGGGGGCCAAATCAGGTGAGTAGAGTGGATGATCTAAGATGGGAATGTTGTGCTTTGCCAAAAACGTCTTCACTGACAACGCACTGTGAGCTGGGGCATTGTCTTGGTGAAGGATCCATGACTTTTTTCTCCACAAATCGTTCCGTTTTCTCCGTACTCGCTCACGTAAGGTAGCCAGGACGCTAATGTAGTAATGCTGATTCACTGTTTGTCCCTCTGGTACCCAATCAGTGTGCACAATCCCTTTGATGTCAAAAAAAACAATCATCATTGCCTTGAATTTCGATTTTGACATTCGTGCTTTTTTTTGTCGTGGAGAACCAGGAGTTTTCCAATGCAGCGATTGGCGTTTAGTTTCGGGATCGTAAGTAAAAAACCACGATTCATCGCAAGTAATAACATTTTGTAAGAAGGTGGGATCACTTTCAATGTTTTCCAGGATGTCAGAACAAATCATTCTTCGGCGTTCCTTCTGTTCAATTGTGAGACGCTTTGGAACCATTTTTTAACACAATTTGTTCATGTTGAAACTTTCATGAAGAATCTGCCTAACACTTTCCTTGTCAACTCCTGTTAACTCAGACACTGCTCTGATTGTTAAACGGCGATCTTGTCGAACAAGTTTACCGATTTTTTCAATGTTTGCATCAGTTTTTGCTGACAATGGTCTGCCAGTGCGAGTGTCATCACTGGTGTCTTCGCGGCCATCTTTAAATCGTTTAAACCACTCAAACACTTGTGTTCGCGATAAACAATCATCGCCGTACACTTGTTGTAAGATTACAAACGTTTCACTTGCAGATTTTCCTAGTTTGAAACAAAATTTGATGTTAACACACTGTTCTTTCTGTACACTCAACATTTTCCGACGCACAGACAAAACGTCAACTACTTAAAACAGACGCCACGGGCAGACTGAGTGCAGGAGGCAGATGAAACACGAGCAGTAGGCGGAGCGAGAGTCACGTGACAGGCCACGCGACTTTCAGCCTTATTGCATTCGTTTTATTGTTTCACCAGTACTAGTCCGGTTTTTTTCTAGCCACACCTCGTAAGACATAAACAATCATACAGTTACATACAGTAATTTCTTTGGTAACACAAGTAACAAATTACGGCGGTTGCCATTTCGTTAACGGAAATTGGTATAAAGGTACTCAGTATTTTGTTGTGTTTTTGGGTTGTTAGTACTTTGCCAACCTCCGTTCTTCCTAATTACCTAAATAATTCTCTTGGACATTGATTTTTTAGCGTTTGCAGTTCTTGCAGTGACGTTGTCGCCCTCTCTTCCCGTGCCGCTCTTTTCAGCACAGATGTGGACTCAAATTACCTTCCATTGCGATCAATTCGCCTTGCAGGTATTCCCCAAAGGTATCCCACGTGGTTCAAATCCGGACTACCAGTAGGTCTGGACATGACATCGATATCTTTATCTTCAAATCACTGTTTTGGTTGTATTTGAAAAATACACAGATGCATTTTCTTGTTGAAACATTAACCTTCGTTCCCTAGGTTCTCACATATTCTAGTCTTTTCTGTCTCTAGCATCTTAGTATACACGTTAGAGTTCATCCTAGCGTTGAGCCTAGCATTGCAAGACCTGCCTTAGTTCAGAAGGCTGTCCAAACCATAACATTTCCACCGCCAAAATTTCTACTCATTTTTCCCTGCCGCTCTGATGCCATATCATGCCAATAATACTGAAATCCATCCTGCCCACCAAAATTAAAATGATTCTCGTCACTGAAGATCACTTTACTCCATTCCGAAGTCCATGTGTGTTTTTCAGCAGACTCCAATCTTGTCTATTTATATTTGGGTCTTGGAGTCGTTTCTTGAATTCAAGAAGTTTGTCATGTGACAAAATTTGTCGTACACGTCTGGCAGTTATTGGCAACCGTAAATTCAGATAATTTTTTTCTCTTTCCATATTTTCCATTCTGCCCATTTCGTGCGCCCAATATAACGAAATTACCAATCATTTACTTGAACTGTTCATCGTCTTGACAATTTGACAATTGGAGAGTCCCATATCCTTGTACGCACCGATTTCTGCTTTTTCATCACACGAAACTGTTTTCCACGTGGCATTGTCACAATCGTGGTTTACGTAAAGAACCCGCACTGTCGCTAATGGTGTCTCTTTCCTGTACTAAAGGCACACACTAACATCGCACAGAGCCGACTGCCCTTATACCTAGTTGCACTCTCTACCACCTGAATCGTTGATGCCTTGTTATATAATGTACTACCAACATCAAATAACACCATCTGTCTACTTTTGTCGGTATACTGGATTTCATAGTACTACATATAAATTGTGCACAACTATTCCAGCCGGCACCGTTAATTTTCCCGCAAATACCCATGCATCTATACTGATTCTGGATACTGTATTGTATTCCCCGAACCTTGGGTAAAAAATATTCTTCCATCTCGAATTTCTCAGTTCCTTGAAAGCATGTGGTGGTCCAGGCATCTGCCTTGAAATTATAAACAATGTGATGATGTCACGTTTGGTACGGAATTTTTTGGATCTTAAAATCATAGCTACATAAATAACCAATTGCTACTTGGGTAAGGTACACTATTTGATCAAAAGTATCCGGACACCTGGCTGAAAATGGCTTGCAAGTTCGTACGCACTCCATCGGTAATACTGGAATTCAATATGGTGTTGGCCGACCCTTAGCCTTTGATGACAGCTTCCACTCACGCAGGCATACGTTCAGTAAGGTGTTGGATGGTTTCTTGGGGAATGGCAGCCCTTTCTTCACGGAGTGCTGCACTGAGGAGAGGTATCGATGTCGGTTGGTGAGGCCTGGCACGAAGTCGGCGTTCCGTAACATCCAAAAGGTGTTCTATAGGATTCAGGCCAGGACTCTGTGCAGGCAAGTCCATTGCAGGGATATTATTGTCGTGTAACCACTCCGCCACAGGCCGTGCATTATGAATAGGTGTTGAAAGATGCAATAGGCATCCCCGAATTGCTCTTCATCAGTGGGGAGCAAGAAGGTGCTTAAGGATTGTACTATGATAGTGCCACGCAAAATAACAAGGGATGCAAGCCCCCGCCAAGAATAACACGACCACACCATAACGCCACCGCCTCCGGATTTTGCTGTTGGCAGTACACACGCTGGCAGATGACGTTCACCGGGCATTCGCCATACCCACACTCTGCCATCGGATCGCCACATTGCGTACCGCGGTTCGTCACTCCACACGACGTTTTTACACTGTTCAGTCGTCCAATGTTTACGCTCCTTACACCAAGCGAGGCGTCGTTTGGCATTTACCGGCGTAATGTGTAGCTTATGGATCCTGATGCAGTATGGAATTCCTGTGTGATGGTCTGGATAGATGTCTGCCTATTACGCATTTCGATCCTCTTCAACTGTCGGCAGTCTCTGTCAGCCAACAGACGAGGTCGGCTTGTACGTTTTTGTGCTGTACGTGTTCCTTCACGTTTCCACTTCACTATCACGTCGGAAACAGTGGACCCAGGTATATTTAGTAGTGTGGAAATCTCGCGTACAGACGTGTGACAAAAGTAACACCCAACCAGCTGACCACGTTCGAAGTCCGTGAGTTTTGCGGAGCGCCACATTCTGCTCTCTCACGATGTCTCTCGACTATCGTGTCTCTGATATGGAGTACATGACAGTAGGTGGCAGCACCATGCACCTAACATGAAAAACGTATGTTTTTGCTGGTGTCCGGATAGTTTTGATCACATAGTGTATCTGTAACCTCTGCATAATAGTATACGTACTTACTTCGATCAAAAACAAAGGAAATAAGATGACGATTTTCTCATTATTAAAAATCACAGTCATGTAGAATGGTCTAAGTGACATTAACAACCGCGCGGAGTTAGCTTAAGTAGTCTGTAAGTCTAGGGACCGATGTCCTAAGCAGTTTGGACCCTCAGGAATTCACACACATTGGAACATTTGATAATAAGAGTCAGCGTTCTCAAATACAGAGATATGTAAACGTAGAATATAAGACAAAAAGTGTCTGACGCAGCTCTTAGATCGGTCACTGTTGCTACAATGGCAGCTTATTAAGATTTAATAGAGTTTGAACGCTGCGTTACAGTCGGAGCACAAGCTATGGGACTCAGCATCTCCGAGATAGTGACGAAGTAGAGATTATCCCGTACGATCATTTCACAAGTCTACCGTGAATATCAGGAATACGGTAAAACATACACTCCTGGAAATTGAAATAAGAACACCGTGAATTCATTGACCCAGGAAGGGGAAACTTTATTGACACATTCCTGGGGTCAGATACATCACATGATCACACTGACAGAACCACAGGCACATAGACACAGGCAACAGAGCATGCACAATGTCGGCACTAGTACAGTGTATATCCACCTTTCGCAGCAATGCAGGCTGCTATTCTCCCATGGAGACGATCGTAGAGATGCTGGATGTAGTCCTGTGGAACGGCTTGCCATGCCATTTCCACCTGGCGCCTCAGTTGAACCAGCGTTCGTGCTGGACGTGCAGACCGCGTGAGACGACGCTTCATCCAGTCCCAAACATGCTCAATGGGGGACAGATCCGGAGATCTTGCTGGCCAGGGTAGTTGACTTACACCTTCTAGAGCACGTTGGGTGGCACGGGATACATGCGGACGTGCATTGTCCTGTTGGAACAGCAAGTTCCCTTGCCGGTCTAGGAATGGTAGAACGATGGGTTCGATGACGGTTTGGATGTACCGTGCACTATTCAGTGTCCCCTCGACGATCACCAGTGGTGTACGGCCAGTGTAGGAGATCGCTCCCCACACCATGATGCCGGGTGTTGGCCCTGTGTGCCTCGGTCGTATGCAGTCCTGATTGTGGCGCTCACCTACACGGCGCCAAACACGCATACGACCATCATTGGCACCAAGGCAGAAGCGACTCTCATCGCTGAAGACGACACGTCTCCATTCGTCCCTCCATTCACGCCTGTCGCGACACCACTGGAGGCGGGCTGCACGATGTTGGGGCGTGAGCGGAAGACGGCCTAACGGTGTGCGGGACCGTAGCCCAGCTTCATGGAGACGGTTGCGAATGGTCCTCGCCGATACCCCAGGAGCAACAGTGTCCCTAATTTGCTGGGAAGTGGCGGTGCGGTCCCCTACGGCACAGCGTAGGATCCTACGGTCTTGGCGTGCATCCGTGCGTCGCTGCGGTCCGGTCCCAGGTCGACGGGCACTTGCACCTTCCGCCGACCACTGGCGAAAACATCGATGTACTGTGGAGACCTCACGCCCCACGTGTTGAGCAATTCGGCGGTACGTCCACCCGGCCTGCCGCATGCCCACTATACGCCCTCGCTCAAAGTCCGTCAACTGCACATACGGTTCACGTCCACGCTGTCGCGGCATGCTACCAGTGTTAAAGACTGCGATGGAGCTCCGTATGCCACGGCAAACTGGCTGACACTGACGGCGGCGGTGCACAAATGCTGCGCAGCTAGCGCCATTCGACGGCCAACACCGCGGTTCCTGGTGTGTCCGCTGTGCCGTGCGTGTGATCATTGCTTGTACAGCCCTCTCGCAGTGTCCGGAGCAAGTATAGTGGGTCTGACACACCGGTGTCAATGTGTTCTTTTTTCCATTTCCAGGAGTGTAAATATCCGACATCGCTGCGGCCGGAAAATGATCCTGCAAGAACGGGACCAATGACGACAGAATAGAATCTTTCCATATGACAGAAGTGCGATCCTTCCGCAAATTTCTGCAGTGCTGGTTCGTCAACAAGTGTCAGCGTGCGAACGATTCAACGAAATAGGCTTTCGGAGCCGAAGGCCCATTCGTGTACGCTTGATGAATGGACGTCACAAAGCCTTATGAATCGCCTGGGCCCGTCAACACCAACATTGCTGTTGATGATTGGAAACAGGTTACCTGGTCGGACGAGTCTCGTTTCAAATTGTGGATGGATGTGTACCAGTATGGAGAAAACCTCACGAATCCACTGATTCTGCATGTCAGCAGGGGACTGTTCATGCAGGTGGAGGCTTTGTAATGGTGTGGGGCGTGTGCAGTTGGAGTGATTGGGACCCCTGTTAAGTCTAGAAACGACTCTAACAGATGACACGTACAAACATCCTGTCGGATTACCTGCATCCATTCAAGAGCATTGTCGCATTGCGAAGGACTTGGATACTTCCAGCAGGACGATGCGACTCGCCACCCGCCCAGAACTGCTACGGAGTGGCTCCAGGAATACTCTTCTGAGTTTAAACACTTCTACTGGTCACCAAACTCCCCACACATGAACATTATTGAGCGTATCTGGGATGTCTTGCAAAGTGATGTTCAGAAGAGATCTCCACCGCCTCGTACTCTTACGGATTTGTGGACAGTCCTGCAGGATTCATGGTGTCAGATCCCTCCAGCACTACATCAGACATTAGTCGAGACCGTACCACGTCGTTTTGCGGCAATTGTACGTGCTCGTGGAGGCCCTACACGAAATTAGGCAGGTGTACCAGTTTATTTGGCTCTTCAATGTATATCCTTCTGGAAACACAATTGCGACATCGGCTTTGTAATCATTTTCAGGTGAATCTGCAATTAACATTCAGTAGTAGTACGTTATTACAACACTGCAATTTACACTATGAAATTTCTTACCGAGATTCTGTTAAAAAAGAACATTCCATTATTGTCTTTTCGAAATTAGTTGCGTTGGATCTTGCTACCAACAACGCTATTGTATACCTAACTTGAAAATCTATACTGCAGTTGTGGTACAGGTTTCTCTGTGGTCCTTATGTAAAATTGCTAAAAACCTATATGACACTTTCTCTTCGTACTGTGATGCAGTATAAAAGTGGGAATAAAATAATGATCCCTGTATGGTCAAATGATGAATTCTTGACGATTACTTCGATAAGCAATGTCATTAATTTCAGAAAGACTGCTGTTACGTATGCTATCAAGAGCATATTCAGTGTGATTTTTCTTGGTGTAAATTGTCATGTTGTAATAATCTGTTATAGCGGTGGCGCGTCCTATGTGTTCAGTGGTTCAGAGAACCCTTCAAAAATGCTGAGTGAGCGAATTATAAATATGCATATTTAAATATCTTTCTTTGTTTCTTTCACGTATTAGGTTATTTTATCTGCATTTTGAGAGTATTTTTATCGTTTGAAAACTCTTTAAGTCGTTCAGACAACACGAATGCATGCCCAAGCGTTGGCCAGGCAGCAATGAGGTTCTCTTCTGAACCTCTGTGATTAAGCTTATGGGTGTTCCTTCTGCGAGGAGGGGTGAGAGGAAACATCGCTAGTAATACGTGCATTTGCGCTGGTGGAAGAACCATCGGACTGTCAAACGCAGCCTACAACTGAAGCAGTTAGCACGTCCGTCTTCCCTGTAAAGGAATTATTTTCTTAGAAACGCTTAATAGTGTATTCATTTATTTATTGTGCTTTACTGTACATGTACATAGTCATGTGTTCCTGGAGTTTGTTTTCAAAGAAGTAAGTATATCTCAGAGAAGTAGCTGGAGTTGCAGCTGCATTTAAACAAACAAACTTTTTTGTTTTCCTTGCTTGCTGTTTGCTAAGGGTAAAGATACAAGTTGAACATATGCCTGCGTGTTAGATCTATCTATCACATAAGGTTAAGAAGCACGAGGAATCTATCGCACAGAAGAACGCTTATTTATATTTATCAGTCCTTGGTAAAACAGTAATTAGGCAACAGCTTAACGTAGCTTTCAGGCAGAATATACAAAGACACAATGACAATGTAAATAAAAATCGCTACATTCTTTCCAAAACAATTGAATGTATTAAATTCTGTATGAGTCTGAGCTCGCTTTAAGTGGGCATAATGAAAGAGCAGAATCTAACTATGCTGGAATCTTCAAGCGGCTAATACATTTCACATCAGCTGTAGATGTAGTTGGAAAAGAATACATGAGGATACACCCAACAATATACAAAATGATGTATTAGTATATGTTACACGTGTGTGTTTATTTGACACCACAATAGTGAAACCATAGTCACAGCACATAAATCTTTTCTTTAAAAATGGAGGTTACGTTACCGGACTCAACGAACTACGTCGTCATTTTCAAATGTATTCCATCCATTTCAAAATTATCATCAGTATTTAGATTAGTTTTAGAATAGATTATTCCTTCAGAAGCGCCTGTTGTGCACTTTCCTCCTACTAACCAGTAATATTTTCCTTCGACGATGATAGCCTTACTCACTGTAAAACTTCATTAGACATACGCGATCATGGTCAATTATATAGCAATTCAGTCGGCTGATTACGAAGGGAAGGGTACATCTTCTAAATTTCGGTTGGTTGTGGTATTCCGTTATCTGTTCTCTATTGAGAGCCTGTTGGAAGATTCTGAACATTCTTAAACCTATCTTGTAATGATGCCTCCTCGTTAGTAGCTTGCATTCGAAATGTCCTTGTCGATGGTGTCCAAAACATAAAGAAAAAGTAATATCTCAAAGTCGTGACTGTGCTTCTAAGAGAATAGTTTCGTATCAACTAACATGCGCATTAAAAGATACTAAAAGGTATCAGATAGATTATATAATGGTAAGACAGACATTTAGGAACCAGGTTTTAAATTGTAAGACATTTCCAGGTGCAGATGTGGACCCTGACCACATTATATTGGTTATGAACTGTAGATTAAAACTGAAGAAACTGCAAAAAGGTGGGAATTTAAGGAGATGGGACCTGGATAAACTGAAAGAACCAGAGGTTGTACAGAGTTTCAGAGAGACCATAAGGGAACAATTCACAGGAATGGGGGAAAGAAATACAGTAGAAGAAGAATGGGTAGCTTTGAGGGATGAAATAGTGAAGGCAGCAGAGGATCAAATAGGTAAAAAGACGAGGGCTAGTAGAAACCCTTGGGTAACAGAAGAAATATTGAATTTAATTGATAAAAGGAGAAAATATAAAAATGCAGTAAACGAAGCAGGCAGAAAGGAATACAAACGTCTCAAAAATGATATCGATAGGAAGTGCAAAATTGCTAAGCAGGGATGTCTAGAGGACTAATGTAAGCATGTAGAGGCTTATCTCACTAGGGGTAAGGTAGATACTGCCTACAGGAAAATTATTTATTTATTTATTTATTTAACCTGGCAAGATTAGGGGCATAAGGCCCTCTCTTACATCTAACCAGGCATTCTACTTATTTTACATTCATATGTTTTAGTAGACATGTTAAACTACATCTAGTACAAAAAGTGAAATAAACAATTAGGAAGGTACACCTTGAAAAATACATACATATAGAGTTTATATTCGTAGATCATAAGTACTGTTATAATTAGACATTATTGAAGAGACAGATTTTAGATAGCAGTGCTAGCAGCAGGGAGTATGAGGGAGACTCATGGTGAAGGGAGGAGAAGAATCGAGAGACATGATGAAACATAATTAAGGAAATATAAAGGAAAAGAAGATTGCGTGGCTAATAGAGATAGATGAAGAAGAAGGCATCTCAGGAGCAAGATGGGATACGCTAGCTTTGCTATTTGACAGATGAGAGAATTGGCCTTGTACATTAATTTTGTGGAGAACGTTATGAGGATGATAGTAGGAAATGCTTCAACTTCTTCTTAAAAGCAGCAGGGGATTGGATTTTGCGCAAGGTAAGGGGCAGTTTGTTCCAGAGGCGGACAGCGGCAACTGAGAAGGAGTTTGCAAAAGTTTTTGTTTTGTGAGTGGGCACAGTTAGGATACCAAATAAGAGTGACCTCGTGTTTCGATTATGATGGCATGACAGGTTTTTAATCTCTGAAGCAAGGTACTGGGGTGCTTGCGCGACGAGGAGTCGGTGAAGTAGACATAGAGTGTGGTAGTCACGCAATTTGTCCGGCCGCAGCCACCCTAGCTCGGAGTATGAAGCACTAACATTAGCATATCGGCGAATATTGCAGGTGTAACGCACACAGGCATTCATGGTTAGTTCTAGCCGTCTTTTGTTTTCACTACTCATGCCTTGTTGAATCACATCACAATAGTGGAGGTTCGGTAGAACGAGTGCTTGCACGAGCTGGCGTTTCAAGTCCTGTGGAAATATGTTTCGAAACTTTTTGAGAGCATAGAGACAAGCAGACGTCTTTCGGCACACTGCGACTGTATTCTCCGCCCACTTGAGACGCTCATCCAAAGTTACACCCAAGTTATTAACTGTTTTCTGATATGGTATTGGAGTACCGTCGAGCAGAATAGGAGGTAGCCATTCGCGGAAGTCTGAACTTATTAATTTCTGATGGGCTATTAAGATTACTTGCGTCTTTTTTGCATTTAGTTTAAGCCCCAGGTTTTTCGCCCATGTCACCACTGAAGACAGATCATCATTCATCTGAGCGATTGCAGTGTTTACATCTTCAGGTCTGACGCTTAGGTAGAGCTGGAGGTCGTCGGCATAGAAATGATATTTACAAAAGGACAGAACCGACGAAATATCGTTGACATATAAAGAAAACAAAAGTGGTCCTAAGACTGATCCTTGTGGCACTCCCGAGGAAACATGTTTCCAGGAAGATTTTTCATTTACGCAGACAACACATTGCTGTCTGTCTTTTAAGTAGCTTTCAAACCATCTCATTGCACTATCAGAGAAATTAAGCTGTTGCATTTTTCTGAGCAATATGTCAAAATTAACAGTGTCAAAAGCTTTGCTGAAGTCCAGTAACGTCAATATTGTTGCCTTTCGATTGTCAATGGCATATTTCAGGTCGTCAGTTACTTTAATTAGAGCAGTGTTTGTGCTGTGATGTTTACGGAAACTGGATTGAAATTTGTCATATAGACTGAATTCATTCAAGTGTTCAGTGATTTGGTCATGAACAATATATTCAAGTGCTTTGGAAACAACAGGCAGTATGCTAATTGGTCGGTAATCACTAGGCAGTTGCGGGTTTTCGATCTTAGGGATGGGTCGAATTATGCTTCTTTTCCATGCAGTAGGGTATATTCCGTTCACGAGGGAAAAATTAAATATGTCAGTTAAGACAGGTACTAAGATATCGGCAACATTCTTAATCATGGTTATACCGATACTGTCGTTGCTTATTGCATCAGAAAAGATTCTCATTATTGCTTTTGTTGCCGTATTTGTTGTTACATGTTTTAGATGGAAGGTATCGTTGTTAGTTATCCTGTTTGGGGATTCTTGTGGACGGTAATTATCAGCCGTGCGGGTATTCAGAGGTACAGAGAAGAATTCATTTAATTCGTTAGCTGACACATGAAAAGTAGTTTCCGATTTTGCCTTTCCGACCCCCAAGCTACGGAGATACTTCCAGAGAGTTGTGGGCGTCAGATCGCTGCATACAAGGGAGCGAGCGTGCCTGATTTTAGCATTGCGAATGCATTGTTTCACTCTGTTCTGTAGCTTTCTATATTCTTCGAAACGCTCGGGTTTCGGATCTGCCTTGAAACGCCTGTGGGCAGCATCCCTATTAGTCATCATTTGACGTAATTCAGCTGTCAGCCATGGAGCAGGAGATTTTCTTACACAGATTTTGCGCACATCTGCATGTTTGTCATAGAGGGCAGTGAGTTTATCACCAAGTTCATTAATTTTGCCGTCGATTGTAGGTTTTCTGATTATTTGATGCCATGAGATTTCTGAGCAATCGGCTGTTAGAGCGACAAGGTCAATACGTTTCATGTTCCTACAAGTTATGTAACGCGATTTGATCCTTGGGGGCTGCACAGAGTAGGCCAGGAATATTGCATCATGTGCTGAGAGGCCAGGGGCCGATGTTTGACCAACATCTCTTACTTTGTCAGTCTGTTTCGTTGCGATTACGTCTATAAGAGTATGACTGTGCGCCGTATGGTGTGTAGGTTGTAATGGGAGAATGTTCATGCTATTGCAACTAAACAGTCTTCTTAGGTTTATTGCGGAGGGCGTGTCTCTTAGCAGGTCTATGTTCGAGTCACCCATTACGATGACATGTTCGTATTGACACTGAAGTGAATGTAATTCCGACTGGAAGGAACTCATTGAGCTCATTTTTGGCGGCTTGTATACGACGCCAGTCAAGAACTTCCGACTTTGTATATTTATTTCAATGAACATGAATTCAGTCTCTTTTTCTTCAGCAGGGTTTGACGTACATAAGACTTTCGCTTTGAGGTCTGTTCGTATATACGCGCCGACCCCGCCACCTCGCTTTTTTGATCTGTCTGCCCTAAGAAATGTGTACCCTGGGAGATGAATAGATGCAGAGGATATGTGTGGTTTCAACCATGTTTCGGATGAGAGCATTACGTGGTAGTTTAGTTGGTTGAAGAGGAGGCTAAGTTCTTCGTAATGTGCAGGTAAAGACTGGATGTTGCAGTGAGCTGCTAACAGCTCTGACGCGTTCCGCTGAGCAGCCTGGAGTAGGGTGGCAGTCTGGTTTGTCCCTTTGTTAGGCACTACCTGCAGCGAGGGGCACTGGCCGCTGCTTCCGCCAAGTGACATAACACAGGGGTGTCCGAGATTTTGCGCGCCCTGTTTGTGACTCCGCGAGTGCCGAAAGAAAGGCGACTGCAAGAGATTTCCTGAGGTTGCAGGAGAATAGAAAATGGATTAGTGGTATTCGGTGCAAGGAGAATATGACCAAAATAGTGTGTCACTGTGTGTCACTGTGTATCCTATGTCGTAAGAGGAGAAATGTAATTAGCGTATTTGAAACAGGGTGGAAATAAGGGAAAGCGGAGTGATTTAAGAGGCCGATGCTGCCAGCAGAGAGAAGTAAGCTTAATAATAGATTATCGTAGTAAGCTAGAATTAAATTGAGATTTACTAAAGTGATACTGGTAGTGATTATCGTAGGACGCTACAATTAGATTGAAATTTGCTAAAGTGATACTGATAGTGATTTTTGTTATGAACAATTTAAACCGAAGAGATGGGTGATTAATGAACTAAAGGAGAGACTAATAAATGCGATAGAACTATTACAGAATGGAAGAGAAAATGAAAATGAAAAAAAGTATTAGCAGTAACTAAAATTAAGTAATGGTTAGAGCTACAGATACAAAAAAATAGTAAAAAGTTAATACAGTTACAACAACAATTAGTTGAAGGTACAAATATGGGTATAATTAAAAAATTAATACTATTACAAGACTATATCTGAGTATAGGGCTGTTACAATTTGCAAATGGTGTTAAGTTTGCACTTTTGGCTCCAGTAGCTTCACTTTATACTATTCACTTCTGTCATGTTTGTGACTGTCTTCTTTCCAGCTGCTGTCTTAATGATTACTCTGCCATCCTGAGTCCACACATTCTGAAGACCGAAATGGGATATGGCACTGTTTAAAATCTTTAGCCATTCGTGTGTCAGATCTTCCCTTATTGTAAGCCCTGTCCTTGCTAACTTCTTCTTTTGGGTAAAGATCTCTGCCCTTTTTGGGTACGAGACAAATTTAATTATTATTGGACGAGGTTTGGTAGCACCTGGTAGTTTTCGTCCCACCCGATGACTCCTGTCAATGTCTGCCTTGGTCACTTCGACGCCTAATTTTTCACGCGCAACCTGTATAAGCAGGTTGTTGGTCTCTTCTTCCTTATTTTCTGCTACTCCAAACAGTCGTAGACTATTTCGCCTTTGGTACTGTTCTAGCTCGTCTGTTGCGGCAGATAGTTTCACTTCCAACTCTCGTGCCTTTTTCTCGTATTCAGACACAGACTTTTTTAATGCTGTAATTTCGGCAGTATTGGCCTCAACAGTTTCACGCATTTTGGCCAGTACTGCTGCCGTTACAGTATCGGATATAGTGCCAGCTATCAGATCGAGATTGTTTTTATCGCGAAGCGCAGCGTTTACCTCAGAGCGGACCAGCTCCGCTATACCAGGAGCCGCGGCCGCACCTTCCGCCAAGAGCGGGCCCGCCGCACCTGCTGCTTCCCCGCTGCTGGACGCGCTGCTGTTGACTCTTCTGTTTACCATTTTCTCGAAGATATTGGCGGAGCACAGAAAAAAATAGCACTACTGCACAGAACACTGTTGTTTACACAATTTCCACTGGTACTAGACAACATCACCTGCGAGAACACCTTCGAATTCAACTAAATTTCGCGAGCCGAACTTAACACTTGTTACACTGCAACCGCCATGAACGGAATTAAAGAGACCTTTGGAGAAAAGAGAACCACTTTTATGAATATCAAGAGCTCAGATGGAAATCCAGAACTAAGTAAATAAGGGAAAGCAGAAAGGTGGAAGGAGTATGTAGAGGGTCTATACAAGGGTGATGTACTTGAGGACAATATTATGGAAATGGAAGAGGAAGTAGATGAAGATGAAATGTGAGATATGATACTGCGTGAAGAGTTTGACAGAGCACTGAAAGACCTGAGTCGAAACAAGGCCCTCGGAGTAGACCACATTCCATTAGAACTACTGACAGCCTTGGGAGAGCCAGTCCTGACAAAACTCAACCGTCTGGTGAGGAAGATGTATGAGACAGGCGAAATACTCTCATACTTCAAGAAGAATATAATAATTCCAATCCCAAAGAAAGCAGATGTTGACAGATGTGAAAATTACCGAACTATTAGTTTAATAAGTCACAGCTGCAAAATAATAACATGAATTCTTTATAAACGAATGGAAAAACTGGTAGAAGCCGACCTTGAGGAAGATCAGTTTGGATTCAGTAGAAATGTTGGAACACGTGAGGAAATACTGGCCCTACGACGTATCTTAGAAGAAAGATTAAGGAGAGGCAAAACCTACGTTTCCAGCATTTGTAGACTTAGAGAAAGCTTTTGACTCTCTTTCAAATTCTAAAGGGGGCAGGGGTAAAATACAGGGAGCGAAAGGCTATTTACAATTTGTATAGAAGTCAGATGGCAGTTATAAGAGTCGAGGGGCATGAAAGGGGTGCTGTGGTCGGGAAGGGAGTGAGACAGGTTTGTAGCCTATTCCCGATGTTATTCAATCCGGATACTGAGCAAGCAGTAAAGGAAACAAAATAAAAATTCGGAGTAGGAATTAAAATCCATGGAGAAGAAATGAAAACTTGAGGTTCGGAGATGACATTGTAATTCTGTCAGAGACAGCAAAGGACCTGGAAGAGCAGCTGAACGGAATGGACAGTGTCTTGAATGGAGGATATAAGATGAATATCAACAAAAGCAAAACGAGGATAATGGAATATAGTCGCATTGAATCGGGTGATGCTGAGGGAATTAGATTAGGAAATGAGACACTTAAAGTAGTAAATGAGTTTTGTTATTTGGGGAGTAAAATAACTGATGATGGTCGAAGTAGAGACTATAAAATGTATACTCGCAATGGCAAGGAAAGCGTTTCTGAAGAAGAGTAAGTTGTTAACATCAGGTATTGATTTAAGTCTCAGGAAGTCGTTTCTGAAAGTATTTGTATGGAGTGTAGCCATGTATAGAGTGAAACGTGGACGATAAATAGTTTAGACAAGAAGAGAATAGAAGCTTTCGAAATGTGGTGTTAGAGAAGAATGCTGAAGTTTAGATGGGTAGATCACATAACTAATGAGGAGGTATTGAAGAAGATTGGGGAGAAGAGAAGTTTGTGGCACAACTTGATTAGAAGAAGGGATCAGTTGGCAGGACATGTCATGAGGCATCAAGGGATCACGAATGTAGTATTGGAGGGCAGCGTGGAGGGCAAAAATCATAGAGGGAGACCAAGAAATGCATACACTAAGCAGATTCAGAAGGATGTAGGTTGCAGTATGTACTGGAAGATGCAGAAGCTTGCACAGGATCGAGTATCATGGAGAGCTGCATCAAATCACTTTCTGGACTGAAGACCACAACAACATCAAAATCACAGCTTGGATTCCAGAAATCTTGTTCGACTCAGAATGCTGTTTATGCATTTACTCATTAAACAGCATAAGTCCTGAATAATAGTGTATCACCTGTTGGTACTTTTTGTCACCTCTACAACGACTTCGATTGTGTAGATCACGATACTCTTTTTTTTAAAAAAACTAGTTTTATAGAATTGATGGCTTTATACACAGCTGGTTTGAATCATATTTGACAAAAAGAATATTAAAGATGGTGCTGAATTATTCAGACAGCGTCGAAAACGTAGAAAACTTTAATGAGTGGGGTAAATCACAAAAGGAGTCCCACAGGTTTAAATCCTGGGTCCACTCATATTCATTATATATGAAAATGACCTTCCATTCGACATTCTAGAAGCGAAATTGATACTTCAGCAGATGATACTAATGTTATAATAAATCCATTAGAAGGAAAGCGACGGAAGAGTCACTAAATGATTTTTTTCTAAATAATTATAAAGTGGTTCTCTGAATATGAACTGTACCTAAACTTCGAAAAAAAAATCCTACATTCCGTTCTGTACAACATGTGGAGCCATACCAACAATTAATGTAGAACATGAGGAGGAGTCAGTAAGTAAGGTAGAATGCTCCAAATTTTTGGGTGTACGTCTTGATGAAAACTTAAAATGGAAGAAGAATATCAATGGGCTTCTCAAACAATTAAGATGAGCTAGGTTTGCTCTTCCTATAATTTCTAATCTTGCAAACAAACGTTTCAGCCTCCTGACATATTACATAATCCCACTCAATAATGTCGTACAGAATAATTTTCTATGGTGACTCATCACTCAGAAAAGCGAGAAATAAGAATAATATGTGGTGTTCACCTACGGACGTGTTGTAGGCTCCTCTTCAAGGATCTAGGCATTTTAACTGCGGCATCACAATATATATTTACGCAAATGAAATTGTTGATTGGAAAACTCTCTTTCAAATTCTGGAGGTGGCAGGGGTAAAATACAGAGAGCGAAAGGCTATTTACTATTTGTACAGAAAGCAGATGGCAGTTATGAGAGTCGATGGGTATGAAAGGGAAGTAGTGGTTGGGAAGGGAGTGAGACAGGTTTGTAGCCTATCCCCGATGTTATTCAATCTGTATATTGAGCAAGTAATAAAGGAAACAAAAGAAAAGTTCGGGTAGGTATTAAAATCCATGGAGAGGAAATAAAACTTTGAGGTTCGCCGATGACATTGTAATTCTGTCAGAGACAGCAAGGGACTTGGAAGAGCAATTGAACGGAATGAACAGTGTCTTGAAAGGAGGGTATAAGATGAACATCAACAAAAGCAGAACGAGGATAATGGAATGTAGTCGAATTAAATCGGGTGATGCTGAGGGAATTAGATTAGGAAAGGAGACGCTTAAAGTAGTAAAGGAGTTTTGCTATCTGGCGAGCAAAGTAACTAATGATGGTCAAAGTAGAGAGGATATAAAATGTAGACTGGAAAGAGCAAGGAAAACGTTGCTGAAGAAGAGAAAGTTGTTAACATTGAGTATAGATTTAAGTGTCAGGAAGTCGTTTCTGAAAGTATTTGTATGGAGTGTAGCCATGTATAGAGTGAACCGTGGACGATAAATAGTTTAGACAAGAAGAGAATAGAAGCTTTCGAAATGTGGTGCTACAGAAGAATGCTGAAGATTAGATAGGTTGATCACATAACTAATGACGAGGTATTGAATAGAATTGGGGAGAAGAGGAGCTTGTGGTACAACTTGACTAGAAGAAGGGATCGGTTGGTAGGACTTGTTCTGAGACATCGAGGGATCACCAATTTGGTATTGGAGGGCAGCGTGGAGGGTAAAAATCGTAGAGGGAGACCAAGAGATGACTACACTAAGCAGATTCAGAAGGATGTAGGCTGCAGTAGGTACTGGGAGATGAAGAAGCTTGCACAGGATAGACTAGCATGGAGAGCTGGACTGAAGACCACAACAACAACAAGAAATAGTTTAAATTTGTAGTTACTTTTTCAGTGAAAATGTATGAAGCAGAAAGGTGTTTCTCTGCTTCGGCATGGATGCAAGTGTATTAAACTTTGCTGTCGGTGATACCACATTTCGCTGTGGGGCAGTATATTGAGATAAACAGCCCATATCATGAGCTGTCTGCTCTTTCCATGCTATTCATTGGAAAGGAATTGGTCAGCTGGCTTTCAGATTTCAACGAGAGGGTCTACACAGATATGCCACGAAATAGGAAAGGAGGATGAACTTTCTGTATAATTATATATCTACAAGATATTCAACCCAATGAACATCATCATGCTCATTTTAAGGTAATTTTAGAGTTACAGAAATATTTTAAGTGATTTGGAAAATAAACTACTTGGAAAGATAAACGGTATAAAGCAGTAAAAGACGTGAATACCCAGTCATTTTAGGAACCAATGGCCACTGGAAGTATTACTGAAACGTGTATGTTAACAGCAGAATCTCCCGAAAATAGCTATAAAAACTGGATTAGTGTGTCCAGAAATAAATAAAATAACAATCAAATGGCTAAAAGCATTAGAATTTAGAAAAATGAATAGATATTTTCCATGTAGGTAGTCCTACACCAACTATTAATTGGAAGTATCATTGTGAAGTATTTCATTATGTATTAAACTTCGCTGTCGGTGATACCAAATTTCGCTGTGGGGCAGTATACTGAGGTAACCAGCCCATATCATGAGCTGATTTGTAGAGACGACAGCCGACTAGACAGCAGCGCCACCTAAACTAAGACAGGCGGCAATTACCGGGGACACTGAACCTATTTCCTGACACATTATCTCATCCGCTTAGAGCTCCGGCACCCAGCCAGTCGGCCATCACGGTGCATTATCTCGGCAGCCGAGGCGGCACAGCGGGGGCCTTAAGCCGGTCGTCTTGCCTGCTACGTTATCCCTTCCCGGAAGGGTGGCGAGGCGACCAGACTCAGAACTGCGGCGCAAAGCCCCGCTCCGTGTGACAGCAGGAGGCGCCCTGCCACGGCGGCGTGATGAACTAAGCTTCCCTTTGTTAACGTGTCCTGAGGGGTGGCGCTAACAAGTGCTCGGCTCCCTTCTCGTCGACGCCGCCGCAGGCGGTCGAGTGACACAGGAATGCCTGACGTCCTGCACAGTGGCTGGAATGCTACTGTGCAAGCGCACGTGACAGATCCGCATTGAGGACTGCAATTATGTACTGTGCTCCTCTCATCCACCTTTCTACAGTTGTTTCAAGTTGCATAACACTATCTGTGTATTCCCTGTTGTATTTATTAAGTCACTTGCAAGTAACTCCACATTTGGCAACTGATACCAGAAAACAATATAATGTATGGGATAAATCTGTGCAAAATAAGAGGATTGATTATTCGAATATCATGGCTTACAGGGGTTGGAAGAATATGGAAACACCCAGACAAATGCATGCTTAAACATATAATGTTAACCAAGCCTGCGGGTTGCGATGTTGTATTTGATCTCGAACGGCACCTGCGCAATGTCCTCAATGCATTGCAAGTGTCTGTCATGATCAGAACAGTTTTGTTTGTAGTTGTGAGTCCATTATGCAGGAGATAAGTGAATCCGAACGTGTGCAAACTGTCGGTGCTCGTTTGGTGCGAGATTTCGTAACCAATGCATCCAAAGTGTTTGGGGTTTCAGGTGGTACCGTATCGAAGATTTATACCGTATACAAGGAAAGGGTGAAAAAATAATCCGCTTTGTCACAAATCGGATAAAAGGGCGTGTTGTGTGATCGTGGCGGACGGTCATTGAAAAGGATCGTGACTGAAAATAAGAGGACGGCAGCTGCAAATTCATCGTAGAACTAAATATCGCGCTAGCTAACCGTATAAGCAACGAAGCAACACGGAGGGAGTTCCATAAGCGGAGAATTTATGGTAGCTGAAATACCAAAACCACACATCAGCGACGCAAACGCCCGTAACTGGAAAACATTGTGAAAAAGCCATAAAATGTGGTCTGTGGACTAATCAAAGCGTGTCATTCGGTATGATGAGCCTTGTTTCACACTCATCATAACGTATAGGCTTTCGCGTGATCATGAAATATAATTTAGTGAGACGAGTGTGCTGGCCAGGACATCGCATTATTATGCACGTATGTACAGAGAAGCTATAGAAATTCAGGAACACCACAATAATTTTAATAGAAAAGAAGAAGGCTTAAAGTTGGAAAAGATATGGCGGTCGACGTTGCATCAAAGTTGTGACAATCGATTTGCTTTAATCGAGAATAATGAGGTTACTCTGACTTCCAGTCGGCCCCACGTGACCTACTGTAGTGCCCTCTATGCGCTCTATATAAACGGGACCTCCACGGCCTGGTAGCCAGTCGTTGACTCACGTCGGAAGATGTTGCGGCACTTGGCAACGTAACGTCAGGAAGAAGTAGTTTTACAGATCGACCACGGCCCCTCAGCCTCGAAGTTTTAACTTGTTTCACACTGTGTGAATGCATTGTTTCGCGGCGATATGAATTAATGATATTTTCTCGGGCTTCCAGCCGCGTCAGGTGGTCGAAATCCCACGAGCTTTCGACCGAGCTCTCCCCGGTCATTGGCAAGTGCTAAGACTGACTGCTGTGTCGCCGTGGCCGCGTCGTTATATAGCCGCACTGCTGGCTGTGACGTCACTGGTGCTCTCTTCCTCGCCATGTACGGTAATGTTTTCATCCCGCGTCCGTCGCGCTCGTTTTAACCTCGCGATGGCCGGGTCCCAGGCTGTGGTGAGCTGCAAATCGTCGTCCTTGTTGATGGTGTTTTCAGAGGTTTTTATATCAATAGCTTCTTTTATGACGCTATCCCAAAATCCCTTCGTCTTCATAACGACAGATGTTTCGTCGAATAGAATTCGGTGTCCATTTTCTAAGTCGTGTTCTGCCACGGCTGATTTTTGTGGATAGCGTAGGTGTGTGTGTGTCGGTTTCCTGTAGACACTGCGGCTGAGGTGCCCATTGGTCTACAGGAAACCGACACACACAGGTCGGTATCTGCACGCTCTCAGCCACCACCATCCGGCACAAAAACGTAGCGTTCTGAATACCCTCGTCCATCGTGCTAAAGTCGTCTCAGACGCAGAAAGTCTGCCACTAGAACTGAGCCACCTCCGAAAAGTCTTCCGGGAAAACGGGTACAGTCACAGACAGGTGTCACAGGCTATATCTGGTGTGACACGCAAGAAACACACCAACAGAGGAGAGAACACCACCGAAGAAGAAAGAAAGAAACTTGTGTTTTTGTCTTTCTGTGGTACAGAGTCGGGAAAGATTAGCCGGTTCCTGAAGAGATATAACATTTCATCGATGTTCAGGCCCGCAGCAAAAATTCGTCAGCTCATGAGGCCTGTGAAGGACGATCTAGGGCTTAGAACGCCTGGAGTGTACAAGATACCATGTCAGTGTGGCTGTTACTACGTCGGCCAAACAGTACGCACGGTGAAGCAACGCCGGACGGAACACGAGAGATGCTTAGGCCTACGCTATCCAGAAAAATCAGGCGTGGCAGAAACGCCTTAGAAAATGGACACCGAATTCTATTCGACGAAACATCTGTTGTTACGAAGACTAAGGTATTTTGGGATAGCGTCGTAAAAGAAGCTATTGAAATAAAAACCTCTGAAAACACCATCAACAAGGACGACGGTTTGCTGCTCAGCACAGCCTGGGATCCGGATATCACGATGTTAAAACGGGCGCGACGGACGTGGGATGAAAACGTTACCGTATATGGCGAGGAAGAGAGCACCAGTGACGTCACAACCAGCAGTGAGGCTATACAACGACGCGGCCACGGCGACACAGCAGTCAGTGTTACAACTTGACAATGACCGGGTAGAGCTCGGTCGAAAGCTCGTGGGATTTCAACCATCTGAGGCGGCTGGAAGCCCGAGAAAATTTTATTATTTGTTTCACACTGTTTCCAACTTCTGGCCGAGTTTAGTCCTAAAAGTGAAACATGATTTGTGTTCAGTGATGAATTGGGCAGTCGTGTCGTGTTAGTCCATAGGATCCATTGTTACTTTGCAAGATCGCACTATTACTAAGGAATATGCGACCAGTTTGCCTGATCAGACTCATCCCATGGTGCTATGGATGTTCTCTAATGTTAATGCTTGGTTCCCAAGACAGAAGGTCCCCTGTTCACACAGTTCGCATCGTCCAGGACCTGTTTCGCGAGCATAAGAATGAATTGTAACAACTCCCCTGCCCACGACAGTCATCAGATCCCAATATTATTGAGCCTATGTGGTCTACTTTGAAAAGAAGGGTGTGTGATCGCTATCCATCTCCATCATCGTTACCTGAACTTGCTATCATTTTGCAGGAAGAATGGTGTAAGATTCCCCTGAAAACCGTACTGGATATATTTATCCATCCCATGATGACTGGAAGCTATTTTGCATGCCAACGGTTTTCCTACACCTTATTAGGCATGGTAATCTGTTGACGTTTTGGTGTTTGCAAATTTCTGTCCCTCACGTGCCCATGTTACTTTTTGGCAGTGCAGATTTTCAACAAGTAGAAGTGAATCTAGTGTAAGGGGCATATACTAATTGTGAATGAGAAAAGTGTGTTACTGCTCCACACGGCTCACTATGTTTGTGTTGATCAGTCATTAACAACATGGGAAGCGTCATTCTATTCTTTCAGCTTTTAGCTACACGGGAAACGACACTCCATTCAACGCAGATCAAGTTTTGATGAACAATCAGATATACAGTGTCAGTCTCTAACTAGTGTCATCTAGAATAACACCGAAAGTACGACAGGAGCTGAAAAGTTTGTGGGACAAAAGTTCCATGGGACAATGTAGACCATAATATGACGTTGTTTTTTTGTTGCTAGGTGGGGTCGCGTCAGAGATATGAATGCCAAATTTGTTTTTTCTTTTTTTAATGGGGTGCTCTAGTTTGGTACTAATTTTTTGATAGCGGTTATCTAGACGAATCCAATGATGTTTTACAGTAAGGTCTTTGAAGGTCAACGAAGGTCAAAAGGATGGCATGAACGTCCATTTACAGAAGGTGTTCGAAGTGATGATCATTGGGATCAATGCAGTGCTACAATCTTCTTATTATAGATTGAATGGTATTCCTTATCACTTCGGCACTTATCGAAGCACATGCTCTGACAGTTTTCTCGTATATCGTGCAAATAGTAAATATTCGCCGAATACGGCGCAACCACCTAAAGTGCCATTGACATGTAAACACCATTCGACTGTTTCGCAATACAACACTAATAGGAGCGGTAAGACTAATATCGTCGAATCAAGCGAATGTGAACGACGAATTCCTTCGAAGAACAAGTCTATATGCTTCTCATTTACGCAGAATGCCAACGAAATTCAGTGAGAGCTAGATACTTATACATTGAAAGATATCCTCAACGTACTCACCCTACACGTCGTACATTTAAATATGTGTATGATAAGTTGAGAACAACTGGATCTTTGACCATCGGAAACATATCCGACAATGGAAAGTTACTAACGAGGAAACGGAAATTGGTACTCTTGCCACTGTTGTTTGAGATCCTTGCGTTAGTTGGCGTCAAATCGCAGGGGAATCTGGCATGAGCCAGAGTAGTATTGCTCGTGTTCCGCATTGGCATAAAAATCATTCTTACCATATCAGTCTCCACCAAGAATTAACCGGTACGGACTGTATGCGTAGCACTGAATTCTACCGATAAGCTCAACTTCACATTCAGAGGGAGGACACATTAATCTAATTTTATTTACTGACGAGGCTTTATTGCATGGAAATGTTAATTTACATAACATGTATTACTGGGCAACTGAAAATCCATGTTGTCTGGGGCAAGTTTCACACCAAAAACGATGGTCGGTGGATGTGTGGTATGGGATTCTTGAGGTCAGAACTACAGGCCCCTATTTCATAGAAGGAAATTTAATGGTAGGAAGTACACCACATTCCTGCAAGAAACATTAGGTTTGACATTGGAAGTAATACCTTTAGGAACAAGGAACAGACTGTGCTAACAACACGATGGGTGTCCCGCACATTTTTCGCTGATGGCTAGAAATGAGTTGCAGAGACAGTTCCTAAATCGTTGGATTGAACCCGGAGGAGATGTGTCGCGGCAGCATCGTTTGCCAGACTTGACGGCTCTGGATTTTTTCTTGTGGGGATTCGAAAAAGATATTGTCTATAAAGACGTTTCAACTACGCCTGAAAATACGTGTGAGAGAATTGTCAGAGCATGCATGCACTTCAATAAGTGTCGATGTGATAAGGAATATCACTCAATCCATGAATAGAAGATTGCAGCACTGCATTGAATCCAATGGTCATCATTTCTAACACGTTCTGTAAATGGACGTTCATGCCACCTTCTTTGATCTTCGTTGACCTTCAAAGACCTTACTGTTAAACATCATTGGATTCATCTCGATAATAGCTATCAGAAAATAAATACCAAACTATAGCACTCTCCTAAAAAAAAATAAAAAAGAAAGTTGACCTTCTATCTCTGAAGCGACCCCACCTAGCAACAAAAAAACAACGTCATATTATGGCCCACATTGTCCCACGCAACTTTTGTCCCACGAACTTTTCAGCTCATATCGTACTTTCGGAGTTATTCTTGGTGGCAATAGTTAGTGACTCACCCATTATATTAAATATGTAATGATGTAAAGTTAAATTGACCTAACTTATCCACGTGATGCTTTTTCCTGATTACCAGAATCAACTGCGTCAGCTGCTAGACTGCTTTCTGAGTTGTTCCTGTCTAATCCCATTTTCCCCCTTTTATCGTTTCAGATTCAGACACATTTGGAATTTTTAATGTCGCAATTTATTTGAAATGCGAGTGGTGGACCTCTGTTTGGCGTTAGAGCACCTAGCTAATACGAAATGCTCAGGATGATCCTTTGCTCATCAAAACTGTGAGCGAGCGCGTCAGATGAATAAACTGTTAATGAAAGGGGGTCTGCTTGCAGTTTAATGACATTTGTCCATTTATCCACGGATAAGGAGTCCAGGAAAAACAATAAATTCTGGTTCCTGTACAGGAATAAGGATATAAAGAAAATATCAGAAGAAAAGTTCTCTATGAAGGAAGAAGGTACCAATATTCAGACTCTAACTGCCTGCTTACATTGAGCTCAATAAAGAGGAAAGAAGGAAACACTGTGGGGTTTACAAGTTGAAAGAACAAAGGGTCCCATGGACTAAGAACTGAGAAATTCTGGAAGGTTTTGACACCATGAATTCTGCAGCGCTGTCCATAAATCCGTAAGAGCACTAGGGGGTAAAGATCACTTCTGAACAGTACGTTGCAAGGCATCCCAGATATGCTCAGTAACTTTCATGTCTGGGGAGTTTAGTGGCCAGCAGAAGTGTTTAAGCTCAGGAGAGTGTTCGTGAACCCACTCGGTAGAAATTATGGAAGTGCCGGGTGACGCATTGTCCTACTGAAATGGCCCAATGCCGTCAGAATTTACGATGGACATGAATGGATTCAGGTGATCAGACAGGATTCTTACGTACGCCTCACCTGTCAGAGACGTATCTAGACATATCAGGGGTCCAATATCACTCCAACTGCACACGCCCCACACCATTACACAGCCTGCACCAGCTTGAACGGTCCCCTGCTGACATGCAGGGTCCATGCTCATGGAGTTGTCTCCTTACCCGTCCACGTCCATCCAATCGATAGAATTTGAAACGAGACTCGTCTGATCAGGCAACATGTTTCCAGTCATTAACAGTCCAGTGACGCTGCTGGGGGGCCCAGGCGAGGCATACAGCTTCGTGTCGTGCAGCCATCAAGGGTACATGAGTGAGCCTTCGGCCCCGAAAGCCCATATCGATGATGTTTCGTTGAATGGGTCGCACACTAACACTTGTTGATGGCCCAGCATTGAAATCTGCAGCAATTTGCGGAATGGTTGCACTTCTGTGACACTGAAAGATTCGAGTCAGTCGTCGTTAGTCCCGTTGTTGCAGGATCTTTTTCCGGCTGCGGCGATGCCGGAGTTGATGTTTTACCGGATTCGTGATATTCACTGTACACTCGTCGAATGGTCGGAGGGAAAATCCGCAGTTCATCGCTACCTCGGATATGCTGTGTCCCATCGCTCGTGCGCTGACTATAACACTATGTTCACACTCACTTAAATCTTGATAACTTTCCACTGTAGTAGCAGTAACCGACCTAGCAAATGCTTCAGACACTTGTTGTCTTATACAGGCGTTGCTGACCGCAGCGCCGTATTTTGGCTGTTTACATATCTTTGTATTTGAATACGCATGTCTATACGTTTCATTCGCGTTTCAGTGCATAGAGACAGTAAATTAAATATAATACATCTATCTTCAACATGGATCCTTTAATCTTATAGTGGTAGAGACTGTAAATTAATGTATGTTAGTTACAGGGATGGAATCCACTTCAGAGATGAAGGTATACAACACTGATTTCGAAACAAATTAACAGTTTTCTGTAGGTCTCAAACAACGCAAGTGAATATTAAGTGCTGTTCGACTGATAGGACTACTAGTCCATCAGGGTATGCACTATAACTCCCATCCTTCCTTTCCTGCAAATCGCAATGATCACGTTTCAGTAAGTCTAACAGTTCGCATAATTTGGCAGTCAGTGCGATATTACTTCCGAAACGAGATGGAGAAATGTGTTTCAAACCAACCACTACAAAATGGCTCTGAGCACTATGGGACTTAACTTCTGAGGTCATCAGTCCCCTAGAACTTAGAACTAATTAAACCTAACTAACCTAAGGACATCACACACATCCAGGCCCGCGGCAGGATTCGAACCTGCGACCGTAGCAGTCGCGCGGTTCCGGACTGAGGCGCCTAGAACCACTTGGCCACCGCAGCCGGCCCAACCACTACAGATAACTTCAGTAATATGGATATAGCCCTCACTACCATATAATAAATAATGCTCACAATAACATATTTGAAATAAAAACCTTATAGTTATGGTTCTTCTAAATTTAGTAACGTATTAAGTTGTTTGTGTATCTGTTCATATATCACTGGAACATTCCAAGATTGGGTAAAATATGCTGAAGTGAAATCTTTACATAAGAAAGGAGACAAAGAAACAGCGCTATGCTTCCGTTCACTGTCCTTTTGTTAGTATTCTCGAAAAAAATTGTAAAATTATTATGTAAACGCATTCAGAGAAATCTAAGTACAAATAATATATTGTCAAAGTCACAGTCTGGACTTTTAAACAGTTCCGATACTGAGAAGACAATTTGTACATACAGTGAGAATGTACATAATCCGTTAAACAACAAATAACAGGATGCTATTATACACTGTGATCTGTCAAGCCGTTTTACAGAATATATTTAAAATATGACAGAATATTTCGGCAATTTTGAATTATGGTAATACAACCTGATATATATATTATTGTTACTATCATACCACAGAACTGCTGAAGCAATTTTTATTTGCTGTTATATGTTATCACACATAGGCCTTATGAAAATAGCAAAGGTAGCAAATTTTTGCTATTTTTATTCCACACCCGATGATTCGTCAAAGTTAGCTAAATTTTTCCGAGTTAGAAACATGTAGTACGAAGTATTTGTGACGTAAATTCAAAAAACTTCTGCATAGGCTTTTTTAAGGAGCTGTAGATATTATTACTGTGCTCTAATATATTTGTTACTGGATGAAATTTCTCACAAATAAATAAATTATTTCAGTTTTTGAACCCAACAACTGCGTTATGGAATCTATATGAGAACTAATAAGAGTGTACATAAAGACTTGAAGTCACTTACTTTGGTTCAGAAAAGGTATGCACCTTTTAATTATCGATGATTAGTAACATCCGCAACAGTTGTAATACATTTTTGTTTTCCAATAAAAGCTAAGCACAACCTGGTTCCAGGAAAGCTGCCCCATCTTGAGGTGCATCTGAAAAATTGTAACTGAAATGTGACAACTATACAAATTGCCAACTTTCAGAAGCCCAATAGAACTTGCTGTAATATTGTAAGGAGGATACCACATACACGCACAGAATGTCCATATGTGTCAACTAATAAGTATTAATGTAGCGACTGTCTAGTATATGATATGTAAGCAGAAAATCCATCTCATATATTCCTAGCCCGGATGGAAAGCCTTTCGAGCAGCAGGGCCTAAATGAAACACGTTAGATCCCTATGCTGGCCGCTGTGGCCGAACGATTCTAGACGCTTCAGTCCAGAACCACACGGCTGTTACGGTCGCAGGTTCGAATCGTGCCTCGTGCATGCATGTGTGTGATGTCCTTAGGTTAGTTGGGTTTGAGTAGTTCTAAGTCTTGGGAACTGATGACCTCAGGTGTTAAGACCCATAGTGCTTAGAGTCATTTGAATTTAGATACCTATATTTCAAAAAGGTGCAACAATCACAAATAAAATCAAACGGTAAGCAGAGAGTATTAACGACTTCTACGACTTCCACATCACATAAACCACAATAAACTTACCCAGGCTTAAGTGTGTCAGCAACGTATGTCCACATAAAGCGAGATAGTCGACTATTGTACACCGAAACCAGAAGAAGAAGCGATACATACTCTCTAAATTTACAGGTGTCAGTGGGTACACGACATGTTCCCTTATATAAACAAAGGATTTTCAAAAACAATGATCTACTTAAAAACTCCATATATCGTGATAACAACATGGGATTAATTGCAAAATTCATATCTAAAATTTTAACAACGCTATTACAAATGTTCTATATGTCCAGCAGCAGCAGCATGAGCAACAGTTAGACGAAAGCTAAATGCGTCATGAACGTTATGCAATGTATCTGCTTTCAGAGAAGTTATGGTGGCTGTCACTCAGTTCGTTACATCTTCTATGCCGCTTTTCTTCATGTATACCCACAAGAAAAAAACGTATAGCATCCCAATAATGCAGGGCTTTGTCTTGGGGTCTCATGCACTCTGTCCAGCGTTGAGGCAGAGTGTCATTGAGAAACTGACATATGTTGTTGTGCCAGTGCGGTGGAGCTGCATCCTTTTGGAAAATGAAGCCGTTGAAGTCCTCCTGAAGTTGCGGAAAAAGACAGTTCTGCAGCATTTGAAGGTAGCACATTCCAGTCACCGTGCTTTCCTAAAGAAAGAAAGTACCGTACACTTTTTCACAAGAAACCACACAAAAATGTTTCACTGTAGATAAGTTTCTTTCGTGATCATATCATAACGAGTGCTACGAAGCCCCATATGCGTTCGTTATGCCGGCTTACTTTACCGCTGCCATGAAATGTTGCTTCATTAATGGAAATTAACCGTGGTAAAAATGTATCATGTACTCTGGCAGAGAATTGCAGCAGTCAATCTGCTTCCATTTACCACCAACCCAAAGAGCTTGCACTTATTGTTTGTGGTTTATAGACCAAACGACGCCTTAACACTCGCCATACATTCGTAGGAGGTATTGCCAGTTCTGTGCTTGCGCGCCTTGTAGACTGTCGTGGACGTCGCTCAAAGATCGCTGAATTCATTCCACCATGTCATCACAAGAGCGAGTTCGACATGTACTCTTAACCTTTGCACAAACTTCCTGTCTCTTCAAATTGGAGACACCAACGACGAATGTTTTTGGGTGCAGCGCACAAAACATCTTCTGCTGAGCGGACGCCATCTTACTTCCGACTGACTGCAAACTGAGAAGACGCACAGACTGACGTCTATGGCGATTTTCTGAAACACTAGGCCATGCCCATTCAAAAAACACACATTGCCTTGCTGCCACATCCCATGTTTCGTAACCATTTCCGTCCAAAACCAGGTCATTCTCTTAGAAACACTCTGTATTTTGACTTACCAGTAGCACATACACGCCCCCATACACCACATACAGTTGAAATGCCAAGGGCCGGACTGTGCTGCCGCCATCTAAGCGGCTGCACAGTGTGCACCATAGGGTCCAACTTATTGTTCTCGTTATCGCCAAAACTACACTAATAATAAAACTCTCAAACGTTATGTCTGTTTGTTTAAACATGCTTATCTCAAATCCTGCTGGACGAATTGTCATGAGGTTTCCACAGGTATCTTGAGCGCAGTTTGGAGTAACGTATAGGCTTTATTTCATCAAAAGCATATCACGGGATACAATATATCGTGATTTAAAGTTTTATGTAAAAACTGTTGTGTCTGTCATTTTCTCTGTTTGAGCACGATAACCTCCAAAATTACTTGACGAGTCTTCGTATGGTTTTCGTTGATAACTTGAGCGTGGATTAGAGCAGCAAAATATAAGCTTTATTTAATCAAAATTAGAACACAGAAAAAATTTTAACTGAAAGTTTCATGCAAAATCGTCTGTTGGGCTTCGTAGTTGGGCTGTTTAATCACCACAGTGTAATACAGCGAAGAACGAATAGATGATTCTGTTGTTTTCGTAGTACAACGAAGAAACAATAGATGGCATTGTTAGTTTTCCGTACTAAGTGACTGATGTATTTTTGGAGGTTTACGTCATTGACAGAATTAAGTGAGGCAATCTAATTTTTACGAATGAAAACCAACATCGAATTAATTGGCTGGTATACACAGATACAGATTTACTTATTTCGCTTTGTGTATTACAAACAGCTTCTTCCGGTATTCTTTATTCATATTATTTGCTGGAAAAAGCAGATTTGTAAAGTTTGTTTTGTGATTTGGTTGTCTACTCATTAGATGTTGATTTCGTTTTGCTTATGTGTACAAACGCCAAGAAAACGTTCGAGTCTTTATGAATGCACCACAATGGCTAAATGACTGAGGTCCACGCGGTACATTGAAGATCGTGAGGCAAGACTTGCTACACCTTGAGAACATCAGGCTTTAACTCCCTCTTTGTAAACCTCCTTCCGAAGCGAGACGCTATGCATCTCTGATCGAGACTATCATGCATTATCTCTCTCGTCAAAACCCTTCGCTCACAGAAGCTTGAAATTACTTTCCTCTAAAGTAGCATCATAGGAAATTTGATGGAAGTGGTGCAGGCGAGTGATGTTCCATAGCCAGTATTCCGCTTATTCCTATCAGTTTAATGTTTAGATTTAAACGTGTACAATTCCAGGTGAGCTTATGCCATGGACATAAACATACATGACCATAAACAAAGAATAAGACGCAGACGCTGCTAGTTGGTTTTCATATGAACTACTCTACATGGCTCTCTCCGGTGTTTGTAAACCAAAAAACCTCCTTGTTCATGTCGCAAATCACACTACATCAAACACTGTGTACGAAAAAAGTCTGTAAGTTAATAATAAATTCCACATGTACTAAGTCTTGGGTACAGCTATAAATAAACAGCTGGGTGACAGGTTTCTCAGCTAATCTACTCTAAAAATATCACCACTGCCATCATGCCAACTCCGCTCATGTACAAGTAACTCACTATTATTACAAATAACAACTCCTGCTGTTAACTTATTACAATACCAACAGATGTAATCAAAATTATATAAGTGGATATAACTCATATCATGCCACTCATGCCGTCATATAACACGGTATGGCAGCGTACACAATACTTTCACTACGTTGAACGCTTTCTGTGGTTTCACTAAACTAAAAACCGTAGACCTAAGCCTATATTTATTAAAATCACCAATGAATAAATCAGAGAAACACTAGCCTTATCAACAAAACACAATAAAAACCACATATTAGGTTTCATTGCTGAAAATAAAAGAAGCAAATTGAATTGAACCAGTACCCACAAGAACCCCTGTGAGTGCACAAACGAGAGAACCAGCGAACTCTGCTGCAATCCAAGAGCCACAACTATCCTGGACCATCTGCTTTACGTATTGTATTCCTTATTTCGGGAACACACACTAACCACATGTCATTTACACGATATAAAAAGACAGAGGCTTCCCTTCGTTTCAATAATACTCACCCACGACAAAAAAAAAAAAAAAAAGGCCTAGCGCGAATTCCAAGGAGAACAGCCATGGGAGAAGCAAGCAGAGAAAAATAGCTGCAATCTCGCTTTATGTGGAATTATGTTAGTGACATCCTTAAGTCTGGACCGTTGTAAGTTTGAATTGTGGTTTATAGGATGTTGTGTCGTTAATAGTTAATCTTTTGATTCTATTTATGTTGGTTGTTCGTTTTTAAATGTGGGAACCTCTTCAAGAGTTTTTCCGACTAATCAGACTGATCAAGGAACATATGGTATGGATTTACTCTTTGCATGTCATGTACCACAGAATCGCTATGTTAACCCTTATTTATTGATTCATATGGACAAATGGTTCAAATGACTCTGAGCACTATGCGACTTAACTGCTGAGGTCATCAGTCGCCTTGAACTTAGAACTAATTAAACCTAACTAACCTAAGGACATCACACTCATCCATGCCCGAGGCAGGATTCGAACCTGCGACCGTAGCGATCGCTCGGTTCCAGACCTCATATGGACATTCTGTACATATACATGTTATCCTCTTTAGAATATTTGTATAAGCTCTGTTGGGTTGTTTAGAGTTGGCAGTTAGTATAGTCGTCACATTTTAGTTGTAATTTTTCGGCTGCACCTGAAGATGGGACAGTTGTCCTGGAAATTGGTTGTTCTTTCTCTTCACTGGAAAACCAAAATTTATTTCAATTACATCGGATGTTATCAATCATAATCATACATAACACTTGCAGACGTTCAATCCAATAACTTGCCTGCTGTCATAGCAATCTTAGCCACTGTCGTAGTTCAGTTTTGGATAACCCTAAAAGATTTATTGCTGGTCAGATCTTTATACTCTACTGATGAACTTCTTAGTAGTACCAGTAGACATACATATTACTAATAATATCAAACCTAAGGTTCAAATGGTTCAAATGGCTCTGAGCACTATGGGACTTAACATCTGTGGCCATCAGTCCCATAGAACTTAGAACTACTGAAACCTAACTAACCTAAGGACATCACACACTTCCATCCCGAGGTAGGATTCGAACCTGTGGCCGTAGCGATCACGCGGTTCCAGACTGAAGCGCCTAGAACCGCACGGCCACACCGGTAGCATCAAACCTAAGTTTTGCGTAAAATATATTTGCACATGTTTGGTGAAGTAAAGTGATCGGGGTAGCTTGAAAGTGTACCTGAGGATTTTTGGTAACAATAGCGTAATAACTACCCTATACACAAAACTAAATACAGGGTGAATCAGCTAAAACTTGCAGAAATGGAAAGTCCTATTAATGTGCCGCTTTCACAGAGTGAATTGTACTGCTTATGCCCTCGTTCCTGAGGAAGTGTCAGAGAGAGACTGAAACTACGGCAGGGGTAAATTCCCATACAACAGCCACTTACACATCGCACTCCCGGCTCAGGCCTACCGCCTCGCCTCATACATCACAATAACTTAAAGCAACGCTGCAGTTCCCTGCCTCGCTGTTGCTCCACTCCAAACAAATCGTACGTGCAGTACGCCGCTGCATCTCCGCGCCATGTTTACTCTGTCTGGCCTACTGGCTGCCGACTATTACCACACACTGCCAGCGGCCCCAGACTTCATCGCCCAACCTCGCCTTTACTAAAATTTTTAACAAAATTCCCCTTTCCTACGACTAAGACTAATATTAGCGCAGCAGTTATAACAGCTAACTCTCTGGGCAGTTCTTTTAATCCTTTATTCACAAAAGTCTTAATCTCATTTGGTGGATTTATGTCATTGATAAAAGAGTCGCAAACCCACCAAATTCTATCAAGACATTTGTGAATAAGAGATCAGTTGTCAAATATACCGCATGCTCAAGTTTGACAAGTTCTTTTATCGTTATTGGATTCATTATCAGGGATAAAAATGAAAAGTGTCTAGTCTCTCCTCGCAGCTTTGGGAATATGGCGACATTAGAATAAGGAATAGTGACCACAGTGGTGCCAGACAGAGAGGCGTGCAACAGTCTGCGTAACACACGCAACAGTATCGGCTAAACGGTTAGAAGATCCGGCAGCCGATAGTTTGGCAAATATATATATATATATATATATATATATATATATATATATATATATATACGTTTTAGAATTAAAAATAAATAAAGTATTGGAAAATTTTGTTTATTACATGCAGATGAAAGCCACACTTAAATACTACTTTTCTACATAGTTGCCATTTAAATTAAGGCACTTATCGTAGCGATGGACGAGCTTGGAAATTCCTTCGTCGTAAAATTCGGCCGCCTGCGCCTTCAACCACGTGGTTACCTCTTCTTGAAGCTGTGCGTCATCATCAAAACGCTGCATAGCCAACCACTTCTTCATTGCTGGGAATAAGTGGAAGTCGCTTGGTGCCAGGTCGGGACTGTACGGTGGATGAGGAAACAACTCCCACTTAAAAGATTCGAGAACTTCACGAGTGGCATTTGCCGTGTGGGCCCGGGTGTTGTCGTGAATCAGAAAGATCTTTGAGCCCAACTTTCCCCTGCGCTTGTTTTGTATTGCTCTTCTGAGGTTGTGCAGAGTTTGGCAATACCTTTGAGAGTTTATTGTAGCTCCTCTTTCCAGGAAATCCACAAAAAGCACACCTTTTCTGTCCCAAAAGACAGTCGCCATCACCTTCCTTGCCGACATTGTCTGCATGCATTTCTTGGGTTTTGGGGGGGAATTTGTGTGCCCCCACTGCATTGACTGCAATTTTGTCTCGCAGTTCACATGCTTAACCCATGTTTCGTCACCAGTAACGATGCGATCGAGTAATGAGTCGCCATCTTTTTCGTAAGCGTCTAAAAACGTTAACGCTGCAGCCATTCGCTGATTTTTGTGAATCTCTGTCAAGATTTTTGGTATCCATCTTGCACAAAACTTGTGGTAACCAGGCTTTTCGGTAATGATTTCGTGCAAAAAACTTCGTGAAATTTGTGGAAAACTCATAGAGAGTTCCATTATTGTGAAATTACGGTTTTCACGGACCGCGGCATCGACTTTTTCGACAAGTTCGGCAGTCACTATCCTGGGTCTTCCACTTCGCTCTTCGTCGTGAACGTTAGTTCGGCCATTTTTAAATTTTGTGACCCATTGACGCACTCCACCTTCAGTGATTATGTTGTCCCCATACACTTCACAAAGCTGCTGATAGATTTCTATCGGTGTACAGTTTTTTGCAGTCAGAAACCTTATTACAGCACGCACTTCACACTTCGCGCCATTTTCAATTAACGCATTTCGAACTGTCACAGCAACTCAAAGGAATACAGCACGAACCTCTCACTAGCACTGCAGGATGCCGACTGAACGGCGGAATGCCATGACACCAAGATGGCCGCGCTAGCCTCGCCCCTAACGGACACAAACGAAAACGTAATGTACTTTGTGGATAGCCCTCATGTCTTACTACTGACCCTGCACGTTGTGAGGTGTCTCTTGAAGGATATTTAATTTTCCAAATTTTGCGTTTATTGAAATTCGTTGCATGAAGCAGTGATGAAGAATAAGCCGACAGTGAGTGGGAAGTCGATTCCCAAGGAGACAGAAATAGCATCCGGACCACATGGCTCGAAGGTGGAACATGCGATTCGAGAGGGCAACGCGCTCCCTGAGAGCGAATCTTCCTCGACAGTATATATGTAGGGGAGTCATTAGCGCCATGACTTCACTGTATTGGCTATTGATGATTAATGTTCTCTTTGTGACATAACTAATACTAGCAGGAACCGACCGGTCATCAGGGCCTTATTGCAATAATAACGCTGTGTAGTAAAACTGTAAATTCAATAAACAAGGGCTACGAAATGTTAAGATGTATGGAAGAGATTCTGGCTGCTCGAAAAGCTCACCAGTCTGCGACAGAACATATTCTGAAGCTGTTCATAACTACAATCGCCGATAGAAAGTATTCAGATACTGTTCATTAATAATATTCGATCTTATCTTGTTCTCGGAACTTATTAACTTTGTGTGTTTGGAAAGAAACGCATTGTAATGGCATCCCGGAACTTATTTCACAGAAACCAGCTGCTTGCACCACTAATTCAAGTCACAGGCCACTGCTTTTATCTTCTGCAGAATCCATGGCGCTTCCAGATCTGCTTCTCCGAACACCATCTACGAGAGCTTCACAAAGTATAGGTAGGAGCAAAACCTACGCGCTGATCCACTACGGTAATCGTAGAACGGGTCATCTTAACTAGCGCAGTATCTCGTAGGAGGGTTCGACCAATATACTGTACGTCAATTACAGCACTTTCTACGGAATCGTTGGTGAACTGAGAAACTTTTATGGAAGTCAAATAGGCAAGGGGAATTTGCATCGTCATGGCAGTGATGTACGTGCAACTATATGCAGACATAACCACAGTCGCCCTGAGAGTTCGGAGTTCGTCATCTGTTGTACGACTAGAATGTTTGCAATTAATCTTTTAAAAAGATTATTCTGAAACAGCATGTTCTCATCAGACACTGACATAAAAATAGGCCGTTGTGTAATAATTATTGATTTATGCAGAACGCAAACGGTTGCTGATGTTCTGAGTGTTAATAGGATTTATGGTGTACTGAAATTGGAGTGGTCGTGCAGTTACTCAGTAAATTATCTCTCGTGGATATACGCAGAAGAAGCAAAGAAATTGGTATGCCTACCAAATATCGTGTAGGGGCCCCGCGATCTCGCAGAAGTGCCTCAACACGACATAGTACGAAGTCTAATAATGTCTGAAGTAATGTTATAGGGATCTGAAATCATGAATCCTGTAGGGCTGTCCATAAATTCGTAAGAGTACAAGGAGGTGGAGATCTCTTCTGAACAGCACGTTGCAAGGCATCCAGAATATGCTTAATAATGTGTTGCTTGAGGCTTTCCCGACGGACGTGTTGTATATATGGTTCTCGGGCAAGACGTCGGATGTCATAGTGAAAACTCCTCAATATTTCGTCAGCGCAACTCGCTGACATCTTCAGGTGCGACGAACACACTGCTAAGGCAAGACCAGAGCTCCCTATTTATGCCAGTCTTAGGCATGCGTGGAGGCGCCAAATTCGATGGCCAATAGCGACGATATCAAGCGATAGCTGGAAGGCCAGCAACGCCACCTACAGGTTGAAGAACCAAATACTTCGGCGCACGCGCGGAGGCTGCCGCCGCTGCTCTGCGCTGCCATCGGCCGCCCCAGCGACCCCTGTCGGAAGCCGCAAGCGCGGAGGCTGCCGCTGTTACTCTGCGCTGTCATCGGCCGCCCCAGCCACCTGTGTCGGAAGCCGCAAGCAAAAAATGCGCGTCCACGTAGGCGCCTTGCTTATCCTCCCGTTGTTAACAGAATATTTATGTTAGTGGCGAATCGTCATCCGTCTTATGACCAATAGTACTCCTCTCTGCTGGAAGCGACTTCAATATGGCCAGTGCTGGATCCCAAGCTGTACTAAGCTGAAAGCTCGTGTCTCTGTTTACAAGATTCGTCGAGCTACGTATTTCCACTGCTTCCTTAGTAACACTGTCCTAGTACGAACTCGTCGATGCGAGAATTTTGGTATGTTGATAATTCATAGAATGGCCTGTACTGAGACAATGCTCGGCCACTGCAGACTTTACTGTAGCGTCGGTGCTCAGTACATCTCTCTTCTACAGTGCGACAAGTTTGTCCGATGTACGACATGCCGCATCTACAAGGAATCTCGTAAACACCGGGTCTTCTTAGCCCAAGGCTGTCATTAGATGAGCCCAAGAGGGCTTTGAGTTTTGCGGGCGAACGAAAGACACATTTAACTTTATGCCTCTTCAATAATCTTCCTATTTTTGAAGATACACCGCTGATGTATGGCAAGATAACCATTCCCCTTTGTTCTTCGCCTTTTTCCACTTCCTCACGTTGGGTAACCCGCTTCTGTTGTAAGGCACGGTGAATCTCCCGTTCGGAGTATCCATTTTGTTGGAAAGTGGTACGCAGATGGAGTAGCTCATTGGATAAGCTGTCTGAGTCTGATATGGCTCGTGCTCTGGGGACCAACGTCCGCAGTACGCCACTTCGTTGAGTCTGATATGGCTCGTGCTCTGTGGACCAACGTCCTCAGTACGCCACTTCGTTGAGTCTGATATGGCTCGTGCTCTGTGGACCAACGTCCTCTGTACGCCACTTCGTTGAGTCTGATATGGCTCGTGCTCTGTGGACCAACGTCCTCAATACGCCACTTCGTTGTGAAGGATGGTGACAGCTGGTGGCCTGTAAGTATAAGCACGTGTGCGTTGCTTTACGGTACACTGCGTGACCTAATGTGCCATCTTCTTTTCTCCGTACCAACACGTCCAGGAATGGAAGTTCGCCGTTTTTCTCCATCGTGAACTTGATGTTGGGATGAAGACAGTTAAGATGTTCAAGAAACACATTCAACGATGCAATGCTGTGAGGCCAGATAACAAAGGTGTCGTCCACATATCGCCAAAAACACGTAGGTTTCAAATCCGACGTCTGGAGTGCTCTCTCCTCGAAGTCTTCCATGAAAAGATTAGCCACAATGGGTGACAGGGGACTACCCATTGCGACGCCGTCAGTCTGTTCAAAGTATTGTCCATTAGATAAAAAGTAGGTCGAGGTGAGAAATTGTTGGAATAAGTCTGCAGTGGCCGAGCATAGTCTCAGTACAGGCCATTCTAAGAATTATCAACATACCAAAATTCTCGCATCAACGAGATCGTACTGGGACAGTGTTATTAATGAAGCAGTGGAAATACGTAGCTCGACGAATCCTTAGACAGAGACACGAGATTTCAGCTTAGTACAGCTTGGGATCCAGCACTTGCCATATTGAAGTCGCTTCCAGCAGAGAGGAGTACTATTGCTCATAAAACGGATGACGATTCGCCACCAACATAAATATTCTGTTGACAACAGGAGGATAAACAAGGCGCCTACGTGGACGCGCATTTTTGCTTGCGGCTTCCGACACAGGTCACTGGGGCGGCCGATGACAGCGCAGAGTAACAGCGGCAGCCTCCGCGCTTGCGGCTTCCGACAGAGGTCGCTGGGGCGGCCGAAGGCAGCGCAGAGCAGCGGCGGCAGCCTCCACGTGTGCGCCGAAGTCTTTGGTTCTTCATCCTGTAGGTGGCGTTTCTGTCCTTCCAGCTGTCGGTTCAAACCGTCGCTATTGGCCATCGAATTTGGCGCCTCCACGTATGCGCACTTCCTGCCTGGTCTTGCCTTAGCGATCTCCGGCGGTAATCCGGAAGGATACCGTCCTTCCATTGGCCTTTCGGTTCTAATCAAAGCGTTAGGTGTATTGCAGGTTACAGCCACCCTGCAGCGGTCCAGCCAGCAGCCAGCAGCCACCAGCGGTCCCAGCCAGCAGCGGTCCCAGCCAGCGGCCAGCAGTGGTTCCTGCCAGCAGCTAGCAACCAGCAGCGGTTCCTGCCAGCAGCCAGGAGCGGTTTCTGCCAGCAGCCAGCAGCCAGCATCCAGCAGTGGTCCCAGCCAGCGTCCAGTAGCCAGGCAGCATCGAGCAGCCAGCCAGCATCAAGCAGCCAGCCAGCGTCCAGCAGCTAGCCAGCGTCCAGCAGCCAGCCAGCGTCCAGCAGCTAGCCAGCGTCCAGCAGCCAGCCAGCGTCCAGCAGCCAGCCAGCGTCCAGCAGCCAGCCAGCATCCAGCAGCCAGCCAGCGTCCAGCAGCCAGTCAGCGTCCAGCAGCCAGCCAGCGTCCAGCAGCCAGTCAGCGTCCAGCAGCCAGCCAGCGTCCAGCAGCCAGCCAGCGTCCAGCAGCCAGCCAGCGTCCAGCAGCCAGCCAGCGTCCAGCAGCCAGCCAGCGTCCAGCAGCCAGTCAGCGTCCAGCAGCCAGCCAGCTTCCAGCAGCCAGCCAGCGTCCAGCAGCCAGTCAGCGTTCAGCAGCCAGCCAGCGTCCAGCAGCCAGCCAGCGTCCAGCAGCCAGCCAGCATCCAGCAGCCAGCCAGCGTCCAGCAGCCAGCCAGCGTCCAGCAGCCAGCCAGCGTCCAGCAGCCAGCCAGCGTCCAGCAGCCAGCTAGCGTCTAGCAGCCAGTCTGCATCCAGCAGCCAGCCAGCGTCCAGCAGCCAGCCAGCATCCAGCAGCCAGCCAGCGTCCAGCAGCGAGCCAGCATCCAGCAGCCAGCCAGCTTCCAGCAGCCAGCCAGCGTCCAGCAGCGAGCCAGCATCCAGCAGCCAGCCAGCGTCCAGCAGCCGGCAGCGGTCCCAGCCAGCAGTGGTCCCGGCCAGCAGCAGCAGCAGCGCCCCCACCGGCGGGCAAGCCAGGTCAACTCTCCCGCCAGCAGCAGCAAATTGGGGCTTCGGCCCCAGTCTCCTTCATCGTTTCTCCGTCTCTTTTCCTCTGTGTTTCTCGTTGCCTTGACCATCCCTCGTTTGGTTCTTGGTCCTTGCCTGTGGTTTTCCCCTTGTCACCATGTCAACCCCCACAACCCCCACCACCACCACTACAGCCACCACCACTGCTATAGTATACACATTTCCCTCCACCGTCGCCACCACCATCATGTGGTGTGCCCAATTCCCCCCCCCCCCTCAATCCATCCCCCCACTACTCACTCTCCCATCTCCCTCACTCTTTGTTGCTCCATCCCCGGCTCCTCCCTTCCTCAGCTCCTCTGATCCCTTCCCTCCACTGCCCCCCTCTGCTCCTTCCGTTTCCGTGGCCCATGCTCAACTTTCCCCTTCGCCCTCTTCATCGTCTTCATCATCACTGTCGCCATCACCATCACCATCTCCGGCGCCGACTCCAGCACCGGGACCTGCCCCTCCACGCCACCTTCCAGTTGCTCCCGTCCCCCACCCCTCCTCCGCCGCCGTCAAACGCCCTAGCGCCACCCCTTCCTCTTCTGCATCCAAAAAAAGCTCCACCTTGTCCCCCTTCACCTGTTCAAAATGCCATGGAAATCTCGCCGCCTGTCCCTGCCCCCTCCTCCTCCTCCTCCTCCTCCTCCCCCTCATCCTATCGCTGCATCCTCTCCCGTCCTGATACCTCCCTTCTTGAAACCCGGAACCTCACCGTCTTCCTTCGCCAGAATTTTCCTGGTGCCCCCATCTCTCTCCTCACTCGTCGCCGTGATTCGGTGCTCATCTCCTCCCCCAGCCCTACCCTCCACACAGATCTCCTTTCCCGCAACCCTGTCACCCACTTTGGCCCTAATGCCTCCCTCACCCCTGCTCCTTCCCCGCCTCCCTCCCGCCAACCCCAACCCCCACTTCGCCCACCGACCCTCACCACTATGATCCCTTGGTGATCATGGAGGAGGAGGTGTTGGGGAAGCTGAAGGCACATCCCTATCTGGAGGTGCATGCAGTTCGCCACATCCATAACTCAGCCACCTTATGCGGGTCTTTTCTGAACACACCTCCTCCATCGACCGTCTCCTGAAGGAGGGTGCCCTTCTCGTTCACCAACACTACCAAGTTGACCCTTCCTGTTCCCCTCCTCAATCCCTCCGCTGCCAAAGGTGCTTGCGGTATAATGCACACCCAACATCTGAGTGCCGGGAGGCCCCCACGTGCCCACACTGTAGGCAAGCCCACTTTTTACGGCAGTGCCCCAATCTCCAGTCCCCCCCCCCCCCCCTCCTGTAATACCTGAAACCTCCCTCATCCTACTTACTCCCAGAAATGTAAGTCCCGACCCCGTCCTACCACTCCTGAACTCACCTTTCCTGTCCGCCCTCTGGATCCCCCCACCCCTCCCGGCAATTCCCTTCGCCCACCCTCTATCACTGAGGACATCATCAGATTCCTCACCATCGTCCTTCAGGGTGAATAATTGGTACAGTAATTCTATTCTTATTTATAGGATACGTTTTACCTTGAGGTCAAATATCATTTTGAATGTTCATCCTTTTCAGCGTCCCCATACCCTCCAACAGATATCCCTCATTCCGTTTTCCAACTAAAAATGTACGCCACCTACTCCAACAACCAGGCCCATTTCACCTTCTCCCGTCTTGACACCCTCGTCTAACTCCCTGTCATGGCGTGACAGCACCGTATCCTTTTCAACAACGTCCGCTCCCTTCCCACCAACAAGAACCTCTTCCTGCACACCCTTGCCACGTACTGCGTGGATGCCTTCCTCCTCAATGAAACCTTCCTCCAACCTCACCACACCGTCCACACTTCGCCCTACCTCCTTCACTGCTTCGATAATCCCCTCCCGATTGCGCGTGGTGGAGTTGCCATTGGTCACCACTGCCATATCCCCGTTCGGCTCCAACATCTCCTTCCCGACCCCACTGATCATTAGTCTCTTCTTCCCCGGCCTTACCGTCACCTGCGCCACCATCTATGTCCGCCCTAACGCCCCTATTCCCTTCGACTTCCTCTCCCACATTGACCGTACCTTCTCCTCCAACATGATCGCCGCTGACCTCAACATCCATAGTCGTTCCGCCGCCCAGTTACGGCGGTGGCATCGGTTCCTCTCTTCCCTACAAGGTGACCTCATCCCCACCCCCAGCACACCTGTCCCGAATCCAACTTCATTCCCGATGTTGTCCGTTCCTCCCCAAACCTCCTTGGCCGCATAATGGTCGAGGTCCTGGAGCCTATTGGTAGCGACCATCTCCCTATCCTCCTCACCGTTTCAGACGGTCGTCGCCCCCGTCCCGATCCTCATAATGACCCTCCCCCAAAGTACGTCCATGACTATTCCTGTACCAACTGGAATGCCTACCGGGATAACCTCTCCACCCAGGTCGATAGCCACCCCTTCACCTACCACCACCCTGACGATGTAACCCATACCGCCTCCTTTCTCCAGCAGACCTTGTCTGAGGCTGTGGAGGCCCACGTCCCTACAGTTGCCATCCACCCCCACAGTCCTACCTTACCCCCACAGGCCGCCCTCCTCCTCCGTGAATCCCGCCATCTCTACTGTGCCTTCCTCCACATGCGTGACCTGGACACACTACGACACCACCGGCAACTCCAGTGACACATTCGTCATTTGCTCGCGGTTAAGAAATGCCGGGACTGGAGACAGACATGCACCTGTTTAAATGCTACCCTACCTATCAACTCGTCCAAGTTCTGGTCAGCCTTCCGTCGCCTTACCGGAACTAAATCCTCCCCCTACTATCCTCTTCTCCATGATGATCACCCCTTCCCTGACACCCTTAAAGTAAGGCCAATCACTTTGCCTCCTACCTCTCCGATGTGTTTTCCATCCCCGATGATCCCCAGTTCGATTACCCCCTCTTCCCCGATGTCCGCGATCGAACTGACACCTCTGTCCCTCCACTCGCACCTGGTTGCCAGTACTTGGACAACATTGCACACACGGAACTCAATGCCCCTATCACTACACAGGATCTCATTGCTACACTCCGCACAAAACGCAACACTGCTCCTGGTCACTATCGTGTCACCTACCACCACCTTCGTGAAGCTCCTCTCTCTTTCCTCTCCACCCTGGCCAGGCTCTACAATGCAGTCCTGTCCACCAGTTACTACCCTGACCTGTGGAAAACCTCCCGTATCCTGATGTTCCTTAAACCTGGCAAACCGCTGTCCGCCGTATCCTCCTACTGTCCCATCAGCCTTACCTTGGTCTTCAGCAAGGTCCTGGAATCTATCCTCACCCGGCGCATCCACCAGCCTCTCCGCCAGCACCACCTCCTCATCAAGCTTCAAACCTTCGCCCTTCCCATTAACTACGTCCGTCTGATCAGCTCCTTTCTCTCCCACCGTCCTTCCTATGTCACCATCCATAACACGGATTCCTACATCTTTTTTCCCTCCACTGGTGTGCCCCAAGGCTCTGTCCTCTCCCCTTCTCTGTACCTTTTGTATACGGCGGACATGCCGCCGCCGTCACCCCCCGTCCACCTTCTCCAGTTTGCCGATGACACCGCCTTCCTTGCCCTTGCCCCCACCCTGCAGCGCTCCCAACACCTTCTCCAACCCCATCTTGACCGGTTCACTGCTTGGTGCAACCAGTGGTTGGTCAAGGTCAATCCCTCCAAAACCGAGGCGATCATTGTAGGCAAACCCACCCCTTCCTTCCGCCTCCTTGATTTCTATCTCACTGTCTATGGCCGTCCTATCGCCCTCGCCCCCACCCTCAAGTACCTTGGCGTCACTCTCGACCGTCGCCTCTCCTGGACCCCCCATCTCCAGACAATCCAAGCCAAGGCATGCTCCCGACTCCCTCTCCTCAAGCTTCTTTCCGGCTGTACGTGGGGTCTGGACCCCTCCACCATCCTCCAAACCTATAAATCCCTCATCCGCCCTATCCTTTGTTATGCCCATCCAGCCTGGATCTCCACCCCCCTCTACCTTTTATAAATCCCTTCAAATCCTTGAACGCCATGCTCTCCGCCTCGCCTATCACATCTGTCTCCTCTCCCCCACACGGATCCTGTACGATCTCATTCCGTTCCCCCACCTCCTCCTTTTCCTTGAAAGGATACGCATCCTGTACACTTCCCGCAAACTCGATCCTCAACACCAGCTTGTCTCGCCCATCCTCTCCCACCCCTGCCGGCTGCCGTGCCTGTATTCCCACGTCCCACCCAGTCTCCATCTCTCCACCCTCCTTACCCTCTCCAAAGGTGTCTTCCGCCAGCTCCCCCTCCCTGATGATGTCCTCCTCCCCTCCATCTACCCCTCCTATCAGCTTTGATCCTCGCCCCCCTTCCTGTGTCCTTTCCTTTAGGCACCCTCCCTCCCTTCTCTTTCCTTTCCCCCCATCCCCTTCCTCCACCCCTCTTCCCCCGGGCTTCTCCTCCCCCTTCCTCCCTTCACCCTATGTCCCCTGCCCATGGCATCTGCTCTCCCCTCTCCCTCTCCCAGCCCCCCTCCTCCTCTCTTAGCAGGTCCCCGGACTCGTACATGGTTAGTGAACATTCGCGCGCTGGAGATCAACGCCTCATGTTCTGTGTGTGCCGTCGTTTTGTGCTTAAGTGGTTCAGTGTTATTCGTTTTGTGCACCTACGTTCACATGTGACAATTTTCGTCTATGTATGTGTCCAAGTGTCTGAACAAATTTTATCTTGGACTCTACGCCCGTGAACGGCTCCATGTATTTTAAAAAGTGTTTGTCTCCGTTTATATGTCCACCATATTTTTTATCTCACATTGTCTTCATTTGTATCTTTTGTGTTTTTCTGAGGCCAAAGAGCGGCGTAGTATGCTGCTGCTGGCCTGCCTGTCAACAGGTTTAAAAATAACTATAAAGAAAAAAGAACTTGCCACGGCTCCATGTATTTTAAAAAGTGTTTGTCTCCGTTTATATGTCCACCATATTTTTTATCTCACATTGTCTTCATTTGTATCTTTTGTGTTTTTCTGAGGCCAAAGAGCGGCGTAGTATGCTGCTGCTGGCCTGCCTGTCAACAGGTTTAAAAATAACTATAAAGAAAAAAGAACTTGCCTTAGCAGTGTGTTCGTCGCACCTGAAGATGTCGGCCAGTTGCGCTGACGAAATATTGTGTAGTTTTCACTATGACATCCGACGTCTCGCCCGAGAACCATATATATGCTCAATAATGTTCATTTCTGGGGAGTTTGGTGGTCAGCGGAAGTGTTTAAACTCAGAAGAGAGTTCCTCTAGCCACTCTGTAGTAATTCTGGACGTGTGGGGTGTCACATTGTCCTGTTGGAATTGCCCAAGTCCTTCTGAATGCACAATGGACAAGAATGGATGCAGGTGATCGGATAGGATGCTTACGTACGTGTCGCCTGTGAAATTCGTATCTAGACGTATCAGGGGTACTATATCACTCCAACTGCACACGCCCCACGTCATTAGAGAGCCTTCACCAGCTTGAAAAGTCTCCTGCTGATATGCAGCGTCTATAGAGTCATGATGTTGTCTCCATACCCGTGCTCGATACAATTTGAAACGAGACTTGTCCGACGGGACATCTTGTTTCCAGTCATCAACCGTCCAGTGTCGGTATTGACGGGTCCAGCCGAGACGTTAAGCTTTCTTTTGTGCAGTCATCAGGTGTATACGAGTGGGCGCTTGGTTCCAAAAGCCCATATAGACGATATTTCGTCGAATGTGTCGAACGCTGACACTTGTTGATGGTACTGAAATCTGCAGCAGTTTGCGGAAGGGTTGCAGTTCTGTTACATTGAACGATTCTCTTCAGCCGTCGTTGGTCCCGTTCTTGCAGGATCTTTTTCCGACCGCAACGATGTCGGACATTGGATCGCTACCTCAAAGATGATGTGTCCGATTGCTCGTGCGCCGACTGTAACACCATGTTCAAACTCACTTAAATCTTGATAACCTGCCATTGTAGCAGCAGTAACCGATCTAACTGCGCCAGACACTTGGTTTCTTATATAGGCGTTGCTGTCGGCAATACACACGCTTATACCAGTTTCTTTGCCGCTTTGTTGTATTTCTCATTGGAATAATTGTGATGTAAGTAACCACCTAAATCTGGCTTTGGAGAGTATATCTGGGCAAGGTCACGACGAAAACTAGCCTTAAGGAAAGTAGCAATGTTCACAGAAGTCTCTAAAAATTAGGCAGCTAGCAACCATAATGGAATACATGTCATACAGTTTGTCAGCTTTAACATTATTATTAAACTTTTATACTATGCTCCGAAATTTAGTAAAGTAATATAACGTGAGAAGTTCATTTGAATGTCAAAATACGTCATAATGTGATACAAGTACGTCAGGTATGTCAGTCCAACAACGTACCTTGGGAGCATTAATTAAATATGTGTCAAGTGATTTGCTAAATAACGGAAAACGTTTTGTGTGTTTTTAAATACAGTTATTTAATTTACGCCTGTGCTTAGTAACATTGCAATATAGTGTCATTTGCAGCTGATGCGTGACAGAACGATGACATTATTTACGACACAGCTTTCATATGTTGAACACTGAATATCTCAGAGCATTTGGAATGAAGCTGGGCATCATTACCGTAATGACAGGGGTGAACTTACATTTAGAATAACAATGCAGAAAAGGTGCGTTTCATTCGGCCAGTGGCTACGTGTTTTGAATTATAGTTAGTGAGGCATCTAATCTTATGGGAAGTGATAACACATACCAATAATTTTTAAATTTTCTTTGTACATTCAATTCACTTTAATTTGCTGTTGATTTACTTTTTTTCAGATTGTGCTATCCATTTGTTTGCTACTATCTTCAATTGCGCCTAGCAGGTAGCACTGAAGAGCAACATAAATGTAACGAGAGCCTGACTAGCCGTCGATAACAAACACAGTTCAGTCTTATGCCGCATAACAGAATGAAACAAAAGAGTTCGAATTACTGTGTACTCATCTTTTCCTTTTGATAATTGTTTTCTTAATTGATGTATCTAAAGAAAATTAACTTCACCGTTTTTAACACTAAATTGTTGAGGCAATCAACAAACGTGACCTGTTCCTCAGCTGCATAACAACACGACGTGTAAGCACAAATTACATAACTTGATAATGGTAAAATATTTAGAAATTTATGTTTTTTATATGATAATAATAGCATTGTCAATAACACTTCGAAAAGTGTCAGGAATATCAATATGAATTCTTAACCGGAAGAGTAGTACGCGAGACTTTCGCTGAACACTCAAGACTAGCTCAAACATCAGGATTAAGAACAAGAACTGAAAGGTAGTATTCGGTGACACGCAAACCGTCAAATCTTGGTCAAGTACTTTCCAGAGCTCCTTACCTGTGAAGCACCTTTGGAAACATTCATCTGTAATCAGAAAGAATCAGATCAAGGCTAGAAACCACCAAATGTGTAAGAGGTAAGGAGCTTAGTAAATTTATTTTCACCAATAAAGCTTCTTGGGTACACAGTATTGTGGCAGAGCCCCTTAAGTGTGCCTACGAGAAAGGGAACATCGAATACATACTGTAAGTATAGTTTATGGAGCAAAGATGGTTCCAAAAGAGTGAACGACGGCACTAATTCATCCCATACGTCAAAACTACAAAGGGTTACCATTAACAACAGTGACATCTCAAACGCGTTGCTGGACAGAGTGCAAAAGCGACACAATCCACGAACTGGTACTTACCAAAGAGGGTACAGAAAGTGCAGACAACGCACGGAACAAACCTTACATCAGAACCTGGTAATCGCCTATCGAAAACAGAGAAGCAAGCCTATGATTCAATAGTTAAACACTGTTCCAATTGTTAAGGAAATGAGTCTCGATACAGCGAACTTGTTCAACACACCTTAACCAACATGACGCTCAAGACCAAGTTTAGAGGAAGGCTTCCAGACCCATTCAAGGTTTGAAAGCGGGGTCAGACAGAATGACACAATCACTTCCACGTTGCTTGATAAAGTAATCAGGGTATGGGCACGAGAAATAAAGGAGTAGCTGGAATATCATGGAGATGAAAGGGAAGAAAACGACGTTTTGACGACAGAATCTTCAGAAGGTGATATTAATGAAACCATTCAGCTCCAAAGTCAAGCAGGAAAAATTGGTTTACAGACCTCTAACGAGATGGCACAGTTTATGAGGAGAGGCAAGACAGCTGCCTGATGGATGACATTATAAGTAGAGAAAGTTCAAAAGATAGAGTGGTTTAAATAACTAGAAGAATGGACAGAAACTGGTCTAACAGAAATAGGGGCCGTGCGAACTCGACAAAAAAGGCGAATGTTGTATACAAACTCAGTATGAACATCTACAACAACAATAACCTTTCGATCAATGCAAAATTAAGACATTTCAGACAGTGATGCTCCCTGAAGTTTTATACGCAGCAGAAAGGTTAGTTAGGACGCTAAAACTTGTGGAACGGAGGATTCTGCGGAGGATATTGGGATCCCGAAAAATAGGAGACGGTCAGCAAAGTATTAACTACAGAGGACGAGTCACCTAAAACTTGCACTGCAATTTTCGGAAATGGAAGGTGCTGTTGATGTACGGTTTCCACAGAATGGATTCGCAGTCAGCCAAGCAACAGATTGTAATAGTACTTAGTGTATTTCTGTGCAAACGTGCACCTTTTTAAGGGGCTCCGGAAAGGCTCAAAATCATGAAAAGTTCAATTTTTACTTTTTTGCGTTTTCTGAATCTGCAGACTATTACCTTTTAATAGATATATAATTTATTCAATTCCGAAGACTACAACTATTTTTAAATTTTTTTCGAAATGTGTTCTATATGGGCGTGACCCACTGTGGCGCTGTTAAACTGCTGTCAAATGGTGTTATTATTAACGTCCGTGTTCATCAGGTACATTTTAGTGATGTGAGATAAAGTATGTGTTGTGGCTAACCTGTGATGGTTCAATATATATCGCTGGTGTGATTGTCGATTGTTTCATGTTTATTTACTCTGTCGTTATCTCGAAAATATTCGTAATTAATTCTGTTTCTTGAGTCTCTGTTTTGTTGAAGTATAATAATGAGTAAAAGTAAAGTTATTAGAAATCCTCTGAAGGCTTTTAAGAAAAGGAGAAATGTTGGAAAGACAAAGGTATGTGTTATTACTGTAAACAATAAAGACGATAACCAAGTGAGTGAACCTAACCTCTCAAGTACACCTGCCCATAGCAGTCAAAGTGGGAAAGAAAATACTTCACAGAAGAAGCTTGGTTCAATGAGTGAAAACTATGAATGTTTTATGGGCGAATCGGATGTGAATGAAATATTTGATATGTCGGTTCTCAAAGGAATTTTTTCAAACTGTGTAAGATGTATTCATTGTAGTGAAGTTGGTCTGGAACTCTCCATAATAAAGCACGTAGGACTTGCTAGTGAAATACAACTGAAATGTGATAAGTGTTCATACATGACCACCTTTTGGAACAGTGTTGCAGTAACTGCAACTGAAGAAAATGGTAGCAAAATCTACGAACACAACAACGAGCGATGCTTGCTTTAGACAATGAACGCCTTCGGGCTGCAGACAGGCTGTAAAGAGTCTGGAAATACAAGCAAGAGTAAACAGGAGGAGGAACAAGAGGAAGCTGTAGGAGGAGTTTGCAGAGGATGAAGATAATCCATCCTATGGACCTGGAATCGACTAAAACGTTAATCCAATCTTTGTCGCTCGATTCCCAAAACTTTTATTTTCTCATACTTATTACATGTTTTCTAAGGATCTTCCAAACATATTTATTTCAAACTTTCAGTAAATGTTACACAGTACCTCCTGCATAATTTAACAGAGCCTTTTTCCAAACAACTGTATATTTTTAATATATAAATAAAAAATTGCAAAAAAATGTTGTGAATTTTCATTACAATTGAAAAAAAATCATCTTTAATAACTGAACTAAAATTTTGTAAAATACCTGTGTTAAGTTGTAGCCCATATTCCAATAAATAATCTGTAAAAAGTTCAACTTCCTACCTCAAATACTTTGTGAGGAAAGATGTAATTTATAAGCGTTATTTTAACATTGCAAGTATAGGGCGTTCCGGAGCCCCTTAAATGGAAAAATGCCTATTGACATTAACAAACGAGAAGTAGGGTACATTAGAATGTTAGTTGTGGTTGTTGCAGGATTCTGGTGCCAGCCTTTTACGAGATATCGTATTTAGGTAAGTTCTCTCGCCACCACTTGCACAATACCTGTCTTAACACAAGCTAAAGAACAACACAAGTACATGCACTAGTTATATAGATTCTGACCAGTAACGAGACGATTGACCACAACAGGTTACGTAGAAAATGACCACCGACAGAGGCAATACACTCTTCCAGTTTGGAACTAGTGGTGCGCACATGCTAGCATTTCAGCAGACATGTCCCAGCAGGCTGCAGCAATACGTCGTTCCTTATCATCGCGAGTAGTTGGTATGTCCTTGTAGACAATTTAGTTAAACCTACCTAACAGAAAAAATGTCTACAGGCATCAAATTCGGTGAACGGACCGACCAAGGTAGCTATCCTCTGCGTCCAGTCCAACGATTTGGAGATAATTCTCAGGACATGCTGTAGTACTTTGTGCACTATGGGCGGGACAGCCATCATGTTGTTACCATAGGTTCCTCCTAGTCTGCAGAGGAAAGACGTCTAGTATGTGTGGAAGTAGGTCTAATGGGGGGCTGTGATACTTGTGCACGTACATTGTTCCATCTATGGAAAACGGGTCTGTGAGCTGATGGTTCACATGGAAGCTGACGCTCCACCTGACGAAGCCACTGGGGCTGCCAACAGACCAATAGGGCATATTTCGGTGGTGTGCCTAGCCATGATTGATAAATGTGGGTTCATCACTAAACAAGATGTATGATATATCTGGAGCATCCTGTGTTAATGCCCGTGTACAAGAGTTAGGTTAACACATTTCTCGTAATCGTTTCCACGCAGCTCTTTAGAGAGAGAGCTGTGATAGGGATGAAAGAACATACGTCGATGGAGAATGCGGAGGACACTTGCCTAATTTATGCCACTTCCTCGAGCAACTGCTCGGGAGCTAACGTGCGGATCAACAGCAACAGCAGGAAGAACATTGATTTACCCCTCTTCTGCGTTGAAACGTCCCCTTAGAAAAATTATAAATTACTGTGCTGGTAATCTTCTACGTTACTTGATACAGCTGAGTAAAACTGAACGTACTCAGACATTCCTCTCTTTACTTATTCTGATCATTAATAAACAGACACACAATATTTTTAGCGCAACGCAATCTGATTTTCAATAATCCCTAAAAAAGAATGGCCCTGACTAACAATAACCTATACCTTTCATGAATCACTCACCTAACAAATGGTTCAAATGGCTCTGAGCACTTTGGGACTTAACTTCTGAGGTCATCAGTCCCCTAGAACTTAGAACTACTTAAACCTAACTAACCTAAGGACATCACACACATCCAAGCCCGAGGCAGGATTCGAACCTGCGACCGTAGCGGTCCCGCGGTTCCAGACTGTAGCGCCTAAAACCGCACGGCCCTCACCTCACAAAAGTCTTCGTTACTCGAACTGCTGCAATACAGCGAGCGCCAATACTGCCAGCTAAATAAAAGATTCTAGCTGCGGGAGGCACTACTGATAGCCATAGTTAGCAAATGAAAGATTTTGATGGAGAACAAACAATGTATTTACCTTCATAATGCTCAAAAGTCATCATATATATATATCAGTTCATAATATCCAGTCTTACAAATTTCCTCTTTCCATATCGTCCGCTCTCAAAACTCTGGCATCTCTGTCCCCACATCCACCACAGCTAGCGGCTCACTTCTACAATAGCAAACATTCCAACAATGCCAACCAGACACAGGCTGCACAAAGCACAGCCAGTGATTTTCATACAGACCGCTACGTGGTGTTACCAACATAAAAACCTAAACAACCTACTTACACCGTCACTTGTTTCCTTCTGTTACATTCTGTAGGTGTTAGACTACCACTTTCACGTAACTGGTTGAAGCTGTTGATACATAATTGCCAAGATGATGGAAATCTGTTTGGATACCTTGCCTCATACACCGTACAAGAACTAACTGCATTCTTTCTACACTCTCCATAAACTATGACAATTCTAACAACCCTACCACAACAAAGGTCAAAAATTAATTATGACTGTAGTGTTGCTCACGCTGCTAAATATTGCATTTTCGGGAAACAACAAAGTTATACTATGTGGCAGGTGTCATTAGAGCACAGTTAATAAAGTCATTTCTTGAAACAATGGATAAACTAAGCACTCATCTTTTCGTGGTTCCCGCACTGGTCTCGTTGTGAACTCATGGCTCAATCGTCGAAAATCTAGGTAGTGATGATTCCAATCTCGGATGCAAAGAGGCCTATAATTTTAATTGTTATTATGCGATATTCAAAAGTTTTATAGATGTGTTTCATAAACCATTCTTGAAGATTAAACTTTAGCAAGTTAAGACAATGGTGATGTAAAAAAGTAATCAGCACTGCGAATTTAAGGTACACTTCTTTTTTATTACTTTTGTTGCAACATCACTTCACAATATAAAACATACTTGAAAATATCTTCCTCAATGTTAAAGTTCACATTTCATAAACTGACTACAATTTGCGTCTTTTCAACATGACGACCAAGACTTGACTCTCTAATAACCGCTTACGCGCCAAAAAATCAGAGTTACAAGTACGTCAAAGATCATAGTGACAAAAGAAAGAATACATATAAGAATAATATCATTGCAATACAAACATATCGATGTATCAAAGTACCTCTACATTAATGAAATCAGATCTGAATGTTGTCACAGAAATTTGTTAACTATTGTACAGAAACACAGTAGAATATTGCTGGTATCGAGAGGTTGAGGTGAGGTGCCGTAATGGTTATGTAATTCAAGCACCATTACACAATGTCGGCTTTTTTGTACTGGTAAATTCCATCGTCCCCTCACGACCTAGTGCCTGAAATGTCACACACTAACTGACCAGCAGGTCGCAAAGCACTCAACGAACAGACAAGCACAGTATAGGAAAACATAACAACTTCTTACCTAGCAACTACTCAGGTTGAATGGTACAGACAAGTGTCGGTGTGAAAACTTTTCAGAGTAGGATATCTCGTAAATGACTCCCACTAGAATCCAGCAACAAACACCATTCATATTCTGATTTACCAACTTTCATTTTGTTAATGTCAATAAACATTTTTCCATTTAAAAAGGTATGTTTGTACAAAAAATGTACTTTCTAAGTATTATTACAATCTGCAGATTGGCTAACAATACTAGCCCTTGACTACCAATCCACTCTGTGAAAACCGCACGTCAACAGCAATTTCCGTTTCCGAAATATTTGCGGTGCAAGTTTTAGGTGGTTTACCCTGTATTCCCAGACACAGACGATCATGGATGCTGTCAGAAAACGAAATATTATGTGTTTTAGATATATCCTCTGAATGGAGCAGGGGTGACTGCCACGGCAGTTAATGCAGTTTCCTGTCAAAAAGAGAACCGCACTACGCTCAGCGCTGTATCCGAGAGATGCAACGAAATCTGAAAGAAGCGGGAACGCAGTGAACAGAAATTTACTAATGGTTTTCATAGCGAAAATTTCGGCTGTAATATTTTTCCAGGACAGAATTAGACCTATAACAAAACATTATGGACAGGACGAAGAAAATTGCAAAGTACAGGATTGGACAATAATATGGAAACATCAAAAACACAACATATTACCACGCATAATACGATGTAGGGAAATCGATGGCAATCAAAACAGCTTCCAGTCGTCCCGAAATGGATAAATACAGATCCTGTACGATTTTGACGAGACGCTTATACCATTCTTCATGCAAAATAGAGGCAAGTTCAGCTAACAAGGATAGCAATCACACAACCCTCTGTCCTAAGTACAGCAGAAAGGGTCAACGTTATTGAGATCTGGTAACTGTGGTGGCCACGACAGATACTGCAATTCATCCTCCTGCCCACAAAACGAGTCATGGAAGAAGCGTGCTGTGTAAACAGGGTCCCTGTCGCAATGGGGAAACAAAATGATCACGTAATCCCTGGCAGTAAAATGATCTTGCAGATTAAACCCCGGGGCCTATCGAATATCACCATATGACAGCTCAAATCATCACCGAACACCATGAATCACTCTTGGCAGCAATTTTAGTCTTGGGACGGGGTTGCTCTCGGTCAGTGTGACATAAAACAAAATGATTTTCTTTCAGTACTAAATAGTGCATGTTTTATGACTCCGGCATCACGTTTTACTGTTACAGGCATTTAAATCATTAATGAGTGGTGTTGGAATTCCAGCTAACCCTATAATTTCCTGTCCTAAAACTCACTTCGTGTTGTTTTAGTGCTGACAGTATTCTCGACTGAGACATTCTGTTGTGCAGTGAATTTTGCAGCTGTCGTCCTCTTATGTTTCGGCGCAATCCTCTGGAATAACCGTCGGTCAAGATCACTCAGCACATGCTTTCGTCCACGTTGTGTTTAGCGGATGATGTTTTTCCGCTTTTCCTCTGTGCTGCACAAATCTTCGATACTTCAGCTGCCTTGTATATGGAAGTACTCACCGTACGAGTAACTCCAATTTGCCCACGTTCGAATTCACTTGGCTAATGCTGCGACAGTAAACACTGTTTTGACCAACACTGGCACTTGCAACATACTGAGATTGCACAGGTGCCGTTCGTGGTCAAATACGACATTACTACTTGAACTCTAGGCTAGCATCTGCATCAAGTTCATGCACGCATTTCTTGCGATGGTTTCATATTTTTGCCCAACCACTGTATGAGCATGAAGGAATACTAGAGGTAGATTAATATCTGAAGCATAAAGTTGAACCGAATTAATGTTGTTAGCAGGTCGTCAAAGCAGAAGACGAAGAACTAACAACGCGGCCAACCATGTTTTCCTCTCTTCTGACAATCTGTGTACCACGAAATGACACTTGCATCCTTAGTTATTAGTTGGATGTGTACCATTTTTGTCTACCCCAACAGATTTTACCTTATAAAGCTCCATCTAGTATTATGGAGGTTATTCCCTAATGTCTTAATTAATCTGTGCATTTCGTTCTCGGTCTTTGTTCCCCCTCGTCCCTGTACATACAGTATATTACTCGCCTATACCTATAATTAACTACTGTATTTCTCAGAACTACGTAGTGGAAGCGTGCTGGTCCCATAACCCAAAGGTCCGTGGATCGTAGCCACGCTCTGCTACCAGTTGAAACCTGGTTTCGCAGGACAGAGCGGATGAGGTTGTGGATAGGAGGCAAGACCAGTTACTGTTAGTTACTCAAGAACACACAACTTTATTGCTTTTAAAACACAAACGCATTCCTCTTTAAAACAACAAGGATCAATTCACGGCTGAGGGCCCAAGTAACTTCTCAATAACAAAGGGTTAGGATAATTCATTTTAAAACACAAAGACTTAGACAAACGGCTGAACGCCTTACTTAAGTAAAATTAAAATATCTTCTCGGCTGAAGGTCCAAATAATATTCCAGATGACCAAAGGACATACTTTAAAAGGCAAGCATTTACAAATTTCGGCTAAAAACCATATTAAGGAAAATTTGAAATAATTCCTCGGCGGAAGGCCCAGTAATCTTTCAAAATAATGAAAGGCAACCTTTAAAGACAAGCATTTACACAGTCCAACACAAAGCCATCTTAAGAACTCTTGAAATATCTTCACGGCTTTAAGCCGAAAGAATTATTCAAATAATTAAAGACTAACCTTAAGATCAGAATTTACACAGCACGGCTGAAGGCCATTTTAAGAATTCGAGATAATTAAAGAGAAACCTTACATTCAGGAATTTACACAGTACGGATGAAAGCCACAAATTTTAAAACAAACACGGCTGAAGGCCGAAATACAGAGCAAACAAAAATTTTAAATAAAACATGGCTTAAGACCTAATTTGAATCGATTAAAACAGCATTAATACACTAGAGAAGGCCAAGCACAGTACTTACAAATTAAAATGGGGAAAAACACAAATTAAAACAATCCCAAGTGGTATTTAGAGAACACTCCAGGGTCGGCCTGAGAAGGTTCTTTAAGGGTGTAGTGAAGCGAGACAGGCAGCCAAGGCTTAAGGTCAGATAAGAGAAGGCAGCTGAACCTAGGGACAGTTCACGACCGACCGACAATCCAACCGATTTGCAACCGTCAGATCGAACTGCATAAATAACGGAAAATATCGCCGGATGACGAGTAAACCAAGATACCTGTAACTTCAAACTCGGCCTCACCAAGATCAAGGCATCAAACACCACTCAAGACAAGTTTAAAGAATACAGAAAACGCAAGTCACAACTGTCAAATCACTACGGAAGAAGGCTGCAGGTTCTAGGCAACTACATACAGAACTAGTTATCACACGCGTCAATGGCTGAGGAAACAATAACTCACAAATAATGAACAAATCGAAACAGTGGGGTTTTAAAAACAGGTAACTAACTACCCAACTTGAGGATCCTGCTTCGGAGGAAAGCGAAAAGTCGCTCACACAGCTAGCGCCTCCAAATGCAACAGCGCGTGCCCGCCGGCAAAAGCGCCGGCCTGGCTTCGCACTGTGGAGACTGCGTCGCTGCTCATTTCCAATGAATGAACAAGGTCCAACCACATCCCGACTCGGAATACGATGTTCGTCCTGAGGATCCAAGACGTCGTCGCGTGAGACGACCGGCCGAGTAAACGACCAACGGTAGCCCACTTTCGCCAACAGCGGTCCCGGCGAATACTAACACCATACGGACCCGACCGTTGCTGTCTCCCAACTCTTCCCCGACTGCTACTGGTGTCAGTGCTCAACAGACCACATGTCACCATCCGACGACCAGCCGACCGGCCAACTGCCTTCCGTCTGCGTCGACCACGGTCCCGGCCCACAATTCACCGTGCGAACGTGCCTGCTACTGACTGCCAACTCGTCCAACAGCCGAGTAACGACGAACCCGACTCAGTCCACAACCCAAAGGGGACTGAGACTCAGAGCCGACTGACTAACATGCGACTGTCTGCCTTCCGAGTGACTTTGCCGACTCAGTGCACCGACTCACTCCATCGACTCCGTCACACAGCTCCGTTCATATCAGAGCAGAACCCGGAAGTACTCGCGGTGGCTCCACAGATAGTAACACGAAACTACTATCGATAACTCTGGTGCTGCCACTCACGGACAGCGAAGGTGAGCAAGGATAGTGGTGCCAGAAGACATTAACACAACTTCCCCCCCCCCCCCCCCACCCAAGAAAGAATATTCTTGCTGTTTCTGAAATGCAGGAAGGACAGGTCACAATCGTGAGCCACGCACGGCTCAATCTTGCAATATTTTAAACGATTGAGCACTTTTTATTTGTCGCAAGTAGTACTCGTATATCGAGGTACAATCCAGTACGCTTTGTTTACATTTGATCTACGAGTTATCAATGACGTCACAGGCTACGCTTTCCTTATTAGCATCATCATCTCTCTTATCAGCGATTTCATCATTCTTATCAGTGACATCATCTAACGACAACCCCTTTCCCTTCCCATCGACCCCTCCCCTCTCCAGCTAATTACAATCTAGTATTTCAGGAACCACAGAAATGAAACAGCTAATCAGAATCCAAGGTGGCTAAACTAAACCACTTATAGTAGTGGAAAATTAAAAAAAAATCCACGATGGCAGAGCTAGCCTAGTTGTGCTTTGTACATCACACTAATATGCCTGAGAACCATTTCACTCACATCTGGTCGATGACGGCCCTGGTTTATGCCTACAGAATTCATGGGCAAAGTGGAACTCTTGTGCTTTAGTTCTTCGAATAAGAATTAACAGAAATTCTTCATTTGTATTGTCTAGTAATGCCTAAACTTCACATTATTTTAATGGAATAGCTCAGTGTTTGCTTTTGTCTCTCCTAGTTATGACAATTTCATACTGTTTTATTAAAGTTTTTTTGGATAGAGGCTCTATGTAAGCTCTCATTTCAAACATCAGGTGAAAATGTCTCCATATTGAATTATTAAATTTGCTACTTTACTTACATTTAAGTTTCATGTGTTTAAAAGGAGAAAAGTAAACATAAACGTTTTGATAAATAAAACCTTACCTGGATGTTGTGTTATGTTTTTGTGACTTGGTATTTTGCTCGCTATGGTATTTCACAAAGTAAACGAGTCTTTCCTTATGTCCATTTGGTGTAGTTTTAATGACATACAGCTTAATGTTTACCTTATAATTTAATTCTATAACTGGATAATATACTTCTTTTGCTGTCAGTAATTTGAAAAACATAAGGAAAGTAACTTCTTGAATTCCAATAGATAGCTATTTTTTTCTGTAAAGTATCTCCCGTTTGGCTTTGACAACTAACTCTGTTCTTTCATACAATTCTTCTGTCCGAGAGTATTCATGGAATTTAATTTTGCGTTTATTTCCTGCATTTCTCAATTGTTAAAATATTCAATACCTTCTTGGGTGTAAGTTAGAAGGTCTTCTCCATTACATTTTTTTGGAATTTCTATATAAATTCTTAAGTTAAAAATTTTAACAAACAATTGCTCATTATGTGTAGGCGTTCCGTCGGTTTTAAATTCTGCAACTTCCTATTCTGTTGCTAGATGCACACTGTTTATACACCACATTTAGATACTATGTAACCAGTCTTTTGAGACAGATATTGAGATTTAAAAACGGGTATTTCATCTAACAGTTAATACAGTATGGCCTCGAAACCGTCTAGTTCTGTGAGTTCTGCAACACATGGCCGTATTTACAACAAATACTGATATCTTTATTCCTCAGTCGTCAGATTTTACCACACAATATGTTCGAAATAACACTTAAACCTTGCTTCCAAATCTGGAATGGCTTCTTTTTCTTCTTCCAATTGCAGTTTATATTCTTCCACTGTGACAAATGTTTTCGTGATACACTCCAGCTTAGGTTTTTTGACTGTCATCCCTTCCATTTCCAGTTTAGTTTTATGCGCACTCAACACATTACCTACACTTAAAGGTGTAATTTCTTTACTTGGGAATAGTTTTTATCTGTGCGATACAATTACTCTTGTTCTTCAGACTTATAGAACAACATTATTCGTGGAAACGAGTTCTAATTCGGCAGTATCTATGTCTGACAGTATTGTGGGAAACAGTGTAATACTTATATCATCTTTGCAATACTTATCTCATCTTTGTTGGATTCTGTGTTAACAATTTCCATGTAGCTTGCATGAAAATCGAAAGAGCACACCTAAAATATTTTTTCTATCTTGGCTGTTGGAAAGTTAACTTGCACACTAGTCAACTTCTACGTATTATTGAATCGGTAGAAAAATTACAGAACTCAGTTAAATACAACACAGCCATTGTTCTGTAAGCTGTCCAGTAATTTACGCCACATAGAATCATCTGACACAGAGTACAGTGTAGCAAATTGCAGATACTCTTTGTTGGCATTTAATACACTTAAGCTAAAACACATCATTCATTTTGTAGTTGTATACTGTAACTACCAATCTGTTACTACCGAGTTCCTTAGCCGAGAAAGACACGAAAGTTTCTCATGGTCATGTCTCAGGGCACTTAATAAAATTCATAAGATGGTTGCCAATAACTTTATCCACGGCTCAGCTGGTGATCTGACACACAAATTATAGCACTGTACCGAGGGAGGTGGTGCAGTGGTTAATACACTGGCCTCGCATTCGGGAGGACAACGGTTCAAATTCTCGTCCTGCCAGCCAAATTGAGGTTTTCCGTGATTTGCTGTAGACAAATACCGGGATGGCTCCTTTAAATGGGACACGAACGATTTCCTTCCCTATCCTTCACAAAATCTGAGCTTCTGCACCGTCTCTAACGACTTCGATACCAACGGAACGTTAAACCTAATCTTCCTTCCCAGTGTTGCACTGTAGCCGCATCATGTGGATGTGTGTTTGTTGTGCTCTACATTTCACGATGTTTTCGTGAGATAAACTAAAGCTGCAGTGTTCATTTTTGACACGATAGTGTATATTTATGTATATAAGTCGGCTCCCAATATTTCCTTTGTCTCCAAGTATAATCAGGTAAATTAGGCGAAATTTAAACGTGATTTTCATGTTGAATGTATTAAAACTTGTACGGGTGTCGTGATATACTGTGCAGCATTATAGTCAGTTGCAAACATACATTTTGCTTTTCAGGAATGTGATCTGATAGAAACCCCCAAAGAGATTCTGATCATATGTACAGAATATAGGCGGTAAGGCACAGTCAATACCTCCACTGCGTGAGAACAATATGATGTCACTGGTGACAGTGCCACTAAAGCAGAGCTACTAAACGTAGTTTTCCGGAACTACTTCACCAAAGAAGATGAAGTAAATATTCCAGAACTCGAATCTAAAACAACTGCCAACATGAGTAACTTAGAAGTAGAAATCCTTAGTGAAGAGAAGCAGCTTGAATCGTTTAATAAAGGCATGGTCTGTGGTTCGGATTGTACACTACTGACCATTAAAATTGCTACACCAAGAAGAAATGCAGCTGATAAACGGTTATTCATTGGACAAATGTATTATACTAGAACTGACATGTGATTACATTTTCACACAATTTGGGTGCATAGATACTGAGAAATCAGTACCAAGACCAACCACCTCTGGCATTGAGTCAAACAGAGCTTGGATGGCGTGTACAGGTATAGCTGCCCATGCAGCTTCAACACGATACCACAGTTCATCAAGAGTAGTGACTGGCGTATTGTGACGAGCCAGTTGCTCGGCCAACAGTGACCAGACGTTTTCAATTAGTGAGAGATCTGGAGAATGTGCTGACCATGGCAGCAGTCGAATATTTTATGTATCCAGAAAGGCCCGTACAGAACCTGCAACATGCGGTCGTGCATTATCCTGCTGAAATGTAGGGTTTCGCAGGGATCGAATGAAGGATAGAGCCACGGGTCGTAACACATCTGAAATGTAACGTCCACTGTTCAAAGTGCCGTCAATGCCAACAAGAGGTGACCGAGACGTGTAACCAAAGGCACCCCATACCAGCACGCCGGGTGATACGCCAGTATGGCGATGACGAATACACGCTTTCAATGTGCGTTCACCGCTATGTCGCCAAACACGGATGCGACCATCATAATGCTGTAAACAGAACCTGGATTCATCCGCAAAAATGACGTTTTGCCATTCGTGCGCCCAGGTTCGTCGTTGAGTACACGATCGCAGGCGCTCCTGTCTGTGATACAGCTTCAAGGGTAACCGCAGCCATGGTCTCCGAGCTGATAGTCCATGGTGCTACAAACGTCGTCGAACTGTTCGTGCAGATGGTTGTTGTCTTGCAAACGTCCCCATCTGTTGACTCAGGGATCGAGACGTGGCTGCACGATCCGTTACAGCCATGCGGGTAAGATGCCTGTCATCTCGACTGCTAGTGATACGAGACTGTTGGGATCCAGCACGGCGTTCCGTATTACCCTCCTGAACCCAGCGATTCCATATTCTGCTAACAGTCATTGGATCTCGACCAACGCGAGCAACAATGTCGCGATACGATAAACCGCAGTCGGTGTGTGTTTGTGTGTGGTTTGAGGTTTTCGGGCGCTAAACAGCGTGGTCATCAGCGCCCAAACGCATAGAAACAGGAACACATGCGGTGAAGGGACGAAGACGGACAGTGAACAAGGAGAACGGCTAAAAGACACAGATCTGACGCAGTTCTAAATCCTCACATACAGAGGCAAAACAAGAGGAGAAGAAACGAGCTAAAAAAGGAAAGGAAACATAAGGAAAAGAGAACAGAAATCGAAGTGAAACAAATAGGTAATCGTGATTGGCGGACCTCTTACCTAAAACCTGGGTGAGCCCGTCACCCAGCAGCACATTAAAATCCTCTGCCTAAAATACGAGGTAACAAATTGGACAGGACACAAAACCGTAAGACCTTAACCACAGTCGTTGCATCGTCTTGAAAAATAGAGGGCAAATCCGGTGGCAAGGAAACCACCGCCCTCTGGTCAGAGAATAAAGGACAGTCAAGTAAAATGTGGTGGACAGTAATCTGGACGCCACAAGCACTGCAGATTGGGTGGTCCTCCCGCCGGAGTAAAAAACCATGTGTTAAAGGACTGTGCCCGATGCGGAGGCGAGTGAGGAGAACCTCATCCCGCCTGTATGACTGGTAGGACGTACGCCATGGCCGAGTGGTGGCCTTGACCAGACGCAGGTTATTTTCACCGACTGCCAGCCACTCCTCTTCCCACTGAAGTATAACACGAAAACGCAAAAGGGAGGTAACAGCATGGAGGGAGACGGCACATTCAACAACGTGAGGGAGGGAACATGCATCTTTGGCAGCTACATCCGCCAGTTCGTTTCCCCTAATACCCACGTGCCCCGGCACACAGCAGAAAGAAACGTCCTTCCCCTGCCGTTGCAGGTGGAGTAGGGCATCATGGATGTTCTGGACGACCGTATCCGCTGGGTTCAAGTGTTGCATGGTCTGAAGGGCACTCAGGGAGTCAGAACTGATAAGAAACATAAGACTGGGAACACATCTCATCTGCTCCAATGCCCGCAAGATCGCAAACAATTCGGCATCAAAGATGGTAAACGCCGCAGGAAGCCGTAACTTGACGACTCGATCAGGGAAAACAACAGCACAACCAACAGAGTTCCCCGGTTTAGAGCCATCCGTAAATACTGGTACATGGTCGGGATGCTGGTTTAAAATATCGTAAAATAAGGAGGTGAAAACAAACGCAGGAGTGCAGCTTCTCCAGTACTCTAAGTCTAAAAGGACGCTGGGCCTCTGTAGCAACCAGGGAGGCAGGCGGGTAAAACCCTGGAGTTGGGGTGCCACACGCTCCACACCTAGGGGCTCTAGCAAATGCTTGGCACGAATCCCAAATGGTCTCGTTGCCCTGGGACGACTGGAAAAGAGACGTTCCATAGGCGGTCGGGCAACAGTAGGGTACGCAGGGGAGGTAGGACAGGCAAGGAATTGACACACCCGTCGCACCATGAGGAGTTTCCGCCGGATGGCGAGCGGCGGTTCCCCTGCCTCAGCACACAGGCTGGGGATGGGACTGGTATGGAAGGCACCAGTGGCCAGCCTGATGCCCTCATGGTGTACTGCGTCAAGAATCGTCAGATACGAAGGCCTCGATGACTCATACACGGTGCATCCATAGTCAAGACGCGACCGGACGAAAGCCCTATAAAACTGCAGCAGACGCGCCCGATCTGCTCCCCAGGACCGATGGCTCAGACACTTCAAAATATTCAGTGCTTTCAGGGCCCGCACCTTGAGGTCTTTAAGGTGCGGCAACCACGACAGCTTGGAATCAAAAGTGAGGCCCAGGAACCTCACAGTGTCTCTAAAAGGAAGAATGGTGTCCCTCAGACGCAATTCAGAGGAGGTAAAAGCACGTCGAGAACGATTAAAATGAACACACACACACATTTGTCTGCAGAAAAGGTAAAACCCGTCTTCGCAGTCCATGCCTGTAATCGCTTTATCGTAAGCTGCAGCTGCCGACTAGAAGTGACAAGACTGGAGGAAGAACAGAAAACAGCAAAATCGTCCACAAACAAGGAGCACTGGGCCGGACTCCTGATAGTGGACGTGATACTGTTAATGGCGATGGCAAAGAGAGTGACACTTAAAACGCTTCCCTGAGGAATACCATTCTCCTGCACATACAAATCAGATAGCACATTACCAACCTGATATCGAAAGAGGTGGCGGGAAAGAAAGGACCGAATGAAGGTGGGGAGATGGCCACGAAAGCCCCCACTGATGGAGTTGATTGAGCATAAGGCGGCGCCAAGTAGTGTCATACGCCTTATTAATGTCGAAGAATACACCTAGACAATGCTGGTTACATAGGAAGGCCTGCTGGATGGCCGCCCCAAGCAGGGTCAAGTTGTCTATAGTTGAACGACATCTCCGAAAGCCACACTGAGAGTGGCTAAGGAGCTGCCTGGTCTCGAGCAGCCAAACCAGGCGACGGTTGACCATGCGTTCCAATGTCTTCCCGACACAGCTCCGATAACTACTGGGATGCATTCGGTCCTTTCCCGGTTTGAGGAGGGGAATCAAAATCGCCTCCCTCCACGAGTCAGGGAACGTGCCGGATGACCATATCACATTAAAACAATTCAGGAGAACTTCCTCAGATGACAGCAACAAGTGTTGCAGCATGCTGTACAGGATTTGATCATCACCTGGCGCAGTATCATGAGCCACAGACAGCGCCGAATCCAGTTCCCACATTGTGAAGGGGCAGTTGTACGGTTCAGAATTTGGAGACCAGAAGTCCAAGTGACCCCTCTCGATGGTAGTGCGGTAGCGGCAGAAATCTGGATCACAGTTAATAGTGGCAGTAGATTCCGCAAAATGCATGGCCAGTGTCTGGGAAATATCTCTCGGCTCCGTGAGGAGACATCCCTGATGCAGCAATGCCGTGACAGGTAGTTTGCTGCGTTTCCCGGAAATCCTCCTGATGGCTTCCCATACTTTCGTAGAACTAGTGGAGCGGGAGATGGAGTTCAAGAACGATTTCCATGACCGTATTTTGCTCTCTTTAATCACTCGCCGCCCTTTGGCCCTTGCCACCCGAAAGGCCGCAAGAGGGACGGCACTTGAAGCGGCGCAGAGCTGCACGGCGGACTCGGATGGCTGAGCGGCACTCAGTGGTCCACCAAGGGACAGGACGCCTCTTGGGATGACTGGAAGACCGTGGGATCGACAATTCAGCAGCATGGGAGATCACGGCTGTAACATGGTCGACCCATTCCTGGACGCTGGCACGGTGTTCCAAAACAGCTTAATTGCTGAAAAGTGTCCAGTCAGCTCTGCAGAGGTAATGCCACAGCCTCATCCGGGAGGCGAATCCACAGGGGGAAGTGGTCACTAGAATGGAGGTCAGCGGCAACCTCCCACAGAGCAGAATCCGCGAGTGCTGGAGAGCAAAAGGAAAGGTCAATAGCTGACGACGACCCAGAAGCAGTACAGAAATGAGTGGGAGCACCAGAGTTGAGGATGCACAGTTCTTCGGACGCGATGAGGCTTCCAGAATGCGACCCCTGGGGCAAGTAGTCGTAGAGCCCCATAAGACATTATGGGCATTGAAGTCCCCCAGAAGGAGAAATGGGCGGGGGAGTTGGCTAATAAGGTCTGTGAGAGCCTCAGAGTCTATTGCATCCTGAGGAGGTAAGTAAACGGAACAGATTGTGAGCCTCCGCCCCACAAGAAGGTCAACTGCAACTGCTTGCAAGTCCGTAACGAGAAGGAGCTCAGATGAGTGGTGCATGTCACGGACAAAAACCGCAACACCACCTTTTGCCCTTTCCCCCATCAAATCATCTTTTCGATACACGGTATAGCCCCGTAAAGAAGGAGCATCAGCGGCCCTAAAATGTGTCTCTTGGAGACATAAGCACAAGGGGCGCTCTCGTACAAGCAGTTGCAATTCGGCCACATGCGTCCTGAACCCATTCAGGTTCCACTGTAAAATGGGAGCCAGTGATCAGGGTGGCTGAATTTTCACCCTGCCTCTGTGCTTTGGAGGAGAGCCCATACTGGCCGGAGATTTATTCCTGGGGCGAGAATATCGCCCCCGGTCGACATCAATATCCATCACCTCCGATGGCGACCCCAGGGAGATGTCAGACAGAACGATGGCATCGTCATCGGACTGACCCTGACTAGTCTCCTCAGGTGGCAAAACCTTCACCTTCGGCGTCTTCGTCTTGGGGGGCTTAGAATGCAGAACCTTGTCAACAGTTGGAGCTTTACTCGCCTGGGCAATAGGCGCCATATGGGGAGGGGCAGGAAGAACACCAATGTCAGCAACCACAGCCTTGTCCGACGTTGTGGGGAGAGCTGCAGGTTGCAAAACAACCGCAGCAGCACACGTGCACTGGCAAACGCAGGTATTAGTCCTGATACTAGCAACTTCCGTTTGTGTAGCAACAGTGGCCAACTGTATCGGTTGCTGCAGAGCGGAAGCGAAAGATGTTGTAAACACAGGAGGCTGCATGGCCTTAAAGATCTTCTTGGCCTCACCATAGGGGATGCGCTTAGATGTTTTGATCTCCTGTATCTTCCGTTCCTCAGATGGGGCAGACCCGGCTCCAGACAAGGTGACTCCCAGAGCAATTCACGCACTTCACAGGCGATGAACAATCGGCTCCTTCATGGGTAGGCTGACCACATTTACCACAAGTGGCTATCCCATTGCACCCCAACGTAGTATGCCCAAAGCGCTGACATTTAAAACAGCGCATTGGGTTGGGGAAACACGGCCGTACTGGCAAACGTAAGAAACCTGCTTTAACATGCTCTGGGAGTCTCGGGCAATTGAACGTGAGAATAAACGAGTCGGATTTGACTAGGTTCCCATCGACTCGTTTCATAACATGCTGCACGTCGACAATACCTTCGTCAGCCCACTCAGATTTCAACTCGTCCTTGGGGATATCCACCAAGTCCCTTCATGTCACAACATCCTTACTATAGTTCAAAGTGGAGTGGAGCTTGGTCTCGAAAGCGTACTCTCCGAGACAGGTTGCTTTCGGAAGAGAAGTGACTTGACGGGAACTAGAAGTTTCAACTAACAGAGTCCCATTGCGCAGTCGCTTCACAGATTTCAGTGTTCCTGCAATTCCCTCAAGACCCTTGTGGATGTAGAAGGGAGAAACTCTCTCAAAGCTACCTTCCTTCCGTTTGACAATCAAAAACACAGTCTGGTTATCAGCATGTGCTCTGTTACGGCAGTCTGATAAATCTCTAGTAACACCAGGCGCTGGAGGCCTCGCAGCACGAAGTCGCTTTTTCGATGGGGTGTGTTTTCCTACCAGTGGCCCACCCAATCTACTGGTAGGGGGAAATGTAGAGGTCGAAGGGTCCATTGTGGTCCCACGAGCAGCTAGGGAACTAAAGGTCCGCTCAGACAGAGCCCCGCGTGCCTGAGTAAGCCTTATACAACTGGGGTGCGGCAGGTGCCCCAGAGGTTGCCCGCTTGCGACTGTTCCACCCCAACAGCCATGCATCTTATAGGCGCGCAGCACACCGTAAGATTGAGGGGTTTTTATAGAGGTTTACCTTCCTCGCAATCCAGACGGTCAAGCCAAGATTACCATCCCCCGCAGCACACAACATTCCACCGCCGCGCCATGCGGTGGTCGCTGAAGCATGTCCGGGAGTTACGGTGACAGGAGGCTGGCGGCGCTGACCAGTCCCCAGCTCAGGACCCCGGGGTCGCCAAGCCCGTACTCAGCAAATGAATGCTGAGCCCCTGGGGGGAAACCGCAGTCGGGATAGGCTACAATCCGACCTTTATCAAAGTCGGATACGTGATGGTACGCATTTGTCCTCCTTACACGAGGCATCACAACAACGTTTCACCAGGCAATGCCGGTCAACTGCTGTTTGTGTATGAGAAATCGGTTGGAAACTTTCCTCATGTCAGCACGTTGTAGGTGTCCCACCGGCGCCAGCCTTGTGTGAATGCTCTGAAAAAAAGCTAATCATTTGCATATCACAGTATCTTCTTCCTGTCGGTTAAATTTCGCGTCTGTAGCACGTCATCTTCGTGGTGTAGCAATTTTAACGGCCAGTAGTGTATATCACTCAGGTTTCATTCAGAGTATGCTGATACAAAAGCTCCACACAGGTGCTCGCTCATGGAAAGACCCGTACCTAACGACTGGAAAGTTGCACAAAAAGTCACAACAATACCTAACAAAGGAAACAAAAGTAATCCACTGAATTACAGACCCATATTACTAACTTAGAATTTCACTGGGAGTATGAATTACTGTGTTCTAACATTAAGGCATACCTGGAAAAAAACGGTTATTGACAAATATCACGGTTTCAGAAAATATCGTTCCTGTGCAACGCAACTAGCTCAAAGAGTGATGAGTGCAATCTGATTCCGTAGTTTTAGATTTCCACAAGGTTTTCGATGCCTTTTCTCACAAGCGACTTCTAATCAAACTGCATTGCTATGGAGTATTGCCTCAGTTGTGCGACTGGATCCGTGAGTTCCTGGCTGAAAGGTCACAGTTCGTAGTAATTGACGGAAAACCATAATATAAAACAGAAGTAACATCTGGTGTTCCCCAAGAAAGTATTATAGGCCTCTGCTGTTCCTGATCTACATAAACAATTTAGGGGACAATATAACCAGCCCTCTTAGATTGTTTGCAGATGATGCTGTCGTTTCCCGTCTTGTAAAGTCATCAAATGATCAAAACCAGTTCCAAATGATCTCTACAAGATATAATCTGTATGGTGAGAAAAGTGGCAGTTGATTCTATATGATGAAAAGTGTGAAGTCATTTACGTGATAGTAAAAGAAATCAGGAAAATTTCGGTTACTGGATAAATCACACAAATCTAAAGGCCGTAAATTTTTAGGGACTGTAATGAAGAATAATATCAGATGTGGCTGACCAAGGGCATAGAAAAAGTTCAAAGAAAGCCATCTCGTTCCCAAATATCGCGAACTAGTGGAGAGAATGAATGGCTCGGACACGATACGTGAATTGGGACGGCAATCGTTAAAACAAAGGTGTGTTTCGTTGCGGCAGGATCTTTTCGTGTAATTTCATTCACCAACTTTCTCCTCCGATTTCGAAATATTCTGTTGGCGCCTACCTACATAGCGAAAAACGATCGTTAAAATAAGAGAAATCAGAGCTCGCATACAAAGATTTAAGTGCTTTTTTTCCAGCGCATCATTCGACAGTGGAAGGGCAAAGAAATAGCTTGAAGTTAGCTTGATGAACCCTCCACCAGGCACTTTAGTTTCAATTTCAGAATAATCATGCAGATGTAGATTTAGGTAGTGTGTCGTATTGTGTCGCAACTGTGCATCTCAAAAAATTTGGCCGCAATACCGTCGATCACAGCTAACAGTACCCGACTTTAGTTATACACACATTTATATGTGAAAAAGGTTAATTAATGAGTAGTTTCGGACGCTTGCACAGATTCTGGTGAATTTAGATTGGTTTTCATAACCTTTTTCGTATTAAATCGGTGTTTGTGGTTTACAGTTTCCGTAAATTAATAACATATTGTGCGACATTAATTCGATCTTTTCACAGGAGGAAATATTGTCTTCATTTATCGTGAATTAACGCTACTGTAAAACGTCTCTTAGTGACCATAACCTGAAAAACGTTTCTCTGTTTGCTGTTCACGGGAAGGAGACGAGTAGGTTGCTGTTCGTAAGCAGCTGCAAATCGTACTGGCTGATGACGATTAGAAACTCTGCGAATGGATTTGATGGAAGGGTCTCCAGCTGTCGTGCACCAGCAATCACGCTATTTTCTCAACCAGACGTATGATCGGAAGCGGTGCCATCTCACAAATAATCAGTATCTGCAAGATATCTTACTCGTGCTCAGGGGAGAGAACAGTTCTCTGATGCTGAGGAGAAGAGTTTGATTTTGTGTGATATTGTCCATTCCTACGTTTTATTTTTCCCCAGGAACGTCTTTGATTGCTGAGGGGTACACTGATTTGACACTTCTCTGCTGTGGACCCATCTGGAACCTGTATACAGGGTGGTGAGACAGTCTGAAAAATCATATAAAGGTGTCTGAGGGCAGGTTGTGATGAGAAATAAATCAATTCGATACGTTGCACCGTTTCCGAGTTAACTAAGTAAAAGTTAGCCCATCAGGCCGTTGCTCGCGCAATATCAAGCGGTCCGCCGGATACAAAAAAAAAAAAAAAACTAAATTATCCTAAGGACAAACACACACACACAAGGGAGGACTCGAACCTCCACCGGGACCAGCCGTACAGTCCATCACTGCAGCGCCTTACACCGCTTGGCTAATCGCCAGATATAATTGGTATCATTTGTTCTCATAGCGCGGCTAATGGCACACGAGACTGCTCAGCCTTTGGCTCGGTTTCGATCTTGACTACGGTCTCATGTCAAATTTTTGTATCATTCTTGTTTGGTTTTAGAAAACCAACGTAGAACACGTTTAGCGACATCGTCTATGGAGGGCCGCTTGAATTTGACGCCTGCGACATCGCGATTCACTAACTCCAATGCTAATTAATTCGGAAACGGCGCGTTGTAACGAAATTTTTCTTAACAGTTATTTCACAGCACAGCCAACCGTGCAACTCCCTTTCAAGCTTACCAGGTTGTTCCTGACCACTACTCTGTACAAGCTGCAAATCAGTTCGTTGTTGTATACTTATTGCAGGAGACAGACATGTTGCTCAAGCCAAGGCGGAAATCACTTCTCTTATGCTTAGGAACCTCCCCCATGAACCATGGACCTTGCCGTTGGAGGGGAGGTTTGCGTGCCTCAGTGATACAGATAGCCCTATCACAGGTGAAACCACAACGGAGGGGTGTCTGTTGAGAGGCCAGACAAATGTGTGGTTCCTGAAGAGGGGCAGCAGCCTTTTCAGTAGTTGCAGAGGCAACAGTCTGGATGATTGACTGATCTGGCCTTGTAACACTAAACAAAACGGTCTTGCTGTGATGGTAATGTGAACCGCTGAAAGCAGGAGGAAACAAAAGCCGTAATTTTTCCCGAAGGTGTGAAGCTTTAATGTATAGGTAAATGATGACGGGACCCTCTTGGGTAAAATATTCCGGAGATAAAATAGTCCCACATTTGGTGCTCCGGGCAGGGATTAATCAGGAGGACGTCGTTATCAGGAGAAAGAAAAGTGGAGTTCTACGGATCAGAGTGTGGAATGTCAGGTACTTTAATCGGGCAGGTAGGTTAGAAAATTTATAAAGGGAAATGGATAGGTTAGAGATAGATATAGTTGAAATTAGTGAAGTTCGGTGCCAGGATTAGCAAGACTTCTGGTCAGGTGAATACAGGGTTATAAATACAAAATAAAATAGGGGTAATTCAGAAGTAGGCTTAATAATGAATAAAAAAATAGGAACACGGGTAAGCTACTACGAACAGCATAGTGAACGCATCACTGTAGCCAAGATAGACACGAAACCCACGCTTACTAAGGTAGTACAAGTTTACATGCCATCTAGCTCCGCAGATGACGAAGAGATTGAAGAAATGTACGATGAGATAACAGAAATAAATCAGATACGGAAGGGAGACGAAAATTTGGGGGACTGGAATTCGATAGTAGGAAAGGGAAGAGGAGGAAAAGTAGTGGATGAGTATGGAAGGAGGGTAAGGAATGAAAGAGAAACCAGGTTTTAAGTTGTGAGACATTTCCAGGGGCAAATGTGGACTCTGACCAGAACCTGTTGGTTATGAGCTGTAGATTTAAGAAACTGCAAAAAGGCGGGAGTTTGAGGAGATGGGACCTGGATAAACTAAAGGAACCAGAGATTGTAGAGTTGCAGAGAGAGCATTAGGGAACAATTGCCAGTTACGGGGGAAAGAGATACAGTAGAAGAAGGGAGAGATGAAATAGTGAAGGCAGCAGAGGATCAAGTGTGTAAAATGACGAGGGCTAGTAGAAATCCTGTGGTAACAGAAGAGATATTGAATTTAACTGATGAAGGGACAAAATATAAAAATGCAGAAAATGAAACAGGCAAAAAGGAGTACAAACGTCTCAAAAATGAGATCGACAGGAAGTGCAAAATGGCTAAGCAGGGATGGCCAGAGGAGAAATGTAAGGATGTAGAGGCATATATCACTAGGGGTAAGATAGATACAGCCTACAGGAAAATTAAAGAGACCTTTGGAGAAAAGAGAGCTACTTGTATGAATATCAAGAGCTCAGATGGGAAACCAGTTCTAAGCAAAGAAGGGAAAGCAGAAATCTGGAAGGAGTATATAGAGGGTTTATACAAGGGTGATGCACTTGAGGGAAGTACTGTGGAAATGGAAGAGGATGTAGATGAAGAGTTTGACAGAGCACTGAAAAACCTAAGTCTAAACAAGGCCCCAGAACTAGACAACATTCCATTAGAGCTACTGATAGCCTTGGGAGAGCCAGCCATGACAGAACTCTTCCATCTGGTGAGCAAGATGTATTAGACAGTCGAAATTCCTTCAGACTTCAAGAAGAATATAATAATTCCAATCCCAAAGAAAGCAGGTGTTGACAGGTGTGAAAATTACCGAACTATCAGTTTAATAAGTCACAGCTATAAAATACTAACACGAATTCTTTACAGAGGAATATAGAAGCTGGTAGAACCCGACCTCGGGGAAAATCAGTTTGGATTCCGTAGAAATTTTGGAACACGTGAGGCTATACTGACCTTACGACTTATCCTAGAAGATAGATTAAGGAAAGGCAAACCTACGTTTCTAGCATTTGTAGACTTAGAGAAACCTATGGACATTGTTGACTGGAATACTCTCTTTCAAATTCTGAAGGTGGCAGGGGTAAAATACAGCGAGCGAACGGCTATTTACAATTTGTACAGAAACCAGATGGCAGTTATAAGAGTCGAGGGGTATGAAAGAGAAGTAGTGGTTCGGATGGGAGTGAGACGGGGCTGTAGCCTATCCCCGATGTTGTTCAATCTGTATATTGAGCAAGCAGTAAAGGAAACAAAAGAAAAATTTAGAGTAAGATTTAAAATCCATAGAGAAGAAATAAAAACTTTGAGGTTTGGCGATGGCATCGTAATTCTGTCAGAAACGGCAGACCTGGAAGAGTGGTTGAATGGAAAGGGTAGTGTCTTAAAAGGAGGATATAATATGAACATCAACAAAACCAAAACGAGAATAATGGAATGTTGTCGAATTAAATCAGGTGATGCTGAGAGAACTAGAGTAAGAAATGAGACACTTGAAGTAGTAGATGAGTTTTGCTATTTGGGGAACAAAATAACTGATGACGGTCAAAGTAGAGAGAATATTAAATGTAGACTAACAATTTATGAAGAAGAGAAATTTGTTAACATCGAGTATAGAATTAAATGTCAGGAAGTCTTTTCTGAAAGTATTTGTATGGAGTGTAGCCCTCTATGGAAGTGAAACGTGCACGATAAATAATTTAGACAAGAAGAGAATAGAAGCTTTCGAAATGTGGTGCTACAGAAGAATGCTGGAGATAAGATGGGTCGATCACTTAACTAATGAGGAGGTAGTTAATAGAATTGGGGAGAAGAGTAACTTGACTAGAAGAAGGGATCGGTTGGTAGGACATGTTCTCTCGCAGCAAGGGATCGCCAGTTTATTATTGGAGCGCAGCACGGAGGGTAAAAATCGTAGTGGGAGCTCAAGAGATGAATACACTAAGCAGTTTCAGAAGGATGTAGGTTGCAGTAGGTTCTTGGAGATGCAGAAGCTTGCACAGCATAGAGTAGCATGGAGAGCTGCATCAAACCAGTCTCTGGACTGAAGACCACAGCAACAACATTGTTTAGGAACAACGATTTTGCTAAAGGCTGCTCATTGCTACGTACATTTTTTTATGTTTGACGTCCTCTTTGAATGTCAAGGATGCTGTGTCACAGGCAATCGATTTGTTCCTAATGACCTAGCGTTTTGGATGCTGGATAGCTTTCAGGGTAGTGTGATTGCTTCTGGCGGTTTCATTCCAGAGTGGACAAAGCCCTGCTATGAGTTCGAAAGAACTTACTCAAAATATTTAATTGAATGTTGCTACCAACACAGCATTGGTTCTACTGTTATATCACTGGAGAAAACGCTGAATAGAGTATTCACAGTTATTCCACCTGTCGCGTGTAAAAGTGAAGGAGTTGGTGATAACAGTAAGAGAATACGCGTAGTTATTTCACCTGTCGCGTGTCTACGTGAAGGAGCTGGAGAAAGTGAAGTGGATTAAATAATTGTTGATGGAATAATGTGTTTATAATACTGAGGAAAAGGGCTACCTCTCACTTCGTGCACTCTGAATGAAAATGTGTAGGGACAAAACCGTAACAGTGACTGCAGAGTTAAGTATATGGTTGTTGGAACAGTTGTGGAATGACCGACACCTTCGAGGTTTCCCATATGATGCTAATGAGTGAAATGGCTCTTGTAGTTGAATACTGAAAGAAATGTAATTTTGCTGAATAATGAAAGTAATGTAATGTTTTCATAATAAAATTTACATAAGGGATCGGAATGAATATTGTTGTTGGACAATGAAAGAATTCTAAAGATTTTATAATGAAACTAATATCTTCAGTATTTTTTATTTTTTGCTTCTGTAATATATTATGTAAAGAAGTATGTAGTCATTGATACATCATTGTGACGAGAGCTTCCTGTTATCACTGACTGTTGCAAACAGCATAAAAGCTGGGCAAGCTTAAGAACACATACAGCATGCAAAGTTTACCTGAGGAAAGCAGTTATCAAAAAAGCAACTGATGAGTTTCATCAAGCTAGTTTGGTTGAACTGATTGCATATTCCAGATACAATTCACGGTATGAATATTTATTAATAACAGTTGATGTGTGCTTTAAAACCCACGCATTGCTGCTCTAAAGACTGTATCTGGTGCTGAGGCTGCACAGTGATTTAGAATAAGGTACAGAAAAAGTAATGTGACTCCAATTCACTTACAAACATAGGAAACTAATTTTACTATACCCATTTCATGAAGCTAATGGAGAAACATAAAGTAAATCATCGTTTTCCATCTTGAAAGCTACGGTTGTGGAACAGATCAGTAGAACTCTTAAAGCATAGACGTTTAGACTGCAAAAGATTCTTTCATATGAATAGATATGGTCCAAGATCTAGTAAGTTGTGGAGCAGTTCAGTAGAACTCTTAAAGCAAAGATGTTCAAACTGCAAAAGGTTCTCTCATATGAATTGCTATTGCACAAAATCTAGTAAGTCAGTACAAACAAAAACATAGAACAATTATGCGAGACCTGTAAAGGTGAATGATTAGTATTTTTGTCTATTACATAGTATGTTCAATATGGTAAACATACAAAAAGGAAATTAAAAATCAGCGACTATGAGATATTCAACAGTCAAGCAATTTATGAGCTCAACACAATAAAGTACCTTGTGGAAAATTACGTATCATAGTCTACAGCATAAGGTTTCTAAAGCACGGAACTACAGAAAACCAGAGATGCATACACATACCTAGCTGAAAAATTCATGAAAATAAATAAAGCTTTCATAGAGTGGCTGAGTTTTGATAAAACACACTGTTCCCTCCTAGATTAATCTGTAAGTGTTCATTTAAGGAGTGAGCTATATATGGAGGCCAGTTTGTTAAGTTTTGATATAACATGAACAATTTGTTACAGTTTCACGGTAATACAGGGAAGTATTGAGCACACTGGATTGATGACCAGTTAGGGGGGACGCTGGTTATTCTGTAAACTGATCATCATTATTCACTGACCATAAGTTTCCACTGACCATTCTCCACTGACTGACATTTTCTATTGACCGTTACTGCAGTGACCATCATTTACCATTGACCACTGTTGCCCACTGATCATTATTCTCCAGTGACCGTCATTCTCAACTGACTGTCATTCTCCATTGACCATGAATCTCCACTGGCCACCATTCTGGGCTGACCATCATTCTTCACCGACTGTCACTCACTCTAGTGCCCATCGTTCTCCCCACTGACCCTCGTTCTCATCACTGACCACCATACTCCACTGAACACCATTATTCAATGGTATCTACTCAGCTGAATATCACTGAAGTGAATGTTACAGAAATAATGCACCCTGAGAACATTTTTACTCTTCATTTTAACATTCAGATGATTTAATACAGATGTATGCATATGCATTTTTACAGAAAGTTTTTTGACTTTCACAGAAATAATAGCTGTCTTTGTTCTTAGCACTTTCTGACGTAATGGTTATGTAATTTTGTATTCAGCACCTCCCAACTAGGTACCAGAAGCTTATAATGGCATTCCAATTGTCTGCCACGTCTTAATTTTTCCTTGATAGTGTCTAGAATAGGGAACGGGCAAGGGGGTATGGGAAAACCACAACTGACCTAGTTCAACATACATGAACTCTTTTCTTTTTTTTTAATTGCCACTAGTACAATTAGGCTAGTTTCACCATCTTGATTGATGATCGGCTGGAGATTGGGGGAAGATGAGTGGAAGGAGAAGGGGCTGGGGATTTGGCTTGATGACATCATTCATATGGACAATGGGGACTGCCGCCATCTTAATGTTGTGCATTGAAGGTCACTGACAACATCATGCCTCTGAAATGCAGGCAACCTGCGTGACTTCTCTCAGGCGTTAGTAGTGGGGCAAGTAGCCTGGAGTCCTCATAGCTAAACTTCTATCAGAAAAACCTACTAACATGTCTTCATTCCTCTTATCTGTTTTTTCCATTATCTACGCCAAAAATACTTCTTTGGTAACTTTAGCATTCCAAAAGCCAATCTTATCATCATGTAATGGCTCTTTTTTTACTCCTCCATATATTATTCTGGTCAACAACTTTGTTATTACAGCCAGACAGCGATTTGGATGAATTACCATCAAACGATCAAATAAGGCAGAAGACATAGATAATATTCCTACGGAATTTCTAAAAGCATGATAAACAGCAACAAGACGATTATTCAAGTTGTCTTGTAGAATCCATGAGGCTGGACATTTACCATTAGACTTTTTCAGGAATATCACCCATGAAATTCTGAAAGTACCAAGGGCAGAGGAGAACGAGAATTATCGAACAATCGGCTAAATAGGTCATGGATCTAAATTGCTGACGAGAATAATATAAATACTGGAAAACATATCTGAGGATCTGTTATGTAACGATCATTTTGGATTTAGGAGAGGTAAAGCATCAGAGAAGGCATTCTGATTTTGCTCTTATAAGAGAAGCAAGACATAATCAGGTCACATTCCCAGGAACTGCCGAACTATAAAAAGCGTTTCACATTGTAAAATTCTGAAAAATGTTCGTAATTCACAGAAAAGTACACTCCTGGAAATTGAAATAAGAACACCGTGAATTCATTGTCCCAGGAAGGGGAAACTTTATTGACACATTCCCGGGGTCAGATACATCACATGATCACACTGACAGAACCACAGGCACATAGACACAGGCAACAGAGCATGCACAATGTCGGCACTAGTACAGTGTATATCCACCTTTCGCAGCAATGCAGGCTGCTATTCTCCCATGGAGACGATCGTAGAGATGCTGGATGTAGTCCTGTGGAACGGCTTGCCATGCCATTTCCACCTGGCGCCTCAGTTGGACCAGCGTTCGTGCTGGACGTGCAGACCGCGTAAGACGACGCTTCATCCAGTCCCAAACATGCTCAATGGGGGACAGATCCGGAGAGCTTGCTGGCCAGGGTAGTTGACTTACACCTTCTAGAGCACGTTGGGTGGCACGGGATACATGCGGACGTGCATTGTCCTGTTGGAACAGCAAGTTCCCTTGCCGGTCTAGGAATGGTAGAACGATGGGTTCGATGACGGTTTGGATGTACCGTGCACTATTCAGTGTCCCCTCGACGATCACCAGTGGTGTACGGCCAGTGTAGGAGATCGCTCCCCACACCATGATGCCGGGTGTTGGCCCTGTGTGCCTCGGTCGTATGCAGTCCTGATTGTGGCGCTCACCTGCACGGCGCCAAACACGCATACGACCATCATTGGCACCAAGGCAGAAGCGACTCTCATCGCTGAAGACGACACGTCTCCATTCGTCCCTCCATTCACGCCTGTCGCGACAGCACTGGAGGCGGGCTGCACGATGTTGGGGCGTGAGCGGAAGACGACCTAACGGTGTGCGGGACCGTAGCCCAGCTTCATGGAGACGGTTGCGAATGGTCCTCACCGATACCCCAGGAGCAACAGTGTCCCTAATTTGCTGGGAAGTGGCAGTGCGGTCCCCTACGGCACTACGTAGGATCCTACGGTCTTGGCGTGCATCCGTGCGTCGCTGCGGTCCGGTCCCAGGTCGACGGGCACGTGCACCTTCCGCCGACCACTGGCGACAACATCGATGTACTGTGGAGACCTCACGCCCCACGTGTTGAGCAATTCGGCGGTACGTCCACCCGGCCTCCCGCATGCCCACTATACGCCCTCGCTCAAAGTCCGTCAACTGCACATACGGTTCACGTCCACGCTGTCGCGGCATGCTACCAGTGTTAAAGACTGCGATGGAGCTCCGTATGCCACGGCAAACTGGCTGACACTGACGGCGGCGGTGCACAAATGCTGCGCAGCTAGCGCCATTCGACGGCCAACACCGCGGTTCCTGGTGTGTCCGCTGTGCCGTGCGTGTGATCATTGCTTGTACAGCCCTCTCGCAGTGTCCGGAGCAAGTATGGTGGGTCTGACACACCGGTGTCAATGTGTTCTTTTTTCCATTTCCAGCAGTGTATGTATAAGCTATGCGGTAAGACGGGTAATATATAAAATGCATAAGAACCAAAAAGGAACAATAAAAATGGAAAACCAAGAACGAAATTCTCGGATTAAATGGCATGCAAGACGAAGATGCAGTATTTATCTTCTGCTGTTAAAGCTCTACATAAAAAAACACAATTGTGGGGATAAAAGGTAGGTTGAGGAATGTGATTCAAATTCTGGGTAAAAGAACACCAGTGATAAGACTCTCTTATGGTATTGTTATCCTCGATGGAAGTGATGAAGATTTGCGGGAAATGCCGGATGTTATGGGCAGCCTGCTGAGCACAGAATAGGGACTGTGAATCAACTGAAGAAATATGCAAGTAATGAGGAGCACCAGAAATTGAATTAATGACATTTTTACCGTCAACTATGAAGAAGTGAAACATGAACTCTGGGGAAACCAGAAAGAAGGATGTTCGAAGTAAGGTGGACTGAGAGGGTAAAAGATGAGGAATTTCTCCATAAATTCGGTGAGGGAAGAAGTGTGCAGAAAAGACTTCCAAGAAAAAGGGACATGATGACAGGACAGGTATTAAAACATCAGAAGGAAGGATGATTTGGGTTTAACGTCCAATTGGTAACGAGGTCACTGGAGACGGAGGACAAGCTCAGGCCGAGCGGTCTAGGGCGCTGCAGTCACGGACTGCGCGGCAGGTCCCGGCGGCGGTTCGAGTACCCCCTCGGGCATGGCTCTGTGTGTTTGTTCTTAGGATAATTTAGGTTAAGTAGTGTGTAAGATTAGGGATTGATGACCTTAGCAGTTCAGTCCCATAAGATTTCACACACATTTGAACATTTGACAAGCTCAGATTGTATCAAGGTTGGGGTAGGAAACTGGCCATGCACTTTCAAAGGAACCACCAAGGCATTTAGTGATTTAGGGAAAACCGAAATCAGAATATTCGGCCGCAGACTTGAACCATCATCATCCCGACTGCGAGTGGAGTGTGCTTAAAATTGCACTACCACGCTCGGTGATATCAGTGAATAGTATTTATGGTGCTAGAGCATTCTGTAGATGGTAAAAACAGTAGCTGTTGTATTTCAAGAAGAAAGGCGCCCGTGAAATTCCGTGAATGCGTAGTGTCAGTCGTGGTCAGAACAGTGCTCTGTGAAGTTGAGAGTGCATTAAGTCGGAGCTAAGTGAATTCGAATATGGGAAAATTGTTGGTGGTGATATGGTAGGTGCTTCCGTAAACAAGGTAGTGGAAATGTTTGGTGTTTCAAGAGGTTCCGTATACAGGCAATATCGTCTGCTGCCTCATAAAGCGGACCAAGGTGTGTGCTGAGTGACGGTGATAGACGGTCAATAAGAGGATTGTGGCGAAAAATAAGACGACAGCTGCAGTTGCATTAACGTTGTACATTTCATTTCTGACGCACAATGCTGATATTCAAACGTGCTGTCCTTTCAGTAATGAGGATGATGGACTGTGCATAAACGAAGATAAATTATAAGCCAGAGGCAAGAAACTGAAAGGAAGCGGTAAGGCATGGATCGGGAGCGAAATCGATCACTCCTTCTATATCTCGTATGACGGAAGGTCTTGGCGTTTTCCTTCAGTGCGAACACCTAAGAACTATGTCTGGATGATTTGATCCGCCGTCTGCCTGGTATAGGAACCTGGCGTGCTAATAACTTCGTCACGTCGCTCGGTGTAAGGCAACGGTGTCTGGCCAGTTGACAAAAACACGTGATTACACGTACAATATAGGTTGGGTAAAGCTGGGTGAAACATCACGATATGCAATCCAAGGTGCAGAAACACTGCGCAGTTTTCCCCCAGAGATGTACGCTGCCGGTTCCTATGTTTGCGAAACCGGCACAGTTGTCGAAAGTTTAGCGGTACCGCGGCTGAAATCTGGCCACGTTGCGCGACACAGCGCGTGTCAGTCAGGCGGCGCTGCGTGGCGCTGTGACTCGGCAGTGGGAAGTGGCGGCTGCATTTAGCCTAATTGGTGTGCGGATGTAATGAGCCGCGGGGCGGGGTGTGGGCGCGCCAGTGTTTACAGAGGACGGCGCCGGCGGCCAGTCAGAACAGGCCAGAGCAGAGCAGGCAGACCAGCAGCACTGGGCCGTGCCACTGTGCGCGGGCCGTGGGGTCAACAACGCTCTGTCCAGGGCAGCGCGCGCGACGCCGAGCACACCCAGACTTCAAGCAGACCTACAATTGGAGCCAGCACGTCCCTGGCGTATGCTCGCGTGCCATTTTGAAAAACACGTACCCTTGTGAAGAAATATGAGAGGGTTAGGTAGGTAATGCAACATTTTTTTTTCTCGGCCAATTGTGTTTGAAAAAAATGCGGAATTTGTTGTGGGACATCGCAGAATATCCCCGCTCCAGCCCATATTGTTTCATGAAGTTGCGCCACGTATCCTACAAAATGGCATCTGTAACGGAGATTTGTTCCAAACAGAGGCCGGCCGCAGTGACCGAGCGGTTCTAGGTGCTTCAGTCCAGAACCGCGCTGCTGCTACGGTCGCAGGTTCGAATCCTGCCTCGGTAATGGATACGTGTGATGTCCTTAGGTTAGTTTGGTTTAAGTAGTTCTAAGTCTAGGGGACTGGTGACCTCAGATGTTAAGTCCCATAGTGGTTAGAGCCATTTGAACCATTTTTCCAAACAGAGACCTGCCATTGAGTTTCTTTTGGTGGAAAACCAGAGTATCACAGATATTCATAGGAGCTTGCAGAATGCCTGCGGTGACCAGGCAGTGAACAAAAGCACGGCGAGCCCGCATCTCGTGGTCGTGCGGTAGCGTTCTCGCTTCCCACGCCCGGGTTCCCGGGTTCGATTCCCGGCGGGGTCAGGGATTTTCTCTGCCTCGTGATGGCTGGGTGTTGTGTGCTGTCCTTAGGTTAGTTAGGTTTAATTAGTTCTAAGTTCTAGGCGACTGATGACCTCAGCAGTTGAGTCGCATAGTGCTCAGAGCCATTTGAACCATTTTTTGAAAAGCACGGCGAGTCGTTGGGCGAGGAGGTGTCTGTCATCATCGCAACAAGGTCGCACCAACCTGTCCAATCACCTTCCCGCCTTCCAATGTTGGAACATGCTGACACTCTCTTTGGATTTTGTATGTCCATCTTTTTGGCAGGAGGGCTTTGGGACGACGGCCGTTTACTGTACTAAGCCGTCCTTATGATTTTATTTATTTTGTTGCAACAAGTTTCGGCGCTTCAGTGCGCCATCCTCAGGCTGTAGTTGATGCGGAAGGGGTTGATACTATCCCCTTATAAATCGCATCAGTGACGAGCATAATTGGATAAGCAGGTAGCCGGCCGGTGTGGCTGAGCGTTTGTAGGCACTTCAGTCTGGAACAGCGCGACCGCTACGGTTGCAGGTTCGAATCCTACCTCGGGCATGGATGTCAGTTACGTCCTTAGGTTACTTAGGTTTAAGTAGTTCTAAGTTCTATGGTACTGAAGACCACAGATGTCCCATAGTGCTCAGAGCCATTTAAACCATTTGATAAGCAGGTAATCTGGAAACTTAGTTGTCAGTGCTCTAACCATCAACTACCAACTCAGTTTCAGATCTGTATACAGTTATGCTGGCCACTCTAAAGATAAAAGATAATGTGATTTCGTGCATTCATCGAACTTTTCGGATTGAAATTGCAACACAGCATACCTAGAGAACGTTGCACTACAGCTTATCCGCATCTCTCGGACTCTCAAAAACGCCAAACCACGGTTATGGACACGAGAGCTTGATAAAGCCGTATCACACGGCCTGTTGGCTGCATTGCAATGATTGAAGAACGAGTGGTGAGTGTGCTAAGAAGACACTGAACTACGCACGAGGTGACCTTAAGTTGCGTTTTATTAAGCTAGAGACTAAGGCCGACCTACTAAATTCGTTATCGAACCAGGCCTATTAAAGCTAAAATACGAAACATGTATAACAACACATAAAAACAACATTTGGAAAACAATATACATTTCTTAAGTTTCAGTAGTTCTTCAATGAACTGTAACACATCTGCACTAATAGTGCTCGGTTAGGTGCCAGTTAATTCACACAAAGGCAGTACACTCATGATACATAGTAACATGGACTGTCAGACAAGTTTCGTATTGTATATGTATTCATGAAGTGCAGTTGAACTGAACTAAGGACTGCCGCTAGAGACAGTTCTATACGAAAGCAAGTGATGTCGGGTCTGGTTTGGTATCCGTGCGCGCGCCTACAGCCAACAGCGAGCCACTTTTCCTAACAATGTTTGCTCCATTATCAAAACTTACAGTAGTCTGTACTGCGACAGTGCCTAACCGTTACTGCTGTGTAGTTGCGTTTCTAAACAGCAGTCCATGAGAGAAAAGCAGTTGCATCTTTACCTGTAGTAACTTGTAATTTAAGTACTTGGGCTTGTAACACCGAAAATACAGGATTAATGGCACCCGCTGAATTGTATGTGAGTATTTCTAATTTCAATGCTTTTTTTTAATAAGTAAGGACATTGCTTCACTGTATGTGTAAACCTAGGTAGAAATCTGTTGATATTTCATTGTATTTATCTGTATCTTACTGTCAAACTTACAAGCTTTGAGAAAAAACCAAAGGAATTATTTTTTGCATCGACTAGCATCGATAGTTGCAGTGTTTGTGCATTGTAAAATCTTTGGGTAAGGAGTTGTTTCGCGGAGCGCGCGGAGAGAGAAAGATGGGTTCCAGTGCTTGTAGTGTGCGGAAGTGTGGTGTTAAAGCTCTCGCAGTAGAGTGTACCAATTCGGCGGCATCATGTATGCTCGCCGGCCAGATGTCAAGTAGCAGGAGTACGGTCAGTGGACGGGCGTAAAAGGCTGTATTAATTACGATTGCCCATTCCTGTAATTAGCTGTGCTCCACAAGATGCTACCGTCTTCAACAACAGCAGCAGTTCCAGCAACACAGATTCGCCGTCGGCTCTGAATTTGGTCCTATGCACAGCACTGAAGTAAGACTGTTCATTGGTAGAAAGTATTAACGCCTAACCCACCAGGACAACTGAGTGTGATTCGATTGATAAAATTTATTTAAATAATACTCAGTTAAACTGAGGGTGATTGTGTCATCATTGTCCTCAGACATTGTTACCAAGCAGGGTCCTAGTTCCGTTTTTTTTCCTTATATGCTAACCGAGTTTCATAAGAAACAAACTGAATATTTACAGCCAGTTTATTAATGAATAATTTCACTTTTAAGAAATTCAGCTTCAGTCTACTTTCAATTAGCTGTTGTACAACAGAGGCTTCAATATATGAGTAAAGTAAAGCAATTCCATTTCTCATGTTTCAGAATCAATCACTGGGAAAAAATCCAAATCTAAATAAATGCACAAATTAAGAGTGCAGAAGTTTAATTTTTTTTTACATATAGCACGGAGCACATGGGTGTTTGGTTTGGTACGTATTCTATTATTTATTTCTGTTCAAGTCAGTAAAAAAGAATCAGTTGTTCACACAACAATTTGAAATCCAATTTGCAAAATAAGTAACTGCAAAATTAAAGTGCTGGCTTTTTTTCTAAATTTCTTTGACGAAGTTACGTTGAGGTCACTGAAAGTCACTGTACACTTAACGGAGTTCAATACTAACATACGGTTTAAGTACATATTTCCAAATCATTACTTGATTGTTTTTCTCAAAACTTAATGACAAACATAATGTAAGAATGACTTCGCAGTTTTCTTTACCACTACATACTCACTTAAAACTAGTGTCAACAAACATGACAACCTTCAGTTGCCACGTCAGTGTTTAATAATTCACGTTTTTCTTTCCCATCATCTTGTACAGGATTTTGGATGTAAATTACCCAAGAGGACTGGCAACCGTTAATTATTTTCTGTTCATTCATTAGTGCAACTTTTGGATTCAAGATCAGTGGTACTCCTTTTCTTTCCAGTGTTGTTCGTGAGTGAATCACAAAATAACTTTAATTTTTCCAAATTATAACCCTGTTCGGTTTAATTACTTTTTAGTAGACTTTTCCATCAGAAGGGTCTGTTGTACACTTTCCTCCTACCTGTCGGTATTATTTCTTCGGGAAAGATAGCCTTATCCAATTAGTGAAAATCCATTAGGCATACATGCGATACACGGTCATATTTTGTATCGCAAGCAGGATAGGTCGATTAGTAAGGGGGAGGTTACAGGCTATGCACAGATCTGTTTAAAGAGAATAGCTCTATGCAATCATAGGATCAAGCCGCGTACGTCTGCTTTCATGCCCCGCAGCTAATTCGCTGCAAATAATAATCTGTAGATGTGATACTGCAGTCAGTAGTCTGTGCGTTCGCTAAAATTGCGAGTTATTAAAATAGACAGAAATACAATATAAAATTTAAACGAATACTTTAATAACATGAGTTCTTTTCTAATGTTTGCAATTGATGTAGACGAGAGAGAATTATACTGAATAATGTTTATTTAAGAAAGGACATCTCAGATAAACTGGAAGTGGTCCTAAGGTATCAAGGTACCGATAAAAACTACCCTTATCAATGCAATAAAGCTACGTTGAGAGCGTTACGGGAATGGTAGCGAAGAATAGTAACCCATACTCTGTCTGTTCTCAGTTCCGTAAATAAAGCAGCAAAAGGTAAGACTACTCTGGAGCACATTCAGACCTCTCAAATACAAAGTCCCTTAAGAAATTAAAGTATGGTAGCGGCCATTAACCACCCAGAGTCGATCACCTCTACGACCAAATGACGCACGTTGCACATCGCTCTCCCGGCCGTTGTCAGTTTTCGTGACCAGACCAGCTACTTCACAGTCAAGAAGCTCCCCATTTGGCGTTACAAGGGCTGAGTGCACTCCACTTGCCAACAGCACTCGGAAGACTCGGCCGGTGACCCACTCACGTGCTAGACAAGCCCAATGGTTCTTAACTTTCGTGATCTGATAGGAACCCGTGGTAACACTGCGGTAAGGCCTCTGGCTTACATAGCCATACGTTTTTGTTGATTGAACGTCCAAGGGCTTGGACGTAAGTTGTCTTATGAACAGGATACTGCAGGTTTCTAGGCGGCCAGCGCCAATATACAGCACACAATTATTGCATTAGACTAGTGTTATTCATTCGTGAGTGAGACCTGTGTCGAAATTGTTTTGTATATATCATTCCGATGTAAGAATGTAAACAATGAGCCCAAGTTTTGAATACAGTTTCGTCATTTTAACGAATTAACTGTTAGAGATACATTAATATCACTGTAAACTACGAAACTGCAATTGTGTTAACGTACACTACTGGCCACTAAAATTGCTACAACAAGAAGATATGCAGATGATAAACGGGTATTCATTGGAAAAATATATTATACTACTACTGACATGTGATTACATTTTCACACAATTTGGGTGCAAAGATCCTGAGAAATCAGTACCCAGAATAACCACCTCTGGCCGTAATAACGGCCTTGATACTGCTGAGCGTTGAATCAAACAGAGCTTAGATGGCGTGTACAGGTACAGCTGCCCATGCAGTTTCAACACCATACCATCAAGAGTAGAGATTGGCGTATTGTGACAAGCCAGTTGCTCGGCCACCATTGACCAGACGTTTTCAGTTGGTGAGAGATCTGGAGAATGTGCTGGCCAGGGCAGCAGTCGAACATTTTCTGTATCCAGAAAGGCCCGTGCAGGACCTCAAACATGCGGTCGTGCATTATCCTGCTGAAATGCAGGGTATCGCAGGGATCGAATGAAGGGTAGAGCCACGGGTCGTAACACATCTGAAATGTAACATCCACTGTTCAAAGTGCCGTCAATGCGAACAAGAGGTGACCGAGACGTGTAACCAATGGCACCCCATATCATCACGCCGTTTGATACGCCAGTATGGTGATGACGAATACACGCTTCCAATGTGCGTTCACCGCGATGTCGCCAAACACGGATGCGACCATTATGATGCTGTAAACAGAACCTGGATTCATCCGAAAAAATGATGTTTTGCCATTCGTGCACCCAGGTTCGTCGTTGAGTACACAATCGCAGGCGCTCCTGTCTGTGATGGAGCGCCAAGGGTAACCGCAGCCATGGTCTCCGAGTTGATAGTCCATGCTCCTGCAAACGTCGTCGAACTGTTAGTGCAGATGGTTGTTGTCTTGCAAACGTCCCCACCTGTTGACTCAGGGATCGAGACGTGGCTGCACGATCCGTTACAGCCATGCGGATAAGATGGCTGTCATCTCGACTGCTAGCGATACGAGGCCGTTTGGATCCAGCACGGCGTTCCGTAGTACCCTCCTGAACCCACCGATTCCATATTCTGCTAACAGTTATTGGGTCTCGATCAACGCGAGCAGCAATGTCGCGATACGATAAACCGCAATCGCGATAGGCTACAATCCGACCTTTATCAAAGCCGGAAACGTGATGGTACGCATTTATCCTCCTTACACGAGGCATCACAACAACGTTTCACCAGGTAACGCCGGTCAGCTGCTGTTTGTGTATGGAAAATCGGTTGAAAAGTTTCCTCATGTCAGCATCTTCTTCCTGTCGGTTAAATTTCACGTATGTAGCACGTCATCTTTGTGGTGTAGCAGTTTTAATGGCCAGTAATGTAGATTGGTCAATACGAATGTCACATAATTCTTTTTTTATATATGTACAGATCATTGTAAGTTTTGATAATGGAGCATATATTGTCATTTGTTATTTGTCATGTGATTCGCTATATAAAGATGCACAAGAATATTTTGGATTTCAGAGGCGACGCGCCATTGGCCGTAGACGCGCGCACGGGTACCAAACCGACACCAGCGACGTTAGTTTTTTTCCTGTAAAAATCTCCCCTTCGCTAGTGATTAACCCAGTTCAGCTGCACTTCGTAAATACAGATACAGTGCGAAATTGGTCTGACCTTCCATGGGACTATGTATCGTGTGAGTACTACTTCCGTGTGAATTTATTCAAAAAAATGGTTCAAATGGCTCTGAGCATTATGGGACTTAACATATTAGGTCATCAGTCCCCTAGAACTTAGAACTACTTAAACTTAACTAACCCAAGGACATCACACACATCCATGCCCGAGGCAGGATTCGAACCTGCGACCGTAGCATCCCCGCGGTTCCGGACTGCAGCGCTAGAACCGCACGGCCACCGCGGCCGGCGTGAATTCATTGTCCCCTAGCCAAGCACTATTACTGCAGGTATGTTGAAGTTCACTGAACAACTATGGAAATCTAAAGAACTGTATTTTGTTTCCCAAATGTTATTTTTATGTGTTCTTAGAAATGCTTTGTATTTTAGCTTTAATAGGCCTGGCTTGAAAATGAACTTGCTGGTTCGAAACTAGTGGCCAGCTTAACAAAACGCAACTGTGACGGAATTACGAGAACGAATTTGCTATCCAAGTTGCTGGTTCTGCCATGACGTCCTGTTGGAAGTACGTAGGTCTTAAGAATGGTCGACTGGTTCCAATGAATAGATGGATGGTAGCAGCTGAAACCGGGCACTCAGAGTCTCTCAACAAATCGCCGGCAACAGATTATGGAAACTCGAGTTGCCTCGCGTCATTTATCTCTGACACTACGCCACAGATAATAGAGACCTGCAACGTATACAGGGTGTTACAAAAAGGTACGGCCAAACTTTCAGGAAACATTCCTCACACACAAAGAAAGAAAATATGTTATGTGGACATGTGTCCGGAAACGCTTACTTTCCATGTTAGAGCTCATTTTATTACCTCTCTTCAAATCACATTAATCATGGAATGGAAACACACAGCAACAGAACGTACCAGCGTGACTTCAAACACTTTGTTACAGGAAATGTTCAAAATGTCCTCCGTTAGCGAGGAGACATGCATCCACCCTCCGTCGCATGGAATCCCTGATGCGCTGATGCAGCCCTGGAGAATGGCGTATTGTATCACAGGCGTCCACAATACGAGCACGAGGAGTCTCTACATTTGGTACCGGGGTTGCGTAGACAAGAGCTTTCAAATGCCCCCATAAATGAAAGTCAAGAGGGTTGAGGTCAGGAGAGCGTGGAGGCCACGGAATTGGTCCGCCTCTACCAAACCATCGGTCACCGAATCTGTTGTTGAGAAGCGTACGAACACTTCGACTGAAATGTGCAGGAGCTCCGTCGTGCATGAACCACATGTTGTGTCATACTTGTAAAGGCACATGTTTTGGCAGTACAGGTAGAGTATCCCGTATGAAATCATGGTAACGTGCTCCATTGAGGGTAGGTGGAAGAACGTGGGGCCCAATCAAGACATCACCAACAATGCCTGCCCAAACGTTCACAGAAAATCTGTGTTGATGACGTGATTGCACAATTGCGTGCGGATTCTCGTCAGCCCACACATGTTGGTTGTGAAAATTTACAATTTGATCACGTTGGCATGAAGCCTCATCCGTAAAGAGAGCATTTGCACTGAAATGAGGATTGATACATTGTTGGATGAACCATTCGCAGAAGTCTACCCGTGTAGGCCAATCAGCTGCTGATAGTGCCTGCACACGCTGTACATGGTACGGAAACAACTGGTTCTCCCGTAGCACTCTCCATACAGTGACGTGGTCAACGTTACCTTGTACAGCAGCAACTTCTCTGACGCTGACATTAGGGTTATCGTCAACTGCACGAAGAATTGCCTCGTCCATTGCAGGTGTCCTCGTCGTTCTAGGTCTTCCCCAGTCGCGAGTCGTAGGCTGGAATGTTCCGTGCTCCCTAAGACGCCGATCAATTGCTTCGAACGTCTTCCTGTCGGGACACCTTCGTTCTGGAAATCTGTCTCGATACAAACGTACCGCGCCACGGCTATTGCCCCGTGCTAATCCATACATCAAATGGGCACCTGCCAACTCCGCATTTGTAAGCATTGCACTGACTGCAAAACCACGTTCGTGATGAACACTAACCTGTTGATGCTACGTACTGATGTGCTTGATGCTAGTACTTTAGAGCAATGAGTCGCATGTCAACACAAGCACCGAAGTAAACATTACCTACCTTCAATTGGGCCAACTGGCGGTGAATCGAGGAAATACAGTACACACTGATGAAACTAAAATGAGCTCTAACATGGAAATTAATCATTTCCGGACATATGTCCACATAACATCTTTTCTTTATTTGTGTGTGAGGAATGTTTCCTGAAAGTTTGGCCGTACCTTTTTGTAACACCCTGTATAGACCGATTGTAGTAGGATATTAAGTATGTTGTTCAGCGGCAGGTATTTCTTTGCACTGATCTGATCGACCATGGCTGTAGACGACCCGGTGATACGTCAAAGGAAGCAGCGATTCTCAAGGTCCATTTGTCTCCATCCCGTAAAATCGTGACGTCGGTTCCTGTTGGATATGATAACAAGATTTATTTGGCATGATGTTAACAACGGTTTCGCTGAAAGCTCGTGAAACTCTCGTTTCACGGCCTGTAGCCGTATCATCAGGTGCAACAGGCGTGATGGAGAGGCAATCCGCTGTTAAGAAGGACAGAAGCGGCCCGCGCGGGTGACGGCCGTCCCGTCGACTGTGCAAGCCGCCGTTTTTACACTTCGCAACATGGGCTTCGCTGCTGTCATACCGGCTGCATTTGATGGTGCGGATTTAAGCCAGAAGACCAGTTGTGTATTAATAAAACAAGAATTGTACCAGCTGTCAGAGGAATCCTTCTTAACACCTGCCTTTCAACAGCCTGGATACCCAGAATTAAAGTACTCTGGGAGGATTTATTTGCTAGTTGTTGAAAGGAGGCTCAATTCTCGGTAATATGTGGCAAGAATGGCAATTCCTCTCACGGAAAGGACGCCAAATGGCATATTTCAGCGGGATAATGCACAATGCAGTTCACACTGGTGAGTAATGTACGGCTTGCCGTATCTCCTGATATTTCACCAATGTCACCAATAAGGTATGTCTGGGACGCAATTTAAGGAATTATAACGAAATAAATCTCGGGTGAACAGCATGGTGTGAGTATACAAAGGACACAACATTTCGGCAATCGACCTTATTGCCATCATCAGGTGTGGTGATGCACAGTACATCAGCACATCTGTTGATGGCAACAAGGTCGATTGCCGAAATATTGTGTCCTTTGTACATTCACACCAGGCAGCTCACCCGAGATTTATTTCGTCATGAAATGCGGATGGAGAAAGTGAATTAGGAATTATACTTTAATACCGAGGAATTATACTTTAATACCGCCTTCCAGCCAGTGATATTCATAAACTGACGCTGTAATTGCTACAGACATGGCTAAAAAAATTCTCAAAATGACACTCAGGCGCCGTTTTGTTCCACGCCACAACGACCGCAAGAGTGTATTCGTATCTGTGGGGACCACACCTCATACATATGTTAATGATGGCCATTAGATACGAGTGGAATGAAATCTTAACCATCGAATACCCATCATGTGACGAACATCATCCCCAAATTTGATAAATATGGGACTGACGTGTTTCTGGTGCAGTACTTTACCTTTCCTGCCGCTTTGTCAGTCGTGACGCACGGTGGCAGGCACTGATGCTAGGACACGAGAGCGTCGGAAACCACATGAAACGATGAAACAAGCTTCCCAACAGGATACCGCTTGCAACATGCGAGAGGCGTTCGATAAGTAATGCAACACATTTCTTTCCGAAATCAGGTTTGTATTATTCAAGATTCCAAATCATCATATTATTCCTCACTTTCTTAGCAAAAAGATCTATTTTCCAGCATAATCTCCGTTCAAGGCAACGGTCTTTCGTCACCTTAGTGTGAGGGCTTGTATGCTCGTGTGGTACCAGGCTACTGGCAGGACTCGCAGCCAATATCTTGCTGCTTCAACAACCTCTCCATCATCCATGTACTGTATCCCGTGGAGTGTATCCTACATTAGGCCGAATAGATGGAAATCGGAAAGCCCGAGATCTGGGATGTAAGGTGTATGACAAAGAACTGTCCGGTGAAGTTTGTTGAGATTCTCTCGGTTGCATCAACTTGTGCGAGGTCTTGCTTTGTCATGGAGAAGTTAGTTTGTTTTTGTGGCGAAGAACACACTGAAGTCGTTCTTCAAATTCCTGAGGGTAGCACAATACACTTCCGAGTTGGTCGTTGCACCATGTGGGAGGACGTCAAACAGAGCCCCAGAAGACAGTCGCCATGATATTACTGGCTGAGGGTGTGGCTTTGAACTTTAACGGGAAGTGGTGTGGCGCCACTCCGTGGATTGGAAATGTCGTGTGGCCAGGGCGTTACGTCGGCTAGACCGTTCGCGTGGTGCCGGTCTTTCGATTCGACCCCACTTCGGCGACTTGCGTGTCGATGGGGATGAAATGATGATGATAAGGACAACAAAACACCCAGTCCCCAAGCGGAGAAAATCTGCGACCCAGCCGGGCGGGCTGTTAGGTATGAGATTCCGTCTCGCTGACGACTCAGCTACCAGGGGCGCACACTGTTTGGATTGCTGTTTTGTTTTCAGTTCGAAGTGATGCGGTCGACTTGTACGCGGGAGATCGGACAGGTCTGCTCGATGATGTTGCAATGATGACAGACGCCTCTCCCATCGACTCGTCGTGTTTTTGTTCACAGCCAAGTCTTCGTGGACATTCTGCGAGCGCCTATGAATATCTGTGATGCCATGGTTTTCCGTCTAAAGAAAATCACAACTGTCAACTTGGAACGTACCTCATTTACAGACCCCATATTGAAAGCGACATATAGCGCCGTCACGTGTCTGAATTTCGTGAAATTATAGGGACTGAAGCGAAAATATACCACAAAGTGTCCAGGACAACGCCACACAGCTGTCGCATCACATGCTTACTCACGCAAGACGCTATTTTGTATTTTTGTTTTCACCGAGACTTGTCTCAGCATCTTTTGTGCTATCTTCAGTGGATTTATTTGTTTATTTTCTTTCTCACATGAGGCTATTGGTAGTTTATACTGGCAGCATTAGATATACTACACAGTGTACAGCTCGTCATAGTTGGTGTTGCGGTATTTTTTTGTTTTGTGTCGAGGTAACAGTCTGATTTCTTTCGCTGTGCTCGCTACACATACCTTTTCCAAAATGTGTTCGCCAAGCATAGAGATTACCCTCCATTACTTCTGGGTGAAAACAAAATTACGAAACGGTTTCTTGCATAAAGCGCATTTCCTCTCCAGTTTTCTTATCTAGCACGTAAATAAAAATAACTGCAACATTAAAACATGATACTTACTGTCCTGTCAATTTTACTAAATTGAAGGCAGGAATATGGTTGACTAAGTGAGTAAATGTCCATAACAGAAGTTTTGTACTGTTCACTGGTTACACAGTTCGTGAACCCTGATTACTGCTGTGAATGCAGTGACGGAGTGATTCGCAGAATCAATCAAGAGCGCAATTAGTCCGGCTTGCCAAACTGTTGGTCAAAGCTACGTCCACGAACGTATGCAGATACTGCACGAATCGTTAAATTCGATGCTGCAGTTCAACGTATATCAACCCATATAGACATTCCATAAGTCCTTAACACCGATCTGATGTTCATGGGTACAACTGCCGAAAAACTTCCACATGTTCTCCAACTCGTACAGACATTCCGAAAGTACTCATCCGAAAACTTTCAGACGTCGCTCTTCAGCATACGGCGCGAAATACCGACCTCACAAAGCGAACCACCGCAGGCCAACAAGACTGCCGCTCTTATATAGTCTCTCCGTCGCTGCAAAATCCACAAAATTATCCTTACTGTGCATCCATACATATCATAAAAGTGCATGTATGTACGCATGTACGTATGTGTGTATGTTCCACAGCTCCTCCTCAACTATTGGATCGGTTTCACTTGCTATCTGGAAAGAAGCACAGTGGGGGAAGAACCACCTACCTTTCAAAGGGATGGAGGGTGAAAATGAACCGAAGCTCACAACGTGCAAATAGTCGAATTGTAGTCATACAGTATTTGAGAATGAGAGCATTTAGTGACCGGCAACAAACTTTACGCATAATTTCAAACCCTTACAAGATTTTTCTCGCTCGCATCTCCCACAAAATAACGCAAGTGAAACAGTGTATCATTTAATACATTTTCTCTGTTTATGCAGTAAAACTGCGCATCAGACATGACCTTTTAATTTATTACTGCTTTACCACTAACTCTGTTCTTAGCACTTTTGCAGACAGCATTTATATATACCATTACATGTACCTCCGAAAACATACGACAGTACGACATATTGTTCAGGATATATGACGCCATAAACAGTGAGTTGCGTGAAAGCGAAACTGCAGGCGAAATTCGCTGGAGATAAAGGTGAAACATGCCTACAAATCTGTGTGAAATACGTTAAATATACACTCTAAGGGGGAAAAAACCAACGCACCACGAAGAGTTATACGGAAATCGGTAGACGTGTGGTAGAGGTACAGACGAACGAATGATTATAATTTCTGAAAAAGTGGATGATTCACAAATTCAGCAAGCCAATAACGCGATGGTCCACCTGTGTCCCTCACGCAAGCAGTTATTCGGCTTCGTTTGGCTTGGCATTGATAGATAAGAGGTTTTGGATGTCCTCCTAAGAGATATAGTGCCACAGTCTGTCCAAATGGCGTTTTAGATCGTCAAAATTCAGAGCTGGTTGGAGGGTCTTGCCCATAATGCTCCAAACTTTTTCAATTGGGGAGAAATCCGGTGAATTTGATGAACAAGGGAGAGTTTGACGAGCACGAAGATAAGCAGTAGAACCTCTCGCCGTGTGTTGCTGAAATGTAAGCCCATGATGGTTTTCCATGAAGGGCATAAAAACGCCTATAACATCGTCGACGCGCCGCCGTGTTGTAACATTGCCGCGCGTAACAACCAAACGGGTTCTGCAATGAAATGACACTCTCGACCATCACTCCAGCTTGTCAGGCCGTATGATAGTCGCCAATCAGGTTGTTATCCCACCACTGTCCGGGGCTTCTCCAGACACATATTCGGCCTGGAATCTCATTGTCTCGAGTAGAATTGTCGAAGTGAGCCCAATGTCCGACGAAGACATCTATGGAGACGCCCCAGACACAGGCCACATACCAACCTGACTGTCGCATTAGCAAAAACGTGAGAATAAAATCAAATCGCAGTCTTTCTTTGGATGCCAAAATGCTGTGAACTAAAAATTTTCGTTTCTGGCCTGAAATGAGGTGCAGGTTATTAACCGCGCGACTGCTACGGTCGCAGGTTCGAATCCTGCCTCGGGCATGGATGTGTGTGATGTCCTTAGGTTAGTTAGGTGTAAGTAGTTCTAAGTTCTAGGGGACTGATGACCAAAGCTCTTAAGTTCCATGGTGCTCAGAGCCAGCAGGTTATTAATGAGGTCGCCCCACCATGAGAGCAAATAATTAAGTGTCTAACAGACAGTGAAATCAAAAATATTACAAGGTTACGAAATTAAGGGACTGGTATCCGAATGGAAAAAAAATAATTAGAGGACCAAATGATGAAATGTTTTTCTTTTATTACAGTATCTTTTACACAAATTACAAACTTCAGGGGCGATTTGACAGAGCATTGCCACGACTCAATTATTAAGCGGAAGGAGGAGTATTGAATGATCTCACCATCCTCCGTAGTCATTTGTAGGGTGGTGATGACAGCGACAGACGCTGAGTCTCAAGCTTAATTGGAAACAATCGACTTAGCATATCACAGTTTGGATTCCAGAAGGGTGCACGACTAAGAGTTCTCTCTATCCATTCAGTCATCAAATAGTACGAGTCGTATATAATTAAGTATCGCAAGTTATTATTTTTGTAATCTCTCGAAGGCGTTTGACTGTTTAGATCACGATTCTCTTTCTACTTTTGCTCTTCGTATAACTTCTAATCTTGGAAACAAACGAACCAATCATGTGACACATTTTGCATACTTCAGTTAAATAATGTCTTACGGAATAATCTGCTGAAATAACTCATCACTTATAAAAGCAGTATCGATTGCATATAAGTGAGTAGTAAGAGTCATAGGTGGTGTTTACCCACAGACAAATTATAGGTACCTCTTCAAGGAGTTAGGTGTTTTAACTGCGCCGTCTTGATACACATAATCGGTAGTAACATTCGTCGTAAATAATCCATCATAATGTGAGAGGTTCAGAGATCTTAGTACCTGAAACACTAGATGGAAAAATGACCTTTATTACCCATTTTAAAGCTGTCTGTGGCTGAAAAAAGAGTTCAGTATGCACAAGACAAACATTTTTGATAATTTCGCTAACGACATGAAGGTTTTAAATACAACTTAAAATCATTTCTTCTGGGCGACTACTTCTATTCCACTGACGAATTTCTGTTTATAACATGCTAGCAGTAAAAAAAATGCACTTGTGTTTAAGTGCAGTTGCATGAGTAGGACTAGAAAATATTCTCACGGGGAGAAACCCATGGGATTTGGTTTATCTTCACGATCAATCCATTTTCTGGGAAAGGCTTTAGTTAAATACCCCGCAAATTTCCTCCAACCCAGTCGAACATGCAATGGGAAGTCCTCTAGTGCTTGTGGCATGTTTTTGATGAGAAACGCATCGCCATTCAGTCATACTGAACAGTAACATATTTTAACCAGGAATACTGCCCCCAATATTCCGATACATACGTTGCTGCTAAAACGTCTCTGATATGCGCGGTTTTGTACGACGTAGGAGTTCATGTCTCACCAGTGGTGAGTGTTGTGCGTACTGAAATAATCTCCAGATGATCACGCAGGTTCATCAGATGCTGTTCCAATTTTTATGAAGTTATAGTTGTTGAAACTACTCACAAAAGCGGAAAACAGTCTGCAGGATGCTGCTGTTGCTGCATTTTCGAATAACGAAAGCTGTGCTGACTGTCAACGTGCAACGCCTGAAAGACCATATCTTGTCATATCTTGTGAGTCATACATTTGTTTTTTGCTACCTGAACTATATTTCGCTGAGGATCCTGATGTACAGCTTGTAGAACGGCTTCTTCGTTAGCTCGAGTACGACTAGTCCGTAGACGATTTCTGTTTAGTGATGTTGGAAAGAGAGAACCTAAGTATCGAAGGCGGAGCTCCTGACTACAAAACACATTTCATCTTGGTGACGTCGACAAGGATACCTAACAACATATTGCACAGCAGCAACTCCAGCCCTATTATCAGATGCACCAAGAGCAAAAACATGCACTTTATGTGTGCCACTGTAAAGTCAGTACATTATCCGTGCGTTAGTCGAAGTTAGATCAAATAAATTTATGGTAAATTGCTTTGTTATGGATTAAACAGTAAACTGTTCACACCATTTCCAGGTTCCTCCAACAATGCACCTTACATCACTACACAACTTTTTCTTTTACAAAGCTTGTTTCTGTGAATATGTGATTAAGTTAAAATAAGACGAACTTCGTAACTAGTCACTAGCTGTACAACATCTGTAGATTACAGAAGCTTTAGTGCTTCATCAGGTAATAGCTTCAGATATTATGTTAGCAGCATTGCTCTCAGGAACGCAATGATGTTGAAAATTCTGTAGATTCTTTGAATCTGCCTTACGAATTTTCCCTGAGAGGTTTGCCTTTGAACATACACTCATTATTTCCAATATGTGTAATTGAAATACTTACTTAGGAAAATGTGCAATACATTTGTAAACGAACTGCAGAATTTGCAGTACTGTTACCTTTCCTGGGAGCAATGCTGATAACACAGAAAACCAAACTATCACATGAATATGGTGCATAGCATGTACAACATGTCGTAATGAACGAGAATTAAAATTTAGTGATTGGTTAAGAAGTTTTTATTACTGTAGTTAAATTATTTCTCCAGCCCTCAGCGTTTGAATAGACTGATAACCAACTATATCTCATTCCCCCTTTTCTCTTTTACAATGACAAATTAACAGCCTACTTTACATAATCTACACATTGACTCTCTATGTATATTCACTTAATTTTTATCTTACCGCTACCTCCATAGTCACATTTGCTACGCTAGACGATTACATTACCATTATTTCTTTCATTTTAATACCTTAGTGCTTGAATATGATGATATTATTTCTGTCATGTAATCATGATGCAACACACAAGTTTTCATGTTCTCTCGCTTCAGTTATGTGATAAGCTATACCAGAATGATCAACTTAGATAATGGGTTATGTAAAGTAGGCTATTATTTTGTGAGTGTACAAGAGAAAATGGGGTTGAGAAATAGTAGGTGATCAGTCTGCTCAAATGCTGAGGGCTGGAGAAATAATGATTCAGAGTCATCAGTTCTTGTGATAAGAGATTCATGTAGACTTACTGCTACGCCCTCTCCATGAAAACGTTCTGATTTCTGCTTCATCTGTGAAACTATATTTAGTATTCTTCCACATCTAGGCATGTGAAATTATACTATATATTTTTTCATTTTATTGATCTGTTAACTTTTTGATACTAAGTTCTGAATATAATGACACTGCTCGCCTACCTTCTTACTTGTAAATTCAATTAACAAAAACATTTAGCGGTAACGTATGATTTACGGCTATATTTTCATTTCTATCCATCACATTTTCATTGCTCCTTCTTTTAGTTTTACACATTTGCGTTGTTCCCTGTGCTGTTATTATTACTCATAGGCCAGTATCTATGTAAAAAGATCATTCTGGTATAGCATATCATACTACTCAAGCGATAGAACATCAAGACTTCTGTGCTGCATCATGATTACACGATAGAAATAATTTCGTCATCATCATATTCGAGCACTAAGGTATTAAAATGAAAGAAGTTGTATAAACTAGTACACACCTAACATCCGTCAGCATAAACTTCAGGTCGTTGTTGTAAACTGAAAGAATATTAAACACCATTGTTGATATACCTGCTTGACACTCATAAATTAGATTTCGGAGAAGGAAAAGTAAAGGAACAACCTAATCCAATCATCTCAGAATTGCATTAGACCCATAATTTGTTTGAGCGATATCACTGAAATCAGATTCTTAATCGAATAGTCTTGAGTCTGCATGATTTGGTAAGCTTGCCTGTAGAAATCTTCGGATAAAATCTCCACTTTGCGTGTTTTCCATGGCCGTACAAAAAAGCTTCACGGGGTCGCACGCAATCTTTAACAGTACGGCAGGGGAAAAGCGCCCGTCGGCAGAGCTCTCTAACGTCTCTCAAAACTACGAGAGCATGATTAATAGCAATGAAATACTCCTCTACACGCCGCTCATGTGTCGAACAGATCATATTTATCAGTGCTGAGCACTTCTTAAAACAAAGTTTCTAAAGTAGAGCCCTTGTTCCCACAAAAAATCTTTACTGGAGTATGCTAACATTTTTGTGTATGACGTCAGGCGTATGAATGGTGTGTTTGTGTGTGCTGAGTGTGTAGTAGAAGAGTAGAATGAAGTAGTTATAACTGTAGCTAGAGTATTTAGCTTCGGTTCCCACAGCTTTCCTGCATTTTGTGAAGTAGTTTTAGAACTTGTTGTTCGTTGTTGTGAATAAACTGTTTCGCATTTTTATTGTTCTTTTAGCCGCTACCAGCAATGAAATCAGCGTCGTATAGTTCGTCTCAGTTCGTTCTTTTACTTTAAGGTTACGTTTTCTAGGCGACTGAGGTCTAGGAGACTGAGAGGTACGGAAAACGACAGGCCAGTTAGGAGTGTTTAGAGGAGAGTGTAGGAACGCCAGGCACATCTGTCAAGAGTACGCTAATTCAGAGTCTATTAGACACCGACAGGCGAAATGAGGGACATTTGGGGGTGGGCGAGGAAAAACAAGGCACGTAAGTGGCTGATACGCGAAGTCCACTGGAACGATTTCTTTTGATATTAGGAAACCAACCATCTCAGATAATCGCCATAAGCCAGGAGAATAAAGCATGACTAGAAGCCGAGCTAAGACTTTACAGTCAAACGATCCATGGGCAGACTGCTGAATTTAGGCTCGAATTCGGAACCGAGACAAAAAGAAGAGGACAGAGGTCACTAGAACCTGGGAGGGGTGAGAAAAGCGTGTGAAACGAAGGTTGACAACCTATGAACACGGGTAAACAAGAAAACGACTGACATCTGCAGTCGCACGGATGAAAGTGTAAGTCCTTGAGACAAGAAGTGTCTATAATATGACAACGGAATGTCCTGGTAACAAAGGCCACGCCAACAAATTTGCAGCCAGAGTTCCTAATGCACGGCGCGGACATACCACTGACTAATTTGGTCGACCGCTCGTATCCGCCAGAAGGTATACGTAAACTATTTAGACACGTACCTGCGTGCGAAAGGAGTGGTGCGATGCAACGCTTTACTTGCTGCATGGCAGACGCTCAACCAAGAGGAAACCGCCTAGTTTGACGTAACAAGTTAATAACGTGGGAGCACGGCAGTTACAAGAATTTCTACACGAAGTTTCTGACAATACTCTGAAACCTGGTCGCACAGGGAGTTGCAAAGATGGGGGTGTATCTGAGACAGTCACGCGAGTCTTTAGCAATATTTGCTGCTCATTTTGTCTTTCAGGCGGGATTCTCGGACGACAAAATGATAGATGGGGAACGGTGCAGCACTATCCACTGCCGACCGGTGTGGCCGAGGGTTCTAGGCGCTTCAGTCTGGAACCGCGCAACCGCTACGGTCGTAGGTTCGAATCCTGCCTCGAGCACGGATGTGTGTGATGTCCTTAGGTTAGCTAGGTTTAAGTACTTCTAAGTTCTTGGGGACTGATGACCTCAGATGTTAAGTCCCATAGTGCTCAGAGCCATTTGAACCACTACCCAATCACATTTTCCTGCTCCGTATAACTTGCACTCGTAGGGGCACTGCCAAGAAAACTGTCTCTGGATATTTTAAGGTCTTTCGATGGCACTGAAGAGCAGGAGAAACAAAGAATAGCACACGCTGCCATAATGAGGACAGAAAATAGGGTGCCACAAGTGCTTGCGCTGCATAACGGTGCCGGCCGAAGTGGCCGTGCGGTTAAAGGCGCTGCAGTCTGGAACCGCAAGACTGCTACGGTCGCAGGTTCGAATCCTGCCTCGGGCATGGATGTTTGTGATGTTCTTAGGTTAGTTAGGTTTAACTAGTTCTAAGTTCTAGGGGACTAATGACCTCAGCAGTTGAGTCCCATAGTGCTCAGAGCCATTTTTTGCATAACGGCAGGGAGAATTGGCACAATAATGGACGAAGGAGAGAAGCAATAGATGAAGTAGGATGGACACCATGGTCCACACCAAGGAGAGCAAGGCAGGATCAAAGCGCCTTCTATAGACGCCACGTGAATTGCCTGCAAGCGTCGTATAATGAAAGAGGGCGAGAGTTATGGAGGTTCACCAACTCTGGCCCCACCTTAGGCAGAGGTGCGTGAGATCGCGCAAGTAAATAACCAAAGACAACGAGACATCGCAAGGCATCGTTCAGTAGAGAAGGGACTTAACGTATGCAATGTGTGGTACTTGCAACCTCAAGTGCAAGACAAGGCTTACTAGAGCTGCCTGAAAATGCGGTCAGTGCTCCCTAATTGAGATAACTGTGAAATGAATCAATACGAGAGCTTGTGTGAATTCTGGATGGGACTTTCGATGCCTTTTTATCAAAACTGGTGGAAAGTTGTAGCAAATCATCTGAGATGCTCATAAAAGGAATCTCACTAATTCCCATTTTTAGGGTAATAGAAAAAAGATAGAAAAGCATGTCTTGATGTCGCTAAGCGACGGAAGGAGTGGCTTTCAGGTGAATGTATCTGTGATTGATGGGTTGTCGCCAGATTTTATAATAGGTAATGATTTACTCTCGACTAGAGTGGTGATCATGGACTGGACTACTAAAATTGCGCTTAATTTGTCCAAAGATTCGGTCGCACGGGTGCAGGGGACACTAAGGGTACAATTAATTTAGTAAAATGTAAGGAGGACAAGAAAATTTTCATAGATGGGCCACAGGCGCAAAAACATGGTTTATTAGAGGCAACATGGGTTCTTGATGAAATCAGTTTGCCGTCCGCAAGTCGTGATGATAATCCTATATATCTAGCTGACTGTTACGGACATAGTGCGACTGGTCGTGGGTCAGAGACCCTCCAGACGTACTTTTAGGATTTAGAGAGCCAGAGGCCGTTATTAATTACGCTCCCCTGACACCCCATGCTGCCGATGCGAGTATGGAAGACACTCTCTAAAAGAAACGTAACTACGCAGCGAGTGACCACAGTCAAATGTCTTGACGACAAGCTCGCCGAGCCAGTGGCGAAGGTTGAAGAAAGACCACACAGCAACATATAACCATATGTGGAGCAGAGAACGCGAGAGCAATTGAATAATGGCTGAGAAACACTGTGAAGTACGTCACGAAAGTATAGTAACGGCCTACTCGCCAGTATAGCCGTGAACAGTTGTGCGATCGACAGGTCGCACAATGGTCTCTGGAAGAACATATTTATTTCGGAGGGCGTGTTTCGCGCGATAGACAGAGTGGAGGGGAGCGACAGTGATACCTGATAGGTTATGAGACGCCCGTGTTGGAATCTTGGGCCGGCCGAAGTGGCCGTGCGGTTAAAGGCGCTGCAGTCTGGAACCGCAAGACCGCTACGGTCGCAGGTTCGAATCCTGCCTCGGGCATGGATGTTTGTGATGTCCTTAGGTTAGTTAGGTTTAACTAGTTCTAAGTTCTAGGGGACTAATGACCTCAGCAGTTGAGTCCCATAGTGCTCAGAACCATTTGAACCATTTGGAATCTTGGGGCAAGGCGAGGAGTGTGCCGACAGTTGATTGTTAGTACAAACTCGGCAGTTAACAGTCGCTGGTTCTGAGCGTAGCAACGATACCATTAAGAGACTTTCAGCCGGGTTCCTGGACTGAGAGCCGTTATTACCCTGGTTGTGGCCGGCTGCAAACCTTAAGACGTGTAGGATGCATGCCGGGGGCAGGAGCGTGTCGTGCGCTTCAGAGATCAACTGGACGTGGAGACGGACGTTGTACCGCTTTTGAGTTGAAGTTGTGTGTTGACTCGACGACGTCTTTCCTGGATCGTCGCACAGCTATGTCTTGCGAGCTTCCGATTTGATCTATCGGAAGCGAGTGAGTCGAACATCGGCAGTAACTATAGCTATAACTGCCATTTTCTGTACCAGTACTGTGACTGTTTAGTTCCGTAGTTTCTAGTTTGCGGCCGTTGTGGCCGAGTGGTTCTAGGCGCTTCAGTCCGGAACCGCGCTGCTGCTACGGTCGCAGGTTCGAATCCTGCTTCGGGCATGGATGTATGTGATCTCCATAGGTTGGTTAGGTTTAAGTAGTTCTAAGTCCAGGGAACTGATGACCTCAGATGTTAAGTCTCATAGTGCTTAGAGCCATTTGAAGTTTTCTAGTTGTTTGTTCGAGGTTCACGTCCGGTTTTATATCAGACTTATGGTTATTGATTGCGCTTCTGTCTCTAGAAAAGAAAGTGCACTCCCATAAAACTACTGAATTTGTTTCTTAATTTAATTCTTCAATCGGAGTGTTATTCGCCAAGTTCGGTCTCAGCTTCCTAGTTGGCTGCTGTAAGGCGTCGGATTTGTGACGACGCTCATTTACGTATTAAGTGGGTTCATTTCATGTGCGACGTCCTGCATGTACAATTTCATCTATTGTCTTATTAGAAGTTTATACTACCAAGTTTGTGTTTCTTTTATTGTCTGTATGGGGGGGGGGGGGGGAGTCTTAAAAATGTCCTAATGTGTGTGAATTCCTGAGGGACCGAAGAGCTGAGGTCATCGGTCCCTAGACTTACAAACTACTGAAACTAACTTATGCTACGAACAACACATATACCCATGCCCGAGGGAAGACTCGAACCTCCGACGGGAGGGGCCGCGCAATCTTTGACATGGCGCCTCAAACCGCACGGCCACTCCGCACGGATGGAGTCCCTTAATCTTAAGTATTGTTACTACTACACTCCAGAAAATGGAAAACGAACACATTGACGCTAGTGAATAAGACCCGCCATACTTACACCGGGCACTACGAGAGGGCACTGAATGCAATGATCAAACGTGCAGCGCTGCGGACACATAAGAAACCGCGTTCTCGGTCGTGGAATGTTTCTAGATGCGCAGCAGTTGGTCACCGCCAGAGTGGCAGCCAGTTTACCGTATCACACATAGCTCCGTTTGTGTCTGCAACATTTTTAGCATACCGCAGCAGCGAGTAAGGGAGCCGTTTGTGCAATTGACAGTATTCGAGGGAGGGCGTGTAGTTGGCCTGCGGAAGGCCGAGTGGACGTACCGCACACTTGGCCAACACATGGGACGTGAGGTCTCCACAGGGCATCGATGTTGTCGTCAGTGATCAGCAGAAGATGCACGTGACCGTCGACCTGGGTCAGTGGTGACGCACAGATGCACGCCAAGGCAGTCGAATACTACGAAGCGCCGTACAGGGCCGAACCGTCACTTCACAACAACTTAGTGACACCGTTGCTCGAGAGGTATCAGTGAGAACCATTCGCAACCGTTTCTGTGAACGGTCCCACGTACCGTTATGGCGTCTTCCACACACGCCGCAATATGTTCAGCCAGCCTCCAGTGGTTTCTCGATAGGCGTTTATAGAAGGACGAATGGAGACGTGTACTCTTCAGTGATGATGGTCGCTTCTGCCTTGGTGCCAATGATGGTCGTACGAGTGTGTGGCGTCGTGCAGGTGAGCGCCAATGTCAGGAGTCTATACGACAGAGGCACAAACGGGTTAGGGAGCAATATCCTACACTTACGAGTGCCCGTGGTCAAGGGATAGCGTCTTTGATTCATGATCAAAACGTCTCCGGTCCCGGGTTCGATCCCCGCCACTGCCTAAATTTTGATAAATAATCAGCATCGGTGGCTGAAGACTTCCGGCATTAGAAGTCAGCCTCATTCTGCCAACGGCCTTGTCAAAGAGGGTGGAGGAGCGGATAGAGGTTCAGGGCACTCTTTTGTCCTAGGGGTGGGAAATTGCCCCTTAAGGCGGAAGAATCAGCAATGATCAACGACATGAGGATGCAGAAGGCAATGGAAACCACTGCATTAAAGACACGTAACGTGAATCCACAGGACATGTGGCCTGTATTTGATGAAGTGTCATGATGATCTCTCCATTGGCAAAAGATTCCAGAATAGTCCCCCATTCGGATCTCCGGGAGGGGACTGCCAAGGGGGAGGTTACCATGAGAAAAAGATTGAATAATCTACGAAAGAATAACGTTCTACGAGTCGGGGCGTGGAATGTCAGAAGCTTGAACGTGGTAGGGAAACTAGAAAATCTGGGAAGGGAAATGCAAAGGCTCAATCTAGATATAATAGAGGCCAGTGAAGTGAAGTGGAAGGAAGACAAGGATTTCTGGTCAGATGAGTATTGGGTAATATCAACAGCAGCAGAAAATGATATAACAGGTGTAGGATTCGTTATGAATAGGAAGGTAGGGCAGAGAGTGTGTTACTGTGAACAGTTCAGTGACCGGGTTGTTCTAATCAGAATCGACAGCAGACCAACACCGACAACGATAGTTCAGGTATACATGCCGACGTCGCAAGCTGAAGATGAACAGATAGAGAAAGTGTATGAGGATATTGGAAGGGTAATGCAGTATGTAAAGGCGGACGAAAATCTAATTGTCATGGGCGACTGGAATGCAGTTGTAGGAGAAGGAGTAGAAGAAAAGGCTACAGGAGAATATGGGCTTGGGACAAGGAATGAAAGAAGAGAAAGACTAAATGAGTTCTGTATCAAGTTTCAGCTACTAATAGCGAATACCCTGTTCAAGAATCACAAGAGGAGGAGGCCGGGAGATACGGGAAGATTTCAATTAGATTACATCATGGTCAGACAGAGATTCTGATATCAGATACTGGATTGTAAGGCGTACACAGGAGCAGATATAGACTCAGATCACAATAAAGTAGTGATGAAGAGTAGCCTGAAGTTCAAGACATAAGTCAGGAGAATCAATACGCAAAGAAGTGGGATACGGAGGTACTAAGGAATGACGAGATACGTCTGAAGTTCTCTAACGATATAGATACAGCAATAAGGAATAGCGCAGTAGGCAATACAGTTGAAGAGGAATGGATATCTCTAAAAAGGGCCATCACAAAAGTTGGGAAGGAAAACATAGGTACAAAGAAGGTAGCTGCAAAGAAACCATGGGTAACAGAAGAAATACTTCGGTTGTTTGATGAAAGGAGGAAGTACAAACATGTTCCGGGAAAATCAGGAATACAGAAATACAAGTCGCTGAGGAATGAAATAAATGGGAAGGGCCGGGAAGCTAAGACGAAATGGCTGCATGAAAAATGTGAAGACATCGAAAAAGATATGATTGTCGGAAGGACAGACTTAGCATACAGGAAAGTCAAAAAAACCTTTGGTGACATTAAAAGCAACGGTGGTAACATTAAGAGTGCAACGGGAATTCTACTGCTAAATGCAGACGAGAGAGCAGATAGGTGGAAAGAATACATTGAAAGCCTCTATGAGGGTGAAGATTTGTCTGATGTGATAGAAGAAGAAACAGGAGTCGATTTAGAAGAGATAGGGGATCCAGTATTAGAATCGGAATTTAAAAGAGCTTTGGAGGCCTTACGGTCAAATAAGGCAGAAGGGATAGATAACATTCCATCAGAATTTCTAAAATCATTGGGGGAAGTGGCAACAAAACGACTATTCACATTGGTGTGTAGAATATATGAGTCTGGCGATATACCATCTGACTTTCGGAAAAGCATCATCCACACAATTATCGCACAATCAGCTTAACAGTTCATGCATCGAAGCTGCTTACAAGAATAATATACAGAAGAATGGAAAAGAAAATTGAGAATGCGCTAGGTGACGATCAGTTTGGCTTTAGGAAAAGTAAAGGGACGAGAGAGGCAATTCTGACGTTACGGCTAATAATGGAAGTAAGGCTAAAGAAAAATCAAGACACTTTCATAGGATATGTCGACCTGGAAAAAGCATTCGACAATATAAAATGGTGCAAGCTGTTCGAGGTTCTGAAAAAAGTAGGGGTAAGCTATAGGGAGAGACGGGTCATATACAATATGTACAACAACCAAGAGGGAATAATAAGAGTGGACGATCAAGAACGAAGTGCTCGTATTAAGAAGGGTGTAAGACGAGGCTGTAGCCTTTCGCCCCTACTCTTCAATCTGTACATCGAGGAAGCAATGATGGAAATAAAAGAAAGGTTCAGGAGTGGAATTAAATTACAAGGTGAAAGGATATCAATGATACGATTCGCTGATTACATTGCTATCCTGAGTGAAAGTGAAGAAGAATTAAATGATTTGCTGAACGGAATGAACAGTCTAATGAGTACACAGTATGGTTTGAGGGTAAATCGGAGAAAGACGAAGGTAATGAGAAGTAGTAGAAATGAGAACAGCGAGAAACGTAACATCAGGATTGATGGTCACGAAGTCAAAGAAGTTAAGGAATTCTGCTACCTAGGCAGTAAAATAACCAATGACGGACGGAGCAAGGAGGACATCAAAAGCAGACTCGCTATGGCAAAAAAGGCATTTCTGGCCAAGAGAAGTCTACTAATATCAAATACCGGCCTTAATTTGAGGAGGAAATTTCAGAGGATGTACGTCTGGAGTACAGCATTGTATGGTAGTGAAACATGGACTGTGGGAAAACCGGAACAGAAGAGAGTCGAAGCATTTGAGATGTGGTGCTATAGACGAATGTCGAAAATTAGGTGGACTGATAAGGTAAGGAATGAGGAGGTTCTACGCAGAATCGGAGAGGAAAGGAATATGTGGAAAACACTGATAAGGAGAAGGGACAGGATGATAGGACATCTGCTAAGACATGAGGGAATGACTTCCATGGTACTAGAGGGAGCTGTAGAGGGCAAAAACTGAAGAGGAAGACAGAGATTTGAATACGTCAAGCAAATAATTGAGGACGTAGGTTGCAAGTGCTACTCTGAGATGAAGAGGTTAGCACAGGAAAGGAATTCGTGGCGGGCCGCATCAAACCAGTCAGTAGACTGATGACCAAAAAAAAAAAGGTTAACAGGTGCTACAAAACAAGTAGACCAAACGGAAAAGGAAACCCAACTGACCATCACGACAGCGACAGTGAGATGACCGGCACCAGAGGAGTGACCTGTTCGAAAAATGACTGTATGTCATCGGTACATGTCATTCTTACGTCCTGTAAAGTGAAAAGTGGTACTTCTTACTGCACTTTCTCAATGCTGCTAGTAAGATACTGTTGTGATCTCAAAATTATCATCTCTGGCATGAAATGACTGTCAGATTACTAACGAGATCGCCCCACTCTTGGAGCCAAAAGTTGACTATTATGAACTTGCAGTGAAATCGAACATCAGAAGGTAATCAGATTAAGGGATTGATATCAGAATGGAACAGATTAATCAGAGGGTCAAATTATCTTTTGATGTCCTCCTTGCTCCGTCCGCCATTGGTTATTTTACTGCCTAGGTAGCAGAATTCCTTAACTTCTTTGACTTCGTGACCATCAATCCCGATGTTAAGTTTCTCGCTGTTCTCATTTCTACTACTTCTCATTACCTTCGTCTTTCTCCGATTTACCCTCAAACCATACTGTGTACTCATTAGACTGTTCATTCCGTTCAGCAAATCATTTAATTCTTCTTCACTTTCACTCAGGATAGCAATGTAATCAGCGAATCGTATCATTGATATCCTTTCACCTTGTAATTTAATTCCACTCCTGAACCTTTCTTTTATTTCCATCATTGCTTCCTCGATGTACAGATTGAAGAGTAGGGGCGAAAGGCTACAGCCTCGTCTTACACCCTTCTTAATACGAGCACTTTGTTCTTGATCGTCCACTCTTATTATTCCCTCTTGGTTGTTGTACATATTGTATATGACCCGTCTCTCCCTATAGCTTACCCCTACTTTTTTCAGAATCTCGAACAGCTTGCACCATTTTATATTGTCGAATGTTTTTTCCAGGTCGACAAATCCTATGAAAGTGTCTTGATTTTTCTTTAGCCTTACTTCCATTATTAGCCGTAACGTCAGAATTGCCTCTCTCGTCCCTTTACTTTTCCTAAAGCCAAACTGATCGTCACCTAGCGCATTCTCAATTTTCTTTTCCATTCTTCTGTATATTATTCTTGTAAGCAGCTTCGATGCATGAACTGTTAAGCTGATTGTGCGATAATTGTGTGGATGATGCTTTTCCGAAAGTCAGATGGTATATCGCCAGACTCATATATTCTACACACCAATGTGAATAGTTGTTTTGTTGCCACTTCCCCCAATGATTTTAGAAATTCTGATGGAATGTTATCTATCCCTTCTGCCTTATTTGACCGTAAGTGCTCCAAAGCTCTTTTAAATTCCGATTCTAATGCTGGATCCCCTATCTCTTCTAAATCGACTCCTGTTTCTTCTTCTATCACATCAGACAAATCTTCACCCTCATACAGGCTTTCAATGTATTCTTTCCACCTATCTGCTCTCTCCTCTGCTTTTAACAATGTAATTCCCGTTGCACTCTTAATGTTACCACCGTTGCTTTTAATGTCACCAAAGGTTTTTTTGACTTTTCTGTATGCTGAGTCTGTCCTTCTGACAATCATATCTTTTTCGATGTCTTCACATTTTTCCTGCAGCGATTTCGTCTTAGCTTCCCTGCACTTCCTATTTATTTCATTCCTCAGCGACTTGTATTTCTGTATTCCTGATTTTCCCGGAACATGCTTGTACTTCCTCCTTTCATCAATCAACTGAAGTATTTCTTCTGTTACCCATGGTTTCTTCGCAGCTACCTTCTTTGTACCTATGTTTCCCTTCCCAACTTTTGTGATGGCCCTTTTTAGAGATATCCATTCCTCTTCAACTGTACTGCCTACTGCGCTATTCCTTACTGCTGTATCTATAGCGTTAGAGAACTTCAAACGTATCTCGTCATTCCTTAGCACTTCCGTATCCCACTTCTTTGCGTATTGATTCTTCCTACCATAGATGTATTGACATCATCACAGCATGTAGCTGAGATTGATTCCGTCAGTTCACAAATCACAAGTCCATGAAATTTTGGAGGAGCGACTTCCTGCTCTATTTGTTCTGCTGCAGAGTAGAACGAAAGTGGTAGAGATAGACATTCCCTTGGCTGTAGTGGTATCGATATTTGGTAGCTTACCGAAGGGAGCCGCTGCAAGGCGTTTTCATGACAACGGGATAGAAGGGGGGCTGTAACAGACTTTTCAAAGAAGTCAAAATATTTTATTGCTTCACTATATATATATATATATATATATATATATATATAACTGTAAAGTCTCGTTATCGCATAAAAAATAAAATTTTTTACACCTATGTCTGGTCACTATATGTCCATTACCTGTAAGCCGAACTATTCTCCTCTGTTTTTAAGTACTGTAGCTGCCAAGTGGCTGTTGGCAAATACGTTAACAAATGGTTCAAATGGCTCTGAGCACTATGGGACTTAACTTCTGAGGTCATCAGTCCCCTAGAACTTAGAACTACTTAAACCTAACTAACCTAAGGACCTCACATACATCCATGTCCGAGGCATGATTCTAACGTGCGACCGTAGCAGTCGAGCGGTTCCAGACTGTAGCGCCTAGAACCGCTCGGCCACCCCGGCCGGCAATACCTTAATAGGCAGTGGTGACGGTGCAGATGAATAGCTCTTATACTCTTTCCCTTTGTGTTCACGCAGGCCACAAAAACTTTATGAGAACTTTATAATGAGTTCTGTAATGAAAGACATTTCCCAACGTTTATTACTTGCGGTGCCTGCAAGTACAGCAGCTTTTTATGTGAGGTTTTTCTGGAAAGCCGTCGTTCCTGCGGCACTGAGAAAGCAGTCATACACTCCAGGAATGTGTCCCTCGAAACTGACAGTAGATCCTACAACAAACCTTTTCCAATGATGAAAAACGTTCACGGTCTGAAATGATTTAGGCCCTGTCAACGCATGTACGAATTACGCCTTCAAACTGGGCCGAATGATGATATCCACCAGATTTTAGGCAGAACTGAGTGTCAGTTAGCCTTCTGTAAACGGCATGTCCAACGTACAGTCATCACTTATACTGAGCAGCACATCAAGGGAGTGAAGGCAAACATTCTTTTTCATCTCCATCGTGAAGCGAATATTCGGCTAGATTTAATTCGTATTCATATGTTCATTTCTTTAAGCCAAATAAGAGACTTATCGACCATTTGTTAAAATATATCTAACCTCAAATACCCATAGTGAATTATCAGCCCTGAAACTTGCGTATATTTTTAGCTACGTGAACGATGCTTTTGTTGTTTGGTGTCATGGAAGCGAAAATTTCAAGTGCTTTTTGGAAAATACGAATGCACTCAACGCGATTATTCACTTCACGATGGATTAGAAGGAGATGGGTGCCTTCACTTCCTTGATGTGTTGGTCACGAAGGAGACTGATATTGCGCTGGGACATGCTGCTCATAGGAAATCTGCTCCCACTGATATCTACAGATTGACCGTTGCCATCACACAACTCACCGTAAAAGGGTTGTAACGTTACACATATTTTGGCGAGCTATTCGGCCATCTAGGGTTGGTGTCATGATTTCTTCATTGGCAAAAAAATTCAGTAGATTCCCCCATTCGGATGTCCGGGAGGGACTGCCAACGGGGAAGTGACCAAGAGATAAAGATTGAATAATCAACGAAACGATAATGTTCTACGAGTTGGGGCGTGGAATATCAGAAGCTTGAATGTGGTAGGGAAACTAGAAAATCTGAAAAGGGAAACGCAAAGGATCAGTCTAGATCAGGGCCGGCCAAACGCTGCACAGTGTGCAGACTTGCAGAAGTGCTGCACATGTGCGCACGTGTGCGACAGCGACATCTGTTATTAGACATGTGTCCTAAATGAACGGCGTAGGCTCCACTTCCCTGTTTATGTGGTACAAGCAAGAGCACAACATACCCAGTCTCGTTTACCCCTGGTGACCGTAACCTTAACAGAGAAGAACTGAGAAATTGCAGGTACTGTGAAAAAGCAAAGCACGGCAGATCTATGCTCTCGGTCGTTTCAATCAAGCATCAGTGATGAAAATCTCCCGCAATTACTTGCGTTTGTCAATGAGCCGTGCTTTTGTGCCCGATTAACTATATCATTTCGCATGGCCAGTGATAAACGTGTTTGGATTTATTCCTTTCATAATTAAATATTAGTGTTTACTAACTGTGCATTATTGCCTCATTCTGCTCCATGTTACATTATTATCAGGAAAATTGGTCATTAATCCGATTGTTGTATACATATATTTAGGTTTTTTTTTAAATGTGTGAAGGGCTACGCTTAGTTGAAGTCGATAAAACATAACATTCATCTAATTGTCGGTTATTACGCAGATTTCAGACGGAACTGATGAAAGATATAGCAATAATGGTACAGGTGATCATCGAGAAGTCTGCGGTTGTCATTCTGTTCAGAGGTCAAGGAGACAGAAATTATGTGGGTGTAATTGCTTAGGTTTAGTGTTATTTGAAACGATGGCTAAGGTTCGTTGGAAGTCGCTAAGTGCGCTCCTTCTCAAATACTAGATGAAAAACATTACGCGTATTTACGTGCCGTCAGTCAAGCTGCCTTAATAAAAACCCACGGTTGTTAACTGGATTACTTGTCTTACTGGGTTAAACTGTTAACATAAAAGTAGACGCCTCAAGGAGTAGACTGTGACCGTATTTTAAATGTTTAATATGCGAAATACCTTCCCATGGTTGGCTTGCAAGCTATGGAAAGAACACTAGAGCGCGCCGGTACAGAGTATCTCAGCAAGTGGATAAAGCGACATCTGTGCGTAGAAACATGCACTACATGAACACTGGCGGCTGCGGCGTGCACGCTGTGACCCGGAAGTTGCACATGTGCAGGAGCACCGCACGCGTGCAGAATTTCTGGCCGGCCCTGGTCTAGATATAGCAGGGGTTAGTGAAATGAAATGGAAAGAAGAAAAGGACATCTGGTCAACAGCAGTAGAAAATGGTATAACGGGAGCAGGATTCGTTACGAATAGGAAGGTAGGGCAGAGAGTGTTGACCCGTTTACGGCTCGTGCTCACGCCATTTATTGATTTTCATCTTCTATTACGGTACTGCCGCCACGTTTTCTTATTCCATTTACTGGCGTCACTAACTTCCTGCCTTACTTGCCCGTGAGCGGCAGCAACAGTGCGTACCGATAAGTGCACTGTCGTACCATCTCTGGAACGACCGATAGTACTTCCATCGTCTTGTGTCTGGCAGTTCAGTTCGAGTCGGACCAGCAGTGCAGTCGAGATGCAGCAGGAGAGCAGTCGGGGACGGAATCCCTGCGAGGTCCGCACAGCCAGTAACAGCGGGAACGACCGTTGGTTGGTCGTTCGATCAGTCGACTCATCGGCTACGTGTATTTGGGTCGGCTCCTTCCTGTGCAGAGATGTTTGTTGTGTTCCATCTGCATGGTTGGGACCGAGCCAGCGTCATCCGGACCTCGTCCGTTCGAAGGACGTCAGTGAGTTGCAGACGCACCAGCAGTGCACTCGCGACGGAGCAGCAGTCGCGGATGTACCAGCAGTCAAGTCAGTCGGTTGGCGTGGAGCAGCAAGAAAGCCCCCGTAGCATGGAGTCGGAGCCGCTGGCGGCGTGCACGCGCGGTTTGAGTGTGAGGTGCTGCTTGCGAGTGCTACGAAGTTCGTCCCCCACCGATCTTGGACATGAAAGTTGAGTCCTAGCTTAACTTACTATCGAGCCTCAACTGTTTACATGCCTTCGTTTGATTCTGTGTGTCTTTTTGTGGTTGCGTCGAGCGGAATTGATTTCTTTGATTGGTCGATCGGCTGTCTGTCGGTTGGGTTGCCTTCAGATTAAGAAGTCACTTGACAGGCTGCCTGTCTCACCTAAACGGGCGTTAGTGTTACAATTCCAGGCCGACCCTTAGAAATTTCTGAGCGCCGTTCCTTGTGTGCTGCACAGTAATTTCCCTGTTTGGGTTTTAGTTATTTGGTTGATGTGCGGCCTTCCGCCGAGTTTTAATATTTCTTAGATTAATGTTCTTGTCTTGCCCTTTGGCATGAAATGATTTACGATAAGGCCTTCTGCCTATTAAAATGAAATTATTTTTCTAGGACTTAAGCCGTTGAACATATTTGGTTCATATGTAGGTTTCAGCCGAGATTTAATATTTCTTAAATTAATGTTCTTCTAAAATGGTTCAAATGGCTCTGAGCACTATGGGACTCAACTGCTGAGGTCATTAGTCCCCTAGAACTTAGAACTAGTTAAACCTAACTAACCTAAGGACATCACAAACATCCATGCCCGAGGCAGGATCCGAACCTGCGACCGTAGCGGTCTTACGGTTCCAGACTGCAGCGCCTTTAACCGCACGGCCACTTCGGCCGGCATTAATGTTCTTCTCTTGGCCTTAAGGCATAAGATTGTTATGCTTTGTTTTAACATAAGGCCTTCTGCCGTTTGATTGAAACTCTTTTTATTTGTTAATATGCCTTGGATTTTGAGTGTGACCTTCAGCCGATCTAAAGTTAATTAAAGGAGGTCGATTAAAGTTTTGAGTGTTTTGCATCTTTCTTGTAATATTGTGTCTTGGTGAATAAAGTTTGTATGTTGAGTGCAACTGACAGTAACCTCCTTTTGGCCCCTTTCCACAACCTAACCCGCTCTGGCATGCTAGCCTGGGCGTTTCAAGTGCCTTACTGCGAACAGTTCAGTAACAGGGTTGTTCTCATAAGAATCGACAGCAAACCAAAACCGGCAACAATAGTCCAGATATTCAAGCCGACGTCGTAAGCTGAAGATGAAGAGATAGAGAAAAGCTATGAGGGTACTGAAAGGGCAATACAGTACGTAAAGTGAGATGGAAACCTAATTGTCGTGTGGGACTGGAATGCAGTTGTGAGGGAAGGAGTAGAAAAAAGATTACAGGAGAATATAGGATTGGGACAAGGAATGAGAGAGGAGAAAACTAATTGAGTTCTGTAATAAATTTCAGCCAGTAATAGCGAACACTCTGTTCAAGACTCACAAGAGGATGAGGTATACTTGGAAAAGGACCAGGTGACACGGCATGATTTCAATTAGATTACAAAATGGTCAGAAAGAGATCCAGACATCAGATACTGGATTGCAAGGCGTATCCAGGAGCATATATAGACTCAGATCACAATATAGAAGTGATGAAGAATAGGCTGAAGTTTAAGACAGTCAGGAAGAATTAATACTCTACGAAGTGTGATACGGAAGTGCTAAGGAATGACGAGATACGCTTGATGTTCTCTAAGGTTATAAATACAGCAATAAGGAACAGCTCATTAGGCAATACGGTTGAGAATGGAAATCTTTGAAAAGCATGGAAATCTTTGAAAAGGGCCGTCACAGGAGTTGGAAAGAAAAACATTGGTACAAAGCAGGTAGCTCCGCAGAAACCATAGGTAACAGAAGATATACTTCAGTTGATCGATGAAAGAAGGAAGTCCAAAAATGTTCAGGGCCACTCAGGAATACAGAAATTCAAGGCGCTGAGGAATAAAATAAACAGGAAGTGCAGGGAACCTAAGACGAAATGGCTGCATGAAAAATGTGAAGAAATCGAAAAAGAAATGATTGTCAGATGGACAGATCCAGCATAAAGAAAAGTTAAAACAATCTTCGGTGACATTAAAAGCAAGGGTGTTAACATTAAGAGTGTCACGGGAATTCCACTGTTAAATGCAGAGGAGAGAGCGCGTAGATGGGAAGAATACACTGAAAGTCTCTATGAGGGGAAAGATTTGTCTGATGTGATAGAGGAGCAAACAGAAGTCGATTTAGAAGAGATAGGGGATCCAGTATTAGAATCAGAATTCAAAAGAGCTTTGGAGGACTTAAGATCATATAAGGCAGAAGATATAGATAACATTCCATCAGAGTATCTAAAATCATTGGGGACAATGACAACAAAACGACTATTTACGTTGGTGTGTAGAATGTATGAGTCTGACGACATACCATCTGACTTTCGAAAAAATATCATTCACACAATTCCGAAGAATGCAAGAGCTGACAAGTGCGAGAATCACCTTAACAGCTCATGCATCCAAGTTCCTGACAAGAATAATATACAGAAGAATGGAAAAGAATATTTACGATGTGCGAGATTACGGTAGTTTTGGCTTTAGAAAAGGTAAAGGCACAAGAGAGACAATTCTGACGGTGTGGTTGATAATGGAAGTAAGAAAAATCGAGACACGTTCATAGGATTTGTCGACCTGGAAAAAGCGTTCGGCAATGTAAATGTTGGAAATTCTGAGAAAAACAAGGGTAAGCTACAAGGAGAGACGGGCAATATACAATATGTACAATAGCCATGAGGGGATAATATGAGTGTACGACCAAGAACGAAGTGCTCGGATGAAAAAGGGTGTAAGACAGGGATGTAGTCTTTCATCCCTACTGTTCCATTTGTACATCGAAGAAGCAATGATGGAAATAAAAGAGAGGTTCAGGAGTGGAATTAAAATTCAAGGTGGAAGGATGTCAATGATACGACTTGCTGATGACATTGCTATCCTGAGTGAAAGTGAAGAAGAATTGCCTGATCTGCTGAATGGAATGAACAGTCTACTGAATACATAGTATAGATTTAGAGTAAATCGAAGAAAATGAGAAAGAATGAGAAGTAGTAGAAATGAGAACAGCGAGAAACTTAATATCAGGATCGATGGTCACGAAGTAGATGAAGTTAAGGAATTCTGATACCTAGGCAGTAAAATAAGCAATGACGGACGGAGCAAGGAGGGCATCAGAAGCAGGCATAAAGGGCATTTCGGACCAAGAGAAGTCTACTAGTTACAGACATAGGCCTTAACTTGAGGAAGAAATTTCTGAGAATGCACGTCTGGAGTACAGCGTTGTATGTTAGTGAAACATGGACTGTGGGAAAACCGGAACAGAAGAGAATAGAAGCATTTGAGATGTGGCGCTACAGAAGAATGTTGAAAATTAGATGGACTGATAAAGTAAGGAATGAGGAGGTTCTGCGCAAGATCGGAGAGCATTTATTTCAAGGTACTTATTGATCTGAAGTACATTATGCGAATCAGGGAAGAGAGTTAACTCTTTGAGTTTTGCAATTCAGCATATTTATGAAAATGGTTGTATTGATTGATTCGTAATACATGATAGCGATTCAAAGTAATGAATACAATGATTCTACTATCTGCAGTGTGCTTAATCCAAACTTGTACTCTACTCTACTTCCTGCCCGTGCACCTCTGTAAGCGCATATCGGCGCATCATGTGCTGGGACAGCCTGGCAGCGAGGAGGGCAGGCAGCACATCATGAACTATGCTTATCCGAACAGGCACACACCACAGGGCAGTTGCACGTATAAGCAGTATGTTTACTCCCAATCAGTCATCATAAGGAAACTACTGATAATCGAGCGCAGCTGCATGTAACATATAGTAATATGCAAATTTATTGCAATAATAATTTGTTTACATTCATTTAGCGAAACTACCACGCAGTTCAGATATGTACAGCTTTCGATAAATATTCATCAGATAATTGGAGAAGTTCGTGCAGTTGATTTAAGAACTATAATAATAACAAACGCTTACAAAATTGGCAACGTTATACTTTACGCAATATCGTCGAAAGGTGCCAGCACCTTTATCAATATTCCACTAAGCACTACGGCTGGGTACACAAGTCGGTATAGTGTGGTAATGTGAGCGTGTAGATGATGGAAATGATATGTCTTCCAGTCTCTCCCGCTTATGATGTGGGAGTAATTTCGGGCTTGCGTTACTCCACTTCATGGACTTCACTCCCGAGAGATTTGGATACTGATATGCTGCGGTCCGCCTGAATTTGCTGGTGCGGAGGCTGATTGTCTGACTCCATTACTAATTAATTCAGAAACGGTGCAACGTATCGAATTTTCTTTCTTAACAATTATTTGTCAGCACAACTTAACTGGGATCTTTCTTACAAGCTTTTCAGACTGTTTATGAGCATTTTACGTATATAATTTATTGTTATGTATGTCGGAGGGATGAGAGTCAGGACCCCATGACACGAAAGCCTCTTGGATCCTGGTCTTGTGGTGAATCAAGCGCTGTATCATTTGAGAGATACAGAGGCGAGCGAGTGTGCCAGGACTTACCGCAGTTCACTGCTACTGCCACCACGTCCCCATAACTCGTCTCTGCGTAGCACACAAGTATTGCACCATAGTTTAAGAATTAACTTAAAAGTAAAAGTTGCTTTTCCAAACTTAGTCAGCATGTGCTTTAGTATATTAATGTTTAAACTGTCAAATCTAAGACTAATCAAACGAATAGCTTTCCCTAAATACATGGTTTTACGAAAAAATAAGTGGCGCTAAATAATAAAGCTAGAAAGCCAAAAATTTGTATAACGCTTCAGTTCGACATAAAAATAGTAACTACGTGACCCCCATTTGAGCTACTTCTAATAGTTTTCGAGTAATTTACTGAAAACTGTATTTGGTACAAAAACGTCCTTATTTGTCGTAGATTAAGCATGTTATATTTGTGGCATCAACGTTCGATACCACACTTGTTATGGGTTGCAGCTGTCGACCGCGGTTTGTACTAGTATCGCTGGACCCGCGAGTCGAGACTAGCGCCGCTAGCGCCCCTCCACGGTTTGCTAAAATGGTTCAAATGGCTCTGAGCACTATGGGACTCAACTGCTGAGGTCATTAGTCCCCTAGAACTTAGAACTAGTTAAACCTAACTAACCTAAGGACATCACAAACATCCACGCCCGAGACAGGATTCGGACCTGCGACCGTAGCGGTCGCGCGGTTCCAGACTGCAGCGCCTTTAACCGCACGGCCACTTCGGCCGGCCCTCCACGGTTTGCAACGAATCTCTAGCGTGCGCTCGGCCATTCTTGTTCTGGACGTCAAGTAGGAAAGTAGCATAGCCTTCAGCTGATCGGAAGCAACCTCTAACAAGGTGGTTAGTGAAAGTAAGGCGTATATGATACCTCTATAGCTCTTTTTGTTTGTAATTATATTCCTCCTGACTATGAAGACTCTTGTACCACCAGTTAAGTACAATATATTATTTTTTACCAACGACTTCTAATTATTTTAGTCTTTGTAGACCCAACAATGCAGCCAGATCCTTATTGATTTCACTGACAAACCTGCTGTATATGCAAAGAAGAGGTTTGTATGTACCTATTTAGCAGTGGCCACCAGTGATTCACATTGGCGACGATTCGTTCGTCGTCATCGTAACAATATTAATGCTAGAAAGTTCTGATTACGTCACGTGATGAACCCTATTAAATAATAGAGCTATAACAAGTTTCAAAGCCTAAATGTAAATAATCACAAATAAAAGGTCTCTTAAAATTGTCGTTCAGAGGTGATGTTCTGTCAGTTCCGTTCTAAAATTTCTAGACGGCAAAGTTTAAATGCAGGTGAGCTAAAACTTTTTCTGCGATTTTAACCAACCCAACTAGATTCATACAAAACAAGATTCTAAATTAATTTACAACAGTGTTATAGAAGTTATGCGTCCAAGAAAGCGACCGTTTAGAGGCTTCTACCGTGGGCATGGTACGGATAACAGCAGATGTTCCCTTGAGAATTTTTCGGGAATACGCTTCAGTGGAAAGCATATTTCATTCTCATTTTTAAATGAAGGTCTTTCCTGTGTCAGTAAGCAGTAACAACACTTAAGTATTTTCATTCCTTCTTTGTGCTACATTCCTTGGGTATGAATTTCATTTAGAAAAGGGAGTTTCTGAGGTATGAAAGCGTTCTTTGGTGAACACACGATAGTGAGCGGAATGGTTTACAGTTTGTTGAGCGAGTATTTCGACATTGCTTCGAAGACAGCTGGGTAGTCGCTGAGAGAAAAAGAGAGATAGAAAGCTAGAGATCACGGAGAAATGGAGGCACAGCGACAGAGAAGGGGAAAGGGAACAGGGTGGTTCTTTTGTTACCTTCTAAGATCATAACATGTAGCAGTCATTATTGAGTTTTCCGCTTGTTAAGTAATTTAGGGCTTTGTGATATGAAGGAAAATGGATAATATCGGATGAAACAGGGAGCAAGCGTATAGTTCGGAGCTGCTCTCTCTCTTTCTCTCTCTCTCTCTCTCTCTCTCTCTCTCTCTGTGTGTGTGTGTGTGTGTGTGTGTGTGTGTGTGTGTGTGCGGCTGCGCGTGTGTCGCAGGAACTCTCCGGGATGAAGAGGGCAGAACGCAACAGGAATGAAGGACGCTTCTATCAAGGTGAGAGTGCGGCGTTTGTGTGCAAATAAGGCGGGCGATGTGAGGGAAGGAACGCGAGGGCAGATTGCTGGCTCGTCGCTCAGGACGCAGCTCCCATCCGCCGCGGAGGAAACATGGCGGCGCTGCGGGACCCCTGGGGCAATCTCTGGCCGCGATGGCGGCCCTTGCGCAGGCTTTTGTGGCGCCTCATACTTGTGGGTCACTTCCCCCGGGCTTCCTCCCCCTCCCCCCCCCCCTGAACTACTCGTGACGACACGAGTTTAATTTTCGGCCCGGCCGCGGCGTGTCGCGGCGCGCGCTGCCGCAGTGTTTTATCTCGCCAGCCGGCGCCGCTTTAGGCGTAATCGCATTACGTCCGGTTCGCCGGCCGTAGGTGGCGCCGGGAGTGCGGCCGTTATTGTACGGATTAATGGATGAGCCGGCTGGCGCGGCCGGCCGGAGGTAAATAATCCCCGCGAGTAAGTACGGCCGGAAGTGCGCCAGCACGCTTCGCCCGGCGCGATATCGCCGCCGCAGACGGCACTTGTGCCCTTACTGGACGCTACGCGGCACACGCATCCACTTCTGAACGACAGATGACG